>NW_024609857.1:137760074-138475523 GCF_016920785.2 Ixodes scapularis
CACCATGAGTGGCAAGGAAGGTGTTGTGATATCACCATATCAACTACAAACAAACAAAGCATTGCAACAACGACAATGATGCCGAGAAGCGGTGGTAAAATGCTGAAAGGTAGTGCAGGCTTTGGTTTTGCTGCATAATTGGTTTTGCTTTAAAGTTCAGAAGGTGAAGAGGAATTGCAACAGCCAGGGTCCTCTCGGGTAACAACCGCTACGAAGTCACATTTATTTGACTTTATAAGCACTGTGGAAGGTATTAGCTGTGCCAGGGCTCACGTTTAGTAATGATGCACTGTGCCTGTTGTCAGGCGCCCGTCACTATATACCTCGAGCAGTGCGAGAAAGATGTGCGTAGGTAAACAGTAACAGCCAGTCAAGCAGCACCAAAACAGGACCTGGAAGGATACATGGGCTCATCCAGCTTTGACACCAGAGAGGCCTGAGCCAAGCTGGGCTTTGAGTGGAACCTCAGCAGAATCCACGAAGGAGGACCAGACAAGCCTTCCTTCATGTACGTCACAAAAAGGTGCCTACCACACACTATTAAGTATATAGGAGGTCGAATTTGGGACGCAATCTTCCCTCAAAATAAGCTTTAGTCACTTTCCGGGTGTTGCTTGGGGTCTCGTGAAATGACAGCCCCGGCAAGTTGTTGCCCACAGGTACCATGACAAATGCCAAAAACAGCACCAAGAATACAAGAGCACACGAGAGGCTTATTTTCATTCACATTTTCTGCCTTGTATAGGAAGACGACACACCCTTGTAGTGATAGCTGGCAACTGGCAATTGAGCAGGAATTATCAGTATACAGGAGGCTATGCTCCAGGACGCCTATCCTGGGGCGCTATGTTGCGCTTTTTGGACTCCCACGGCGACTAGGGAGAAGGAAGTGACGTCAAACATGCAGCACACGCAGATTGGATGTTGATTGGTGAGATTTGCTGGTAACAAATTTCCGCAGAAGAAAACAAATAAAAAGTGAACTTTGTTTTCTTCTGCGGAAATTCGTCATCAGCGACTTTCACCAATCAACACTTAATCTGCGTTTGCTGCGTTGCTTACGTCACTTCCTTGTTTCTAGTCGCCGTGGGAGTCCACAAAGCGCGATGTATGGCCCCAGGCAGGTCAGTCATGAAGAGCTTGGCACAAACCATCTTCTAATACCCCGGTGTTGACAGACATTTAAGACCAAGTAAGAAGGTGCGAAACATGTGCCAAGTCCTGTCAAATGCCCCTGGTGCAGGGTCGGGTCAGCTGATTGGATACCAAGCAATGCTGAACATGGCTTATATTATGCCGTACAGCTGGAAAGTTACGTGATACTGATCAACACAAAGCAGAGAGAAGCATCGGCCGAGACCACAGTGGAAGCCCAGTGCGACATCTTTGATAGATTTGGACCGCCAAGGACACTTGTGTTTGACGACAACGAACCCAGATTAATAGTACTGGTTTCAAACAGTTTTTACAACAGTCATGTACATCACCCCACCACCCCTTTGTATCACCCGCAGTTCATCAGGTTATCCGAGCATGCGATATGTGGAGACAAAGGGGAATTTATGAGGTTCAACCTCAGTCTTGGAACCAGGCTTGCAAGCACTTCCCCGCTGTTGTTGAAGTTCCACTGCTGCAGAACCTCAGCAAAAGATAGGAAGTATTCTTTTTAACTGTTATTTGGCTACCACATCAGATCCCCGATTGATTTTTGTCTATATGCATTTGGACTCGTCCCCGCACATGGGAGACAACCATCCTTTTGGTGTGGGACAGATTGTGTGGGCGCGCAGTTTAGGCCTATGGTGGATTCCTGAAAATGTCTGCTCACTTGATGGTATGCGAATGACAACAGTAGGCACCTCAAGAGGACAGCACCAACGCCAGGCAGATCAGCTCTGGACACAGCTTCCCCACAAGTGGGCCAGCCTACCTGTAGTAGTTTTTTGACGGAGAGGCAACAATGTTGGAGGTTCGGTGGTTCAATGATCAGGCTGCTCCTTGGCAGCAGGAGACATCCAAAAAGCGCTGGTGGAGCGGCCAGGTGATGGGGTACCCTGATGGGAGACGAGTAGTGGCGGGGTTCACAGTCAGCGCGAACCCTGCCGGCGACAAAGCAGAGGTGATTGACTTTTAGGTTTAGATTTCATTAATTATAGAGCAGAACATCAGAACTGAAGAACAAGAATGGCAAAGAGGTGCAAGCTCGGACTCGAACTTGCACTCATAATAGTGCAAATAGTGTCTGTGACGATGCAACAAACTAGTAAAAGCCAATTAATAGATTCTCCTTTCCTTATATTTTTTTTAAACAAAACCCCAAGAAAGACATTAAGGGGGTACAGAATCAAAACTTGGAATATTTCCGGAACACTTCGAAATAAGTGAAATATGATCCACGATATCCGTAAATGATAATGGCACGCTTGCAGTTTTAGCAGTTGGCTATATTTTTTGTTCGAACCGACAGATTCTGGCGAGCGCTTCAAAAACTGCCATCGAGTCGGCAAGCAAATCTCGGGATATTGTCACGGGTGGTGACCAAAAGAAACAATAAATACACAGAAAGAAATAGACGTTTAATGTGGCGAACTTGTGCCAAAAATAAAAGGAAATAGAAAAATAACAACAGAGCGTCGCGGGCGTCGAAGGCGGCGAAGCAGCAAGGTCGAACGCTGAGGCGAAACTGACTCGACAAGGTCGCGGGCGGCCTCTTATCTAGAGTGCGTCGCTATCTCGAAGATTCGGCGAAAGCGGCTCGAGCGTCGCGTGATCGGGCGAGAATGAACACGCACTTTCTAGAAAACAAAAGCAGGAATAAATGAGAGAAGTTACATGCGGTAGATGAATAAACGAGAACTTTCTGGAGGTCCGTGACTGAGCGTTGCTTTCTCAGCCCTGGGCGCGGCATTATCCCCCCCTTTAAAAGTGCATCGTCCCGATGCAGCACAAAAACGGAAAACAAAAAAACAAAAGGACAGCAGAATTGCTAGCCGGAGTTCACAGTCCACAGTTCACTCGTCGACGAGAGTGGAGAGTCCTATCGTTCGTAATACGGCTTCAGCCGGACGACGTGCACTACCTCGGGTCGCGGCTGACGTCTTGCAGATGGGCGGGTTCCGTCGGGAAGGACTTCGTAGTTTAAGTCCCCGAGACGGCGAAGCACCTTGTAGGGTCCAAAGTAGCGCTTGAGAAGCTTCTCGCTGAGACCGCGGCGCCGTATTGGTGTCCACACCCATACCCGGTCTCCGGGTTGATAGTGGGCGTCACGCCGGCGAAGATTGTATCGGCCGGCGTCGACATGTTGCTGGTCTTGAATCCGTAGTCTTGCCAGTTGGCGGACCTCTTCTGCCCGTTGAGCAACCACCTGGGCGTCATCGCTTCCGTCGTCGACTGGATCGTGCGGCAACATAGAGTCTAGCATAGTCGTCACCTTCCGGCCATACACCAGCTGGAAGGGCGTCACTCTTGTGGTCTCTTGTACGGCCGTATTGTAGGCAAATGTGACGTATGGCAATACCTCGTCCCATGTCTTGTGCTCCACGTCGACGTACATGGAGATCATGTCGGCGATGGTCTTGTTGAGCCGCTCCGTCAACCCGTTTGTCTGCGGATGGTATGCAGTTGTCCGACGGTGGTCCGTCTGGCTTAGACGAAGGATCTCCTGGGTTAACTGCGCCATGAACGATGACCCTCGGTCTGTGATCAGGACTTCGGGGGCGCCATGCCGGAGGACGATGGACTCGATGAAGAACTTCGCGACTTCGACAGCAGTCCCCGAAGGAAGGGCTTTCGCCTCGGCGTAACGCGTAAGATAATCTGTGGCGACGATTATCCAGCGGTTTCCCAGGGTCGACGGTGGAAAAGGGCCCAGCAAATCCATTCCAATTTGCTGGAACGGTTTGGTTGGAGGGGGAATCGGCTGAAGGCGACCTGCTGGCTTTGACGGCGGTTTCTTGCGTCGCTGGCACTCATGGCACGATCGCGTGTAGAGATGGACGGTTTTCGGCAGCTTGGGCCAGTAGTATTTTTCACGTATTCGGGCTAGTGTTCGGCTGTAACCGAGGTGTCCTGAAGTTGGGTCGTCGTGGCAGGCTTGAAGAATCTCTTCTCGAAGGCTGGTGGGGACTACCAGAAGCCACGACGAATTACTGGTTCCAAAATTTTTCTTATAAAGTACACCTCTTCGAATAGCGAAGGTCGGCAGGACTCGTGAAAAGACACGAGAAACGGTACTTCCTCGTCCTTCTAGATGCTCAATCAGGGCGCGGAGCTCCGGATCGTCTCGTTGAAGTCCTGCCATGTCGTTGGTGTCCACGGCACCTAGGAAACACTCGTCATCATCCACGTCGGTACAGTCTGGCGTTTCGACGGGGGCTCTGGACAAGCAGTCGGCGTCGCTATGTTTCCGTCCTGACTTGTAGACTACGGTCATGTCAAATTCTTGCAGTCGAAGACTCCATCGAGCCAGGCGTCCTGAAGGGTCTTTGAGGTTTGCAAGCCAACAGAGCGAGTGGTGGTCTGTGACCACCCGGAACGGGTTCCCGTATATGTACGGACGAAACTTTGTGATCGCCCATACAACCGCGAGACATTCTTTTTCCGTCGTGGAGTAATTTTTCTCCGCTTTTGACAGTGTCCGACTTGCGTAGGCAATAACTCGCTCCGTGCCTTCCTGTAGCTGTACCAATACCGCACCAAGGCCGGAGTTACTTGCGTCCGTGTGAATTTCGGTTTCGGCGTGCTGGTCGAAATGTCCGAGGATCGGAGGTGTCTGAAGTCTTTGTTTCAGTTCGTCGAACGCCCGTTCTTGTTCTTCTGCCCAGTGAAACTTCACGGCGTCTTTCGTAAGATGTGTGAGGGGCGCCGAAATTTTTGCGAAATCTTGAACGAAGCGCCTGTAGTACGCGCACAGCCCCAGGAATCTGCGGATGGCCTTCTTGTCCGATGGTCGAGGGAATTCGGCTACGGCGGATGTCTTCGCGGGGTCAGGGCGTACTCCTTCGCTACTAACGACATGACCAAGGAACTTAAGTTCGGCGTAGGCGAAGCGGCACTTCGTTGGTTTGAGTGTGAGCCCTGCGGTCTTGATGGCTTGGAGCACGGCCCTAAGCCGTTTCAAGTGCTCGTCGAAGTCGTGCGAAAAAACGACGACGTCATCCAGGTAAACGAGGCAGCTCTGCCACTTCAGTCCCGTTAGTACAGTATCCATGACCCGCTGGAAAGTCGCCGGCGCCGTACAGAGTCCGAAGGGCATCACCTTGAACTCGTAAAGTCCATCGGGCGTGACAAAGGCAGTCTTCTCGCGGTCCCGTTCATCGACCTCAATCTGCCAGTAGCCACTCTTCAAGTCCATCGACGAAAAGTACCGGGTGTGGCGTAAACGGTCGAGGGTGTCATCTGTGCGGGGAAGCGGATAGACATCTTTCTTTGTAACAGCGTTCAGCCGCCTGTAGTCCACGCAGAACCTAAGGGTTCCGTCTTTCTTCTTCACCAGCACGACTGGAGAGGCCCACGGACTGCTTGAAGGCTGAATAATATCGTCGTCGAGCATTTCTTGAACTTGTTTCTGGATGGTTTCCCTCTCCTTCACCGAAACTCGGTACGGCGACTGATGAATAGGGGGCACGTCATCGTCAGTAACAATTCGATGCTTCGCAACCGCTGTTTGGCGTAGCCTTGACGATGTGGCGAAGCACTCACTGAACTCAGCGAGAACGTCAGTCAGCTGTCGTCGTTGTGGGCCTGGGAGGGATGGGTCGATGTCGAGCTTTGACGGCGTGGTTCCCTTGTGGTGCGTCGGAGAGGCGTCTTCTGAGATCACGGCGATGGCGGCCGAGTCCTGAATTTCCTCGACGTAGCCCACAGCTGTACCCTTTGTAAGGTGCTGCGACTCTTGCCGGAAGTTGGTGACAAGGGCTACGGTACGCCCGTCCTGGAGCTCGGTTACGCCTCTTGCAATACCAATCCCTCGTCCCAGGAGAAGTTGGACGCTTCCTTCCAACAGTGCTATCCCGCAGGTGGCTTCGTCGGTCCCGACGGGGACAAAGACACTGGACAGCGGCGGCAGGTTTACGTGGCTGGTAAGGACTCGCACTGCAGCTAACGTCGCTTTGGGATCTTCCGCCGAGGGAACAGGTTTCCGAAGCGTCAGCTTGTTCTCCCCAAGGTCGATGATGGCGCCGTATTCACACAAAAAGTCCATTCCGAGAATGACGTCTCTCGAACAGTCTTGCAGAACGACGAACTTGACAGGGCAGGTTTCACCATGGATCTCAACGCGAGCAGTGCACCTGCCGACAGGCGTGATGAGGTGTCCGCCGGCGGTTCGTATCTGTGGTCCATCCCACGACGTCGTAACTTTCCGAAGGCGACGAGAGAGTCTCCCACTCAAAACGGAGTAATCCGCTCCGGTGTCGACGAGTGCTGTCGCGTCGTGGCCGTCGATGATAACGTTGAGGTTGTTCGACACTGTTACAGAAACGTCGTTTCGGGGCGTTGCGGCGTTAGAGTGGGAGAGCTCCGACGATCTTGGAGGATCTTGGCATCGTTCGTCTTCGGCAACACCACCTCCCGGCATTGCCGCGCCTAGTTTTCCCGACGGGACGCAATGGGTGACAGGCTGTCTCTGCGAGACCGGCGGAAGGGCGATAGCGAGCGTCGGGGAGATGGCGAACGGAATACTCGGCGGGGAGACGACTCAGGAGTTGAAGAGCGGCGGAGGTAGTCCTCGATGTCCCGAGGTCGCTCTCCAAGACGTGGTCGAGGGTCGTTGGGCGCGAACCCTCGTAGGCCGAGCTGGCGGTAGGGGCATCGTCGGTAGATATGGTCGGCTTCCCCGCAGTGGTAGCACAACGGGCGTCGATCAGCCGTCCTCCACACGTCGGTCTTCCTTGGCGCAACTTGTTCTGGACGAACGTGTGCCCGATCTTCCTGGCGTCGGGAATGCTGCGGCTCTGGAAGCACACGTCCGGGAGGCGCCATGTACGGACGCGGTGCTGATGGTGCTCGGCGGAGCATTTCGGCGTAGCTTACGGCTGGCTCCTGCTGTGCTGCTGCGGTGACGGCAACCTCGGGATGGAAAGCTCGGTGAACTTCCTCTCGGACGACGTCGGCGAGTGAGAGTGAGGCTGGGCGATCTGCAGCAGGTAGAATCTTCCGGAGCTCTTCCCGGACGATATCCCGGACGATATCCCGAAGGCTGTCGACACCGGTGGTGCTCAGGTCCGGAAGTGTAGCTGCGACGGTTGGAGAAGTAGGCGCGCCGGCGAGTCGGTGGTAGTGGCTTGCTCGGGCCGTCAGTGCGCGCTCGATGTTCGTGGCTTCACTCACAAATGCATCGACGGTCGTCGGGGGATTGCGAACCAGGCCTCCAAAAATTTCTGCCTTGACGCCTCGCATGAGGATTCGAAGTTTCTTTTCCTCAGCGGCCTCCGGGTCTGCTCGGGCACTTAGACGCAGAACATCCTCTACAAAGCTGGTCAGGCTTTCATTGGGGCCCTGCACCCTTGTTTGAAGCAGGTCCTCTGCTCGCTGGCGACGATGGTGGTTAATGAATGTTCGTTTGAGTTCGGCGACGCAGGACTCCCATGTGGGGAAGGAGGCTTCGTGGTTTTCAAACCAGTGCCTCGCAGTGCCTTCAAGCGAGAAGTAAAGGTTGTGGAGGCACTGCTCAGTCGTCCACCCGTTGTGGCGGGCTACACGTTCGTAGTGTCGCAGCCAGTCTTCGATGTCTTCGTGGATCTCCCCGTGGAAAGGCGTCGGAGTCCGGGGTGCGACGGGCAGGACGACGACGCTGGCGGTGGACGGGTTCTGCGACGACTGGCTGTCCATCGTTGGTCTCGTTGGCTGCTTAGTCTTGGGCGGCAGAGGTCCGAATTCCGGGTGTAGGCCTTGGGTGCGACGACTGAACCGGATCTCGGAAGTGCTTTCGTTGGTTCTTCGTGGACTAGGCGTCGGACTTGGACTGCGGGCCCTCGGAGGGGTACGCGGCAGGGGCATGCGGTACCCCGCACCTCCACCAAAATGTCACGGGTGGTGACCAAAAGAAACAATAAATACACAGAAAGAAATAGACGTTTAATGTGGCGAACTTGTGCCAAAAATAAAAGGAAATAGAAAAATAACAACAGAGCGTCGCGGGCGTCGAAGGCGGCGAAGCAGCAAGGTCGAACGCTGAGGCGAAACTGACTCGACAAGGTCGCGGGCGGCCTCTTATCTAGAGTGCGTCGCTATCTCGAAGATTCGGCGAAAGCGGCTCGAGCGTCGCGTGATCGGGCGAGAATGAACACGCACTTTCTAGAAAACAAAAGCAGGAATAAATGAGAGAAGTTACATGCGGTAGATGAATAAACGAGAACTTTCTGGAGGTCCGTGACTGAGCGTTGCTTTCTCAGCCCTGGGCGCGGCAATATTTACCCATGACGTCACGCTCGCAACGTCACGGGCCCATACGAGGCCAAGGGTATCGTAATTACGATCGCCGTCACTAGGTGGCGCCAGCTTTATCGTCAGCGCGTTACAATTCTGACAAGTCGGAATGCCTGAGGTACGGTGTACTAGACCTGAGACGTGCGCCAAGCGTCGCTCGCTCCCGCACGCCTCCATCGGACACGCGACACCGTGGCGTAGCTCCTGATGGGCCCGTGACGTGAGACATTCCAACAAAGCTCAGACCTCAACTACCAGGTGGTATCAGGGCATTTGTTTATTTGTTTTAAATTTGCTTTTCTTGCATTTATAGACGAAAGACTGCTGTTCGTGAGCTGCTGTCATGAAGCTGGTCCTGTCTACAGAAAGAAGTAGGCGCTGAAACTTTGCTTCCGTACCCCATTAAAGCAGAACGAACAACTACTGCTCTCCCATTCTTAATATTTTTTTTAACAGTAGCTGTAGGGAGACTACAATAATAAAAATACCAGAACACAACACTTATTTTCTAATACGCACAAGTGGTCAATGAGAAATGATATTGGAAAAACTTCATATCCGAGGAAAGTTTGTCATATTTGAGATAGTCGCAATCAGAGGAAAATGTTGACTTAATGGCAGCTGTTGTGGTCACAGGCAATTATGATAAAAACGTTTTCTTAGAAGAAAAATCGAAAGAGAAACAATTAATTTCACAGCACTGCGATTCACCGAAAGCACCTGTCTAGAAAGGAGGAGATGCTAGCTCCTCCGTGTACGGGCAGCCGTCGATAAAGCTTCATGTCGCTTGCTGGTGCACGCTGGTTCTTCAGCATACGGTTTCGAGCGAGGAGGCCAATGAAGACAGCGGCCATCTTTAAAACACCAACTTCTTGGGAGGCCGGAGCTGGGTGGCCATCCTGCGCGCTGACTATATTCCATTCATCCCTAATCTGAAACTGCGGTGAAAGCTACGTCCTCAATGGACCAAGTCATACATCCCTCTTTCGCCACGTGATCACGCTCCCGCTCATATCCACAGACCGAGGACTGGGTCAGGTGATGAAAGGGAGGTGGCAAATTAGTTCGGCGGGCAAGTAGTTCCCACTGCAGTCTCAGCTCAGAGCCGTGTTTAGAGAGTGTTTGGTCAATGCTGGGCGCAGGCAGAGCCTGGGCGTGCACCAGAAGCAGAAAGTGGGCTTGAAATTCTCTCTTGGCCAACCAGAAGCCTAAAAGAATCCGTAGCGGTAGTAGCGAGAAACTGTTTTAATCATAGTTATATGTTGGTGTGTGGTTTTAATAAGCACGTAAGTGTGTAGTGTAGTGACCCTTCATGGTTGAAAATAGGGTGCACAGGATGTTACAATTATGATCATGCAGAAAGATGTAAGAAACAAATGTGCCGCTCAACTCTGTTTTGCTCGGGGAGCGTGTGACCGCTCAGACGGTAGATTCCCGGCCTTCGGCGCACGGATTATGTCGATCGTTCCGCCAGTCGCACTCTTTCACCATAATTTCGGATGACCGTGATTGAGACATCACATGGACCACATTTTCAGTCACCGAGAGTTACTCCGACGCACTTATGAATCTTGTTCCTCGCAACCACCGCCAAGGTATTATTTCCGGCTTCTGATTGGCCACATTCGAATTTGTAAAGACGCCCTGGAACACGCCCAGCCTGTTTTCGGCCAATGGCACTTCCTCATTCGTCTCCTATACTTCCCAACGAATGGCCAAACTTTCTATATATATGGCTCTGTCTCAGCTTAGGGGTGAACGGAGTATAGGGCAGCATGTCTCAATGCAATGAAATTTCGTAAAGTCCAAAACCGGGTACAGCAGACCTCGGTGTTTAATGGTCGTGATTGTTCAGTTTACCGTCTGCCTTGCAAGTTGCAAGACGTGGCCTTTCAAACCTTCTGATCTTTTCCCCTTGGCGGATCTTAAAAGATCACGAAAGCTAAGGAAGCATATAATTTATAGTCTTCCAGTAGTTATCCAAGTTACTAATATTATTTACGACTGCCTGCACGTGAATATCAGGTTCGAAAGTGACCACACCCATGTCGTCACCTGCAGAAAGGCGGTCATTCCACAGCGGTTTGGGGTCGTCACTTTGCCCAAAGGCTAGTAACTCGCCTTTTGGGGTAGTCAAAGCCTCCAATGCGCCATTTGACTACCCAGGGTAGTCATTTTTTCTTAGAGTGTAGGGGCGGTGATGAACGATACTGGTGGCATTTGTTAACAACCCTTTGCTCTACTGACGACTTGATCCTCGTTAGCTAGGTTGGTATATATCGCTCCGCTAGACCTGGAGACATTCCAGGATTAAATTTTGGACCGGAGGAACTTTGTCATCGGCCTAGCTAGATGTTAATTCTTTCGTGAATGTGACAGCGTGAACAGTTTGATGTCGTCTCTACGCAGAGAAATGTTTCGTTGCAATCGTTAAAAAAAAAAAAAAAACATTCCGAGAACATGCGTTTTGGGCGAATTCGGAATTCGCCGTGCATGATGCTTGCCTTTGAAATCAGTGTACGGTACCACATTTAAGTCGCATGTGAAAAAGGAACACGTTAAATGAAGTTAAATAGGTAAGACGTATTTCTGTTGCTGTTGTTTTATTTAATTTCAATAATGTGCTTAGTCAACAATTCTTGCGTTGGATCGGATATTTTCAAGAACACAATAGTGACAAGCAGCAAATCTGAATATAACGGAGGGAGTAGTTTTTGTAAATCTATTGAGTGGGTTTTGGGTATAATATTATGTTCTATCCAAGTAATTTGGGTATGTTACCAAAGTCGCTATGCAATTGCCATGACAATAATTTGATCACTATATCGAGGTGTCCGATATTGACTACCTTTGCGATACATGAGTTCCAACGTATAACGAAAAGTTCATTAGACAAATAGATAAATTATATTCGAAGCATGAAGCTTATTAAGCTTCTAAAATTAAAAAAAAATTATAATTGCTGCACAAAAAGCAGCACACCATAATGGTAAATGAATTTTATAAAGTATTGTTAAATGTATTAACTAATTTTCCAGGAATATTTAATCATATGCTCATCTAATAACACTCCCACTTATCAAGATAACAGCAATTCTGGATTTGTGATGTCCGAAGCGGCAACTCGTTTTAAGGAGTTCGGAACGAAAGCAGAGAATAACCCTGCTGGGTGTCACCCAGGACAGCAAAATGAGCTTCACTGCGCACGTCCACTCCGTCGTCTTACGCGCACGGCGGATGCTGGGATTCGTGCACAATATCAGTAAGGGTCTACGTCCTGCTGTGCATGGTTAGGCAGTATCACGATACAAATGTATCGCGATAGTATTTCAGAAATACATTTTGCATCTGTATTTCTGTATCGCGATACATTTTTTTCACCAGTATCTGTATTCCTGTATGGAAATACATTTGGCATGTTTCTCTGTATCGCGATACAATCAGGATGAAATTTACTTCGTTACATTTTTTGAAAATTACTCCGCCCCCCCCCCCCCCCCCCCCCGAAAAATAAAAGAAACAAGTCCGAACGCATTTTCTTCTTTACTTCTGAGGGCACCAGAGTCAAGGAGATACTGGGGCATTGTTACTATGCTGACCAAGGTTCCTTTTGATTCTGCAAACTATTTTTCTATGCGTCCTCTTCTCTCTTCCGAGAAGTGTTGCGTAGTCGGGGACTCGAACCAGGTGTCGTGCCAGGAGTGGAGTCAGAGCATCATCTGCCGCAGGTCCTTACGTAGGGATGTCTTGAGTCATTGTTTGCTGGCATCCAACGCCCGCTGCTAACCGTCTCTCTCACCTTAGCGCAGAGAGTACACCCAGCCGGTAAAGCTGAGTCACATTCCTTTGCAGCACGAGCCTGGCGGTGGTTGACTTGAAATAGTAGGAGGACTCATGCTGTGAAGTTCAACACATATTCGAATGCATCTGCGGCTGCGCCCGTAAAATTGCATGGCTCAAGGGTACGTCATCAGCCGACGTTGACGTGACCCGCTGCTCTGATGATCCGAAACCCAGAAGGAGGCCAGAAGTGGCCTCGCTGTGCCTTCCGAGACTATGTACTCCCGCGACTCGTCCCAAACGAGCTGTTTCTCGGACAGCTCGCACCTGTGCCGGCAATATCAGCTCGCAATCCACGAGGTCTCTGTTTGGATAATGCTAGGCGAAATTTGAGGACTGCAATCCGTGCGTCGGTGGCGGAGGGTCTGTAGTAAGGCCTTTCAGAACAGGGATGCTACCGCATCGTTTTTTCAACCATAACTAAACATAAGACATGTATTCCAAGATGCTTCAAGTGGTCCACTATTCTCAAAATTCCAAATGACACAGCATGCACGATCTTCAACTAGGTAACCTACAACGAAAGTACGTATTGTTCTTTCATACAGCAGCGTGATAAAGTTTCATGTTCAAGGCCACACCTACAGATAAAGAATACTAGTTCATTCCACCGTGACATCATGTGATCAATGTTGACAGAATTCCCTCGTCAGACAGACAGGATGTCATGGAAGGGACCGCGGTGAGCCCTTGATGGAACGTTTTTTTGGGCCCATTGAAGACTCCTTGTCGTCCGAAACCACTACCTTCAAGGCAAAGTGCCAAGCCTACAGGAAAGTAATTTCGGGATCCAAAACATCCACTTCAAACTTCAAGCTTTATCTCAGTTGGCGTCTCAAGAAAATGGGACAATTTATTGCACTATCTGTATTTCTGTATTTGTACTGCTGCCCTCCCTAAAATGTATTCCTGTATTTGTATTTCCAAATACTTTTTGCCTCTTTTTAAAATGTATTTCCGTTACGTATCGCGATACATTTTTACAGATGTATCTTAGTAGCAGTATTTTAGCTACTATTTTAATGTATCCCAGTATCTGTATTTCCAAATACATTTTTGAGTATTTCTGCCCAACTCTGCTGCTGTACTGGCGCAGCTGTACACTGCGCTGGTCCTGCCCTATTAGAGCAATGCACGCCTGTCTGGTCGCCAAAGGGAGCCTCAGCTCAGGCGACACTAGAGACCATCCAGCGGCGAGCAGGCTACGGCGCCTACTGCCGAACCTTTCCAAGTCCTTGATTTTTGCCACGTGACATCCCGACAACCCAACCCTTAAGAGGGAGCGCTCCTCCAAGCCCCATAGAGAATACACGCGATTTTCTGCCATTTTACGAAAATTCTCATTTAATAACCGTTACACCGATTTTTTCAAACTTTTTTGCTATAAAAAGATTCATTCTTCGTCCAACTATCCCACCGAGCATATTTTTCATAAAAATATTTATTATATTTTATATTAAATCGTGAAATCGGTCGGAATTGGCTGTTTTGACATGTTTACGTTAGAACGCGTTTTTAAAAACCTGTGAATTTTGAACTACAAATGTGTCTTGTGGGATATCTGCGGCATTTAACACGGAATTCAATTATATTAAAATTATAGCTGTAAGTACATCCGTTCTTTAACTACATCGAAAAAACTGAACCAAGGTGTTGTGGCTTGTTTTCCTCGTTTGGACGGTCAAGACTAGTTCGACGAGCGCCGCGTGAGGGCGTCACCATTTCGCCACGCACGCTGCTCTGATTTTGTATTACTCCGCGCGCATGCGCTCTTCAGTAACGCGCTTGTGGTGGTCCAGAGACGGCAAGACCCGTCCAGACAGAGTGGTTTTGTTTCTCGGGGTGGGGTGTCAGGCGGATAGGTGTGCGTGTTTTCATAACTAGAAAGGCCGTCCTCGCAGCTATGGGTCCAAAGAGGTATGAATATGGCAAGCGAAAGGTCTCGAAGTCGCAAATAGAGTTTGCACGTAAGCGACCCTCTGCTGAAACTACGGATGGTGAGGTTTCAGGTGAGGTTGAGTCATTGTGTCGTAGCGCTGCGAGAACGAATTGACTCGGGGTGTTGAAGATTCCGCTTGGGAAGCCATGCAACAGGCCGGAGTGGAAGAAGCGAGGCGCGCGAAGGAATCTGGCGAGATCGATGCCGAAGGCTATCCGCTTGTTACCGTCGTTGCAGACTGTGCGTGGTCAAAGCGATCGTACAGGCACAAGAACGACGCTCCTTCTGGTACGGTAAGTACTACATTTCTTCCTCTAAAAGGGGCGCGAATTTCGATCGTAGATATAATATACATTTCTTTAGAGTGCGTTCGAAAGAAATCCGATGCATGTTTTTCTCGCCACGAAAATACATTAGTCTCTGTCGCTAGGCTACATTTGGGCGGACGCTGAGCATTTGGCAATGCGTAGTTTATTTTTATGGTGAGATGACCGTGGTTAGAATCCCTCTCTGTTGTATGTGTATTTCTGTGAATGCAAGATTTGTTTCGGCAACTGGGGTCTGACGATTTCTCACGAAGCACTGGAAACAGTTATGCTTTTTGTGTGCCTGTTTTAGTGACCGCTGTTTTATGTACTATACATTCCGAATATACGCGGTGCCATGCAGTCAGTTCGTCAGACGACGTTTTAGACAGCTCGTTTCTTCGAAGCTGCACTTTTTCAAGGATAAATCGTTCCATCGGAAATAGCCGGCGTTCGTTTCATCGATACACCTTGTGACGTTTTGTCTAGTTTTTCTATTATGTGCGTGCTCGCGCTTGCGTACGTAATTGCGCGTCCGTGTCTGCTTGCGTGTGCGCCTGCATGAGCGAGGATGCTTATGTGCGTGCCCCCCATGCACATGCGTGTTTTCATGCCTACGCGTGAGTATATATACCCGCGTATCTGTGTGCGTGTTATACGTGCATGTGCGTGTTTGCACGCGTGGGCGTTCGCCTGCTCATAAGTGCGCGTGCCTGTGCGAGTGCGCGCGTGCACGTGCGTGTGTAATTTGTGCGTACGTGTGCGCGGATGTGCTTGTGCGTGTGTACGTGAATTTGCATCCGTGCCTGCGCGTGCATCCGCGTATCTGTGTTCGCGCATGCGTATGAGTGCCTAATTCGTGCGTGTTTGAGTGGGCGCATGCATACTTGGGCGTACGTGTGCCCAAGTACGCACGTTGTCGGACTTTGCGGAAAAGGTTCGAGAAGCTCGAACCTGGTCGAACTCGAACGTCGGCTGGTTCGCGACACCTTTAGTACTCACGTTGCGGACGGTTGGTGATTGGCCGCCGATAACTTCACCGTAACTTTTTGCTTTATGTTTAGCGCCATTTTTTATATTTCTATTCGTGCGATTGTAATCTTTTGCGATTAAATTCTCTGTACTCTTTCCTTGTGACCTATGAAACGATCTCGAACGCCTCGAACAACAGCCACGCTTGCGTTCGTTCTCGGGGCTAGTAGGCAAGGAGGTTACAAGTATTTATATGACGTCAGACTGCCTTTTGATGCCGAGTCACAACACAGAAGTATGGCCACCGAAGGCAAACGCAGTTATCCCATTGGCGAGTTTGCGTTGTCTTTTATTTTTCACAACTCTCGCGAATCAAAGTTTTGCTTTATCGTTTGGCGGTCATGTTTGTGGGCGATGACTCAGCTCGTGAATAGACCCTAAAACCGTTCATGGTGTTTTTCTCTGCTTTTATTTTTTTAGATTCAACGATTCTGCTGCAGTGTGGAACGAACTACACGAAAGTGCTCAACCTTCTACGAAGTCATCCGAGGAGCAGAACGTGTGGGGATCAGGACTATTGGAAGATATGTTCTCAAGTCATGAAAAACTGCCCGGTCGCCAATCATTACAAATTGTCTATGAAATACTATAGGAAACAATCAGTGTCGTGAAAAATTGTATAAAAATACTTTGTTGTGCAGTGCTGGTGGCTAGTTGTGATGAAGTAACGAAGGTATATGCCGGTAGTTTGTCATATATGTATTCGATTATGTATTTATTTTTAAAGAAACTAATATACAGTGTTGTTTTTACTTAACTGGAACGTGTTTTTCTTTTAGAAGAGGGGGAGGCATTTCCCTTAGTGCCGTATTCACTGTGCTTTTAGGGGGCTCGGCGAACGGAGATCATTGTAGCGATAAGCTGGGTGGGTAAATAACTAAAAGCTGCTAATCAAGTTTCCCACGAGCGGGTTTATAGCTCGTGTTGCAATTATATATTTAAAGTCATTAGACGGTAAATAAATTTGGACGTATTGCTAAAACCCAAAGGGATTTTAGGTATCTAGGTTTTCAGTTTTTTTATGGCCAAAACATAATTGGCTCGTTTGGCCACGGGAATCGCAGTACCGCTATTTCTGCATAGTTGAATAAAGCAATCACTCGCTAACACATCGTACAAAATAAATAGCGTGTTAATTGCAAACACAATGTTTATAGTGAGAAATAATATTCCGGAGCGCCTCTCGCGGCACAGATCATTTGATAGTGTTTTATCAATGTCATTTATGTAATACAGTATCGCGAGAAATATATTGTGTAATTAAAAAAAATATTTATTATATAATAGCAGTGCTACTGCCGAACTCTCCACGCCGGCCCACTTGTAAAGACGGATTTTGAAGTAATGTCTTGTGATTGTCTTTGTCGCCTCGTGTCCCATGTGTTTGTAGTTGACAAGTGTTTATTTGATTCTTCGGTCAGTGCATTCAACCGTACGTTCAGTGCAGTTTCGCTTATTTTGCTCGAATTATTAAATTTGCATTTGTTTTAATTCTCTTCCCTTTAGTTGTGTCTGTGCGCCGCTGTTTTTACTCACATGAACACATATACAGGGTGATCCTCGAATCAGCCGGGACCCCTTCAACCGTCGCCGCGGACCACAGTTTGAGAACCGCTGAACTAAGATGTGCTAAATATCTCGAGTTAATTCCGTGATTCGTCATGTTGCAACTGCTGTTCTAGAGACAATTAATATGGGCGGCTTTATCTTGGCAGTGTACTTTGAAACGAGTTTAAATTTATCCGACTCGGAATTCGTTTTATCGTTTGGAAGAGCAAGGCTGATGAATTTTTACGACTCGTTATAGCATGAATGAACTGGCTTAGAAATAATTACTGAACAGTGAGAGCGCCTCGTGAATTGGACTATTGGGGAGCGGATCGAAATATAGGGGCCGCTTTGTCTAGATTGTTGTCCACACAGTTGGGTGTTTATTTTGAGAGCATACACGTTGGTTATGCTCTGCAAGAGCCAGACGAAGATTAAACATTGCGACGGCGAGGACGCAAGCCCCGCGTCGCCGTACGTGACGACGGACGACGTTCTTTCCCACGAACAACGGCAGTGCCCCTTCAAACCGAGAGTACTGCGCGTGGTTGCCCGACCGATCCTCGCTTCAAACAACGTGCCCATTCGCGGAGCGAGTTTCTTGGCCGTTGCACGGACCTTACGATGGACCGGAACTGGAGCTACAAGTCGTAGCAGCCAATCCAGCGCATATGAACGTGCCACGCGCCTCGTGCTTCGTTGTGTTTGTCCTAAAGCTCGTAGGGTCCTCTGCGGTCCATAGTAAGGAGAAACGGGACATACCACGAACCCGGGGCAAAGGAGGGTCGAGGAAGAGAGGTAACGAAGGGGGAAATAAATAAAAACAAAGACACGCAGAGAAAGAATGAGAGAGAGAGTGAGGAGACCCATCCGCGCGCGTGGAAGACATGCAGTTGTCTGCGCCCGCGTTTACTCGGCAGGCTTTTGCGGGGAGTAGGCGTTTTTTCTTTTTCTTTTTTGTCTCGCCACCGTGAATAGAGTGCCTTCGTACACATTCGCTTGTGCGGAGTAGCGACATCTCGGCGATTTCACTGCCCGACCTTTTTTTTATTTATTTATTTATTTTATTTTTTTGTTTATGCAGAGTATATGTGCTTTGGCATCTCTCGGGCCGAGCCCGCAATTTTGGCTATAGACGAGCGCGCGAAGACCGCCCTGTTTACAAACACAGTTTTTGCTTTGCCCACACCGGGTGTGGGCACTGCGGAATCGCAGCGTCTCGTTTTTGAAGAGAAGCCGCCTCTGCGTGGTGCGCCGTACTCGAGGCAGCGCCACCGCAGAGGGACGGCGTCGGAGCCGCGTGTCGGTGTATATACTTCGTTTCACGTCATGTGCGAGCGAAGTCAAAGCTAGAAGCGCGAGCCCAAGGCTCCGAGCGTGCCGGCTTCGCACGTGCGTACGTGCACCACAGGCGCTGTTACAAGCAGCATGCTCGCGCTTGTAGCGTTGGCTTCGCTCGCCCATAAGGTGAAACGAACTAGCCTTTTGATACCATATTCCCTCCAGAAGTTGATTTATAAACCGAGTGTTCTTTTTTTTTTTCTTCCTTTCTTTCATTAAACTTTCAAGTTGTATGATAAAGCCTCAAAGGCAATACAATGTCTCTGTCAGTTACTTCAAAATATCTGTATTCCTTGGCAGAGTCCTGCCTTTTCCGTGCGGATACTTCGAAAGTCTGACTGATTATTGAATTCCTGTTGCCCACGAGGATGACAAAGGAATATGTGCAGAGAAAGACGCTTCTTTTGACGCGTACGAAAAGAAAAAGAAAAAAAGAAAAACGGTTGCAAAACCTCTCCTCGGATCCCTGAAAAAGGTCAAGACCGCTCAAGATTTTACAACTCACAGCCGTCGAATTCGGAGTTGTTAGGATAAATACGAATTTGCGATAGTTTTCCCGGCGAGTGTTTCACGGTGTTTATAGCATTTGTCCGAAAGTTAGAGTCCCTATCTACAACCTAGGTTAGGGCCCACCAGGTCCACCAAAGACCAGTTATAGGCACGTGTGCATTAGCGTGCTTTTCTTATACGCGCGTCGAAGTAATGCATTACGTGACTGGCTCCCGATTGAACCTAACGGGCCGTGGCGTCGGCTGACGACCATTGCAGGACGAGACGAAATCATAGTGCTAAATTCTTCTCGTTGATAAGACTGAAGGATGTGAATGAGATGTACTGTACTTTTTGCTTGGTGGATGTTTTAATGATTTCGCGTACATAGAGCTGACTATCATGTCATGATTCGTGTGGCACCGAAATCCGGCTGGTGGATTGCTGAAATCATCACCTCATCAACCCTCCCGGAACCCGCTAGGAACCCACTTGCCAGTATTCGTTAGACCCACTGTGTCCGACCAAATCCGATAAACTTCCTCGCGCTTCGACATCAATGCGGTTTTCGTTTGCAGCTTCTAGGCGATCTGAACCGATTATTTTATCTATACTTCAAATGGTGGAGGTGTCAGCGATTTGCAGTGTTGTTCAAGATACTCGACAAAAGTATTTAAGACAAGATACTAAATACCCAAGTGAGAATGTATTTAGAGTAGTATTCAAGTTACTTTTGCGCCAAACTATTTTGAGTAAAGTGCAAATATTTTGAAAAATAATTGAATTACTTTCGAAGATACTTTATAAGCGCGCGACGAGCTGAAGTTATAACAACTAAATAAAAAATGGGGGCATCTTGATTATATTAACTTAGCTGAAACGCATATCGTTCGATGACCTCCTAGTGTACACCTCATTTGTCCCCCTAGACACGTGCAAAGGAGAAAGAAAGAACATTGAGTCTTAGTACTTCCCCTTTGGGGACAAACTTCTTCGTACGCCGGAAAAGGTATTTGAGATACTGAGTAGAAGATACTAAGCAATGTAATTAAGATAGAGTGCTAATTACTCTCAATCGAATGTATCTTCAAGATACCAAAATACCGACAAAAGTATCTTAATTACAGTATCTTGAGTAGAGTATTTGAGATACGTAGAAGCCTTGCTATTTGCTTGTTTCAAGCGAAACTCCTGCCGTCATATTGCTGGCGACACAGGAGAAAAGTGGTTTACCCGCCCTCTTGTTCGACATACCATAAAATACGCAGTATAATTACGAAATATTTACATATATCTTTACTGACATGCGTATGTACATATACAGAAAGCTGGTACACAACTGTTCAGGAAACGCACTGGTCGACACTTCTCAATATTTTAAAAATAAAGGTAAAACAAATAAACAGTGGGCGACACCGGTCCAAAATGTATACCTCGGTAAAAAAAGTTCCCGTTTGTCTGTGTTTCCCCAAAGCAATTCGAGAGCCAGTTCTGTAAGCTACGGAGGATGCTCGGCGAATGGCGAAGCCATTGATGTGTCTAGACCGAAAAATAGTCGCCGAGGGGACACTCAGAGGCATGACACGGCTGTTGTCTGTCCGTCATAAAGACATTGTTTTTAGAGCGAAACAATAATTCGGATTCGCCATTCGCTTAGCTTCCCCCGCAGATTACAGAGATTGATTCTCTACTCTAGGAAAAGTAGACGCGCAGGAAGTTGTGCGAGGAAAGAAAAAAGGTAGCGAGTGGCGAATATTTGTGATTGCGTGTGCCGGAAAAATATAAAAAGAACCTGAACAATACTTAAAAATTAAAAATCTCGACCATCCAGCAGACTTCACTGAGGCCTGCATTTTCATTTTCGGAAATTTCGGCAAACTCCAGTCGTGTGGCCTTTAGCCCCATAACTTTTGCAACTGTCAATCCGTGGGCGTCAAACAACGCCAGGCCGCTTCGTCACCCATAGCCCAAAAGCGACGTTCACGGCGCCCACCAGGATACCAGCCAAGGTCGCTGTACCGGGGCCACCCGATACGTGATACTTGTCCGCCGCCAGCAGGCCTTTTTTCGTCTTTTTTCTCTCGGTCGAGGCAGGGCCGGCATTTGGAGTGGGCGACCTATGCAGTTGCACCGGGCGCCATTCATAGGGGGCGCCGAAAGAGACGCCAGGTCATGCAGGGCTCAAACCTCGAGGGGATAAAATCAAAAACAAAAAACGACCGCATCGCCGTTTGGCATTTCGGCCGCAAAACCAACGACTAAGTTCTTGTTATAATTGGCGTCCATCAACCCGCAGCCACCTGCGGATGTTGTTTTACTATAGAGAACCTCTCCCCCGTGAGAATCAAAGCGCCATTGAATGAGTCATGAACGACTGGGCAAGCGGTCACCTGCGCACAGCTCTCAAATTACGAGCGGATCAAAACCTGACTGGCAAAAAGCGATGGAGCCAGCATGCCGCACTCTTAGCGCAACTTACTAAACGGTGGCGCCAAACCCATCGGCGAGCAAATCAGTGTGTCAGAGCGAGTCACGGGACAAAATAGTATTGGAACGGAGTTTTGCTCTTAGTTATCATGTGCTTCGCTCAGAGTCTCTGATTGGCTCGCAGAAAACGTAGGCTTCACCCTTTGCCAAGTTATTCTGAGCCGAAGAATGACTTCGCTCAGTAGGTCTGACCGGGGGTAAAATGAACCTGATTCCTCCCGACATTCGAGCTGCGCTTTGGGCAACGCTCGCTGTGGAGTCTCTAGCAGTAAGCTGAACGAACCAATGCCCCCTCAGCATCCGGTGAGTCTCTGTGCCCAGAGGCTTCAACCTAACTGAAAATAATATGTGTAAAGAACTTTGGATCCGCAGCTCTTTCTTTTTTTGTGTGTAAGCGACCAGCGACGACTACGGACTTCCAATGCCGATCAGTGTTGCTAACTCAAAATTCAGAAACTCGTCACAAAAATCCCGAAAACCGCGAAAAACATATAAATTTATAATGTTGCGCAAGAATGGCCGCATCACAGCAGGCAAACCTGGTGTCCGACATGAAGCTCTAACTCTTGCAGTTCAGTTTCTCGTTTACATTGTTGTGTGGTACGACATTCTTTTTACAAGTTAATGTTGTAAGCGAGAACATGCAATGCAAAACGAAGGACATCGTAGCAACCACCCAGCTGATGAAAGCATGCAGCGATTGCATCGACAATTATCGCGATGTCGGGTACGAAACTGCAACTGGAAACTGCGAACGGTCTTCCCGAGAGCATGGGTATTGACAGTGCGATGAAACCGGCCCCTCGACTGCGGCGGAAAAAGCGCCAGTTCTGTTATGAGTGCCAGGACGAGGTTGATGATGTCGAGACAAAATTCAAGCGAGAGTTCTTCTACGAGATGATTAACACCGTGAGATGTCGATTGAAGAACGCTTCACGCGGATGGAGCAGCACGTGAGCTTCTGGGGGTTCCTTTAAGGGGTATTCACACGAGGGAGAAATCCCGGGGATTTCTCCCCGGCACGGGCGCATCACGAGATGAAAACGCGAGGCTTTTGCACATCGCAAAGCCTGACGTTTTCGTCGTGGGATGCGCGTACCGGAGAGAAATCCCCGGGATTTCTCCCTCGTGTGAATACCCCTTTACGGCCTCACCCGACTTCCCGACAAAGCGGAACTTCAACTTTGCCAATGCCTTGACCATGCACTGAGAGTCTGAGACACCTAGAAAGTGCAGACATCGACGGTACAGATCTCTGCAAGGAGCTGATCTAACTATGCAGCCTGCTGCCCACTGGATGCAGTGCTCGCCAGGACGTCCTCCAGTTCATTCTGGACAACCATCTATGTGACAAGTTCCCTCATACGTGGGTGTCATTGAGGATCCTCCTCCCTTTGCCAATGTCAATGGCCACCGCTGAGAGGAGTTTCTAAAATTAAAGCTTATTAAGACATACCTAAGATCAACCATGGCAGATGACAGGATATCGTCATTGGCAATTTCGTCCATTGAAAACAAGATAGCGTCTAGCCTGGATATGTCGCAAGACGTAGCCCAATTTGCGTTGTTGAAGGCTCGGAGGGTTGCCTTCTACTGCATTTGACATGGTTAACTTGTGCTTTTGTTTTCTCTGTCCATTAGACGTTAGCTTGCTATGGGGGACCCACAGCTGAAGTTTGGTTAATCTAAGAAAGAAATGATTCTTGAACTTCGAACACGGTGCCGACGAAGCTCTCAATGCTCGCGAACGTCGTTCGTTTTTAGGACGCGGTTTTCGACTGACAACGACAAAATCGCGACCATTCGCGCTGGGTCACTGTGGCATGTTTGCTTACAACATGATGTTTGGTGCGAGAATAGTATACGTGTGTGTAAGGGGGGGGGGGGGGGGGGCGCCACGGCTGCAGTTTGCCCAGGGCGCTTGCTGCTCTAAGGCCGGCCCTGGGTCGAGCAATTTGTGCTGAAAACGAAGAGACACGTAGTGGACGTATTTGGACAGAGCAGGCCTATTCAACTCAGAGTACCGCAAGATTTAACGGCTTATTATGATCATGGTTAATGCTGTTTCATTAGAGGGGCAATGCAACGATTTTGCTACTTTCACCGAATACTGTTCTGAATGAATACATGAAGTTCATTATGGGCGGAAAGCGTGTGGCAACCCTCCACAGACCTTGCGTATTCGTGCTCGTCGTGCTCTAAAAAGTGATCGGTGGGCCATTGTCCGTGGGATCCTGTGCACCACGTGACCACGCTGGAAAAAAAACGCACCTTTGGTGGTCACATGACCACGTGACCATGTCCCATGGGGGTCATGGGAACATGGTCAGTTGGATCCCGCCCACCACGTGACCAAACTGCGAATAGCGCGCCTATGGTGGTCACATGATCACGTGACCTTGTTGCGTGGGGTCACGTAATTACGCAGCGACGATTAAACTTGTAGCTCATGGCGTTGCGCATGAGATACTTGAGTGACACTTGTGTCAGTATGGTTGTGCAAAGTGCCCGAAATTCGAACTTAAAATTGCTGCAACGCAACTTTGAACCGCGTGGAAGCAAATTAGTCACGGCTTCCGGTTTTAGCGCACGCGCCAGCCTTTGTCCCTACAATAGGCGAAATAAAAGGCAGTACATTGGGGGATAAGCGAGTGAGGAGAGGACACGTTCATGGTAGCCGGCAGGTAGACCGGCATAACATACTTGTTTGTTGATGTTGTTAAAAAACATCTGTATTAAGTCTAATAAAGGAAAAATAGAAAGAGAGAACGATGGGTGGCTACCCCTATTCCGGGTCCCATTAAATTTCTATCGAGGTGCGCGCTGTCCGAGCCAAAACGAAAGTTCTTGTGTTCGTGGCTTTTATTTTCAGCGCTGTAATAATACGAATGTTGAGGACCCAAATAAGTCACTAAGATTATCAAAATATTTTTCCTCCTTCTCCTGGCTCGTGCGAATGTACTTTACCATTTGCGAAAATCAATGCCGCTATGCTCTAGAATGTAATGCGTCAAAAAGTAGGAGTAATTTCGTTAGACTGAACAAAATTACGCGTAAACTCCTCTCAATAATGTTATGGTAGGTCATATGATAGAGTTAGTATGCCATATGATAGTTGTCCTTTTCTAATTAGCTTCTTAGAACATCTAAGGACCTTGCATTTGCAAGAGACGAGCGATTTTATGGGAAAGGGCAACTCAGAAAGATACAAACTTACGTCCACATTCAAGACGACCAAGTTCCGCTCCTTTGTGCACTCTATTGCACGTGGCAGTGCCTTGTTGAATAACCGTACTTCGGGCTCAACTGCCTTCTTTCGGAGTTGCGGTATGAGCTTGTAACAGAACACAAAATGTACTCTTTGCCTGAGCCATAGGAGCAGGTCCCGAAAAGCAAAGTCCAGATGCTAGCTGTGCTTTGCAAAAACGCGCACACTTATTGAATCATCGGAAAATATGTGATAGCATTTCTCGGTAGAAAGAACACGAAAATATAAAATTTAGCCAAAATATGTAGATACGTCATGTTTTTCTTTGAGATCTAGTATAAAACTAAAATAACAAGACTTTGAGATAGTTGCATGATTTTCGTGTTGCACAACAAACTTTGATGTTTGCTTCAAACGACTATTGAAGGTGTCAAAAAGAAAAAAAAGACGGGTTTATTACGGTTATCGAACGCGGTTATATCCACGTTCGTTTCAACGAAAGGGGTGTGGTATATCGAAGCACGGTTTAGCGAAAATGGATACATTTTATCGAGGCCTCCGTTTGAGAAATGCTGCTAGTAGGCGGCGGCAGGCTAGGCTTCCAAACAGACCGCGCTTCGTGCGGGCACCCCTCGCTATCGCTCGGGAAACGTTTAATATAAGTTCGAGCGTGGATCGCCAAAGGTTGGTTAGCATGCGGGCGGTCGCCATTTTCTCTAAACGGCGATCCGATCTGCTGTTGTCGCGAAAACGGTGTTCGCTAAAACGAGCTTCCCTAAACCACACTTCTCCGAAAATCAGCACATTCTTCTCCATAGCTTACAACCATGCTGGGGTGTTGTAAGCTCTTCTTCTTTGACCAAGGCTGACCCCCTGTCGCCATTTTGCAGGTTGTTTCCGCCTACGTAGACTACCGCAAAATCGAACTTTTTGAGAGGCAACCCGTCAATGTTCTCCTTGAGAGCCTGCACCGTCGCTCCCGAGAAGCTAAAGCTGCACACTTGTATGCACTCATCTAAAAAGCGCGGCAAAGCCATTTCACTGGGCTGCTCCCGAAGATTGCGCCTTTCATCTTCGTCCGGACCTCAGTGAAATCTTCTAAATCTAACCTCTTTGTATACCAAGGTCGAACGCTAGAGCACGCTTTTTGAAAGCAACACACCACAAGCGCACACAAGGAACTGAATAAAGACCCAGGATCGGCTGAGTGAGAAACGGCTAGCTAGACTTATTTTTGCCTCAAACATGCAGTCCGTGTTTGAAGTGCAGGCCACTATAGACTACCGAAAAGTAGCTCCTAAAGTCATTCTTACGGAACGCGCAGATGGTCTTCACCGGAGAAGAAAATTGCGGCGGAGCGCTTATTCGTACGTGTTTTACTTGTTTTGATTTCTAGCATTCAACAATGCTGCAGAGTGCCACCGTGAAAACTAACACCAAACAAAAACTAACCCAAAACAAACGAAAGAGCCAGAACCCGTGCAAACTCCGCGCGAGGTCTTTCCTTTTGTTTTTACTTTGTGCACGCGGCCCAACGCTGCCTGGTGCCGCCAGCTCCGTCCAGACGGACTTTGCGGGCACTGAAAGTGAAGGGAAACAAAAGGAGACAGACGCGCGCGTCTCCAACCGAGAAAAAGGAGGCAGGAGGTTTTGAAGTTGAACTGGTTGAACTTGAGCGCAGACGTCTCTGTCGAAGAGCGGGCCCCGGACGGACGAGTTCACCCCAAGTTGGAGGGGAGGCAGGCGAAACCAAATTCGGGTAACCTGCCGATCGCGGCGGGGGCATTTGCACCCGCAAATGGCTTGGCAACTTACAGACTCGCAAGACTTCACACTCAATGAACCAATCAAGTTAACCAGTTGACAGAAAAAGAAAGTGAAATAAAATATTTTGCTACGCGAAAGCGGTAGGTTTTGTACTAACAGCGACAAAGCGTCTTTACTACGGCTGATCGAACGCCGTTATATCGAGGCTCATCTTAGCGAAAGGGGTACGGTTTATCGAAGCACGGTTTAGCGAGAGGTGCACGTTTTATCGAGGCCTCCGTTTGAGAACTGCTGTTTCTAGGCGGCGGCAAGCTAGTAGTAATGCAAAACTATCTGAAAATTGACTATCGATACTATCGATAGTTTTTCCAAAACTATCGATAGTGTCGCAGAACTATCGATAGTCGACTATCGATAGCACTATCGATAGTTTTTCGATAGTCGCCTGTCGATAGTACTCTCGATAGTTTTTCGACAGTCAACTATCGAGAGTTTTTCGATAGTACTATCGATTCCTTTTTTACTATCGATACTCAGTTTTCTGGTGACTATCGATAATACTATCGATAGTTTTGCACTACTAGAGCGAACACAGTTGCCGCACCGCCGCTCGCTTCCCCTTCCTCCTCTTTTCGGCCAAACTCCCGTCTTCGTCATCACTGAAAGCTGAACCGAAGTTGAGACGGTAATTGCTTGGGCTAGTTGGTGTCCCATTTGAAAAAAAAAAAAAATAAAGCGAGAAAAAGAGACGAGGGAGCGACGCACACTACTAATGTCGCATTGCTATCGATAGTAAACCGTCAGCAGTACTATCGATAGGTTTACGATAGTCGACTATCGATAGTTTTCTGATAGTCGCTTAACAACAATTTTCCGATCGTCGAGTATCGATAGTACTATCCATAGATTTTCGATAGTCGACTATCGACAGTTTTTCGATAGACGACTATCGATATTTTCTTTTACTATCGATAGTCAGATTTCTGGCGACTATCGATATGATCGATAGTACTATCGATAGTTTTGCACCACTACAAGCTAGGCTTCCAATCAGACCGCGCTTGGCGCGGTCGCCCCTCACTGTCGCTGGGGGAAAATTTATTATAACCTCAAGCTTGAGCGTGCACTACCAATAGTTCACCGCCAAGGGTTCGGCAATCTAGGCTAATGAACCAGGGGGATATCGGAAACGGCACCCCGGCTGCCGTCATTTTCTCTAAACTGCGATTGGATAACCTGATATCGATAAAACGGCGTTCCCTAAAAGGAGCTTCTCTAAACCGCATGCCTCCGCGACAAAACGGGAATCCGCGGAGGTAAGAGCGGCATCGAAATGCGCACATCTGAGTCCATCTGGACTGTTGGCGTTTTGTCTTCGCCAACCGGCGACACAGTGCAGATAACCCGTGCCGCGTTTTATTATTTTTTTTTTTTTACAGTTGTCTTTGCTTTTTTGAGGTGTGCGTGTCCTGCGTGTGTTGCTAGAAAAGTATGCCAATTATTGAGATTCTAAAAGCAAACGTCTCGCAAAATGAGGTAATCGGATAACACTAACACTGGCATTATGTCAAAGTGATAACCTGTATCTCCCTAGGTTTACCCCCAAAATTCACAAAACGTCCTAGTACTTACACAAGATAATGACTTCGGAAGGAATTTCAGGTGTGTTTTGCTACTTTTTTTTTTACTTTACGAGCTACCTTGCGGATGTTAGTTTGGAACAATACAGAGGCGTGAACTTCAAAACACCAAGTAATCAAATGACTAATGCCGAACGTATAAATGCCGGAAAATTAGATAGAAGTATGTCGTGCTAAATAAAAAAAAATAAAAAAAAACTCGTTCGTCCACAGGTAACTTAAGTCGATGCATGGGGATTTAATTCCCCATGTGTAATTTGTTCGGGAAATTCATAATCTCGCGAAGGGAGTTTTTGTGCAATAAAAATAATTGTTTTTTTTCATTTCCGCAGTTCAATATCGTAGCTTATCATCATGTATGTCAGCACAAATGACATTCACCAACCAAAACAAAGTCACACTTTCTTCGAACGCATTGCTACATATTAAAAAAAATAATAAATACCAAAAGAGCAAATAATAATAGGCCTCGTGAACAATTATAGCAAACAACGAAGACATTATTTATTTTGTTTAATCTACGCGCTTCGATATACTTTGCACAATTCGGAAGGTGCATCTGGTGTTTCAGATAAGAACGGTTGACCACATCCGGTGACCATTTTTAATTCTGACTAGAAAAATGCATCTTGCTGCCACAATGCCCAGGAAAACGGAACCGGTCGTTGTTGTTGTTGTTTTCTTTTTTTTTTTTTTCTTTAGGGGGGGGGGGGGGGGGGGTTGCCTCCAAGAAAAAAAAAATGTCAGAAACACCTGGTCAATCTGAAGCGTTGCTTGCGGATTTTGCAACATTGGCATTTCAAGCAACTTTCCCCCAAAATGTGTTGTGACTACTGGCCCAGAAATATTTACCGACAAAGTAAGTATGGGAATGATTGACCCAAATTATTTATCACGAAGTATCGACGTCGTTATTTTGAAATAAAAAATCGCACAGACGACTGCACAATGAGCCGTACAGCTTAAGTTTTATCTTTTTTTCTCCGCATTTATTCAAGCCAGGATTTTCAAACTTTGTCAGCGTGTTATCCTCTATTTGGCTAATCTTCATGACAAGTATTGTTGTCCTTGTTAGCGGGAAAAGTTCACGAAAAACGCTCAAATAAAGGCATTTTCGTAAATGTGCATAATTTTGAAAATCAATTTAAAAAGAAAGGCCATCTTCGATTTTTTCAAACTCTTTCAAGTTAGCGCCAGTGATATGTACTAACAGGATGTGCAAAAACATGTTGCATTATTTGTGTGTCTTTAAAGTTACAAAGCAAGAAAATCTGGCCAAATGGAGGCTACCGCGGTTGCCATGAATGAGGCCTGTGCGTACGCCTATTTGACAATTTCATTATTTTTACACAGCGTAAAACTTCTCCCGGGTGGTCAGATTGACAGCACAGAGGTGGAGGGTACTTTTGAAGTGATGATTCTTGATACGTCTTTTTTTGTCCTTATTGTTAGCACAAGTCACAAAAATGCGCAGAAGCTGGAGCAATCGCGAGACGCTAGCCTGTCGCACGCTTCGCAGGGCCCGTTTTCTATAGCGGGCGTGTAGCGTCTTTGCGCACCCCAGGTAGGGGAAACGATCGGTGCGGCTCCGATAACAGTCGTTTAGGTAACAGGATATAGGGCTCTAACACGATATTCAGGTTAGGGCGCCGTACAACGGGGGCACCTTCGCGCGGCAAAAGAACCTCGGCCGTGGCCGCACACCGCAAAAAAAAAAGAAAAGAGAAAGAAAGATTTTCGTTTGTTTATAATGCAATTAAATCCAAAGGTGCAAGCGAGCTGGACAGTTCGTTTGTTTGAAACTTTTTATGCTCCCTTTTCATCACATTTTTGTCTTAGACTCATTGTAGCCGCTTCGCACTAGCCTGGCAGCAGGCCTGGGTGGAATCGAGCCTTTATTGTCCAAGTGGCTTGTTTGTAGACGCTATCGTTCGTGCTACGAGCAATTCGTGGCGCATTGAGTTGACGCATGTATACACTGTCAGCAGTGCCAGGATTGAATTCCAGGCACGGGATGGAGGGAATTCCAGGCACGGGATGGAGGGAATCCCAGGCTGTTGTTTTCATTTCAACTGAACTCCTAAAAGTCAGCCCTTGCTAATCAATGCCACGTTGGGTAATTTGGTGCTGAGGACGTCCACCATATCTGACGCACATTTCATATCTGATGTAGCCGGCCCTCGAAGGTTGTAAACAGTTGCATCATGGTGCTTGGCGAGGCCTCCAATCCCATCGAAGGCGTTCTTGGTATGCCCAGTAGCGGAAACTAGCCACTTGGCCGACAGGTACTCGGTCTTAGCGAGCTCATGAAGTTGGTGCCTATTCCTGAAGTAGCTTGCTCCGCCGTCACTGACCCACATAAAATGTGCGTAGAAAGAAGCAACCTCCTCAAGCCACTCGTGAATGTTCCCAAGGCCGTAGTATGCGCGGCGGAATCGTGGCTGGTGTCATCACTGATTGGAGCGCAGCTACAAGTCCCTTTTTTTGGTTGTCACTATGCATGACGTCGCATGTGAATATCTTCTCTAATAATATATGGCAACCGAAGAGGTTGTGCCCTCTAATGGTTTCGCCTCCCCTCCTTTTTCTTCAATCAACGCACCCATTTTTGTGACGTGATCCTCCGGGTGACCAATTAATCAAAAACACGAAAGATGCAGCTACACTGCCTAAAACGTGGACGGGAAGGAAAATACGACGTTTTGGGCGAACGTCCTTCTTCAAGTGATAGATACGAAACACGGCGAGAAACAAAGAAAGGGTCGTATACCTCACAAGAAAAGGGGGCTATACATTTGTTACTCACCGATTTTTGGTTTCTTACACGAATATGGGCGTCCGCCCGACACTTCGTGTATTCCTTCTCGTTCACAACCTATTTATTGTAGCACAATAATATTTCTTTTGTGATTACGTGCCGAAGATCATTGTTCTCGGCAGCCCCATTCTCTTACACGCTGAGATAAACATCTGCTATCGGAACCACTTCTGTTGATTCCTTTGCTTGGCGTACACAGAGACGCTACACGCCGACTACCGAAAACGTACCCTGCGAAGCGTGCGACAGGCTAGCGTCTCTCGATTGCTCCGGCTCATGCGTACTTTTTTTTTTTTTAATCTTATACGAAGAAAAAATAACTTGCTCAACATTATCACTTAGAAACTATCGGCCACCCCTGCGCTGCCAATCTGACCACCCCGGAGCACTCTTACGGGCTGTAAAAATTATGAACTTGTCAACTACGGGTGTGTATAAGACACAGAAACAATGCAATAATATTTTTGCACATCATGCTCATAGATACTATTGGTGTTATTTTGGAAGAGTTAAAATATCGAAGATAGCATTTTTTTTAATTGATTTGCAAAAGTATGCATATTTAGTAAAATGCCTCGATTTGAGCGTTTCTCGTCAACTTTTCCTGCTAATCAGGACAATATTTATAGCCAAATAGAGGACAACACGCTGGCAAAGTTTGAAAACGGGCTTGAATAAATGCGGACAAAAAAAAAAAAGTTAAAACTTTGGCAGTATTGCTCAATGTGCCGTCGTCTGTGCGATTTTTTATTTCAAAATAACGACGTCGATACGTAGTGATAAATAATTTGGGTCAACCATTCCGATACGGGCCAGCAGCCACAACACATTTTCGGGGAGAGCTGCCTGAAATGCCAATTTTGCTAAATCCACAGACAACGCTTCAGATTGAGCAGGTGTTTCTGACTTGTTTTCTTGAAGGTAACTTTGTTTTTTGTTTTCTAAAACAAAGACCGGTTCCGTTTTTCTGGGCATTGAGGCAGCAAGATGCATTTTTCTGGTCAAAATTAAAAACTGTCAGCGGACACGGTCGGCCGTTCTTATCTGAAGACAGAGTCGTCCTAGAGAAAACTGCCGCGGCATAACATAACAGAACTGCATGTATATTTGACGCACAAATATCAGTAAGCTAGGTGGCCTCTTTACGTTTTATTTATGTAGAATACGCTTGCAACATCACATTTTAATGCTTTCTTTTAGTGGGTAGAGGAAAATCGGACCCTTCACGTAACATATTTTTGTAGATTTACTTTTTCGAGTACAAAAGAGGGATTTTAGTAGTGGAAGAGAAGTAACCAAACTTAGGAACGACTATAGAGACACGACAAGAAATGTAGAAACGAAAACTGGTGGTCAGTCAAGTGCAAAACAAGCACCCAGGAGATTTTATTCACATTGCGTGGTCGCCTTTTAATATTGCAATTATGAAATTCGTCTAAATTTGGAAAATAGACGCAAGTGGAAACGTTCTCAATTGAAAGAACGCATGTTGTTCCTTTCCTCACTCAGAATACTGTAGCGGGAGTTCGTTCTTCCTCCACAACCCCAACACAGTGAAGACGATGGCGAGTTAATGTTTCAAAGGCCTGCTCATAGAATGATAACATCATGTCCCTTGATTGCAGATTACCGCAGTCTTCAGGAACGGGTCCGCCCAAGTTGAAGGACTGGAGGCGGTCACAAACAGGAGTCGATAAGACTGCCGAGCCGAACAAGTCTTGCGCTAGAACGTATAAATAGCAGATTTGTTAAAAGCAGAGTCAATAATTATGTTCAATGCAGGACACCAAGTAACAGTTGCGAGCTTTCATGAAAATTTCAAACTAGGTAAAGATAGCGACGTACTTCGTCCCTCGAACACATCCGAATCTGGAAGCAATCTGTTTACAATAGAAGCTATACGTTTATTCAGTGTGTGGTTCGCACCAACCTGAAGTGCACAAAGTGATTCTTAATCGATCGTGGCAATCGCACCATTCTGATAAAGGGAAAATGTACATCACTTGCGACAGAAATCATAACTGAATGGGGACGTCATAAAAAAAAGTTCTTACCTCTTGATTTCGGTTTTCTTCGGGAAGGCCAGCCGACTGACATATCGCGACTGAAAAGTCTAGGCCCTCTAAACCAATAACGACCACAACAGAGCGGTCGTGCGCGAACAGCCGTCACCGCCGGACGGACAACATATCGGCGTTCAGAGTTCTCCGAATCTTCCGGAGAAGTCACTCCCCGCGAACATTTACCTACCGCACGCGACACTCCGCACCCCTCTAGCCCCTCGGGGCGACTGCCGGCCGCGGCCCGCCGCCGCCGCTGCCGTGGGCGACTCGGCACGAGCCTCACAAACCCGCGAATCCGCTGCGAGCATCGAATGCGACGTCATCACGTGTCATTTACGTCACCCTACCGAAGGAGACGTGAAGCGCCGTCCGCGAATTTCTCGGGGCACGGAAGCACTGTGAAGGCTGTCACTAGCGGCGTTTTGGTTGCGTTTCGACTACACTGAAGGAAATGCAACTGTAACGAACCAAAATGTGGTTTACGTTCTTTCCCGAGGAGTTTTAAGGGACACGAGCTCTCATTTCGCTGCTAGACCCAGATACGTTACGCACTCATTCGCCTAGGAGGGAGAGCGCCTTTTCACGCCTTCGACGCGCGCGCCATCTGTATTCTTGAAAAGTTCCTATCGGAGATGAAAATCGAGGAGCGCTCCCTCTTAAGAGCAGCAAAGTGGAATACACTGTCCCACAGGGGAGATGTAGCCACCCTACGGTTGCTGGCTCAAGTGATTGGTCCGGGGATCCCGGTGGACGACTACCTTCGCTCTGTGCCCCGGCGCAACGAACGAACCAAGCGCATAGACCCTCTCTTTGCGCGGACCCAACGGCATGAGAACTCATGTCTCCTCAGGGGTGTGAGGTTTTGGAGGTACCTGACTGACGCCATCACCAGTTTGCCCATCACAGAAACAGGTTAGGTGACGCAGCTCTCCAAGGCAGTAGCCTAACACCTCCAAACCAACACCCACGAATGTCTTGCCTCCCTCATCATACGTCACCCACCTCACTTTCCACCCTCTTCATCATCCCATCATCATCGTCCCACACTTCTCAAGCCAAGAAGCCTCGCATCGCCATCATCGTCTAGCTGGTCACATAGGCACATATGTGTACGGGCGGAAACGCCTTCTAGGCGACCTGTACTTAAATGTACAAATTATCTATCTATCTATCTGTCTATCTATCTCTCTATATCTATCTATCTATCTATCTATCTATCTCTTTATATATCTATCTATCTATCTATCTATTTATGTATGTATCTACCTCTCTATCTATCTATCTATTTATCTCTCTATCTATCTCTCTATCTATCTATTTATCTATCTATACATCTCTCTATATATCTATCTATCTATCTCTCTATCTATATATCTATCTCTCTATCTCTCTATCTATCTCTATATCTCTCTCTCTATCGATCTATCTCTATATCTATCTATTTCTCTATCTATCTATCTATCTATCTATCTATCTATCTATCTATCTATCTACCTATCTATCTATCTATCTATCTCTATCTATCTATCTATCTATCTATCTCTCTCTCTTTCTATCTCTCTATCTCTCTATCTATCTATCTATCTATCTATCTCTCTATCTATATATCTCTCTATATATCTATCTATATTTCTATCTATCTATCTATCTCTCTATCTATATATCTATCTCTCTATCCCTCTCTCCATCTCTCTATCTATCTCTCTATCTCTCTCTCTATCTCTCTATCGATCTATCTCTCTATCTATCTATTTCTCTATCTACCTATCTATCTACCTATCTATCTATCTATCTATCCATCTATCTATCTATCTCTCTCTCTATCTATCTATCTATCTCTCTCTATCTCTCTCTCTCTCTCTCTATCTTTCTCTCACTCTCTCACTCTCTATCTATCTCTCTATCTATCTCTCTAGCTATCTATATACACCAACACAATGTTTACAAACAAGCCCACTTTGCGCACAACAAATGGTGGGCACTGCGCTTGCGCAGAAACTAAAATCGCGAGGAGTGAAGCTTTTGCGCATGTGCAATAGCGACAGCAGCGCCACCGTAGTGGTGTGACGTCAGCGAGTTGAGTTGGTCTATATCTATCAATCTATCTTCCTCTCTATCTCTCTATCTATCTCTATCTCTCTCTCTATGTCTCTTTCTATCTATCTAGCTATCTATCTACCCACCTACCTGCCTATCCACCTATCTACCTATCTACCTACCTACCTATTTACCTATCTACCTATCTACCTACCTACCTACCTACCTACCTACCTACCTACCTACCTACCTGCCTACCTACCTACCTACCTACTTACCTATCCACCCACCCACCACCCCACCTACCCACCCACTCACCCATCCACCTACTTACCTGCCTCCCTCCCTCCCTCCTTCCCTTCCTCTCTCTCTCTCGCTCTCGCTCTCTCTCTCTTTAGGTAAAGTGCTCGAAGCACGCGCTACAGCTTTATCTTTAACAATATGCATTATGCTTCAAGAACGTACTTGTCTCGAAAAGTGGTTTGTGAGATGAACGGACAGATGTAACGTAGATTTTCTTATAGCAACAACGGAAGAACAACAACTCGAAAAAACTTATACTGACCTATTTTGAAACGACAGTTTCTACAGGTGCCGACACCTGAAACACGTGTTTTTATAACGACTTTTTATTTACATGGTTTATTCTTAGAGCTTGAGAAACAAATCGGCAAATATGTGAAAGATGACAGTCGAGTCCAGAAGGATATTTTTTTACCTCTTCGCTGCTGTGGCATTTTAACATTTTAATATATTAACGTCGCCCACGCATTGTATTGTCCCTCTTTCAGTCACAGAATTTTATTCAGGCCCCGAAATCTTCCCACAGGAAGATTTTACCGACATATTGACCAAATTTGTTTTTGCACGTATTATTTTCATTATATATTTGTAATGCCCGAAAAGGTCTTTAGGTACAATGAATAAATAATAAATAAATGGTTGAACCATATCAGCCTACACTAAACATACCTCCCAAAATAGCATATGTTGGATTCTGCACATCATATTAAAAGGGTTAAAATAATAGGGTATAATAAGATACATAAAAAACCAACCGGTATTGAAAACAGGCCAAGAGCAACCTGCATAGAGCTCAGACGTTTTTCACGATCCTCTCAACCCACGCTGCCTCCCCCTCTTCCTAAAATCTATTATTTATTTATGTTCACCCACCAGCGCCTTTATTAGGCGGTATCCATTCGTTTAATCGTCAGAATATCATTACTAGCATAAAAATATAATTTCGGTTTACCGGTAAGCTTTCCTCTCAGTTCTACAAATACGTCACGATGGGCAACCAACGCGGAATTTTTGTTGTCTCCGCAAGATGGCGACGTAGACCAAACTTGATAGGCGAAGCAAGATAGTCAGATATCGCTCCATCAGCGGCACCATAATGACATCACGCACGCAAGTCATCGAATAAGATCGGAAATACGATTTTCTACTCATGGTACTTATGTACTACTCATGGTACTTATCCGGCCTCATTGAGCTCTAACGTCGTCTATTACATACGGTCGGCTTTGAGATTTAAAGCCGTCTGCCGACATTGTCTGTTGTTTGTGCTACCGTATTTTGTGCTACAGAGGAGAGTTCGAGGATATGTTTTCTAACTTCGATCGGTCGATCAGCGTCCCCGATCGTCAAATGACGAGCCGCGAATACGTTCTGGCTTCGAACAGAAAATTCCTGATCCGCTCGCAAAAAGAGGATGAGAAGGTTGGAAATAAAAACGAAATGAATCGCCTTTGCGTAATGGAGGAGAAGCATGTCAAGCGGCTCCCAAGGAAGATTGTGGTAGAGAGAGAATAAACTTTACTCAAATCGGTCCAGCAGTTTTCTTTTAGGGCGAGATGGGGGAGGAGGGGATTAACCTTTGTCCCGTCCCACCCTCCGTTGATGATGGAGGTGGTGGTGCCTCAGGTGACGGCTGAAAGTCCTTGCACCCGAGCGGCATCTTCGGCCTGCCGGACGGCCCGAAGCTGGTCGGCCAGGATGTGGCTCGTGAGTGCCTCCTCCCACTGGTGGCGACGGTGCCGGATGCGATCCCCGGCGGCGACCGCGGCGGCGGCCACCCTCGGCCCCGCGGTCGAATTTTCTGCCTGACTAACGTCCGCTGCAACGTGAGCAGTGGCAGCGATAGTCTCTTTTCCGGCGCATTCCAAAAGCATGTGTCGCAGCGTAGCTTTGTTTCCGCACGTTTTGCACGCGTCCCTCGGGTATAGGCTCGGGCACGGCCGGACTGGAAGCGCGCGCTCTTTCTCTTCTTACAGCCTTTGCAATTGGGGAAATCGCCACCTCCCGCCGCCATTCGCGGGGGCGCTGTCACCTCACACCTGAGCTACCCTTTGCCGTTTCCACAGAGCGCGTGTGACAGTGTATCTCATCGCTGTCGCGACTTGCTGCCGAGGTTTTTATAGCCCTTGGACTCCTGATCCTTACTTTCAGACCCACAGCCACTATCTAATGCGCTTCTGATGAGCCCAAAACGGCGAATATTTGACGCACATCTCCGAGAGATTCGGGAGTAAAAAGTAGTAAGTAAAGACAGCGAATCCAATTGCGGAAAAACTATACTCGTCTTTAGCTCCATGACTTCTGTTTCAACTCAAGAACAGGAGGAGACGGACCCTTCTACGTGGAGGAACTTTAAATGATAAATAATTCGTGCACTCTCGTGAAATGTAAGCAGGCCCAATCTATCTCTTGCCGTGGTCTGCATCATCATTTCATATGCCGCACATGAAGTCGGTCAGCTGCTCTAGACGAGGGTCTAGTAGTCTGTACAATTTTCGCACAATGGATATTACAGCCTAAAGTTATTTCTCGATGGTTTGTGCACATATCCAGCTGACTTCCCGTTTCTGTCCGTGACCGTCTTTGCATGGTTAATCAGAAGTATTCTGAGGAACTTGTTGGAAATTAAACCAGCTAAGCGCTTTGAGCGACTTTGAGTGGCTTTGCCGTGCGCAGAGCTGCACGAAGGACTTTCCGAGTGGGGTAAAGGGGGGTGAGGTGGTTGCGCCCCTGGCGGCAAGCAAGATGAGTACATACGAAAAAAAAATGCTATTGACTCCCGGGCGATTGCAAAGGCCGTAAGAAGAGAAAGAGAGCGCGCGCTTCCAGCCCGGCCGTGGCTCGGGTAACAGTTGCGTAGGCTCGCCGGGCTAGGGTAAGTGTGCGTTGGCAGTAATCTCCAGGTTACGGCCTCTCTTTTGTTTAGCTTGCCGTGTGGTGGCGGGTGTTTGCGCCTGTTTAGTCTCTGATGTTGGGTGAAGTTCCTGTGCCATGGCGTTTAACCTGTGCCGTCTTCATGACGCCATGAAAAGCCCTCAGAAGCAATTAATTTGCTTCAGCGCATGGGCCTGCTCCTGGCTGCTGGGTTTTCGTGCGTGTCTAGAGTGCGAAGCTACGATGACGCTGCAAGTCCGTGCTAGATCAGCGCATAGCTACTCGTGGAGGAATGGTGTGTGGATGACTCGTGAGGTGCCAAAGATGAAGCCGGTCAAGTTTCGGTGTCGGGTTGAGGTCTGGGTACGGACCAATTCCTTTTTCGAGTGTTCGCACCTAACGTTTCTTCAACTCAAGAAAACCATCTACCTCCGGTACCAGGACCTATACCGTGCGCCGTTATTCAGCAGGAGACTGATGTCGCAAGTAAGACAATGACTGGTTAGACGACCCTTTTGTCGGGAGGTTGTGGTAAATGCCGTCTTTACACATTCAGAGATGATTGGTGGCAGGGAGTGACTGTCGAACTAGACGAAAGCATGTTCGGGCGGTGTACCATCGCGGGTACTTAAGGCCTGGCCAGTGGGTTATTGTCGGTGTAAAGCGTGGCAGCGGGTGCTGCTTTCTTGTACCCATGGATACCCGTGACGCTAGAACACTGCAAGGGCTAATAGCCGAGTGGGTCAGCCCTGGAACAAGAATAATCGCTGACTGTTGGGCTGACGATCACAAGCTTGCAGAGGACGCTCGCCTCACGCACCTCACCGTCAACCACAAGCTGCACTTTGTCAACCCGAACAATGGTGCCCACACCAATACGGTGGAGGGCACCTGGGCACACGTCAAAAACTCTCTTCCATCTGGACGGCGCAAGAGCCGCTATTTCACTGGTCACCTTGCAAAGTTCATGTTTTGTAGGAAAGAAAAGACGCGCGGAAACACTGCTAGATTCCAGTCGCCCCTCGCCGTGGTCGCCAAAATGTACAGCCTCGACGCAGACAGGGGCCTTCCCTATAGTGCAGAGGATGAGGATTCTGACGGCCCCGGTGACTTCAAGTCATCCGCTGCGCTAAGCCCGCCGCCCGCCTGCGTGCATACACTATAAAAATGGTCACGCAGAGCAAGCGTGACGCAAAGCGATTTTTTGCACGCTTGTTCTAAGCGTGGTGTTTTTCAACGCTTAGAGTTCACGCTCTCTAAGCGTGAACTGCGCACAGGTTTAACGCTTGCAGGCGTGACGCAAAGCGATTTTTTACACGCTTGCTCTAAGCGTGCTGTTTTTCAACGCTTCGAATTCACGCTTCCTAAGCGTGAACTGTGCTATGGCTTAACGCTTGGCAGGCGTGAGGGGGCCCTTGTGTTTACACGCTTATTACGGCGTGCGTTTTCTCCACGCTTAGATAATGGCGCCTCCTAGGCGCGTGTGAAATGGGCGTCGCGGTGGAGACCTCTGGCCGTGGGCATTGGGCTTTCCCGCATTTAGTATATCGTTACAATAACTAAGATTATTGGGACGATATACTAAGTGCGAGAAAGCCCAATGTCAATGGCCAGAGGTTTCAACCACGACGCACATTACACGCGCCTAGAAGGCGTTATTATTTAAGAATGGGGAAAACGCGCGCCGTAATAAGCGTATGAACACACGGGCCCCCATGCACCATATTGTTATCGGATATCGCTATAGGGGCTCAAAAACGATCTACTAAATCTCTCTAAGTACTCCTTTAGGCGAATTGAGTAGTGCAAGATAGATCGACGTGCTGCTTTATGTATAATTACGCACATATACGAATGGCAGTTGTGAATCATGTAACGCCTGGTACATTGCGCTAGTTAGTTGCAAGCTGTTCACAGCTGTGCAACTTGTATAAAGATTTTAGGAAATTTATCTTTGACGTCTAAAATCCCAAAGAGACAGAGAGAGATCTCGTTAGGCTCCAGTTACAAGAAGGAACTGTCCAAAAGGAACTAAATAGAAAGAGGCAAACAAATTTCAGCTTCGGGAATAAACTCTTTATTAGAAAATCTATTTTTGTTTGTAGAAATAAGCCGTTAAAAGGTATAAAGCCCACCAACTGCTAAGAACTGCAACTACTATGAGTATCATGAACCAACTATGAACGAATGTCAATATTTTGACTTTTTAGTGGGTTTGAATCAGAATATATTTTTTTAGTAAATGCTAGTAACAATATCAATATACAATTCGTTACCATATGGTTTGCAGCTACGCGGTGATAATTGTGTCGTGTCATACTTCTTTACGGTTCATTTTCTACAATAATTGGTATATTAGAAAAATTGTGCTTGGTGGCAAGTCTGTGATTTTGTAAAAGAAATTAACCACAGAATATGAAGGAGGTCTTTCCTTCTAAGATTGGTTCGTAACGAAACACAGCCAGTTTAAACAACGTCAAAACTTTGCTAACAAAGGTCAAACTGGCATAAGTATCAAATGAGTTCAAATGAACAAAGTGTTAACTTCGTTAGGAAAGTCAACACTTGCTAACAAAAATTGAATTGGCGTAATGACCAGATTTAGTTTTGGCGCATTCGACCACGTGACATTGCAATTTTTTTCTAGATACCTTAGATTTTTTATTATTAAGGGCACTTTCGTTCAATTGACTACAGCTATTATATTTTGATGTACATAACTCCCCTCCAACCATTCCTCCAAAACGAGTATGAAAAAAAAACAAAAAAAAACCTTGTGCGAGAAAGTGCAATTTTGAGAGAAGATCACGCAACCCTTTCTGGGCCCACGCTACCTCAGAACTGCTTGCTGGTTTCACTACTCTCTGTACAAAACCAAGCAGCTGCCCAAATGCTGCTGGGTATGTTACGTTCTTTAAGTAGTAGACACCGAGGCATAGCACCAGCGCTTTCTCGAGAGACGTGTCTGGTTGCAGGTCGATTTCGTTTCGTGGTTCGTTGTCGCAGATTAGCCGTCTCGTTTCGCCCCACACAATGCAGGGTCAAGAATATCCGTCAGTGCAACCTGTTAACAATAAGATTGAAATATTATGGCCTAAATAAACTTAGTATTACAAAAATGAGTATAAACGCTTGAACTTTAACATTGTCCACGTTGCACTAACTGAAGCGCTCATAACAGGCTGTTCTTTGTTTGTGAAGCTGTGTAACATAATGTGCGCTTTGAGCGTGCTTGAAGTATTTACTTTATTGCGAAAGTGCTCTACTCGCCGCTGAAATCAGTGCGTTTTTTTTGCGAGCGTCACAAAAAAAGCGTTACGCCGACGCGTTACGGTTACGCCGACGGTGACGCCGCTCAATCTAATTTGATATTTCTGTACAGCTTTATCTCAAAGAAACGGTTGGGTTGAGGCCGATCAAAACCAAAATTAAACATGCCTGCGAGCAACGGAACATGCAAAGATCCACGCGCCTGCCTCTGATGCGACTGTGATTCTTTGCGTCTCCTTCACCGCTGCGACCCTTTTACTCGTACAATGCAACGTTGTGTACCCTTTTTCTTCTTTCCTGTTGCCACCCTTTTTCCCTTGCCACATTGTCACGTACCCATTCTCTCCTTCACCCATATTCTGGGTGTTCGTCGATTCCAAACCGTAAACTTTTAACACGGAAGACCGACGCAGAGGCGGGACTTCAGGCAAAATATGCTTTCGACGTTTTTGCGACAGCAATGCAACACTTGGAATAACAAGCTCACCTATGTACTGCAGTGTCTACAGGCGAGAACAAACTCGCCCGACTACTTCAACTACACCCCAGCATCCACGGTTCACCGCTTCACCTTTCCGAATAAACAACATTTGTCTCAATGCCGCGCTCAATCACAAGCAGCAAAAATTGTTTCCTAGATGTGACAGTTATGCTGAAGAGCACATCGCTTCGACAAAAGCGATATGGTAAAGATTGTGCTACTTGATACTTCCGCTTTTGCAACAAAACAAGAAAAAAAAAACAGCGAACCAAGAGAGTAATGGGCGACAAACGAAAACAGGGTTCTTACCCAAATATTGCAGTCTTCCTTGAATAGCTGGCGAATGGCTGCAGTAAAGGCACCAGCCAAATGGGAAGCCCTTTCCTTGGCTGGCCATTCAGATCCGTGTCCCGCAGGAATTCGGGGCACTCGCACTCGCTGTGTTTGCAGCGACCCCGCTGCACTCCACGCACGTCAAGTGCGGTAAACATGGCACACTGTGCCCGAACTCACGCGCCGTTTAAGTCTCGCCAGTCGCAGTCAGTCAAGCTGGTCCAGCCCAAGCCACAAACAAAGCTTGTCGGGAACTGACTGAGAGAGACAGCCCGCAACGGAAACAGCGCAACGGCTTTCTCGCTTTTCCCGCCAAAAAAGAGGACGCATGCGCTCTCTGTGCTTCCAGAAAAGAGAAGCTCACGTCAACTAAAACTTAACAAAAAAGCACGCGCAAGTGCTTCTTCGGGAGGGTTAATCCATTCGGATATATATTAGCGTGACGATGAATGGAGGCGCACGCGTTTTTCCGAAAATCTAAACGTGTGTTTTGCGGTCGTCACGCTAACGCTGTTGATCACGTCCGAAACAAAAGGCCGAGCGGGATTCCTCGGACTGCTCTAACGCTTGGACACTGACAACAAACGCTTATTCTCGATCACGTGGTGCTTAAAACGTCATTCCCATGGTATCGACGGCGGTTCCACGCTTGAAACTCGCGGTTAGCGTGAGGTTCACCGTGATAGTTTTTAGAGTGATATAGACGACTTATGCGCCAACCGCTTGTCATGTGCTTGTTACGTCAGTTAGGTTCCCATAGCGGTTTAAATGGCATTTTTAGGGTACCCATATTTTCCAAACGGAGCAGCTTTCTTAATGCGGCACCCCGTGTCTCCGTAAAAAGTTCACAGAAAAGACCCAGCCAAGGTATGTGGTCTACAACTTGGATATCACGCGCTATGACTCAAATAAAAATTTACCTCGCTGATTTCCGCCTTGATTGCAAGAAATGCCCCTGTTGCAGTCGTCCCGCTGTGCTCTCGCTTGCTCAATCGCCGTGGCGTCTCTCAACTTCGTCGTCTTTGCCAGCGGCGCACCGGTGTGAAGTGCGCACAAACTGGGGACCTTCCCCGAGAACAACTTTGGTGGATTATCCGTGACCGGACGTGGGGACACCGTGGCTAATCTTAATCCTCAGCGCGCCCTCCGTTCCAAGGAGACGAGGTATGGGGTCAAGGGAGGGCACGAAACGAAGGACTGAAAGGCATCGGCCGTCAGGGCTCGGCGACTGAAGCTTGTCCCGGAACGGACGTCGGCGAGCGACCTGCTGACAAGCAGCCACAGCCAGACCTCACCAGCCCGTGCCTGCTGACAAGGAGCCACAGCCAGACCTCACCAGCCCGTGCCGGGTGACAAGCAGCCACAGCCCGACCTCACCAGCCCGTGCCGTGTGACAAGAGGCCACGACACGAGAGAATGACGTGCAACCTGCCAGGTTCCAAGCGCCGGCCCAAGCGGGTGAGCGGACACCTTACGTCCCCAGTCGGACAATAAACGTCCTAATTTAAATCCGAGTCTCGTGGCATTTCTTCTCCTCTCTACCCCAAAAGGGACCCCAAGGGTGGTGTAACCGCTACCTCCGGTAGCGATCATCACATTGGTGGCAGCGGTGGGATCCATTTAACTTTTGGCGGTTGGCATTGACCCGACTTGTCTGGATCCCCTTTGCCAGAGAGAGCTGGAGGAGTGCCACGGGATTTCGAGCACGTTTGGTCTGTGTGTTGGCCGGCATGGCTCTTTCCGGGAATTCTGCCGCAAGCAGTAGTGCAATGGCTCCTAGTCTGCTTGCATTAAGCAACCTAATCCCAAGTTTTGGGGGTGACGGCTGAGTTAAAGAGTTTTTGACTGTTGTGGAGCAAGTGGCTACTATGGGGCTGTGGAATGACGCCACCACGCTGTGCTTATGTAAATGTAAGATGTTGGGGGCTGCGAAAGAATTCGTATGGAATGACGCGAAGGCCGGGTCGGCTAAGACGTTCACGGAGCTCAAACAGGTTCTCCTGAGCCGTTTCGACACCGAACCGCTAACGATTCGCGTGGAGAGGTTTATGGGGGCGAGGCAGCTCCCGAGTGAAGACGTGCGAACGTTCGCGACTCGCGTTCAGATACTCGCTCAGGCTACGGTGATGGATTCGGACGGCTCTCCGGACGCGAAGTCGAAAATGAGACAAGAATTGTTGCTCGAGCAGGTGCGCTCTCAGTTTGTGGTTGGGCTCCGGGATCCCGTTCGGAGGTTTGTCATGTCACGTGACCCTAAGAGTTTCGACGACGCGGTAGACTTTGCTGCTAGGGAGGAGGCGAACGAGTCGTTGAGCAACGGCATCGCGGGAATCCGGCTAGTGAGTGAGGGTGACGGAAAGGAGAAAACCGAGTTGCAGGAACTCAAAGAAAGGCTAAGTAACATCGAGAAGATGTTGATGGAACAAACGCGATTGCCGTCGTTCAACAGACGCCCAGGCAGGTCGACCGGCCCTCCAACCTGTTATGCGTGCGGCAGGGTCGGGCACATGGCTCGCAGCTGTGGAGAGCGACCCGCAGAGGATCGTTCGCAAACGTATCAAAAAAACGTATAGACGTCCCCTCTGCTAGGGAGGAAGAGGGGGCGGCAGTCGTTAGTAATCGGAAAGGGAAAGGCGCAAAAAGGGCGAAAGACAGGGCAGGAGGGCGCGGGGAACCGGCGCCCAAGGTGGTCGCGAAGCCGGTAGCTGTCATCCGGTATTCAAGGGAGACGAGCCCCGTGATCGCGTGCAGTGTTAATGGTTTCGGCGTTAACTTGCTCGTTGACACTGGATCACGGGTGACTTTGATTCGTGAGAGCGTGCTGCAGAAGGTAACTGAGGCAAATGAAAAATCTCCGGCCGTTGCGAACATGAGCCACGGGCCATTAGTAGGAATAACCGGGGAGGAAATTGACATCAGAGGGTGTTTCTTGATGCAGTTCGCTTTGGGGGAGCACCGATTTGATCACGCATGCTACGTGGTTGCGGACGGCCCGGCCGTTCCCGTTGACGGGATTTTGGGTCAGGACGTCCTTTCCAGTCAGCGCATCGACCTTCTCACAACGCGAAAAGGTTTGAGGGTCGGTGAAAACGAGATTCCCATCTGGAATTGGCGGAGTGCTCCTGCGACTGAGCATGGCGACAGTGTTGGTGCGGGGCGGGTTACTCCAGCGGGTGTTTCGGTGCGCCTTGCCAGTCCTTGCACTATACCTGCGATGTCTGAAGTCGTGTGTTGGGCCAAACTGGCCAAACCAATCGCTGCGGGAGAGCTGGGCGTTGTGGAGACCGGCCCGCTATCGGTACACGGACTCGCGGGAGCATCGGCGCTGGTCCACGTAACTGAAAACCTCCGGGTACCTGTGCGGATAGCCAATTTCACGTTGGAAGAGTTGACACTGCCTCGGAACAAGAATGTAGCACTGTTTCATGGCGCGGAGCTCAGTGCTGAGGTGGAATGCGTTCGTGCAGTTCAGAAGACCGCCGAGGCATTCTCAGACGCGGATATTGATTCCCTTTTCGACATTGCTCATGTGACCGGAGAGGAGTTGGTCGAGCTCCGGCAGGTGATAAGACGATATGCGGGCGTCTTTGCCAGGACCAATCTAGACCTAGGGCAGTGCGGGGAGATCAAGCACCGGATTAACACCGGTGACGCCACGCCTGTGTATCAGCGGGCGTACCGTATTCCGTATTCACAGAGGGAGGAGATGGATCGCCAGGTGGGAGGCATGATGAAGGCGGGCATAGTGGAGCATTCCAAGTCGCCCTGGGGGTCGCCGGCGCTCTTGGTCGAGAAGGCGGACGGATCGTTTCGATTTGTCGTCGACTACCGGAAGTTGAACAGCGTGACACGTGTGGACCCATACCCTCTGCCAAATATCCAGGAGACGCTGTCTCAGTTGGGGTCGGCCAGATATTTCTCTGTGGTAGACATGGCCTCTGGATTTTGGCAGATTGAAATGAATCCCACTGACAAAGAAAAGACAGCGTTCAACACGACTAACGGGCACTACCAGTGGACCAGGATGCCTATGGGGCTCGTAAATAGCCCCGCGGTGTGGCAGCGTACTGCGGACGTGGTGCTAGAAGGGCTGGTGGGTCAGGTCTGCCACGTGTACATGGACATTGTCATATACAGCGAGACCTTTGATCAGCACATGAAAGATGTCGAAAGTGTGCTTCGGCGTCTTAGGGGCGCGGGTTTAAAACTAAAGCCAAAAAAAAATGTCAGTTCCTGAAGGCGGAGGTGAAATACCTCAGACACATGGTGTCCGCGGCGGGAGTTCGACCGGACCCAGAGAAGGTAAGCTCCGTGCAGAGCTTTCCTCGCCCGACGAACCTGCGAGAGGTCCGGGAGTTCTTGGGCCTTATCGGGTACTACCGCCGACACATCAACCAGTTCTCTAGGGAAGCGAAACCACTCACACGCCTGACGGCCAAAAATGTAAAGTTCGAGTGGACTGACGATGCCGAGGGCGCCTTTCAAAGTTTAAAGCAGAGACTGGTCGAGGCTCCGATCCTGAGGTACCCCGACTTCCGTATTCCGTTTGTTCTCGCCACAGACGCGTCACAGTACGCCCTTGGGGCGGTTCTGTACCAGAGACCCAATGGGCACGAGCACCCGGTGGCATTCGCAAGTCGCCAGCTGAATAAGGCCGAGCAGTCGTACAGCGCGACTGAAAAAGAATGTTTAGCATTGGTATGGGCGGTCCGGCATTTTCGATGCTACTTGTATGGTCGCGATTTTAAGATCACCACGGATTGCCGCCCTCTAAAATGGCTAATAAACATGCGAGACCCGAGTTCTCGGCTGGCGAGGTGTAACCTGCAACTTCAGGAATACAACTTCGAGGTAGAGCACAAAGCGGGCAAAGCGGGAAAAGCGCACACTAATGCAGACGCCCTGAGCCGTAGAACTCCCGAGCGTGACCCTCCGGCCCACGTTAAGTTGGTAACATCTTACGTCCCAACCATAAGCGAAGAGAGGCTAAGGGAGGAACAACAAAATGATCCCTCTCTTGAGGCCTTGCTCAGGCGACTTCCCTCGGAGCCAGCACTCCATTCGGAGTACAAAATGAATGACCAGGGCTTGCTTTGCAAGATTTCCCAAGAGCGAGAGGGCAGTCGCCGAGGGTGCCTCTCGGAGAGATTCGTTGTGCCAGCATGTATGGTGCCTGACGTATTGAAGGCATTTCACAATGCCCCGTACGCAGGTCACTTTGGAGAAAAGAAAACACGACAAAAGATCGAAAAGTCATTCTTCTGGAGTGACATGAGGAAGGAAATTAAGCACTATTGCGCATGCTGCGAATCCTGCCAACTCCGGAAGACCTCGAAACAGAGAAAGAGGGCGCCTCTGCAGGTGTTCGGTGAGGTGACTCGGCCGTTTGAGAGAACGGCAATGGATATTGTGGGACCGTTGCCCTGTACGGCCGATGGTCACCGATACATCCTCATGTTCGTCGACCACCTCACGAGATTCGCCGAGGCCCTCCCTTTGTTTGATCAGAAAGCGGAGACGGTGGCGAGGGCTTTTGTTGAAAAGATCGTGCTAAAGCATGGGGTACCGCACCAGCTTCTGACTGATCAAGGCAGTAACTTCGTGTCGGGATTAATGACAGAGGTCTGCAAGCTTCTTGGGGTAGAGAGGCTTCGGACAACCCCCTACCATCCCGAAGCTAACGGAGCAGTCGAGAGGCTGAACCAGACCGTAAAGGGGTTGCTTTCACATCTGGTCGCAAAGGACCAAAAAGACTGGGACGTTTGGCTTCCCTATGTAATGTTTGCGTACAATACCGCTACACACAAGAGTACCAACGAGACTCCATTCTACCTTGTGTATGGCAGAGACCCGGATCTCCCGCAGGAGCTGTTGACGCGCCCTCAGCTTCCTTACTACGGCACACTCGAGAACTACAGGGAGGAGCTTGAACTTCGTCTGCGGGTGTCTCATGAGCTGGCTCGCGAGGTCTCCTCCATGGCAGCAGAGAGTCGGAAGGGGCAATATGACAAGCGCTCGGCAGATGCCGATTTCGAGGTTGGAGAAAGAGTTTACCTTCGCGTGGAGCAAACCGGTCAGGGCCTGTCCCGAAAACTTGCCCCAAAGTGGAAAGGTCCTTATCGGGTGGTGGAACAGTTGAGCTCAGTTGTCTACCGTTTGAGGTGTAGTAACTGGGGAAGGGGTACATTCACCGTTCACGCCAACAGGTTAAAGAGAATGATGTACGAGGGCCCGTACCCTAAGGCCGACGGAGAAGCGCCCGCGGCCGACCGGCCAAGAACAAGGCAGCTAGATTTTCAGCGGGAACAGCCAACATTACCCGACGAGAGCCCTCCGCGTTCATCAGACCGGGAGTTTTTTGAGGCCGTCGAGGAGTTCGAGCGTGAGCTGCGGCGTGCGCATTTGTCTCAGGAGCAGGGAAGTCCGACGGCGAATCAGACGGAAGGAGCTCCAGAGTCTTTGGAGCAGCCACAGGGTCACGCAGTCGCGATCGATCCGAATGTTTGGGAACTGAGTTATACTCCACAATAGAGAAGTACATGGAGGGTGTCTATGCCCGTTTGCTCATATTCTTCAAGATTCATTACTCGGATGCAGGCATGATAGTTTTATAGAGCATGTTTGTATGTTTAGAGCGTATTTCTTTCTTTTAATGCACCTGACCAAACGTGTTCCTTTTCTTTGGATTCTGAGTTAGACTGGGGACTTTGTGTGTCTCCGCTCTTACAAAAGAAGGGGAAAAACCAGCGAAGCGACGTGCAGTGATGTTTTTTTGTTTTTTTTTTTTTGTTGTCACCTGAACAAAAGCTTGACTACACTGTTAAAAAAAAAAAAAGTGGTGGCGATTGTGAAGTGCGCACAAACTGGGGACCTTCCCGAGAACAACTTTGGTGGATTATCCGTGACCGGACGTGGGGACACCGTGGCTAATCTTAATCCTCAGCGCGCCCTCCGTTCCAAGGAGACGAGGTATGGGGTCAAGGGAGGGCACGAAACGAAGGACTGAAAGGCATCGGCCGTCAGGGCTCGGCGACTGAAGCTTGTCCCGGAACGGACGTCGGCGAGCGACCTGCTGACAAGCAGCCACAGCCAGACCTCACCAGCCCGTGCCTGCTGACAAGGAGCCACAGCCAGACCTCACCAGCCCGTGCCGGGTGACAAGCAGCCACAGCCCGACCTCACCAGCCCGTGCCGTGTGACAAGAGGCCACGACACGAGAGAATGACGTGCAACCTGCCAGGTTCCAAGCGCCGGGCCAAGCGGGTGAGCGGACACCTTACGTCCCCAGTCGGACAATAAACGTCCTAATTTAAATCCGAGTCTCGTGGCATTTCTTCTCCTCTCTACCCCAAAAGGGACCCCAAGGGTGGTGTAACCGCTACCTCCGGTAGCGATCATCACACCGGTGAACGCGGCCGATCTGACACACCATGTTCGGCTTTGGCCAGCAGACGGCGTTTGTATAATGGCGTCAGCTGTTGCTGGCTTCACGCGGCGGTACCGTGCGTGCTTCCATTCATTCGGCGTTCGTTGCCATGGTGACGGCGATGAAAGCAGACAGACTTTATGTTACGGAGAGAGAGAGAGAGCAACTTTAATGGGTCTCCTGCAGTAACCCCTATCATCCCACCCTCTCAGGTGGGTTCTTGAGGCGACGTGGCCGGACGTCTTCTTAGCGGGGAGAGCCGCTCGCGGCAGGCTTCAGCGTACTCGGGTTAACCCTTTCTGCTTCCATCCCGTCCGGTCGCTGCTTCTCGAGTGCCGCTAGGATCTGCTGGACGGCCGTGTGTTGGACGTCGTAGTCTTCGGATCTCTTCGCCTCCTCCATGAGGGGCGGGAAAACGTCTGCACTGTTGTCCGCGTTCGCGCATTCGCAGTCTTTTAGGATGTGGGCCAACGTGGCCCTTTCCTTCCCGCACAGTCTGCATAAGTCTGTTACGTATACCTCCGGCCACAGGTGCTTTGCTAACACTGGGGTTATCACGGAGTTAGTCTGTAACTGGCGGAATACCACCGCCTCCTCCCGCGTCAGACGGGGGTGGGGCAGGGCCATCGTTCTTCTGGCTAACCGGTACCACAGGGTTACCTCGTTGTAAGCGTCCATGGTGTCCTTCTCGGGGCGATCCACCACGTCGGCGGCGGCCGTTACCGGGGCGCGGCCGGCGAGTCCACGCGCCACGGAGTTGGCCGTCTCGTTGTGGTTGGTGAGCCCCAGCGAGCCCGCCACTTCCGCGCCCGCGTGGGCGGGAAACCACTTTATCACCGCACTGGTGATGACTCCGTTGACTTCGGCCTTTCGCAGGATGCGCGCTGCCGCACTGCACACTCGCTGTTTCGCAAAGTTGCGCACTGCCGTTCGCGAGTCGCACAACACCGTCTTCGTTCTGGGGTCCGCGATGGCGTGGGCTGCCGCCACTTCTTCTGCCTGGCTGGGCACAGTGGTCCGCACGCTGGCCGCCATCCTGATCTCACCCGTTTTGGCTCCGATCACGCTGACGCTGAAGGCGTCACCGATGTTCTTGTAACTGGCCGCGTCCACGAACACGGCTCCCTCATCGCCGGCGTGTAGCGCGATCAGCGCCTTGGCTCTCGCCTCTCTTCTTTCTTGATGGAATGTGGGAGTCATGTTCCGCGGGATTGGGCTCACGACGATGTGCTTGCCCAGCTCCCGCGGTATCTGCTCCTGCATCCGGTGGTCGTCTTCCTTGGCTCCGATGCCTAGTTGTTTGAGGATAGATCTGCCGGTCCTGGTTCCCGACAGTCTGGTGAGCTGCGCCGTCTGCTGTGCCTCGGCGATCTCTTCCAGGCTATTGTGGAGTCCCAGGGCTTCGAGCTTCTGCGTGCTCGTGCATCCTAGGAGTCCTAATGCTGATTTGTAAGCTTTGCGGATCATCGCGTCGATCTTCTTCCGCTCGCACTGCCGCCAATTATGGAAGGCGGCGACGTAGGTGATATGGCTCATCACGAAGGCTTGAATCAGTCTGACGAGCCTTGCTTCCTTCATCCCGCTTCTTCTATTGGCGACGCGGCGTATGAGACGCAGTGCCGTGCCGGTCTTAGCTTCGAGCTTGGAGACCGTTGCCCCGTTGACTTTGCTGCGTTCGATGATCATGCCCAGCACTCTAATCTTGGCTACCTCGGGGATGATGTGCCCCCCTTGCGTTCGTATGCGGATTTTATCGCAGTCTCGGATAGTTTGCTTCTTGCGGCTCGCTCCCCTAGGTGGAATCACCATCAGCTCCGACTTTGCGGGGGAACACACCAGCCCCGATCCCTTCAGTTGGTCCTCTATCGTTTTTACTGCTTCTTGTAGTGTATTCTCTATGTGGCCGTCGCTGCCGCCGGTGACCCACAGCGTCACATCGTCGGCATAAACCGTGTGGCGTACCCCATCGACGCTCCGCAGCCGGTTGGCGACTTCGATCATGACCAAGTTGAAGAGCAGCGGAGAGATTACCGCGCCTTGTGGTGTCCCCTCGCTGCCGAGCGTTTTCTCTGGTAGTTGGAGATCCCCGGCGCAGATGTGAGTCGTGCGGTCGGTCAGGAAATCCCGAATGTAATTGTAAGATCTCTGTCCCATGTTCAGGTGCGACACTTGGGCGAGGATCGCAAAGTGCCGGACTTTGTCGAAGGCGCTCTGCAGGTCCAGGCCCAGTATTGCCCTGTTGTCGCTGGTGTGAGTTTCGTAGTCTACTATCTCCTTCTTGAGTTGGAGCATGGCGTCTTGCGTTCCAAGCTTGCTTCGAAAGCCGACGAGAGAATCCGGGTAGAGCTCTGCCTCTTCGAGGTACTGTTGCCATCTGGTCATTAAGATGTGCTCTAGCCGTTTACCCACGCACAATGTTAAGGATATTGGGCGTAGATTCTCGATGTCGGGCGACTTGCCTGGTTTCGGAATGAGGATGGTTTTGGCTTCCTTCCACTGGCGTGGTAGCTTGCCGGCCCTCCAGCATTTATTGAAGTACGCCGTCAGTGCCGTCACGGCCGCGTCGTTCAAGTTTCTGAGCGCTTTGTTGCTGACGCGGTCCGGGCCCGACGCCGAACGCCTGTTCAGGTCTTGCATCGCATTTCGGACCTCCCATTCCTCGATGTCTTGGTCAACCTCGATGTTCTCTGCCCCCTGGTATTCTGGGTGCTTTTCCTTTGGGGAAACCGGGAGGTATTTGGCGTCGAGTCTCCTCTTCACCTCCGCTTCCCCGTGCTCCGCTACCGCCTTGTGTATAATTCTGCTGAGCTTGTACTGTTGTTCTCCCTTGGTCTGGGTGTCGTCGAGGAGGTGCCGGAGCAGTCGCCACGTCTTGCCCAGATGGAGTTGGCCGTCCGCCTCTCTGCACGTTTGCTCCCACTGCTGCCGGCCGAGCTCCTTGCTGTGTTTCTCTATTTCCCTGTTGATTTCCGCGATCTTTTTGCGGAGCCTTCTGTTTGTTCGTTGTTGGTTCCACCTTCTCTTGAGGGCAGTCTTCGCCTCGATGAGGTGGGCCAATCTGCTGTCCATTTCGTGTATGTCTTCGTCCGTTTCTATCTCTGTCGTCACCTCCTCGGTCGTTTCTACTATCGCCTTCGACCACGCTTCTGTATCTTCAATGTTACCATGCTGGCTTGGGAGCTGACGCCGAAACTCCTCCCAGTTCGTGTATCTGTGTGTTCATTTCTCTTGGCTTGCACCGTTTCCCAGTGGGACCCGGATCTCTATGACCATGTGGTCGCTGCCGAAGTCGTGTTTGGTGTTTTTCCACGTTGCGGTGTCGTTCCCATTTATTTCGACGAACGTCAGGTCCGGGGTGGTGTCCCTGGCGACCGAAGTACCCGTTCTTGTGGGGGTCTCCGGGTTCGTGATTAGCGTTAGCCCCGCGTCCGTGGCGTCTTGCAATAGGTCTCTCCCCTTTTCGGTTGTCTTATCGTATCCCCAGTCGTAGTGTGGTGCGTTAAAGTCACCCCCTATTACGATCGTGCCTTTATTCGTCGCACGCAGTGCCCTTTGCATGAGCGTGCGGAACTTTTGCTTTCTATGTCTGGGGCTGCTGTACACATTGACCGCGAGCACGCTGGTTTTCCTCTTCTTCTTCCCAACGATCACCTCCACCGCGCTGCTATCGGTCCAGCCGCCGGTGGTCAGCTCGTGCTCGAGGAATACGATGCCCTTGCGGACGAATGTGCACACCCCGCCTGTTGGTTTGCGTATTCCAAACTTTTTCTTTTTTTTGTTTAGGGGCTTGGCCGCCTTGGCGTGTGCTCTGTATCCTTGAAGTTGGGGTGTGTCAGTGCATAGTGTTTCCTGAATCATAATGACGTCCGGTTTCCTCTCCATTCCCTGTAGGTGCCGTGTTAGCGTTGCCCTCTTATTGTGATAGCCGTTACAATTCCACTGCCAAATCAGGAGGTCCCTGACCGGCTGCTGGTCTGTTACTGCCCTTTTGTCTGGCTTGGCGTTCGATTTCGCTGTTGGGTTCATAATTGCTGTATTTGGGTGGTGATCTGGGTTTGGGCGTTCTGCACGAATGTCTGCATCTTGGCTTCCATACTCTGCAGGAACGTTTGCATCTGTGTTTGTAGTTGTAGCATTCCGCTTTCTATTTCTCCCAGCGTCATCTCTACCTTGTTGAATTTTTCCTTCATCGAATGTGCAATTTGTTCCCGCTCTTTGTCCATGCGGTCGAGCCTGGCCATGAGCTTTCTCTCTTTGGTATTCTCGATAATCCTCTTTTTGTTGCTGGGCTCCTTTGGCTGTTCCTCGTCGCTTTCGATGCTGCTTTTGGTAGCCTCCTCTTCGGCGATGGCTGGTTCCTCCTTCCTCTTAGGTGGCTTTGCTGGGGTTTTCTTCTTCGAGGATGGGCGGGGTATCTGCTCCACCTCTTGCTCCTGTTGCGGGGTCGGCAGTGACAGTGGCGCTTGACTCGCCCTTATTGCTTCTAGTAGTTTGTCGATCCTTGCGTCCATCTTCTCTTCCATCTTCTGTAGTAGCCTTTCGTTGTTTTCGCTAATCATGTCGTATATTTCTCGCCTTGTCACGGGCGGTTCTCCGGTGTTATGGTGTTGGCATGGTGGCTGCTGCTTGCTGCGGGGCGTTTCTTTCGACTTGCTTCCCTTAACTGCAGCCAACCACTTAAGCTTCCCGTCTTCCTGCTGCGACGGCGGCAGGTGTTTTTGCTGGCTCTTGTGTCTTTCGCGGCTGCCGGTGCGCCGTTGGCGTTCGCTGCACTCATTTTTCTCCCTGCTCGGCAGCTGTGGAAAGTCCGATGACGTCATTGGTGGTCTTGTCTTCTGGAGCTGTTGCTGTTCGCGTTCCTCTCGGCGCTCCCATTGTCTTTTCGTGACGACGAAGGGGACCTTGAACTTGTTCTTGCAAATTCTATCTGCCGTCGGATGCGCTCCTCCACATAGCTTGCAACTTGGCTTGCATGCCTTCTCGTGGTCCGCGTCGGGGTTGGCCTCCCCGCACGCGAAGCATACTCTGGTCTCCGGGGTTGGACATACGTCGATGCGGTGTCCGACTTTTCCGCAACATCTACACACTTCATGATGTTTCCTGTAAAGCCCGCACTTGAGCAGTGCCGCTCGGTATATTACGTACCGGGGCACTCTCTGTCCTTCAAAGAGGACGATGACCGCTGTAGAATTTCCAATCCTGTGGGCCTCTAGCGCCGTTGGGTTATACTTTGTCACGACCGCCTCATTTATGTCTTCGGGCGAGTCGTCAATTGCGATACCTCTGATGATTCCCTTCGCCGTCCCTTCGGGCGCGGTTCGGTAGGCGGAAACCTCAAATTCCATGTTGCCGAATTCGACGGTCCTGATCTTTATGTTACGGAAAAACGCTGCGCCGCAGCGATACCAGGTGCGTTCTGAAGCCCTTCCCGCATGCTTTTCAATGGGCGGAATGCGAAAGAAAAGAGTTCGAAAGTAAGGACTTAACGCAGAAGGTTTTGTTTCTCCAGCGCCTCATAATTTAACGAGAGTTACATGAAAAACCTGTTTGTTATCTTTTGGCCATCCCGTGCCCTGTATCTTTTTATTCGTAATCTGGGTATAAAGTATCAAATCGCCCAAAAACGATTATACAAATCGATACAGTTATTAAAGGGACCATAAAATGACCTTTTTACTTTTGCCAGATAACTTTTACATTAAACCTACAACGTTCACTGAATACCAAGCAGGCATCCGTTTTCGCCTCGGTTTATTAAGTTCTACACAAAAAAAAAAATGAAATGTCGACTTTTTCTCTTTCTCCAACTGACCGCAAAACAAGCTGCGGCGTAATTTTGACGGTCGTGACGTACCCTGGCACAGGAACCGGAAGTTCTCTCGGCAGTAGGAGAACGGGAGCGTTAGCGGCGACGAGTTGGGGCCTGGAGGTGCTCCGGTAGGTTCTACTGCGCTGATGGCGCTGATGTCACCGACGTATTTTCTGAATCGGCGCCTCTCATCGCCGCGATAGCCATGGACACATCGCAGCTGAGCGAAATTCAATGAGATATGTGGCGCTACAGCGACAGCATGGGACTAGTCCCATGCGCCGGTATGGCTGTTGGGAAGTGCGGCGAGTCTTCCGTTAAAGACTCCAGAAGTCAACTCAACTGTCATTGTTGGTAAAAGGCGGCCCGTGTCAGTCGTTTCCAAAGCGACGTAAATGGAAACAAATTGCCGCGGCGTTTTTCGCGGCCTCGGAAATGCGGGAGCGAGCCACCGTTAAAAAAGATACATTTGAACTACGACAGTGTCAGCAAGAGCCACGTAAATACCTGTTCACACTCGGAGCGGACGTGCGCGTTTGATGGAGGTGCTGTATTCGCGCTGTTGGTAAGCGCTTCAGGACCGATTTTTTACGACTGCAACTCGATACTGACGTGACATTCGGATGAAATTCGATTCCAGAATCGATTCATGGTCCCTTTAGAACCTCGTCTTTTCCCTACATTATTGATACGAGAGCAGTGATAAAACAAATTGTGTCGTGTGATGCTAAGCAAAAGTGTAGCACAGGTAAACTTGGTACGCATTTTACGATTCAACGGCACGAGTATCGTCGGGCGTAGCTTATCTGAAAGAAAACGCCGCCAACGAGAGGTTTTCGGATGAAGTGGAACACAAAGTTCGCATTACTTTCGGTCGCACACCCCGGCTTTGGCCCCACTATTCGGCGTATTCCTGTTTACTGTGAAGGTCGCGCTTCTTCTCCGGCTAGCCTTCGGCCAACACCACCTAGAGAAGAAGGCCAGAACACGCCTTGAGCGACGTCATGGCGGCAGGCTGACTTGAGCTGCGCTATAGAGCTGAGCTGAACGCTTCGCGCATAGCTTTTATGACGTAGAAACGCGGGTTTTCGCACTCTTAGCTTTTATGAGCTAACATGAGAGCTGTGAACGCCGAGTGATTTAAAGAACAAATTTTAGAACGCAGGAAAATTATTATAGCCTACAATTATTGTAGTGAAATACAAATATGTGATATCTTGAGAGAGATGTGTTATTTTTTAAGCGACAAACCGGGTGGTGTAATTATTTCTGAATGACATGGGAGTTATATATAAAAAAAATACCTATGAAATGTCAATAATCGAAGTATTTGGACCGGATAAAATGAACTACAGTAACAATCGGATAAATGATGCACAGGCATTCATTAATTTTATTCACCTCAAAGGCATCCGAAGACGAATTATATCAGGGGCATTCAAAACTAAAAAGATAAAAAAGTAATTGAACATAAAAAATAGCCTCCAACAAGTAAAAATCGCACATACACGCACACACGCACACGCACACACACACACAACTCTTATTAGCATGTTATTGTTATGATACAGTTTTACAAATGAAGGTTCACAGTTACACAAATTGATGCACTTCTTTTTGAATGAAATGGGATATTGCTCAGTTACAATATGGTCGGGTAGTTTGTTCCAGTAAGTGGTGCAAAGTACTAGGGAAGAAAAGAGAAAAGTGTTAGAATGGCACTGGAATGGTTCAATCTTGCAGGAATTATCTGATATGGACGATATAAAATTGGCAGCTTGGCAGTAAATATATAAAAAAACTGAATTTCAGTAATATACATCTTGAGAGAAACACAATCGGGGTATTTTTCGCCTTCTTTCTAGATGAGAAATATTAATGTAAGCTTTTAAAGCGGAAACACTCGTTTCGGTTGAATAATCACTGCATATAAATTTGGCTACTTTGTTCTGAAGATTCGGCGCCTCGAGACAGGTAACTTAGGTGCGGATTCCAAATTATGCTTCCATGTTCTAATTTTAAAGAATAAATGTTTTGTACGCGAGTAGTTTTCTTTCACTAGAGCTAGATATAATATCCATCTAATGAAACCAAGTGTTTTAGTGCGCTATTTGTTATTTGCTCAATCCACGATAATGAGTCTGTAAAATACACGCCCAAATACTTGTACGACAATGAGTGTTCTGGTGGTTGTGAAAGTAATGAGTACTGGCGGTTAGTGTTTTAGTGGAGGATTTAGTTACGGACATTTGTTTGCATTTACGAGCGTTAACGTTCATCTGCCTTAGGGATCGCCATGATGATATCGTATCTAAATCGTCTTGGACAATATTGTGACTATTAAGTGCATTAATTTTTCTGTAATTAACTCAAGCGTCAGCGAAAAGTCTAATTGTCAATTTAATTGATGATGATAGGTCATCTGAAATAATAGAGGCCCGAGTACACTACTTACGGATACCTGATGCAACAGTAACGGGACACCAGTTAGCAGAGAAGTATAAAAAGTAATAACATTCTAAAATTGTGATCTGCTGGTCTTTTGGGTTCTGAGATATCCTAGTTCGAAAAATGTGTTCAACATAATTTGACAAACTTTCCTTAGACCCGTGATATATTTGTATATGTTCAGCAATTCAATGCACTCTTCCTGCTCGAATATAGTACTTGTATTGCAGCAAGCAACCTATTTGGTTGCAACATAGAAAAAACACCCGTGACCTGCTTCTTGGCAATGTCATAATGTGGAAACTTTATCTTTGCAACAAAAGTACCGTAATACCCGAGCGTTGCCCAATATGCTGATGTACTTCGACATTACCGAGTGTGCGAAACGACACAGGTTTGTTCGGGCGGCTAAAAACAAGTTTTGTACACAGACAGAAGTGAGCATGGGAGCTTCATATTCAATGTTGCTAGCATTTAGAATAGAGAAGAAAGTCGTAAATAAAAAATTGGTCACCTTTGAACACTGCGAAACGAGCCTCCTGGTATCCATAGGTTTTGCAAATATCCGTCGAAACAAATATATACACATGCATTTTAGATGCTCTACATTTTGTGACACCGAAACACACATTTTCTGTGCAGCATGTCGGCATTACGCTGTAGCACCAGAAGGTTACCCAAGAGATTGCTACAATGACACTGACTATCTGCACACACGCACAGATTCACCGACTTCAGAGAGCAGTTACCTTTGCATGAGGAAGAAGCTGGTCGGACAGAAACTAATTTACTTAGCATTATTCCCTTAGCTTCTTTTTTTTTCTTTTTTTTTGGGGGGGGGGGGGGGGATCTTGCACTGGAACCCACAATATTGTTGCCATCTTGCAACAAAGGTTTCCAAATTGAATGTTTTCACTGCAGTCTAACACATGCTTCAGCTCGAACTCACAATGGGATCATCATCCCAAACATCAGACGTACTCTTTCTTGGTCTGAGTTCGCTTCTTGTCATCCGTGACGGCTGGCAGCGAGTATCTTTGATTGCAGAGTTTCAGCTTTCTGTTTCTTTTGTTTGGCATTCTTGGCATTAATGCGAACGCATCTTGCTGTAAAAATGTCACAAGAAAACGCGTCTGTGTTTTCTTGCGACAACAACACGCGTGTCATAATGAGCTCACTCGTTGACTAATTTTCACTGGCGTCGAAGTCGGAATTCTTCTTTTTGGCGAGTAGTTCCCATATGAGATATGTAACAAGTCGGCTCTGGCTGTGCATCACCGATTGGTGAACAACATAGTTGTGTTCTACAGCATTTACACCAGGAAAAACAAGCCCTTCTATAACGAGATTCATTGCGAGAGCATAGCCTTCCTGTGCAAGCTAACTGTAGCCAAATTGTTTCCTACTGTCGATGCGGCCTTGCATTTTTCGCCCCTCGGGTTTTTCAAGGTGGTGTAGACTGCACGGCTGGCCACATAGCCCAGAACCGGCAGGTTGTGTCTTATGTTTTGCGGACAAGAGCCACATCGCAGGTATACCACGTTGCAGGTATGGCGTCAAGTATCCGCTCACTTGTCAAGATATCCTAGTTTCCATCCTTTCTAGCTGTCGTGATCGTTCACAGCGTGCTTCTCAGCAGTATTTTGTTTTCACCTTCAGAAATGGGCCTTGTAGAGACGTGATATTAGAAGCCAGCCAGTTGCCTATACATTCCGAAGCGATCTGCTAAGCTGTCAGTTTTCAGCTTGTCCCATGGAGGCCGTACAGTAGCCCGAGTTAATCAAAGCAGTATCCGGGATGTGTATTTGACCACTTCTGTAGGAAATAGAACGAAAAAGGAGGCAATCATATTAATCCAAAGCAAAGAAATGTAATCGGAAATGGTTATACAATACAAAAAATAAGAATGCTCTTTTTTAAAGTGCAGCTGAAGTGGTTCCGTTATTGAGAGAAAACACTGGCATTGTTTAGATCTGGTATTTTGGACCACGAACATCAAAATTATTCTTGAATTTGATGTGCCGAATGCCGAATGTACTATAACTATAATAATAATAATAATAATAATAATAATAATAATAATAAAAATAATAATAATAAAATGATAACAATAATAATAATCCTTATTCCACGAACACATAAACCAGGTACAGCAAAAACAATATTATTAATATAATGATAATAATTATAATATTCTCCATAGAGCTACCTGATGGGTGGTGGGATTCCTTAAGGAGCCTGAAAGGGGCTCCAGCTAAATTTTTAGTATATGGCTCTGGTGTATGTATAATTAAACTGGTCAATGAACAATATTCCGGCTTGCGTGCACTTGAAACTACAGCCCGAAGACCCGCTAAAATATAGGTCTTACTAGATAGTTTTAGCGGATCGTTTCTGCGCTCCAATGAGGATACACAGAAAGAACGCGATGCACTTATGTTTTTTTTTTAATATTTCTGTTTGCAATGCGATAATCTATCACTTGCATACCTTGCGAAAATTTTCCAACCTGAATTCATAAACTAAGTCATTTTTAGTTAGTTCTGCGCCTACAAGTAGCGCCAGCATTTGAATATGTTGCTTCCAGGCCAGAACCAAATCACCCCCTAGTAGGCATTCAGAGAAAAGTTAAAACGAGAAACGAACCCACAATCATAAAAACTGAAACGTTCTCACCCTGCCATGCCGTCAAGGAGCGAGATCTTCCCGTCGATTCGCTGTATAGTCCACCCTTTCGTAGTCATCCTTGCAGGAACTCAAATATGGACACTTTCACATCCAGTTTTCCACCAAAGCGCGGATAAACAACATCTGTACGCAATGACAGCACCGACAATCGAAAACCAACGTTCACACGAGGCCACGGTTGCGTAACTTGTGTTGCATTCCAAAATGTGCGTGATCTCACTGGAGAGTTGAACGTCCGACACTCGGCGTTCAAAAACCTACTTTCGTCCAAAATTGTTCGCGTTGATTCCTCCAGCTTCATTGCCACGTGGCCCAAGCCGCAGAAGTAGCTCAAAAAAGCTGTAAATTAAAGAACGCGAAAAAGGAAAAAAAAAAGAAAGAAAACGGAACGCCGTGGCGCTATTTTTTACCTTTTGTTTTTATTGGCGTCGCCTCCGTTGTAGAGGAAAAGGGAAAGCAAAAAGAACGTGCATTGCAAAGAAGCCAACTGTCAAGGGGAGCCTTGCGAAGAAGCGCGCTACCAGTTCAGCCAGCTCATGCAGACGCTCCTTGAAGAGAGAGGGAAGCGGCACAGTCTGCAAAACATATATTGCCGCCTGCACGGCCGAGAAAGCAACGCTTGGTGACGGACTTCTAGAAGTCCATGACCGAGCGATGCTTTCTCGGCACTTCGGGCGGCATTATATTAATGAACACCCACTTCAGCTCGGTGACGCATGCGTTCCACGACGTGACCGTCGTCTACAAGTAAGGCCAAAAACACAGCGACCCCGACTGCCTGTCCAGAGGCCCCGTCCAATCAGCTACCGGCTGTGCCAAAGAAGACGATGACGACAACGACGATCACTTTCTTGGCGCGGTGAGCAGTCACGGTATGGCAGCGCTCCAGCGGGTAAATCGTGAGCTGCGCGCACTAATGGACCCCTTGGAGGGACGAGGGGGTACGAATTTCCGAGTCTTCTCACGTGACCTGCCAAGATTCGCCGTCCGGAGAGGTCTCCTCTACAAAAAGAACTTCGGGGACAGCCACTCGACGTGGCTCCTGGTGATTCCCACAAGTTTTCGAGAAGAGGTCTGCCAAGCCTGCCATGACAACCCGACATCTGGTCACCTTGGGTACAGCAGGACTCTTGCACGGATCCGAGAGAAAGACTACTGGCCCAAGCCCCCGAAGGCTGTACACCTCTACGTCCGTTCGTGCCGCGAGTGCCAACGACGCAAGAAACCACCGACGAAGCCGGCAGGTCTCCTGCAGCCGATCGCGTCCTCGACTGCACCGTTCCAGCAGATTGGAATGGATCTCCTTGGACCTTTCCCGACGTCGACGCAGGAAAACCGTTGGATAATCGTGGCAACCGATTGTCTCACCAGGTACGCCGAAACAAAACGCTCTCATCAAGAACCGCCGTGGAAGTAGCCAAGTTCTTCGTTCAATCTATCGTGCTCCGACACGGCGCTCCCCAAGTCCTGATTACGAACCGAGGCTCCTCGTTCATGGCGCAATTGACACAAGAGATACTCCGGTTGAGCCACACCGACTACCGTCGGACCACGGCATATACCACCCGCAGACCAACGGGCTGACAAAGCGACTAAAACAAGACCATCGCCGACATGGTATCGATGTACGTGGACGTGGAACACAAGACGTGGGTTGAAGTGGTGCCCTACGTCACGTTTGCGTACGACACGGCGATTCAACAAACCATTGGCATGACACATTTTCAGCTGTTTCACGGCAGAAAGGTGACGACGATCTTCGACGTCATGCTGCCCCACGATCCGGCGGACGACGGCACTGAAGACGCCCAGCTGGTCACCCAACGAGCACAAGAGGTACGCGAGCTAGTCCGCCTTCGCATAAAGGACCAGCAACGTGTTGACGCTGGCCAGTACAACCTTCGTCGCCGCGACGTGGAGTTCCAGCCCGGATACAGGGTGTGGGTATGAACATCCATTCGGCCGCCCCGGTCTCAGCGAGCAACTGCTGAAACGCTACTCTGGACCTTACAAGGTCATTCGCCGCCATGGGGATTTGAACTACGAGGTGCTCCCCGACGGAACCCGACTATCAGGACGCCGCCAGCCACGACCCGAAGTCGTCCACGTAGTTCTACTCAAGCCGTTCTACGCGCGTTAGGATTGTGACCCTGCATGTGTATTTCGTTTCACCGTAAATGTTTTACCAATTTCCGTTTTCCTTTCGCATTGCATCGGGTGGTGGTGGTGGTGGCGGTAAAACATTAATTGCCAAAGTAAAAGGGGAAGGGAACGGCGTCTTCGGTTCGGTGAGTGGAATCCTCTAGTCCGGGATCCCTTGGGAGCTTGCTGCTAGCTTGGTCCGGTTGATCAGGTGTACCTGGATCTTGTAGACCTCGCTGCGCAGCATCTCTTCCCACCGCCGGTCGTCAATAGTGTCGCCAAGCCCTGGAGTGTCCGGGCATGCCCGCACCATGTGCGAGAAAGTGGCTCTTTGCCCGCAGTGTTTGCAGCCGTCGTCGTCTCTGCGCCCCATGTGTTTCAGGAGCACCGGGTTAGTGTAGTTGCCCGCCTGGATCCTTCGCCAGGCAGTACTCTCGGCTTTGCTTAGCTCCCGGCACGGGAGCCCGTACTGTCTCCTCTGGGCCTTGAAGTGGTCCAGCATGTCGGAGTACACCCACTGCCTCGCTTCTGCCCGGTCGACATATCCACGGGCCCGAAGGTCTGCAGCCTGGTTACCTGGAATACCCTCGTGCCCCGGGACCCAGATAATTTCGAAAGTTGACGAACCGTTTACGGCTCTCTCTAGGATTTTCGCGGCAGTAGCGCACACTTTGCCTCTCATATAATTCCTGCACGCATTCTGCGAGTCTGTCAGAATGTACGTGTGGCCCTTTCCCGCTCTGATCGCCATTGCGATTGCCGCCTCCTCTGCTTCCGTCATTGTCGCGTCTTTCAATGACAAACTGTCCAGCTCTTTTCCGTCATGCCCGACGCAAACCGCGACTTTGTTGCTACCATACGCCGTAGCATCGGTGTACATGACGTTCTCTCTTCCTTCCATCTTTACTCTGTAGTAGTCAGCTCTTGCCTTTCTCCGTTCCTTGTGTATTTTTGGGTGCATGTGCCGCGGTATGGGGCTGACTCTGTATCGTTTCACCAAACTTTGGGTCAGCTGCCTTTCTTTCAGGTTTTTCGTCCTTATATCGCCGTAGCCGAGCCGGACTCCGGTCTCCCTTCCGACCTTGCTGAACCTTCATCGCTCCTTTTGTCCCAATATGACCGCGTCTCTCAATTCCCGGAAAGTTTTCGTGATTCCCATCTTTTCGAGCTTCTCTGTCGGCGTGCACGCCGGTAGATGCAGCGCAGTTTTGTAAGATTCCCGTAGTATGCAGTCCACCCTGTTCTCATCTGCCTTCGTCATGTTGTAGTATAGAAGGCAGTATCTCATTTTGCTTACGATTAGCGCGTCTACTATCCGCAGCGTCTCGGCTTCCTTAAATCCCTTTTTCCTGTTTGCAATCCGTTTGATCATACCGCAGATCTGTTTCGCCGACGTCTTGATCTTGTCGATCATCGTGCTCGGCTTTCCGTTGGATTGCAGCCACATACCGAGTGTTCGGATGCAGTCCTTCGCCGGTATCATTTTCCCGCCGACCGTGATTTCAATCGGGACACTCTTGTCGTATTCTGCACCGTGTAACCGAAGTATCTCCGATTTCTCCACCGAAATTTCCAGCCCGCACTTCTTTACGTGTTCTTCGACTCGCTTCACCGCTTGCCGGAGAATTTCCACTTTCCTTCCTAGCTTCAATTCTTTGCTTCCGACCCACAGCGTGACGTCATCCGCGTAGAACGCGAAGCCGAGGCCGTCTATGTCGTCGAACTTTTTCGGTAGTTCCATCATGGCGATGTTGAACAGTAGCGGCGATATTACCGCTCCCTGTGGCGTTCCCTTATTTGTGAGTCCCACCAGTTTGGGATGCAAATCTCCAACGTGTATTCTTCCTTTCCGGTCTCTCAGGAAGTCCCTCACGTAGTTGTAAGCACGCTCGCCACAATTCATCGCGGCCAGCCTTTCCATCACGTATTCGCGATCGACGTTATCAAACGCCGCCTTCAGGTCTATCGCCATGACCACTCGCTCGGTGTTCCTGCCATTAGGAAATTCATCCAGTACGTTTTCTTTTAAAAGCGCAAAAATGTCCTGCGTACTAAGGTAAGGCCTGAACCCAAACATTGCGTTGTGGAAAAAGCCGTTCTCGTCGATGTACGGTTGCAGCCTGTTCTTGACGACTCTTTCCATTAGCTTCCCAACCGCCGAAGTCAGAGAGATCGGCCTCAGGGTTGCGAGTCCGATCTTCTTCCCCAGTTTCGAAATAAACTTTATGTCGGACTGCTTCCACTCATCCGGCAGCTTTCCTTGCTTCCAGACTTCGTTGAACATATCGGTGAATCTCCTGTACTCCTTCTCTGGTAGGTTTCTTAATGCTCCGTTGGTGACTCCATCTCTGCCCGGCGTGCTGTTTCTCGCTTCCCTCGCCGCAGCCTTGACTTCCCCAATTCTAATCTCCTCGTCCAATTCCTGGTTTGGTCTGCCTGAATACTCCGGCAGCTCTTTGCCGCTCGTCCTGTCCGGGATGTATCTTTGTCGCACGTACTCCATGAGTTCGTGATCGCTTCCCTTAAATTGGTGAATGATTCTTTGCATCGTCTTGCTTCCTTCGCTCCTCATCTTGGTCGGATCCACGAGCTAGTTGAGCAAAGCCCACGTATCCTTGTTCCCGAGTCCCTTGCCTTTCTTCATATCTTCACACCGCTGTTCCCAGTTGTGCCGAGCAAGTTGCTGCGCGTACTCTTCTATTTGTCGGTCCATTTCCGCCACTCTCTTTCCGATCTTGCGGTTGTATCGCTGCCGCTTCCATCTCCTCGTGAGCTTCCGACGTTTGTCCCACATCGCCATGAGCTTGTTATCCGCCGCGGGGTACTTGGGCGTCAGCTTTACCTCGCTGGTGTTCTTCTTCATCACTTCCTTGATCTTTTTCGTCCAAACGACCGGGTCCGTAACGCCGTCGAGCTCCGCGTCCTTTCTTAAGTCTTCCCAGTTTGTGTGTCTGGTCTTGCCTATGCTCCTTTCCCTGAGGTCCGTTTCCATCTCTATCTCTATGATATAGTGATCGCTTCCCAAATTTTCGCATGTGTTTGACCATTTTACTTTTACGTTCTTGCAGATCGTCAAGTCCGGACTTGTGTCGCTGGTTCGCCCGCCGCCCGTCCTCGTCGGGTACCATACTTTGTTCTCTATCGAAAGCCCCTCCTCTTCAATTGTTTCCAAGAGTTTGTTCCCCTTGCCATTGCTGTATTTGTAACCCCAGCTTTCGTGTACGGCGTTGAAGCCCCGCGAATAAGCAGTGCGTTGTCTCCCGCGGCCTTAATCGCTTCTTTGAAGAGTTCCTCGAAAACGTCCTTTTGTTTCTTCGAGTATACATTCAAAATGAAAACGCTCTCGTTTCTTCCTCTTCTTTTAGGCACCAGTTCTATAAGAACGTTCTTGATGTCTTATTCCGTATCGTGCACGATCGCCGTATAGTTCTTACTGAAGAGCGTAGCTACCGCCGGTTTCTCCATGCTATTGACGTACGCGTCATACCCCGTTACCTTCGCTATTGTCTTGACTTCCTGCAGCGCCATCACTGCCAGCCCGTCACCGTTTATGAAGAACTGCAGATTCTTAGCTTTGGGTCCTAAGCCTCTACAATTCCATTGCCATATTTTGATTTCCCTGTGCTTAGACTTGGCCATGTTTACCGGCCTTGATTTCCATTGCTTCCATGATTTGCTCCATAAATAGGCTTAGTCTCTGTTCAATCACATTCTGACATTGTTCCATAAACACATTTATTCTCTGCTCCATTCTATCGAGGCGCTCGTGCATGTTTCCAGTATTGCTCGGCTCTCCCCCTGTAACACACCTTGTTTCCATATTTGTCTCACAATTCGTTCTCCTCTACAGTATGACCGGCCTTGTGTTTCCTGCCCGGATCTTGCCTGCTTCTCCCTCTCAGCTCTCCTTTTTCCCTGCAGCTTCTCTCTTTCCGCTTGCTCGGCTTTCCTCTGTTCCGCCTCCCGCAGTTTTTTCTCTCTTTTCGCCTCTGCGCGCTTTTTTTCCTCTATTGCATGCTGCTTGCGCCCTTCTGCCGCAAGCTCCTCACTTTTCCTGACCACTTCTAGTAAAGCCGTCGTTCCTCCGTTCATTAGGTTCTCTATTTGTTGTAATATTTCATGCATCTTGCTTGTCTCTGTCGTCCGCACATTGTGCTCTATGTTTGCCGCTTGTTCTGTTCTGTTACCGGCCCAAGTACTCGCTTTTGGTAAGTTTCTGAACTGCCCATCAGGCGGCGCCTTGTACTTCTGTTCGCATTCTCTGTCTCCGGTGCGATGACCCTTCCCGCACAGTACGCACTTGATGACGCACCCTTCCTCCTTCGGGTGCGTCTTTCCGCAGTCTCTGCAAGCTGCCTCGTACGGACATACGTCGGCGCGATGCCCCGCTCGCGGGCATCTATAGCATACCTGTCGTCTGGGTGTGTACTCGTACACTCTGTATGCGCCACCGTAGAAGTACACGTACCTCGGCTTGACATTTCCGCTGAATGTCAATAATACGACCTTCGACTCTCCTAGGCGCCGTGCCGCTATGAGCTCTACGCCGGTCTTTGTTCTCGTATTTTCCAGAATTTCTTATTCTTTGCATTCTGCGCCCACGTTGTGGATTACACCTCTCGTCACGTTCTGCAGTACTTGGTGAACGTTGAACTTAACCGTTCTTCTCTCTTCTAGCTTTAGCGCCTGAATTTCATTAATTTCCTTCGCGGTATCTTCCCGTTCCGTCATGAGAAAAATCGAGTTCGATCCACCCATGACTTGAAAAGAAAAGTCGCTCACCGTGCAGATGTGCTTCTGGCGGACTGCGTCTACGATGGCCCGCCCGTAGACGTGCGTCCCATACTTGTCCAGTTTGATCCCTTGCTCGGGCCTCAGCGTGAACTTGAACTGGGTGCCCTGCGCCCCCATGACTCTGGGCTTGGGCTTAGCCTTCCAAGCCGGGCTCTCCGTAGAAACGTCTTCTCTCGATTCGGAGAAAACTCGCCTTCGACGCTTTTTTCCCTGGGTTCTCCACTCCTCTTCGTCCGCAATGGTCCCGGTGGTATTCCCGCGAAAATCGGGGGTCCCCGGTGCCTCCAGTGTCGCCTCGTGATCCGTTAGGCTTCGTACAATAGCCGACTGGCAGAGCGCGCCGACGAACGTCCGCCCCTTTCGGCTGCTCCGCAGGAAAAATCCATTGCATCGGGACGATGCACTTTGAAAAGGGGGGGGGGGGGGGGGGATAATGCCGCCGCAGGGCCAAGAAAGCAACGCTCGGTCACTGACATCTAGAAGATTCGCATTCGTTCTCGTACCAGATGTAACTTTCCCTCAGCTCTCTTGATCTCGAAAGTTCCAGCTCATCCTCGCCCTCCCCCCCTCCCCCCCCCCCCCCCCCCCCCCCCCCTACGCGACGCTCGAACCTTCTTTGCAGAACTTTCAAGATAGTGACGCGGATAGCTGATAAGCAGCTATCCGCAGCCTTGTCGAGACAGTTTTTCGGTCTCGCTCTCCGTTACGCCGGCGCCGCCGAATCGCCGCCTGCTTTTCTGCTGCCTCGACGCTCTTTCGTTACTTATTTTGTTTGGCACAGGCACAAGTTCGCCAATAAAAGTTTCATTTTCAGTTCCCTGTTCGTCTTCTCGTCACCTTCATTCGTGACAATATGAGTGCGGACGCTGTCCATTGCCAACATTTGAAACTCACTTTTCCCTCGACCGCGCTTAGCGAGCGTTCCCTTTTAGGTCGCTGTAGTGGACAGAATTGTGATGTCGTACTCCGCTGAATCGGAATCAGAAACGCTGCAGCACTGCAGCGCCGCAGCAACACGGCTCAGTATGGCTCGTATTATTAGTCGGTCATTTTTGTCCCACGCATCGAACTTTCGTAACACGACGGTTCGTCTATCTTTGCTCACCGGGCTTCTTATTCTTGGAGTATATCAAATGAAGGACGTCTGAGTGGAGACCTTCAAAAACTGCTAGTAGAAAAATGAGCAGTCCTGTGTGAATCTACAAAATACAGTAACAGCGATACCTGCAACATGTTAAGGCCGAGTAGTGGGGCATCAGTGTTGCGTTCGCGCTGCGTTTGGTCTGGACGGCGCACTCTCTTGGCTTTGTTCTTACGAGCACGCACCTCAATGCTCTACTTGCGACAAACGAAGGGACCAGTCAGTCACGCCGTCAGAGTGCCTTTCAGCGTTTCAGAACGTGCCCGACGCTAGAACACGGCGACGCCAAGACGCAGGCGTTGTCCGCTTTGCGCCGTACTCTTCCCTAAGTATAAGCGCGTTTATCGCCGCGGGCGGCTCAGGGATCAACTAACGACGACCTAATGCGCAGGCCTTGTTTTCTCGGTGGAATTGGACGATTGAATCGACTTCCGCCACCTAACCGAAACTTTTATTTCAACAATTAAATTTTAAATTTGTTAAGAATAATAAATAATTCTTTATCGCAACGTCAGAGCAACTGTTGCCGTCCTGGGGGCATTACACGAGACGCATACGAATATGTGTCCATATGAAATGCCAATAAAGGCGATTCCAAAGGCTGCGGCGTAGCTGTACTGTTTAGAAGGAGACGCCTTTCGAAAACACCCCGTCGGTAAACCGCTGAGGACCGTTTTAACTGTTTACAGGCTCTACCAATGACTGCCCTGTCATCAGGCACTGTTTTCCACTTGGTGACTTTGTTTTGAACTCTGTATTTCTACACACCAACCCTGGCGCCAGTCCCTACAGTGTCCCCGACTTCCGATGTGTTCTGCTGGAAGTCATTTATCTGAAAGACCTTATAGGCTTAGGCCAGTACCAAATGAGCGACGTATGAATGTCCACTTTTGGAACTTCCCTGGACAAAGGATGGTTTGCATCCAAAGGCGGCCTGCATGTGAAGCAAAGAAACTGCCTCGTTATCGATCCCGACACGAGGACATCATGATGAAGCTACTATGGCTACCGCAACATCTTGAATATCGTTGTGTGGGGGAGGTTCTAGAGCTTTTCGATACCATGAAATCGTTAGTCTGAGAGAAGTGGAGGTGTCCGGGTCTGAAACACATTGACACCCTCAATCGGGGTGTGGTCTTGAAACTCCACGACCGCGTCCTGGTTGGACGAGTGCCTCATCTGCTCAACATGTTTCGAAGCCATAGCCCGGTTCTAATACGAGGACGCTCGCCACTATGCCTGTGTTGTAACCGACTGGGTCATGTCCATCGACAGTGTCGCACGCCTCGGTGTGCTGACTGCCATTGTTTTGGACACGCTGCGGGGGAAATGCGTTTTCACATATGCTTACAAGCTCCGTTGAAGAGCGGGAGCCCAAGGTGACGACGCTGCTACTAACCACCTTATGACCGTAAGCAAGATGCTTCATGCCACAGGTGAACTACGCTCCCCTGATCCTACTGAGCAGTCTCCGTCGAACGCCGAGCCACTCGACAAGACCTACGACGTGACGCCCGGGGATAGCTCGGAGGAGGAAAATCCCTCAACACAGTCAATTGCGAAAATCCAAGCAACGCTGGTGAACGACTCATGGCAGGAGCTTGGTTCTCATATTTCTCAAAACCTTCGGACGAGCCTACAACTACCCCATAACTCGCAAAACTTAGATTTTTCACTACTCTTTCATCGAGAGCAATCCCCACCAAGCGCTCGGCGTCGACAGGTTTTGACTCGTTCGGTGTGTCCACTACCATATCCTCTACCGACCCGCGTGGCAGACATTGCAGATGGCAAACAAACACCTTCTGGAGCAGGGCTGGGCAGTGTCCTGATACAAATGCAACGCGATAGTATCTCAGAGATACGTTCGACTATCTGTATCTCTGTATCAAGATACATTTGAAAAATTTATTTGTATCTCAGTAGTGAAATACATTTACAATGTATCGCTTGTATGGCGATACTTTGCCAGACTTAGGTATCTCGTTATATTTGTTCCCTTTTTTTAAACAAATCTAAAGGATAAAGACATCCATTTGGTGCAAGTTTATACACAATTTATAATATTAAACATCCCTATAACACGATTCATCTCAGTCACCAACATAAAAAAAAGCTGTGGTTTAAAGAATGTTACAGGCAAGAATATCAAAATCAGCTCCTCTCACAATGCCTCCACTCTTTTCAATGTAGCATTCCGAACGCTGGAAAGGAGTTGAGTAGAGACAAAGTACTGCCCTGCTATCCAGCCTCCCCAAACTATGGATGACTCAAAAGTTTGAGATGCGCCATCACGGCAAAACAGGGTTCATTTCGGGTAGACGTCTTTTGTCAAGCATGGTACGCAGTTTTACAGTTCTGTAACTGTCTGGTTCAACGGAGGTCGCATGTCTTTCTAGCGGCATTAACGACAAACAAAGAGTTCGAGGTAAGGGGTATAAAAAATAATGGCATAAAATGGCACAAAAAAGAAGCACATGCATAAATTACAAGTCTCATTCGCAACGCGATACACCCTCCCTACGTCGCACTGTTCGGGAACAAATGTATTTATAAAGTATCTGGATATGTATTCAGGAATACTTTTTCGCCGTTTTTGCGAAAGAATCTCAGTTATATTCTGTTGCATAAAAGCCAGATGTATCTCAGTACCTGTATTTTGGGCCTTACAACACATGTATCTCAGTATTCGTATCCCCGAATACTTTTTTTGAGTACATCTGCCCAGCCATCTTCTGGAGTCCGCGTCGTGCCCTGCGCCAAGCACCATGGCTAGCTGAAGATGCACACCGACAACCCCAACGAGAATGAATTCCGCTAAGGATCACAATGCTCCATTCAATTTTCTCAACATTTAATGTAAAGGGTCTACGGTCGAGGGTGAAGCAAGTACAATGAATGTGGCTTTTTTTGCGTGAAAAACTCAATTGTGCCGACGTCCAGGAAATGAAGTTATTCAGCGTTGCGTACACTGCGCGTAGTCTGAACCATTTTCTTGATATTTACAATGTTTGTTTTAATCATGCAGTCGGTGTCTCGGCATTTTTTTTGTTTTCTTTTATTATTTTTTTTTTTCTGAAGAAGGCACTTGAGCACACTCCCTTTTCATGAGGTTTACGCTTTAGGCAGATTTATTTGCTATAATTTTTACGGGGTGTATTCTGGCGAGTGATCTGTATCTATGTAATAGATGACTCCAGAAGATGTTTATATTTTTTTATCACTTAATCACTTTCCTTGATACTGATAGATGTGTTTTTTTCTCGAAGATTCCAATTGTGCAGGGCATGTGGATGATACGGGCACACCTTACTCTGCCAAAGATAGCAGCGCTAAAGCTCTAGTCTTTCTTGTGAATAATTATAATTTGATAGATGTTAAAGCCTGCCGTGCGAGTTCAGTACAGCCGCTAGCAAGGCAAATCTTGTGACCGATATGACCAAATTTGTGTCAAATTTCCTCAGGAACTAAGTTAGTGCCTACAACGTTTTGCCCATTATTTCCTCCGTTCACTGTTTGGTTACTGCACGCAAGACAGGATAAATCCATAGCTCGAAGAGGAAGGGATGACGGCAAGAGGTTGTGCCCAAGTAGCACACCACGTCTGTTTGGGAATGGGGCGGTATTGGCCTGCCGGGATACTAATACCGGTCAGTACCTGAAACGCCCCAAGGGGCGACACCGGCCGGGCCCCAATGCCGGAATCCGGCCGGTACCGGGAACTTATTGGGAAACCGGGATGCCGGGAATACGGGATGTTCCCAGTAAGCTCCCGACACAGATCCCCGGCATGAAACTGGCGGTACGGTAGAAAACCATCAGTGTGCCAGAGTATTTCCGGGTCAGAGCCAGTCCAATTGCAGATTAGTCCCAGCGTAACAGATCAGTGCCAGCGCAATTGCGGATCAGCGCCAGCGTATTTGTCACTCAGTGTACCCAGCATAGAACCACTAGAATGCTAGCTGTGTCAGGCCTTAAAGCCCAGGTATGACATCCTACTGCATTAAAATTTTGCAGAGCTAGCTTTCACTATATCAAATTCACTTAAATGTGGAAATGCGAAATTGCTCAGTCCGAACTATTTTATTGGTTTTCATATATTTTATACGTGCCGATCATTTTTAATATGTTTTTCGGACTTGAACCGAAACAAGCCAGTTTAGTATTTGTGCAATTTTAAGAAACAACACTGTGTTAACAATTAACTTTGTTCATGTATAGACTATACTCATGGCAATTATTGTATACTTGTTGAGACATGTCCCATTCATCTGTCACACAGATGCATATTTTGGGTAGCACAAGAAGGGAACATAATTTATATTTTACGGTGACGTTCTTTATTGTGGCTTGTGCATCCATAGCAGCTAGCTCCTCAGCCAGTGTCTCTCATCGTCAAAGGCGGTTGGAACCACCATTGGAGTGTCCGTCTTTTTAACTCTATTGCCCCTGCCCGCCTCCCTGCCTGTCAGCCGCTCCTCCATCGCGTCCACGCTGCACCCTTGAGCGCAACTTTGTATGGCACCTGTAAAGAGGATTGTCAGATCACACAGATTAGTCGAGAGATAGGGGAAGCCAATATCTTGCATACTAGCTAAGGTATTGTTCACACACTGCAGTTGGTGAGCGTTTCCTTTGTGAAAATATAGGTCCCTCACCTAGCCTGCAATTCAAAGGCGGCAGAAAGAGATCACCACAGAGGTGGAGATTCTGGGTTTGGCTACCACGCTAAGGTGCAGATTCTATGGAGGCATATGGCTATTTCATGCAACATCCTATTAATCTGAAATGGGGGGCGAGACGGGGCGGCGGGCGAGAGGGGGCGGGGCGCTGAGATGAGTGGCTAAAAAGAGTGCAAAACTTCCCTACCTGACATTCTACAGACCAAGGCCTCTAAATGGTCTTCATTAAACTTTCAACCTGGAAACTAACAGGATAACAAGACAAGACCAACCAAATCTTTTTCACAGTTAATCAAAACACTGCTTTTGGGTATGAAGGTTCTGAGAATGCTAGCACAAGAGTTATTCATAATAGAAAATGCAAGTCGAATTTTAAAAAAAAGAAAACGACAGGAACTGACGATTTAAATTTTGCATACTGCAAGTCTTAAAGGGAAACTGAAGCTATTCTGTATTTGAGGAAGAACACCAAAATCGTCTTCATTTGGCCTCCAGGATCACGAATATCAAGTTTATTTTTTAATCTGGTGCACGGAGGCTGCAGATATTAATTTCTAAAGTACAGCTGAAGCCCCTCCTTCCAGCGGCGTGACGTCATACTGGGAGTTTTCGGAATTTCTGCTGTCGCTCATATTCAGCTCCTGTCAAATCTATGCATGTGAACTCTTGCTATTTTTAAAAAGGTCCTAAATAGACGTCACGACTGGTGTCATTGTGGAAAAATACGACTGGCAAGCTTGCAATTGAACGCGCTGCCCACACGAGCGACACATGCTTGGCGCCCCAAAGATCCTAGTACGACGTCACGACTGGTCTGAGGTTTTTCGCGTTTTCTCGCGTCTGACATAGTTTTTGCGGACTCTAACCAAAGTTTTATTAAAAACACATAAACCCGACGTTTCGGGACCCGCTTGGTCCCTTGGTCATGGGCGACTGTAGGTGGGGGCGCGGTGGGGCAGGTTGCCCAGGCGGGTGGCCTTGCTAAGGCTTAACCCAGAGTGCGCGGGGGAGGGGGGCGCGGTGTGGAAAGTTGCCCGGGCGTTTGGCCTAGCTAAAGCTTACCCCAGAGGGCGCGAAGTCCAGACACGCACGCGCTCGGGAGACTGCCCTTGGAGTGGTTCACGTTTTTGCTCGTTGTTTGGATAAACCAGGACTCTAGATGAAGGCGTTTCCTCCAATATCCCTCGGTGGCCACGATCTGGGTCTCGTCGAGGGAGAAAGAGTGCCCCGTCTTTTGCTCGTGCTCTGCCAGGGTGCTGGCCTCAGTGTCTTTCTCACGTCGTATTTGCGTCGTCGAATACGATCCGGCAAGTTTTTCGTTTCCCCCACATAAGCGACCGGGCAATCCGCGCTTGGCACGCGGTACACGAGGCCTCGAGCCCTTTCCTTTCCTGGTCTGTCTTTGGGGAGAGCAAGCCGCCGACGGATGGTAGACACGGGCTTGTGGGAGACGGCAATGCCGTGTTTCCGAGACGGCAATGCCGCGTCTAGTTACAGCTTCGGGGAAAACGAAAGCGATATTCAGATTCACAGGACAAAAATATACCAGAAGTCACCTCTAACTCGTTTTTTTTTTTTTTTTTCAAAAAGTGTTTCAGCTTCTCTTTAATTGTCAACATGTTTCAAAGATTTTGCTTATCTATTGAGCTCCAATAGAGATACTATCAATTTAATAGCTAGTAATTAATATTTATTTCCGATGACCACCTTGCACATCATGGCGTCCTTGAACTTTGACTTTCCTCGGTAGCCCAGGAGGGAGAACTGCTTCTGGACTTCTTTTAAAAACAGGCGTCCCACCATCTCTCGCACCACCTTCTGCAGGTTCTTGCTGTCTCCTAGAGACACGAGCTGCTCCTCCTACAAAAGACAAAATGTGTTCTCAACATTTCAATAAAGTTATTGACATGCAAATGCAATGGTATGAACATGTCTCAAGTAAGAGAATGTGAATGCCCATGTAAATGCAGCAAGGCACACTATACATGCATCTAAATGTTACAATATTTACTGGAGAGAGAATAAAAAATATTTGAATATATGGCAACTCTACCTGTTTTAGACGAAACCAGAAAGATTAAAATATTTCCCTTCATACTCCGCTAAATTTGATTAGTTAGAAACATTCGTTGCATCGTCCAAATTGTGCAAACGTTTTGATGGATCACCTTTGCTCATCAGCATCCACTCAGTAATTTTAATAATGTATGTGGTTTTCAAAACAGTGCATTCAAGACCCTGCGCATCTTGAATATGTTAAAGCTTAGTCTGCCGACTAGTCACACTGAAAATATATTGTCCATTTTACGAGTTTACGAAGACTGGAATTGAAAAAGGCATAAAAAGCAGGAACTGACCAAAACCGTCCCCATAGTCGCACAGGATGGCAACAGCATCACAGTGTGAGTAGTTTTCTTTCCATATTTTTGTTTAGTGCTCACTCAGTGGTTGCCCTGTAGGCCAATGAACCAACTTACTCAGCTCAAGCCGGCCACATGTAATAATCGCTTGTGTGACTACCGTATGCTATGCCTGGAGACACTGCTACGCATGCACTCACACCCCCTGAATGAAGTGGCGGATGCAATGAGAGTCAAACTCTTTCATCTTAGAAAATTTATTTGCTCTCATAGGGTGACCTTTGGTTAGGACAGGTTAACATCTCATTTTGGAAATGTACTACTTATGTAAAGTAAAGATGGAATTAATGAAAATTTATCCGGCAACATTTTACAAATCTGTTTGGGCATACGCAGATGGTGGGCAGGCTCAACAGCGATTTTGGACCTGGCTAAAAGTTATTTTCAAGCATCTACCTTTACTTCTGTAACAGATGCCAAAAGCACAAATGAATTTATCGTCTTAAATATATATATCTCTTGGCCTCAAGTGAGAACAGGATAAAACCAAAAGAAGCCCAATATATACTACAGCATCTCAATCCTTCTGCAAAGCAAGCGTTAAACACAAAATGCACGCAGGCGTTTATCTGCGTGCTCCGCACAGATTCTCACAGCGAGAGTTGTTGCAGGTGCGGAATTTAACTCATAAGGATAAAACGGGCAGAGGTGTCGTGGGAAATCAGCATGATTTATGATTATTTGCAGGCCGACATACTGTAAGCACCCAGAAGCAAATGTGGTAAGCGATTTCACTTCCCCCGTTGTGAAATTTTTTACTTAAAAAAGTTTCAAGAAGCGGCAGTTGAAAACGACTTAAAATGCCGTTCAATGATGATGCACATAAAGGCCTCTTGTCTACACGACCTTCGGGTGGAAAAAACTGTTCAAAAATGTAACGACGCACAAACACTTAATTTTTGGTGACCACCGTCCAGCATTTCTACCTTCAGTAGCCTCTATGAATCGCAGTTTAACAATTGCAGAAACTATACGCAGGCTGCTAACGCTGACTTGCAAAACATGCAACTGGCGTTGCACCACCTTGACACGATTCTATCGCAGGGTTCAGTTTAAGGATGTTCTTTACAATAAATAGCCTTCCATCGTGCATTGGCTGTGCGTGCACTCTGCTGTTATAAATAACAGAATGCCAGTAATGAAAGTGGGGCATCTTACTCATTTTTAATTTGCCACCGATTGTGCTTAAAACACAGTTTGGGTGCGCGTCCATTTGAAATACAATAAAAGGCTTCAGTCCACATTTCAACCACATTTGCATAAATATTCAGATAACCCAAGTTAAACCACAAAGTAATAATTGCAGCCTTATACCTGTCAATGTTGCGAAAAAGAGGACACATAAATACCGGCAGTGTCCTGTTGGTGAAGTTCTTCAGCTGCGCTTTTGCCGCACAAAACTGCTCCATGTTGCTGAGAGGCATCAGGAACAGCTCGGGTGGCTCAGGCCTGGCCAGTTCCTGGGGTGTCGCCTGTTCCCCGGGCCTCGCCTGCTCTCCCTGGTGCTTAAAAGACACCACGTGCCTAAGCACCTGCTCAACAGACTTGCAGTTCCCTGTTCTGCTGCTGTAGGTGCCCATTCTGGATGTGCAGGTCTATTACGACCTTAGCAGCCGAGCGTCGAGGGCTGCAAGATAAGCAAGGAATAAGAAAGCATTACCCATTTCGCTTATCAACGTTATGCACTGATGATGGGAAGAAACTTTTCCAGAAGCTTGTGTTTCGGGAAGTTTCAGAAGAATGCAAAAACTTTCAGGTGTTTCGGATGGGTTTGGTTAGCTTTGGAACGGTTGCCACACACAGTGAGAGTGTTTCAAATTTTTGTAAAAATTTAATAGACGTTATAATTTGTACGCAATATTCATAAATTTAATAAAAAAACATTTGTGCTAATCAAATAACTTTCTGAAGGGGAGAAACGGCTCCAAATTTCGGAACTTCGCAGTTTTGGCTTGTATGGTCTTAATGAATGCTCCCACAAAGTTTTTTTTAATGTTTTTTGACAATCAAAGCAAATTAAAACAATATTAATTCGTCGGCGACGCACGTGAGACGCGCTGCGCTTGGCTGCGATAAGCACAAGTTTAAAAAACCGATATATAGGTCCGTGGCTATTAGGCCTAGCACGGTGCCTGCACCTTTGTTGGAACTGCCACTTCCTAAGCTTTCAGGACGGCCTTTTTTTAAACTATATAAACCATCTAAGAATCGGAGAGAATCCCGTAAATAACACTTGCCCTGGGATAGAAAACGAAACTCGGGCTGCAAGCGGCTGCTCTGTGGTCACATCCCAAGCAGCACAGAGGGGGCCAGTCATCGGCCAATGGCTGGCAATGGTCCTTGGCCAAGTGGCCGGACAGTGGCCAGAGACTGGCCGCTAACTGGCCTTTTTTTGGCCATTGGCCAATGGCCGCTGGCCATCAGCCATCGGCCAAGCATTGGCCAATGAATGGCCACTCTCTGGCCACTGGCCAAAAGACCATCGCCAGACATTGGCCATTGCTTGGCCAAAATTCGTGCTGCTTGGGATGATACATCGGGCCTAGGCATATTGCCGCGCGCGCAGTAGGCACCGCGGCCGTGGCCCAACGGTTATCGTGCCTGCCTCCCACGCGAAGTGCCCGGGTTCGATTCCTGGGAGCGACGCGTCTTTTGTTTATCCTTGCAATTTAGTGTTCTAGTAAATTCGAGAATCCCGTTGCTTGTTCGAGGTGCGATTGTTCTCGTCGCCGAACCTTCTAGGCCGACTGTTTCAGAAACCAACGCGTGTACAAAAGGGGCTCCGTTTGGCAATCCTAAGTCAGTTTCGCCCCAGCGTTCGACTCTGCTGCTACGCCGACTTCGAAGCCCGCGACGCTCTGTTATTATTTTTTGTGCCCTTTCATTTTTGGCACAAGTTCGCCACATTAAACGTTTATTTCTTCCTGTTTATTTATTGTTTATTGGTCACCACCCGTGACATTCTGGTGGAGGTGCGGGGTATCTGCATTCTATGCCTGTGGACCGAACCCCTCCGAAAACACGCCGGCCAAGTGACGTGCTCAGCCCCGGGAGGCTACTTTTCGCAGAAGACCAGACCAAGGCCCGGTCAAGTCGCCGTAACCAAGGCCTACCCCCGTAACTCGGACCCCGGCCGCAGAAACCAAAGAAGATTGCGACGATGGCCACTCCACCCGTTGTTGTCCTACCCGTCGCTGCCCGTACGCCTGCGCCCTTCCACGGTGAGCCTCATGAAGACATCGAGGACTGGCTACAGCAGTACGAGCGAGTGGCCCAGCACAACCGATGGACGGACGAACAGCGCCTGCAGAGTCTTTACTTTGCGCTCGAAGGGACGGCCAGGCACTGGTTCGAGAACCGCGAGACTTCCTTGATATCGTGGACCGCCTGCAAGGATGCGCTGAGACGGACATTCGCCAGCCAATATCGACGGGAGAAGGCCGAGGACCTTCTTTGAATGAGGACAGAGGGACCAAACGAGACTATCACCAGTTTCGTCGAGGATGTTTTTGCGCCTGCTCGCTCGCGCCGACCCTCAAGCCACCGACGAAAAAAAGCTGCGGATCCTAATGCGAGGTGTCGAGGATGACATATTCGGTCGACTTGTTCGCAACCCCCCACCCACCGTTGAAGACTTCGTCACGGAGGCCACGAACATGGAACGTGCCCTCCTCGCAAGAGCCAGCCACTACCATCGGCACTCGAGCGTCGCTGCTGCTTCCACATCGGGCTACGACATCAGCCCTAGCATCCCCGGCCTTCGTGACATCATCCGCGACATCGTCCGGGAGGAGCTTAGGAAGCTTCTGCCGACTGCTGAACGCCCGGCCTCAATCTCCATTGCCGAGGTCATCCGAGACGAGGTTCAGCGAGCGTTCCTACCAGGTGCCCCTGTCACCGTGGCCACACCCAAAGAACCGACACTGACCTAAGCCGCCATATCCCGACGACCGCCGCAAGATCACCGCCAGGTCCCGGCACCACTCCGACGTGAACCTCCAGCGCCGCAGTTCTCCCGACGCCAGGAAGATCGGGCGCACGCCCACCCAGAACAAGCAGCGCCCCGAAAGACCGACGTGTGGAGGACGGCCGATCGACGCCCGTTGTGCTATCACTGCGGTGAAGCCGGCCACATTTACCGTCGATGTCCCTACAGACAACTGGGGCTGCGCGGGTTCACCCGAGCGACCCGCGCCCAAGATACGACGAACGCCCTCGCGACATTGAGGAGTACCTCCGACGCTTGCCCTCCACAGTGTCGTCTCTCCGCCGTGAAGCCCGCTCTCCATCGCCACGACGTTCACCATCCCCGGCGCAACGACCCCCCCCCCCCCCCCCCCCGAGAGAGCCTATCTCCCCTGCGTCGCCGGGAAAACTAAGTGCGGCAACGCCTGGAGGTGACGTTGCCGAAAACGACGGAAGCAAACAGCCTCCAAGAACGCCGGAGCGCTCCCACTCTACCGACGCCCCCGCATCGTACCAACGTCCCTGCAACGGTGTCCAACAGCCTAAACGTTGTTACCGACGGCTTCGACGCATCGGCACTCGTGGACACCGGAGCAGACTACTCAGTCTTGAGAGAGAGGCTCTCTCGCCGCCTGCGAAAAGTGACGACGCCGTGGGATGGACCTCAAATACGAACCGCCTGAGGCCATCGCATCACACCAGTCGGGAGATGCACCGCTCGCTTCAAGATGCATGGTGAGACGTGCCCTGAGAAATTTGTCATCCTACAAGACTGTGCCAGGGACGTCATTCTCGGCATGAACTTTCTGCCTGAATACAGCACCGTCATCGACCTTCGTGAAAACAGATTGAAACTGCGCACGCCTGTGCCACCTTCAGAGAAACCCCAAACAGCGTCACCCGCCGTCCGAGTCGCTGCCGACCACGTGAACCTGCCGCCGCGAACAAGTGTTGTCGTACCCGTCGTGGCCGATACAGCTACCTGCGGCGAAGTTGTCTTGGAAGGCAACCTTCAATTGCTCCTGGGAAGAAGAATAGGCGTCGCAAGAGGAGTAGCTGAACTTCAGGATGGGCGGACTGTGGTCCTCGTGACGAACTTTCGAAATGAAACGCAACACCTCACAAAAGGTGCCGCTGTGGGCCACGTCGAGAAACTTCGGAACTCCGCCGAAATCGCCGCGATTGCTGAAGAATCATCGCCATCTCAGCAAGGCTGTACGTCGCCAGCGCAGCTCGATATTGGCCCTAAGCTTCCGGGCCCAAAACGACGGCAGCTGATTGACTTCCTCACCGAATACCGCGACTGCTTTGTGACGTTGTCGAGGGTGCGCCAAACTGCCGTTGTGAAGCACCGAATCGTTACCGAGGACGTGGCGCGCCCTGTCCATCAATCGCCGTACAGACTCTCCGTCAAAGAAAGGGAGGTGATCCAGGAGCAAGTCCAAGAGATGCTGAACGACGACATAATCCAGCCCTCAAGCAGTCCTTGGGCTTCTCCAGTCGTGCTGGTTAAGAAGAAGGACGGAGCGCTTAGGTTCTGCGTGGACTACCGGAAGCTGAACGTGGTGACGAAGAACGACGTCTACCCACTCCCTTGCATTGACGACACGTTAGACCGGCTGCGCCACTCTCGATACTTCTCATCGATGGACCTGAAGAGCGGCTACTGGCAGATCGAAGTCGACGAACGGGACCGAGAGAAGATAGCTTTCGTTACGCCCGATGGGCTGTACGAGTTCAAGGTGATGCCCTTCGGACTATGCACGGCGCCAGCAACTTTCCAGCGTGTCATGGACACCGTACTGGCAGGACTGAAGTGGCAGAGCTGGCTCGTCTACCTCGATGACTTCGTAGTGTTTTCCGGCGACTTCGACGAGCACTTGCGACGATTCCGAGCTGTTCTCCAAGCCATACGGACCGCCGGACTCACCCTGAAGCCGTCAAAGTGTCGGTTCGCCTATGACGAACTGAAGTTTCTAGGTCACGTGGTTAGTAACGAAGGCGTTCGCCCCGACCCAGAGAAGATTCGCGCCGTCGCGTCATTCCCAGCGCCGACAGACAAAAAGGCCGTGCGAAGATTATTTGGACTTTGTACCTACTATCGTCGCTTTGTTCGGGACTTCGCAAGGATTTCCGCACCACTCACATACCTCACGAAGGACGCCGAGAGGTTTGAATGAACCGAGGAACTGCGGCAGGCATTCGACGAGCTGAAGCGACGACTCCAGACGCCTCCGGTTCTTGGAGATTTCGATCAGGATGCGGACACCGAGATTCACACTGACGCAAGTAACGCAGGACTTGGCGCGGTACTAGTTCAAGTACACGAAGGCATCGAGCGAGTCATCGCCTACGCAAGTCGGACACTGTCCAAGGCAGAGAGAAGTTACTCCACGACTGAGAAAGAATGCCTTGCGGTCGTCTGGGCAATCACGAAGTTTCGTCCGTACTTGTACGGAAGCCCGTTCCGCGTAGTCACGGACCACCACTCGCTCTGCTGGCTTGCGAACCTCAAGGACCCGTCAGGACGCCTCGCCCGATGGAGCCTCCGGCTACAAGATTTTAACATGACTGTGGTTTACAAGTCAGGACGCAAGCACAGCGACGCTGACTGCCGTCCAGGGCCCCTCTCGAAACACCTTCCGGCAGCAGCGACGACGATGACGACGAGTGTTTCCTAGGGGCAGTGAACACCGATGACATGGCACGACGTCAACGAGACGATCCGAAGCTGCGCGCCTTAATCGAGCACCTGGAAGGGCGCGTGAGTACCGTGCCCCGTATTTTCTCACGAGCCCTGCCAACCTTTGCCATTCGACAAGGTGTACTCTACAAAGAGAACTTCGGGGACAACAACTCGCCGTGGCTGCTGGCAATCCCGACCGACCTTCGAGAGGAGATCTTTCAAGCATGTCACGACGACCCGACGGCCGGACACCTTGGATACAGCCGGATATTGGCCCGGATTCGTGAAAAGTATTACTGGTCCAAGCTCCCCAAAACCGTCCACCTCTACGCCCGATCTTGCCACGAGTGTCAGCGACGCAAGAAACCGCCGACGAAGCCGGAAGGTCTCCTGCAGCCAATTCCTCCGCCAACTACACCGTTCCAGCAGATTGGAATGAACCTACTTGGTCCTTTTCTGCCGTCGACCCTGGGAAACCGTTGGATAATCGTCGCCACAGATTATCTCACGCGGTACGCAGAAACGAAAGCCCTTCCTTCGGGACTGCGGTTGAAGTCGCCAGGTTTTTCCTCTAGTCCATTGTCCTCCGGCACGGCGCTCCCGAAGTTCTGATTACAGATCGCTGGTCATCGTTCATGGCACAGCTGACCCAAGAAATTCTCCGGCTCAGTCACACCAGCCATCGTCGTACTACTGCATACCACCCGCAGACCAACGGGCTGACGGAGCGACTCAACAAGACAATCGCCGACGTGATCTGTATGTACGTCAACGTAGAGCACAAGACGTGGGACGAGGTGTTGCCCTACGTCACGTTCGCCTACAATACGGCGGTTCAAGAGACCACTGGATTCACACCTTTCCAGCTGGTACAAGGTCGGAAGGTAACGACCATGCTGGACGCGATGCTGCCCCATGAGCCAGCTGACAATGAGAGCGACGACGGCCAGGTGGTTGCCCAACGGCCCGAAGAAGTCCGCCAGCTCGCCGACTCCTGATTCAAGACCAGCAACGCCTCGACGCCGGCCGCTACAACCTTCCTCGCAGGGACGTCAACTTCCAGCCCGGAGACAGGGTGTGGGTGTGGACGCCCATCCGTCGCCGCGGCCTCAGTGAGAAACTGCTGAAACGGTACTTTGAACCATACAAGGTACTTCGTCGTCTCGGAGAGCTGAACTACGAGGTGATGCCCGACAGGACAAGAACGTCATCACGCCGCCCACCACACCCTGAAGTCGTCCACGTCATGCGCCTGAAGCCGTACTACGCTCGATAGGACTGTGGACCTTATGCGTGCCAAATGAGTCTTTAGTTTGCCGTTATGTTTATTATTTTTTTTTTTGTTTTGTTTGTTGTTTGTGTTGTGTTACATCCGGGCCATACACTTTTTAAAGGGGGGAGTAATGCCGGGCGCGCAGTAGGCACCGCGGCCGTGGCCCAACGGTTATCGTGCCTGCCTCCCACGCGAAGTGCCCGGGTTCGATTCCTAGGAGCGACGCGTCTTTTGTTTATCCTTGCAATTTAGTGTTCTAGTAAATTCGAGAATCCCGTTGCTTGTTCGAGGTGCGAATGTTCTCGTAGCCGAACCTTTTAGGCCGACTGTTCCAGAAACCAACGCGTGTACATAAGGGGCTCCGCTTGGCAATCCTGAGTCAGTTTCGCCCCAGCGTTTGACTGCTGCTACGCCGACTTCTACGCTCGCGACGCTCTGTTATTATCTTTTGTACCCTTTTATTTGTGACACAAGTTCGCCACATTAAACGTTTATTTCTTCCTGGTTATTTATTATTTATTGGTCACCACCCGTGACAATATGACGCTTTAGAATGAATTGGCACTTCCAAGTGAAGCACAGGTCGTCAATTGCGTCCCTCGTTAAATAGCAGAAGTTCCCAATGCAACTTTGTTTTCTATCGTTTCACTCGCAGCATACAGTGCGTAACAGATGAACAACCTTTCTTCGGTTTTGGTTACAGACGACGTGACGGCGTCTTGTTTCTTGCAGCAAATGACACTCTGGGACAGACAAACCCTCCATCTTTACTCCCATTAGCAGGCGACGTGCCTGTTAAAGAAATGTCAGCTCCTCCAGTACCAACCTGCCGAGATCTCAGTCACACCAACCACCAAAATCTGGCAATTGGTGCAACACTTCAAGGTACAAACACAAGCTGCACAGCACGGCGCCGAAGCGAACTTGCTGCACACAAAAACAAGCCTCTAACCTTTCCGTCGAACCTCTCCAGAGTTGGACAGGACCACGGCCGTTCTTGGCAGTATGCAATGCTTTCCCGCAGCATTACGAGAAAGTTTTGTGACCAGTAGCGTATTGAAGGTCTCGGTCACTACTGTAAATGTGCATGTGTCGCTATGAAGATTATGGAGCTAGCTAAATTGAGCAACTACACGCAAGCTAATGTGGTCAAGCATGCCAACAGAGGGCAGATCAAAAACGTGTGCTAGCACATCATCAGGAGTTTAGATGAAAAGGAACAGGACAAAATAATACTTACTGCATTTCTGCAAACTTGATGCTCTGAACGAAGGCCAGTCAGGGTCTGGTGCTTCGCCCCAGACATTTTGCTTGGCCACACGACTTTGTTTCATACTCACGTCGAACCACAACAGAGGGACCCTGCGCCACCGTTATTTCGTCATTCTCTTCGATGAATTGTACTCCTCCTCACTAGAATGAAAGGCGTGGTAAGGCATGATGTTCATTCAAGTTACTTCACACTGTCAAGTCTTCGCAACCTTTATCATACATTATAACTCCATGGCTATATCCCCATGCACGGCTACAATGAAACACGACGACGTCGCATTCCGCTATACGCCAAGTAATAGAAGTAGCGGTAAAAGAGAAACAAACGGCGCTCATTGCGCGTAAAGGTCTGTTTACACCATGCTTTGTAGCTTTTTACTTGCAACGGTTTCGTGATGCCGAGGTTTTGCGTGAGTAGCTTATTCACATCCAGCTTTTCAAGCAACAGCAATGGCGTTTAGACTATACTCCGTTCACCCTTAAGCTGAGACTGGAAGTTCCGCCTTAACGAGAGCTTTCTGCCATTGCCAAAACAAGTGCGAACACGCAGTCAGGCGCAACCAAAGCACTGCAGAAGCCAGCGAGCTCGTGCTGAAGGCGGATATTCGAGTCTCAGCTTAAGGGCGAACGGAGTATACATTCCTTGCATATGACGATACGCTAGGTAAAGACGGGACCCTGTGCATGCCGGTGGTGGACTTTACAACGCGCGGATGCGCTTACCAAGGCGTACGATGCCGCTAACTGCCTGGACATACACCGTATTTTCATCGAAGGTACCTAGTTTCGTTTGATGTGAACTTGGAAAAACGAGCAGTGCTTACTATGATGACGTTAAGCCAGCACATGCGGAATTTTTCAGCACTTGTGCGATTGCGCTACGAGCAGAAAGTTTCTATATGCCGTTAAGTAATAATGCAAAAAAATGTTGTGTCGCAAAAAAAAAAAAAGTTGTATTGCGCGCAGCAAAATTTGACGAGCGGCTCTAGGAGTCGCCTGTAGAAAAATTGCTACGACTTTGCGAAGTATGGTAAACAATACAAGGTTACTGTCATAATCTAAACCCTGATGCAAGGATAAATAAAATAACGGACAAGCGTCTCGCGGACGGCACAAACCGATGCCCCGGCAGCGGCGTCTCGGCGAGCTTGCGTGCCTCCTCCTACACGGCGCGGTTGCCCCCTGAGACCGCCTTGATCTCCGGACACCGCGCGGTGCCAGCCACCAGTGCTGGAACCCCCCTGTCCCCCGTCCGTCCCCCCATCTCCCTCCCTCCCTTCCTCCTCCTCCCTCCTCCTTCCTCCTTCCTTCCTTCCTTCCTTCCTTCCTTCCTTCCTTCCTTCCTTCCTTCCTTCCTTCCTCCCTCACTCCCTCCCTCCCACCCTCCTTTCCCTTCCCTCCCCTCCCCTCCCCTCCCCTCCCCTCACGGATGAAGCGCGACGATGGGACGACGAGCAAGCGGGACGGTGAGACGACGTTCTGACGCCCGACTCCTATTTCTATCTTCTCTCCCACTCACCCAAACTCACCCCCACTTTTCTCCCCACACCCTACCCCAAGAGTCAGTGACAAATGCGCCTAGCGCGCGCACACGATTGACTTTATTTTTCCTCCCCCTCCCCTCCCCTCCCTCCCTCCCCCTCCCTCCCCTCCCCAATTTCACTTCAACGCTTACAACAATACACGGAAGCCACCGCCGACCGATCGCCGGGCTCGCGGCAACCCCCGGTCACAGTCCGAGTTTCGCGGCGCTGACATTAGCGTCGCCACCATCAGCGGCGCTGTGTATAGCGTCGCCACCAGCAGCAGCGCTTGGGCGGTGGGGGGCTCTCATTAATATAAAAATACAAATACAGAACTTTGTTTGCTAACAGTAATTTCAACAAAATGTCTCCACCGCACCATAAAAATAAAATGTAATCTATTTTATGTTTCTTTCTGTTTGTTCCGTTTTCGGTCCGAAACCAAAACTCTAAACCTGCCCGCTCGCCTCGCCGGCGCCCTGAGCCTTGGAAGGCGCCGCTGCTCCCCTCACGCAAAGTTGAAACTTCGTAACGGCGGACGGCGGTGTTGCGCGGTTTTGTTTACCCAAGGGTCGTGCGAGCGTGGTTCCGCTCCCCGGCGTTCCGCGCGCCTGTCGAACTCGATGAATATTTTGGCGCAAACTTTCAGGGACTGTTAAGAGGTGCATTTTACGTGGCCATATCCCAATGGTGCACGAACAGCGCAAATGCCAAGACCCAAAAGTTTTTGCTTGTTCATTTTTTTCAAGAAAAGACAGGTGACCATGTATCTTCCGTACTCAGTTTTATTTGCTCAGCGAACTTACCATTAAACTTTTGCTGACCATAGCTGTTAGTTTGTGGGTTTACCTTACTAGCCGCAGGCTCGTTATCGCGGTAAAAACACAAGCTTTTCTATATTATCCATCCCCAACATCTACGGTATTAATGATGTTAATGGGATACCCTTAGCCCCACTTCGATTTGTGCACAACTGCGTATTTAAAGTGTAACAATTGGGTTTAATATTGAAAATAGTCTCTGGCGGTCCTCGAACAGATGGAGAATAATAAAAATAAAGAATTAGGCTTCCTATATTTTAATTTGAAGTTTCATTTATTTCTGCATGGTTCCGGGTGCGACAACGGCATTATGTCATTAGTTTGTTCTCTGTAGATAGACTTTTGTTTTGTTTTTAAATCAGTTTAGAATTTTGAATATCATGACCACATTGTCATTACAGATGCATGCTGGGACATGGAACGAGCATTTGAACGTTGCCTCAAGGAGGAAGAAAGCTTCGGACACTTCGTCAACTTCGTGGTTCCCAACCAGTTATACAGCTTGTTGAGTGCCAACATTTTTCGAAGCTTTATTTTAACACATTTTCATCTTGCTTGCGTGAGAAGCTTTGAATATGTAAAAAAATGAAGCTAATGATTGCTGGAGGTCACCTAAGTGGCTTATATTTCTTAAATCAGTAAACAACTTTACTTCCAGTGAACAGCTGATCAAACTTGGCGTGTTGAATGCGTAATTATGTGGGTCAATGCGTACACTTGTAAAGATATATGTTAGTGATAATTCCCAGGAAGTGAGGGTGATAAAATTAGTAATAAAGTCCATTCCCAAGAAGTATGCGGCACCGCATGTAATAATGAAGTGATGAGATCGTGCACAGATGACAGAGAGGTGCTGGCGATCTGAAACTGAAGCTTCTGGGCGAGGGCAACAAAGTAATTTTGTCATTTCTTTTTTTTTTTTTTTCGCGTATGCAGGTACAGTGCTGTACTTAATTTCGTTTTAGCATGTGTGTAATAAATATGCCTCGAAATATTTCGGTCGCAGCTCTGGCATGCTTTGAAGCATGCTTCAAAGGCTCAGGTGGTGCGGTACGCGGAACACGGTAACGGTTTGTTAAACGTCGCTATTATTACACTACCGGAACCGGGCGGGATGCTCAGGAGCCCGGATCCAGGCTCCAGTACGACCCCGAAGCGATCATACGAGAACCACCCTACAAAAATAGAGGGGTGGTTCCCGTTTCGACCCATTCCCAATACAACCTTCCCATTTATACCTTCCCATTTCGACCCGGCTCGAAACGACCTTCTCGTTTCATCCTTTCCCATTTCGCCCTTTCCCGAAACAACCTTCCCGCTTCAGCCATCGTTCGGTTCGTTTGTATTGTTCGTTAGCAGTTGATTCAGTTCAAGTGTCCAGTGTCTGTTCTCCTTGCTCACATCACTTCTCCCTCTCCCGAAACAACCTCGGAGACATTGCACGGTACGATAAACGCTGTGCCAGAGAGGGCTCTCCCGAACATTTACAACTTAAATAGTGAAAAAATTGTAAGGGTGCAGGCGAGCTGGTGGAAGTTAACCATAGTTTTGTTTAACCCGAGACTGGGGTATTTCGGAAAAGGGACTTCATCGACCAGCAAACGGGATGAGGCCTTGACAAGGATATCGCTGCAGCAGCTAGCAAATGGTGGTGCCGTGCGGGCCAGGTGACCGCCGCGAACTATCACAATTGGAGTGTCGCCTTTCTGATGGCGCGATTTTTCTGATCAACTTCCTCAACCAAAGTGATAGCATTTTGTGGCTTATGATTTTTGCCTGTGTACGCGACGGTTCTTTGTACTTGTAAGAAAATGAAGTTGCAATCGCATGCCCGTGAGCTTGTCTGATTTATCACTTTAAAAATATCCCGTTCGCTATAAGGAAGTTTTAGAATAACGTACGGAAGCGCTTTGGGTACCGTCAAAATAGCGTCGCGATATAAAAACTTAGGCAACCCTAATATTTGCTTACTCAAAGTGCTTGCCTGCGTTACTCTAAGACTTTATTAAGGAGTTTTCGTAGACCTCGTTTCCCCTTTCGCTAAGCCCTCCGCAACAAAGAAGCCGCTACTTCGTCTGCGCGCCATGGCCTTTACTGTAGAGTTCTGGGTATCGTAGCGGGTTGTGGAGGAGCGTCGCGTGACGTCGAAAACGGTCTATGAAAGCTTCCTGTTATTGTACAGAGCGCGTAACGGTTAGCGCGAACAAGCGATTGCTGGTTTTAACTGTTTGTCTAAAAAAAATCAGAAGACTGCCATCAATATTATTAGTGTGTTTGAAAGTGCTCCTCTGGGCTACTAACCTAAGCGGTAAAATGTGGTACCTTCTAATACCATTTCGAAGTAAAATCCGAAAAATCGCCAACATCGTGTTCGTGGTAACGTTGCCGCGCAGTGTACATAGTCCAATTCATATTTACACGTTTTGGGGACATAAGTAGAAATATATTTCGTTGAAGCTTGTCTGAAAGTATTGCATATTTTAAGAATACGTTTACAAGCAAAAATATTTCACAACATAACTGAATTGCTCGCCTGCACCTTTGCATTAATTGCATTAACATGATTTCGGGACATATTCTTAAGCAGAAAAAACTGCGCAAACCAGGATTAGAACGATGGACACTTTTCGATAAGTGGTTGAGATGTGCGGGGTTTTACACAAACGGGTTGAAACGGGACGAATTCAAACGTAAAATATGTCTTGGCTACGGGTTCAAATATGAAGGGCGTTACGGGAACGGGTTGAAACGGGACAGGTTCAAACGGGAAGGTCGTTTCGGGAATGGGTGGAAACGGGACGGGTTCAAACGGGAAGGTTGTTTCGGGAATGGGTCAAAACGGGACGGGTTCAAACGGGAATGGATCGTTCCGGGCTACACCCAAATAGAGGGGCGCCATGTTGGATTCTTTATGGCTTGGCTTAGAAACGGCTTCAAAGTAAGCTACTACGTTGCAAGCGTGATATATAGAAGCCGTTTTTAAAAGTGAGCCAGATATTTTATAAATAGCATGATTAGTTGTTAATATAATTTTATAATTTAACGATTATAAAATGATAAGTTGACTCGTTCAAGTAATGAGAGCCCCCCACCACGAACGAGGAATTCGGCGCTGCTGTACAAAAGTCACTCCATTGGCCCTATGGGAAATGTCCGGGGGTTGCTCGCGGCGCGACACTCACCCGCATTCGACCGGGAGCCTCGAAGGTGCGCTCGAAGCGTGGAAACGGCGAGATGTAACGAAAGGCAAAGGGCATTGTTAAGTTTGTAGAAATCCTGCTTATTAGATAAGGTGATTTTTGTTAGGAAAGTTTATCTTTCCAGAGTTGCGTCGGCATTGTTTTGCTTTTTTAGCTTTTTATGTTTGTGTCGCCGGGGCCAGAGCGGCCGCAATGCGGGAGCGGTTCCCCCGCGGTCGTTCAGAAGCGTCTCGGCTTTCGGGAGTCTGCTCGGACCAGAACCGGGAGAGCCCGCGCTTGGAGATGCTTGTAGCTTTTAGCCGAATGTGCCTGTATATAGAGGGTTTTGCCGCTTAGTGTAAAATTGGCGCTTTTTACCCCATGTAATAATTTAGCTGTTGGCGCCAGCCAGTCTGCGTACAATGCCGGGGTTGACTGTAGAAAGAATTTGGATTTGGCGGTTGGAGCGCCAGGCTGACAGCTCGCCGACCATTGGAGAACAGTGCACCACGTAAGAGGGGTGAAATTTGAAGGGATTGGTCGGTCCCTGAGGGGAAAGGAGGCCCCTACGAGTCTACAAAAGGATCCCCGAGAGGATTCTGGAGGATTGGCTTCGATTCGATTTTGGGAGACTGAAAACAAAAGTACAAGGTTTAATTTTGGGATTTTAACTCACTGTTGAGTTGTTTTGCTTCATAATAAACGTGGCCACATTGGCCACCGTAAAGTCAACCAACGTCGCAATGTGTTCAGCGGGTTCGAGCAACTTTTAGTATTTTTTTTTTTTATTATCAACTTCCCGGTAGCTGTCATCGGGCGAGCACCGTCATCGGTCGTCACCATCCGGACCAGGACGCGCCCACCCCGATACCACGACAAGGCCCAAAGGAGCATCTCCACCACGAACGGGCAAAAGGCGATGCCAAACGTGCGCGAAGGCAAAAGGTAGAAAAGTGCAGTCGCTCGACACTATGAAATAATCCGCGGCCGCATCCCTTTCCTGCTGCTCGTACTTTCTCTTACTTGACAGCTACTCCGTCTAGTGGGACATGCCGACGAAACGATCGCCGGAATACGGCGAAGGGCCGTCGAGTCAACCACCAGCATGATGATTACTGGCGTTGTTGAGCAAAGTTGGTTCACTAGGCCTACGTATGACCAAACCGACAGAACACCAACATCAAAATCAAAGCACGGGCGGGAAACTTCGAGCGATTTCTGCCCCGCATAGATTTACATGCAACGCTTTCACTCGCCCCCACGGTCATATACAATTTTTTTAATCCAGAAGCCACCGTACCTGAACCATGCCGCGAACCACGCCAACGCTAAATCAACGCATACGTTGTCTCGCTCGCCATTTTTGTTTGCTTACCTTGTCCGGCTTTGGATTGGATGCTGGATCGGCTTTCTAGCAAAGTCTATCAACTTCTGGCTGAATGCTGGATGAGGTCTGTTCTAGTCTAAGCACGAAGCACGAAGTCGCAAATATATGGTTGTGCTATTGTGCTACTCTAAATAAAAAAAAAATAAAAAAACGAAAAAAAAGAAACGAGGACAGGAAGGAATACACGACGTTTCGACGAGGTGTACTCTGGGACCTTGTTGGCACTGAGTTTCGGTTTCGATTGAGCAGCTTCCTTTTATGCTATCATGCCGCGACTGAATGCGCCGCTTGCGTTTTGGATTATCTGACTTTTCACGATAGTACAATAAACACCATTGTCGAACGATACAAAACCAAGACTGGGGCAATTTTCTTGGTTCCCGAAACACCGGATATTGTACGTGCGTGTGCAAACGTAGTAAGACGTGGCTTAGTCACCCTCACCCACGAGTGCATCTTTGAGCTTAATTTCAAAAATACCGTCTAGTCCCAGTGAACTACATCTGAAATTTGGTCACCTTGAGCCTTACGCGTATTTTGCTTCCAAACATCCGCTTCTTGTTACTTCGTTGGGCAAAAAGTAAGCCGCATCCTCACAGGAGTATCAAAGTTGAGCCCAGCGTTGACGCATGAAGGTTTAAGGAAACACACTAAATTCGACCTCACTCCAGCACAAAAATTACTATGATGTCTTCCTCGTGTCATCATAGATCGCCCACTCGAATTTTACGCTGATGGGAGATTAGGTTTTCGCAAACGCTGAGGTCGGCTAGCTACGACGGAGGCTCTTAAAAGCGTCTCCTACTCCTCGCTACACTCTAAGAAAAAATGACTACCCCGTGTAGTCAGATGGCGCTTTGGAGGCTTTGACTACCCCAAAAGGCGAGTTACTAGCCTTTGGGCAAAGTGACGACCCCAAAACGCTGTGGAATGAGCGCCTTTCTGCACTTTCTGCGAAAGTGACCACACGGGGGCGTGGTCACTTTCGAATCCGATATTCACGTGCAGGCAGTCGTAAATGATATTAGAAACTTGGATAACTACTGGAAGACTATAAATGATAAGCTTCCTTAGCTTTCGTGATCTTTTAAGATCCGCCAAGATCACATCTGCTGTGCAATTCGCGTAAATTGGTGGAATAAACATTTTGTCAGCGCGAGCAGCAACACTGGTCTCGACAGCCGTGGACCGTGGTGGGGTGTAGCTGTGGCATCATTACAAAAACAAACGGCGTGGGTGTTTGCCGAACTGAGGTGAGGATATCTTTCTGCCCTATTTTATTGCAAACAATATAAAAAAATGATTAGTTGTATATCTGATCGTGTTGAACCATTGAACAATGGGACCGAGGATCGGCAGGGTAAACATGCTCAGAGGTATGTGACTGTGTCGCCCGTACTGTTTTCATCAATCTCGGACTGGTTGAATTCCTGAGCTGCACCCGTCGTGGTTGTGATCTTCTGGCTGTACGTACGTAGTGCGCGAACTTTCCAATTCAGTAGCAGGTTGAGATTCAGTGGCAGCGTAGTAATTGGCTTTTACTAGATTGTTGTGTCGTCACGAGCGCTATTTGTGCTTTTACAAGCGCCAGCGCGAGCCCGAACTTGCGCCTCCTTCACCGTTTGCGTTCTTCTGGTTTGATGTTCTGCTCTATGATTTATTAAACCTAAATCTAAAGGTCAATCGCCTCTGCCTCGTCACCCTTCAGGACACCCCATAGCGCTGCCGCTCTACCGGCCCTTCCTGGATGTCTCCTGCTACCAAGTAGCAGCCGGATCGTCGAACCTCCATCATCGTCGCCTCTCCACCAGAGGATCACTACATTTCGGTGCGTCAGCTACCACTATATTTCGGCGCGTCAGCTACCGCTATATTTTGGTGCGTTGGCCGAGCCTGTCGGCCCGTCCCGTTTTTTCGACTGTTTAACTCTTTTCTGGGCATAAAAAGAGCCCCCGCGGTTTTTCACAACGTTCTTGGGCTCATGCTCGTTCAGTTTATTTTTTTTTTTTAAGTTCTTTGCAGTCTTCCAACACTTGTGTTCCTTCAGTTCTTTTAGGACAGTAGATAAGCCCCTGATGTTCTTCACAGTGTTCCAACGCCCGTCATTGTTCAGTTTACCAGTCTGCCTTGCAAGACGGGGCCTTTCCAACCTTCTGATCTTTTCCCCTTGGCCGGTTGCTCTGCTGTACCCGGTTTTGGACTTTACGAAATTTCATTGCATTGAGACATGCTGCCCTATACTCCGTTCAACCTTAATCTGAGACAGCGCCATATACGTAGAAAGTTTGGCCATTCGTTGGGAAGTATAGGAGACAAATGAGGAAGTGCCATTGGCCGAAAGCAGGCTGGGCGTGTTCCAGGGCGTCTTCACAAATTCGAATGTGGCCAATCAGAAGCCGGAAATAATACCCTGGCGGTGGTTGCAAGAAACAAAATTCATAAGTGCGTCAGAGTAACTCTCGGTGACTGAAAATGTGGTGCATGTGATGTTTCAATCACGGTCATCTGAAATTATGGTGAAAGAGTGCGACTGGCGGAACGATCGACATAATCCGTGCGCCGAAGGCCGGGAATCTACCGTCTGGGCGGTCACACTCTCCCCAAGCGAAACAGAGTTGAGCGGCACATTTGTTTCTTACATCTTTCTGGGTGATCATGATTGTAACATCCTGTGCACCCTATTTTAAACCATGAAGGGTCACTACACTTCACACTTACGTGCTTATTAAAACCATACACCAACATATACCTATGGTTAAAACAGTTTCTCGCTACTACCGCTAGGGATTCTTTTAGGCTTCTGGTTGGCCAAGAGAGAATGTCAAGCCCAGTTTCTGCTTCTGGTGCATGCCCAGGCTCTGCCTGCGCCTAGCACTGACCAAACACTCTCTAAACACGGCTCTGAGCTGAGACTGCAGCGGGAACTGCTTGCCCGCCGAACTAATCAGCCGCCTCCCTTTCATCACCTGACCCAGTCCTCGGTCTGTGGATGAGTGGGAGCGTGATCACGTGGCGAAAGAGGGATGTATGACTGGTCCATTGAGGACGTAGCTTTCACCACAGTTTCAGCTTAGGGATGAATAGAATATAGTCAACGCGCAGGATGGCCACCCAGCTCCTACCTCCCAAGAAGTTGGTGTTTACAATACGGCCGCTGTCTTCATTGGCCTCTTCGCTCGAAACCGTATGCTGAAGAACGAGCGTGCACCAGCATGCGACACAAAGCTTTATCGATGGCTGCCCGTACGCGGACGAGCTAGCATCTCCTCCGTTCTAGACGGGCGCTTTCGGTGAATCGCAGTACTGTGAAATTAATTGTTTCTCTTTCGATTTTTCTGCTAAGAAAACGTTTTTATCATAAATGCCTGTGACCACAACAGCCGCCATTAAGTCAACATTTTTCTCTGATTGCGACTATCTCAATTATGACAAACTTTCCTCGGATATGAAGTTTTTCCAATATCATTTCTCATTGATCACTTGTGTGTATTAAAAGATAAGTGTTGTGTTCTGGTATTTTTATTATTGTAGTCTTCCTATAGCTACTGTTAAAAAAAATATTAAGAATGGGAGAGCAGTAGTTTTTCGTTATGCTTTAATGGGTTACGGAAGCAACATTTTAGCGCCTACTTCTTTGTGTAGACATGGTCTGCTTCATGACAGCAGCTCACAAACAGCAGTCTTTCGCCTATAAATGCAAGAAAAGCAATTTTAAAACAAATAAAAAAATGTCCTAATTGCACCTGGTAGTTGAGGTCTGAGCTTTGTTGGAATGTCTCACGTCACGGGCCCATCAGGAGCTACACCACGGTGTGGCGTGTCCGATGGAGGCGTGCGGGAGCGAGCGACGCTTGGCGCACGTCTCAGGTCTAATACACCGTACCTTGGGCATTCCGACTTGTCGGAATTGTAACGCGCTGACGATAAAGCTGGCGCCACGTAGTGATGGCGATCGTAATTACTATACCCTTGGCCTCGTATGGGCCCGTGACGTTGCGAGCGTGACGTCACGGGTAAATATCCCGAGATTTGCGTGCCGACTCAATGGCAGTTTTTGAAGCCCTCGCCAGAATCTGTCAGTTGGAACAAAAAATATAGCCATCTGCTAAAAATACAAGCGTGCCATTATCATTTACGGATATTGTGGATCATATTTCACTTATTTCGGAGTGTTCTGGAAATATTCCAAGTTTTGATTCTGTACCCCCTTAATGTCTTTCTTGGGGTTTTGTTTAAAAAAAATTAAGGAAAGGAGAATCTAATAATTGGCTTTTACTAGTTTGTTACATCGTCACAGACACTATTTGCACTATTATGAGTGCAAGTTCGAGTCCGAGCTTGCACCTCTTTGCCATTCTTGTTCTGATGTTCTGCTCTATAATTAATGAAATCTAAACCTAAAAGTCAATCACCTCTGGTTTGTCGTTGGCAGGGTTCGCACTGACTGTGAACCCCGCAACTACTCGTCTCCCATCAGGGTACCCCATCACCTGGCCACTCTACCAGCGCTTTTTGGATGTCTCCTGCTGCCAAGGAGCAGCCTGATGATTGAACCACCGAACCTCCAACATTGTTGCCTCTCCGTCAAAAAACTACTACAGGTAGGCTGGCCCACTTGTGGGGAAGCTGTGTCCAGAGCTGATCTGCCTGGTGTTGGTGCTGTCCTCTTGAGGTGCCTACTGTTGTCATTCATATACCATCAAGTGAGCAGACAATTTCAGGAATCCTCCATAGGCCTAAGCTGCGCGCCCACACAGCCTGTCCCACACCAAAAGGATGGTTGCCTCCCATGTGCGGGGACGAGTCCAAATGCATATAGACAAAAATCCATCGGGGATCTGATGTGGTAGCCAAATAACAGTTAAGAAGAATACTTCCTATCTTTTGCTGATGTTCTGCAGCAGTGGAACTTCAACAACAGCGGGGAAGTGCTTGCAAGCCTGGTTCCAAGACTGTGAGGTTGAACCTCATAAATTCCCCCTTGTCTCCACATATTGCATGCTCGGATAACCTGATGAACTGCGGGTGATACAAAGGGGTGGTGGGGTGATGTACATGACTGTTGTAAAAACTGTTTGAAAACAGTACTGTTAATCTGGATTTGTTGTCGTCAAACACAAGTGTCCTTGGCTTTCCGAATCGATCAAAGATGTCGCACTGGGCTTCCACTGTGGTCTCGGCCGATGCTTCTATCTGCTTTGTGTCGATCAGTATCACGTAACTCTCCAGCTGTACGGCATAATATAAGCGATGTTCAGCGTTGCTTGGTATCCAATCAGCTGACCCGAACCTGCACCAGGGGCATTTAACAGGACTGGGCACATGTTTCGCACCTTCTTACATGGTCTTAAATGTCTTTGTCAACACCGGGGTTCCAGAAGATGGTTTCTGCCAAGCTCTTCATGACTGACGTGCCTGGGGCCCTATGTCGCGCTTTGTGGACTCCCACGGCGGCTAGGAACAAGGAAGTGACGTCATCAACGCAGCAAGCACAGATTAAGTGTTGATTGGTGAAAGTCGCTGATGACGAATTTCCGCAGAAGAAAACAAAGCTCACTTTTTCTTTGTTTTCTTCTGCGGAAATTCGTCATCAGCAACTCTCACCAATCAACATCCCATCTGCGTTTGCTGCGTGTTTGACGTCACTTCCCTCTCCCTAGTCGCCGTGGGAGTCCAAAAAGCGCAACATAGGGCCCCAGGATAGGCGTCATGGAGCATAGCCTCCTGTATACTGATAATGCCTGCTCAATTGCCAGTTGCCAGCTATCACTACAAGGGCAGTGTGTCGAACCGAAAGAAATACGGGTTCGGTTACGGTTCAGGTTCAGGTAAATTTATTTTGTTCCGGTTCAGTTCCGGTTCGATTAATTCGATCCGCGAACCGGTTCGCGAACTGGTTCGGGTCGCTGAACCGGTTCGCGAACCGGTTCGGAAATTATAAATGACAAATTGCAACATCAAAATAAATTACAAATAAAACATCTGAAATCAGCACATACGAAACGGGATACAACGTAGTGTAAGGCTCAGGGATTTCTACCAGGAATGGATTCTTTATGTGCACTCAAAGGTTACCTCACCGACGTTTACGCATTCGGACTTCATCTAATGGGGTCCGACGCAGTAGCTGTAAAATCCGCGACCTCCTTACAAACCCACTTACAAGTAGAACTCGCTAACTATCCCGCCACCTCGGCGTGTAAGCAATTGAAGAAACAGTGGGGAGAAAATACAGCTTTCTTTATTTGAACTAGAATTCGGTAACTCAAATTAGGCCCTTAAAGACGTTTTCATTAAACAAGGTACGGAATATGAAACACACTTCACCGAACGCAGCGCCAGAACGATGTAATAGGATAAATATTAAAATAGAAGATTTCGCTGTCTCACAAATATGTTAGCTTCTAAGTGCCTATACGAAACCGGATGCATTATTATCAAACTCCACAGCCTTTTCTTTTCTCATTCCGATGGAAGCAAGCTTCAACAACTCGCGCGTTCTAAAAACGTGTTATGAAATGAGCACACAGCAGCATATAGGATTTACGAGATTGTAGAAAAATAAAATCCCGTGACGCTATTATTTTTTTTTTTTTTTGCACAGCCTTTTAATTTTCTTTTTTCCGTGCAAGCCGCGACCTGCGCAATACTGGTTCCTATGTCAAGATTCATGGATGCAGCGTTTGTCAAGATTCATGGATGCAGCGTTTATATTCCTAAGACTGAGTGGAGAAGAAAAATATGTAAGCGAGGTGTGTGTCAGTTGACGGCATTTAAAAAACAAATGGCATTGATAGCACATTCATTGTCAACAGCGCGTGGCCGAACCGTTTTGACATGAGCCGGTAACCGTTATTTTTTTCCGGTTCAGTTCCGGTTCGGGTTCATCGCGATAACAATATAACTGTTCGAGTTCGGGTTCAGTTCCGGAAAAAATACCGGTTCGGTTCCGATTTTCGGTTCGGTTCGGTTCCGGTTCGACACCCTGTACAAGGTAGTGTCGCCTTCCTATACAAGGCAGAAAATGTGAATGAGAATAAGCCTCTCGTGCGTTCTTGTATTCTTGGTGCTGTTTTTGGCATTCGTCGTGGTACCTGTGGGCAAGAACTTGCTGGGGCTGTCGTTTCACGAGACCTTAAGCAACACTCGGGATCATGGAAAGTGACTAAAGCTTATTTTGAGGGAAGACTGCGTCCCAAATTCGACCTCCTATATACTTAATAGTGTGTGGTAGGCACCTTTTTGTGACGTACATGAAGGAAGGCTTGTCTGGTCCTCCTTCGTGGATTCTGCTGAGGTTCCACTCAAAGCCCAGCTTGGCTCAGGCTTCTCTGGTGTGAAAGCTGGATGAGCCCATGTACCCTTCCAGGTCCTGTTTTGGTGCTGCTTGACTGGCTGTTACTGTTTACCTACGCACATCTTTCTCGCACTGCTCGAGGTATATAGTGACGGGCGCCTGACAACAGGCACAGTGCGTCATTACGAAACGTGAGGCCTGGCACAGCTAACACCTTCCACAGTGCTTATGTGACTTCGTAGCGGTTGTTACCCCAGAGGACCCTGGCTGTTGGAATTCCTCTTCACCTTGTGAACTTTAAAACAAAACCAATTGTGCCGCAATACCAAAGCATGCACTACCTTTCAGCATTTTAGCACCGCTTCTCGGCATCATTGTCGTTGTTGCAATGCTTTGTTTGTTTGTAGTTGAGATGATGATATCACAACACCTTCCTTGTCACTCATGGTGCTTGCAGTAGCTTCGCAGAACACGAAAACATTCAAACTGCATACACCTGACACTGCAGTGAAATGACCAAAATATGCGGTTGCAATTTCTGCTTGCGTCGGCCAGCTCCCCGCAATGCGACATTGGGACGTGCCATGTCACAGTGTCATAGGACGCCAGCTACGATTGATGTGCGAACCATCATACAATGCCTGTGTTTGTCGTGCACGTGTTTCACATTTACTTTGCCAACTGATGCAATGAAAAGAGTTTTTGTTGAAGGCTACTGAGTTGGCAGGTTACAACCGTTTGAGCATTCAGCTAATTGGTGATTTCACTTGGCTACTCGTTTCAGTGGAATGTGTAATCTTGATTCTGTTTGTCCATAATCTATGTATTGGCTGGTTTGTTCGAAAGCAACTCAGTCGGTCTATCTAAGGAAGCCTCAAGAAAAAGCTTTGCTAAGGCAGCACTAGCCTTGACAATTTTTTTTTGTTGAGACCAAGATAAGACCACCTGATTTTATTTTGAGCAAGCCAGCACACTGCTGAGGAGGAATGACCCAGATTTAGCATGAAGTTATAGGTTTCACATGAGCACATTCCATTTGTAGCTGAAAAAGAGGTGTCACTTAATTAGAAAGACAAGTGAAAGAAAAGCATTCTGAGGTATTTCGGTTAAGAAAGCTGTGCATACTTTAGCTCAGCTTTCAGTATTTTGGATACATTTTGCTTTGTAGCTTTGAGTTTATCTATGATAACTATTAGTTCACTTGGAGCATGTAAAATACATTGGTTTTGACAGACAACCGCACTTGGGCATCTATCATATGTCTGAGCTGAGCCTTCATTTTTTTTCAGCTGAAGTGTATCTCTCGCTTGGCTGGATCAGTATCTACTTCATGTACTGAATGCCTTTTTACAGGGTTGAGTTGTCACAGGAGACTTGTGCGGTTGTGGGTGTTTGGTGAGTGGTGTCACCAATCACCATGAGCCCCGATGTGATGGGAATGGTTAAGGAAGGAACTCAGAATTCCGGAGCGGTGGTTGTAAGAAGAAAGATGTTATTTACAGAGTAAGAAATCAAAAATAAAAGTCAGATAGAGTAGGAAAACAAGTTACGAGAGTCATCAAAATATGTACAAAGTTCAGTCCGCCGACTTCGCTTACGGCTCACACGATGTTATTGCCGAGAAGACGCCTCGTTGTCGTAACATTGGTTCGGGGGCCTGGCAGGCTGGGTCGAACCAGGCGTAGGGTTGCTGGCTGCAGCTTGGCTAACGGCGGCGGCCCAGGGTGTGCAGGTTCAAAATCCCCACGGGCCTGTTGGCGCCCGTCCGGAATCTTCCTAGACTGCCGGGACCGCTGGTGTTGAGCCGGGTGCCGATGCCCAACCGCCTTTTTCGAGCGCCTCGTGCGTGTGTCCCGTTCACTCTCCTCGTGCTGTCCTCCTCTTCTTTTTTCGTATTCTCAGTCCCTGATACGGTCTTGCAGTCTTCTTCATCTTTGATTATTCATGTGTTGACAGCGTTCATCTGCGTTGTCTTCCTCGTCGTTTGTTGAGCCCATATCATCACATTCACCCCCCTTTTAAAGACAATTGTTTAAATAAGATCGAACAACAGAAAGTAAAGAACAAAATGTTATACACTTTGAAAAAGGAAAAAAAACAAAAAAAACAAACAATTGTTTCACCTAAATAGAAGCACTCGCAACTGTTTGAGGAATCTCACCCTTTACGGAAGCGTACTATAGTCGGCTCAAATAGTCAGCCCCAATGTTCTGACTGCCCCGAATGTACATGACGTGAAAATCGTATTCAGCCAGCAGCAGACTCCATCGCAGCACGCGACTGTTGAGTTGTTCGGCGGAGTGAATGTATTCTAAGGGTTGGTGGTCGCTTTGAACCGTGAAGTGTTTTCCAAACAGAAATAGGTGAAATTTCTGCACCGCCCATACAAGGGCGAGACACTCTCGCTCGATCGCTGAATATGCAACTTCTCGCGGCAACAACTGCCGGCTAGCATACGCAACGGGGTGCATCATCCGATTGTGCTCTTGCATTAGCATAGCACCCAAGCATCTTCCCGAAGCGTCTGTTCTCAGGATGAAAGCCCTCGAAAGATCCGGAGACTTCAAAATCGGTTTGTCGGAGAGGGATTTCTTTAGCTCCTCAAAAGCTTTGGCGTGTTTGTCTTCCCAGATGACTTTGATGGGTGCTTTTTTCTTTGTCAGTTCCGTTAGAGGGAGCGACGTCTCAGCGTAATGGGGAATAAATTCCCGGTAATATCCCGTTAATCCGAGGAACGATCTGACTTCCGTCTTTGTTTGCGGCCTCTTAGCGCCTTGAATTTTCTCCAAAGTCTCGGTTAACGGCTCAAACGTTCCTTGTCCTACTCGATGTCCGAGAAATGTTATCCGGGAGAAGCCGATCTCTGTCTTCTTTGGCTTAATGGTAAGCCCAGCTTGTTTTACCCTCGTTAAAAATTGTCTCAGGGTTTTCGCGTGTTCCTCCCAGTTGTAAGTTGCGATTAGTACATCATTAAAATAATGATGTGTGTTTGGTACTCCATCCAGGACTTCCCTCATTAAACAAGTGAATACAGCTGGGGCTGTTTTTATGCCGAAGGGCATGAACTTGAAACGATATAACCCTGACATCGTTGAAAACGCAGTCGCGTCGTCCGATCCGTGTGCCATTTTCACTTGCCAGTAACCTTTCGCAAAATCAAATTTGGAAAAGTACTTCTTTGTGCTGACTTGAGCAAACATCATGTCGACTCGGGGTATCGGTTCGCAATCAGGTACGAGCACCTGATTTAGTTGTCGAAAATCGATGCATAATCGGGTCGTCTTGTCCTTCTTCTTTACTACCACCAGGGGTGAGTTGTAGGGCGAGTCGCATTTCTCAATTATGCCGAGACTCAGCATGTCACCTATCTCTTTTTCTACTGCTTCCTGTAGCGCAAAGGCGAGTGGGTACTGTCAAACTTGAACGGGCACATCTGTTGTTAGTTTCAGCTGGCATTTTACGAGATTGGTTCGACCCGGAAGATCTGAGAATACTTCTTGGAACGACTCTAGCAATTCTTCCACCTCTGTGACCTGTTCTTCTGAGAGTTCTTCTGATTTCCGCACATCCTTGTGGTCTTGCTGACGCCGAAGGCCGACATGGGAGACCTCCTGTTCTTCACCTTCCTCTTCTACTGCGAGGCCAGCCAAGACTTGTTCAGGAGCTCCCAGAACTTCTCTCTCCTCATACCTTTTGAGCATATTGACGTGGAATAATGTCGTCTTTCCTCCGAGGTCTATTACGTAATCCAGTTCATTCCTTCTCTCCACCACGCGAAATGGTCCCTTCCATTGCAGAATCAGTTTATTTTTGTCAGTTGGTAACAAGATCAGCACTAAATCTCCCTCTTGCAGTTCGCGTACACGACTCTTCTTGTCGTAATATCCCTTTTGCGTCTTCTGGGCTTTTCTTAGTTCTTCGTGAGCAACTTTGCACGTGTCTTCCAGCCTCTTCCGAAGATCGACCATGTACCCGTAAGTTGTTTTCGACTCAGGGTCAATGTTCTCGTTAGTCCACAGTTCTTTTAGAACTGCCATGGGACCCCGAACATATCTCCCGTAAAGCAGATCAAACGGGGAGAACCCCAAACTACTTTGTGGGACTTCCCGATATGCGAAAAGCAACGGGGTCAGGTACCGATCCCAGCATCGTGGCTTTTCTTGGCACATCCTCCGAATCATTTGTTTTAATGTCCCATTCAGCCGCTCGACAAGTCCATTACCCATAGGATGGTAGGGCGTGGTAGTCAACTGTCTCAGCGATAACAGGCGACTGATCTCCTTCATCAAGCCTGACGTAAAGCAGGACCCCCGATCACTTAGGACTTCTTGAGTTAGGCCTACTCGTGAAAACATTTGAAGAAGGCCCTCTGCAACCTCTGTTGTCTCCATGCTCTTCAAGGCGACAGCATCTGGATATCTGGTGGCAAAATCAATCATCGTCAATATATATCTGTTGCCATTTTCTGAACTCGGCTTGATTGGTCCGATGATGTATATGCCGACTCGTTGGAAGGGTGTCCCTATGATTGGCATGGTTCCAAGGGGCGCCCTGGCCACCAAGTGCTTGGGAGCAGTCCTCTGGCAAATGTCACACGATTTTACAAATCGTTTTATTTCTGACGTTACTCCCGGCCAGTAGAATTCTTCTTAGATTGTGAAAACCAGCTGAACTTACAGAAAAGGGGGGGGGGAGGAGAGAAAGGAGGAAAAAGCATCCGATCGCTGGACTACCAACTATTTATTAACCCTCGGCTTCTTCTTCTACTGGTCTGGTGGCTGTCCTTTTTACGTATTCTTCTTTTTCCTTTTTCTTGATCTTCCTCTATCTTCATGGGCATTTTCGTCTCGCAGGAACTTCTTTTCACTTGTTTGTAGGGCAATGGATGGTGAACTAACGCAGTTGTCTTTTTGTTGATCTATGGCTAAGGCCTCAAGTAGTTCTCGGGCGAACCGATCTTTGTGGTGAGCTAGGATGGTTACCGTTTCAAGCTTAGCCTCACACATGCATTCTCTACAATGAGCTGCTAGATGTCCAGGTGCAGCCAGGTTTCTTAAGTTTGCGGCATGTTCTCGCGTGCGGTCATTTATACAACGTCCCGTTTGCCCGATGTAGCTACGTCCACATGACAATGGTATGTTGTAAACTACTCCTTTGTCGCATGGAACGTATTCTGTCTTGTGTTTGGTGGTACACCTGCCTGTATTGTTAACCTGGGCTAGGTTGACCTTCCTGCACATTGCGTGTGCCTTGTTGGGTGCCGAGCATATGATATTTATGCCGTGTCTGCTTGCGATCTTTTTTAACCTGTGAGTTACCCCATGTATGTATGGGACCACCGCAAAAGGTGAACGGGAGATCTGCTTCGGTGGATCAAGGTCAGTGCGTTGACAAGTTCTTTTTATGTTGCGGCAAATCTTTTCACAAATGGAGGCCAGGAAGGGTTTCGGATATCCGGCCTCTTGAAGCCTGGATATTTGGGTTTCAAAACTTTTTACCATCTGATGGGGGCAGGTCTTCCTAAGGCTGGCTGAAAGAGCTGCAGTAGCGACCCCTTGTTTTACAATTTTGGAATGTTCGGATTCAAAGGGAAGGAACCCTTTCCCCGATCGCACTTCATATCTCCAACACAAATGTTCTGTTTGGAAGTTTAAGGCCAAATCAAGAAACCGTATGGAATTATCAACAGGGGGCTCGTAGGTGAATGTGAGCCCCATGCAGCTTGTCTGGAAATGCCTGAGGGTGGTGTGGAGGCATCCGTCTAGTGATTCATCAACTCCAGTTGTGCATAAAATAAGGAAATCGTCAACATACCTGAAAATAGCGGCAACTCGCGGGTCTTTTAAAACTTGCTGTATGGCTACCCCACATGCGGCGAGAAAGATGTCGCACAGGTATGGGGCCACTTTTGAACCAATGCACACACCACTCTTCTGGACATACGGCCGATTTTGATGGGTTACTACCGTTGCGGACAAATAATATCTTAAAACCTCCAAGAAGGTGTCTAGGCTAACACCTGCTGCATTTTGGAACTGCGCGAGCCCTTGGTTTTCGATGGAACTTCGGAGGACCTGTAGAAGCCTTGCTTGAGGGATGGAGTAATACATGTCCTGTACGTCCAAGGAAAACCCCGAGACGATGTTGTTTCCTTGTTCCTTTAGATATGATATCACTCGCTCAGAGTTTGGTATGTGGAATGGGTCCGCAGGGTGTATTGTGGAAAGATGTTGGGCCAAATACCTTGAAACACATGCTTGCCACGTTGTTTTTTCCGACACTATGGCCCGGAAAGGTACCCCTTCTTTGTGTGTCTTGGCGGAGAAAAACATCATAAGTTTGTCATTTTTTGCGGCTTTGATCTTGGTGCAAAGGCTGGTTTGTTGATTTTTTTCAAAGAGGTCTAAGATGTGTTTTTTTGCTGCTTTGGTTCGTTGTTCGTCAACATTTATAAAATTCTTGGTGACAGCTTGATGAGCCTTTTCTCCATATGCATCTGAACCAAGAACAACAAAACCTCCCTCTTTGTCTGAGACGCATAACTTAAGATCTTTGCTTCGCAATTCGTGAATGGTGGATTTGAAGCTGATCTTTCCGTTGGTCTGGTGTATGAGGTTTTCAAAGGCTTGAATGCCCTCATCAATGATCTGAGGGCCTTTTCCTTGTGGAGCTTTGGCGGCTATTTGCCTTAGGAGAGCTACGTTGTCTACTGCCTCGAGCTTTGGGGCGATGGCGAACTTGGGTCCTTGTTCCAGCACCTGTCTGGCTTTTGTTGAAATTTGTATGTTCCCGATCACCTGGGGTGGAGTTTTCCTAACATTTCCTTTGGCTTGTCGATGTGCTTCTAGATGGTGACGCCATATGGGGAGGAAACTTTGAACCCATAGGTTCTCCGTTGCATGCCTTGTCAAGGCGAGGTGATTGGAAAAGCAATTGTGGGTAGAACATTTGACTCGCAGAAAATCGGTGAGGAGCCGGACCTGGCGCCATTTTTCGGATCTAAGGATCTTGGACACTCGTTGGGCATGTCCTTGGGATGGTTTAACCGCACCAAAGAAGGTTTGCACTTCATCCAGGACAATCTTCTTTTGTATGCTCCGAGTGAATAGTCGTGCTTGGCAGATAGAGGTGGCAATGAAAAGGCTTAGGGCTTGCGGCTCGAGGAGGTTAAGATTAACAAAAGACGTGCTCAGGTAACTAGAAAGATAACTTGCAATGGGAAGGAGCTGAGCTAGTTGGTTGTACATACTTAGATTGTGAAAACCAGCTGAACTTACAGAAAAGGGGGGGGGGGAGGAGAGAAAGGAGGAAAAAGCATCCGATCGCTGGACTACCAACTATTTATTAACCCTCGGCTTCTTCTTCTACTGGTCTGGTGGCTGTCCTTTTTACGTATTCTTCTTTTTCCTTTTTCTTGATCTTCCTCTATCTTCATGGGCATTTTCGTCTCGCAGGAACTTCTTTTCACTTGTTTGTAGGGCAATGGATGGTGAACTAACGCAGTTGTCTTTTTGTTGATCTATGGCTAAGGCCTCAAGTAGTTCTCGGGCGAACCGATCTTTGTGGTGAGCTAGGATGGTTACCGTTTCAAGCTTAGCCTCACACATGCATTCTCTACAATGAGCTGCTAGATGTCCAGGTGCAGCCAGGTTTCTTAAGTTTGCGGCATGTTCTCGCGTGCGGTCATTTATACAACGTCCCGTTTGCCCGATGTAGCTACGTCCACATGACAATGGTATGTTGTAAACTACTCCTTTGTCGCATGGAACGTATTCTGTCTTGTGTTTGGTGGTACACCTGCCTGTATTGTTAACCTGGGCTAGGTTGACCTTCCTGCACATTGCGTGTGCCTTGTTGGGTGCCGAGCATATGATATTTATGCCGTGTCTGCTTGCGATCTTTTTTAACCTGTGAGTTACCCCATGTATGTATGGGACCACCGCAAAAGGTGAACGGGAGATCTGCTTCGGTGGATCAAGGTCAGTGCGTTGACAAGTTCTTTTTATGTTGCGGCAAATCTTTTCACAAATGGAGGCCAGGAAGGGTTTCGGATATCCGGCCTCTTGAAGCCTGGATATTTGGGTTTCAAAACTTTTCAAAACAAAACAAAACAAAACTACGGTTTCTTGATTTGGCCTTAAACTTCCAAACAGAACATTTGTGTTGGAGATATGAAGTGCGATCGGGGAAAGGGTTCCTTCCCTTTGAATCCGAACATTCCAAAATTGTAAAACAAGGGGTCGCTACTGCAGCTCTTTCAGCCAGCCTTAGGAAGACCTGCCCCCATCAGATGGTAAAAAGTTTTGAAACCCAAATATCCAGGCTTCAAGAGGCCGGATATCCGAAACCCTTCCTGGCCTCCATTTGTGAAAAGATTTGCCGCAACATAAAAAGAACTTGTCAACGCACTGACCTTGATCCACCGAAGCAGATCTCCCGTTCACCTTTTGCGGTGGTCCCATACATACATGGGGTAACTCACAGGTTAAAAAAGATCGCAAGCAGACACGGCATAAATATCATATGCTCGGCACCCAACAAGGCACACGCAATGTGCAGGAAGGTCAACCTAGCCCAGGTTAACAATACAGGCAGGTGTACCACCAAACACAAGACAGAATACGTTCCATGCGACAAAGGAGTAGTTTACAACATACCATTGTCATGTGGACGTAGCTACATCGGGCAAACGGGACGTTGTATAAATGACCGCACGCGAGAACATGCCGCAAACTTAAGAAACCTGGCTGCACCTGGACATCTAGCAGCTCATTGTAGAGAATGCATGTGTGAGGCTAAGCTTGAAACGGTAACCATCCTAGCTCACCACAAAGATCGGTTCGCCCGAGAACTACTTGAGGCCTTAGCCATAGATCAACAAAAAGACAACTGCGTTAGTTCACCATCCATTGCCCTACAAACAAGTGAAAAGAAGTTCCTGCGAGACGAAAATGCCCATGAAGATAGAGGAAGATCAAGAAAAAGGAAAAAGAAGAATACGTAAAAAGGACAGCCACCAGACCAGTAGAAGAAGAAGCCGAGGGTTAATAAATAGTTGGTAGTCCAGCGATCGGATGCTTTTTCCTCCTTTCTCTCCTCCCCCCCCCCTTTTCTGTAAGTTCAGCTGGTTTTCACAATCTAAGTATGTACAACCAACTAGCTCAGCTCCTTCCCATTGCAAGAATTCTTCTTGTACACGATCAGTGGTTTTCTTTGTTCCCTGATGGCCGGCCATAATTCCTTCATGTGCCAATTTGAGCACGATCATTCGAAAGTCTTTTGGGACTACTAACTGCTCCCATTCCTTACGGGACGGTGTTCGATATCTCCTGTAGAGGATTCCGTCACGTAACACGAATTCCGATTCGTGTGCCTTTTCTGAAACGAACTTTCTCCCGATGGAAGCAAAGCACTTATTTAGCGTTTCGTCGTTCTCCTGAGCCATTCTCAGCTTTCTTTAATCAACTTCTGTTGGCTCCACCGACATGACTGGTAACTCGGAAATGTTTTTCTTGCCTGGCGCCTTTTCTAGCGCCCCTGCGCAATCACTTACTTTCTCCAAGACCTTACAGTCTTTCTCTTCACGTTTCTCGCTCATCGCGAGTTCTTTAGCAGTTTCCCCTCCTACTGCCGTCTGATCAGTTTCGATTTCCGCTTCTCTCGCTACAGACACTATTTGTCCTCTGTCACAATCCCATTCTTCATCGGGATCATCGATCCTCCTCACTCCTTTAATATTTCCGAGTACCAAGTCATATAACGGGTTATCCATACACTTCGCCACCAAGCTGCCTGTGAAGTATGGTGTTTTTACTTCAATCTCCGCCTCTGGTAAATATTTAATCGTCCTGTCCAGAAGAAAAACTGGACTGGAAAAGCCAGTTAGCTTGTTATCTGGAACCAGGCTTCTTTTTACAACAACTGTGTTGCAGCCGCTGTCTCTGAGGACCGTCACCGTTCGACCTCCCACTTCTCCTCTCACCACTGGCATATCGTCTACTAAGAAACGTGGAGGTTTTCCAACTGCCATATTTACTACTGGGATTTTGTCCCCGTTTTTTAACAAGACATAAGCCTTTTCTGATTCGGTTTCGTCAGCGGTCGTTAACACACAGGAAGCCTGGGAAGCCTTGTCCTTTTCTCGGTCTGACTTCCAGTTACAAGCTTCTGCTTTGTGCCCAGCCTTTCCACACCTCCAACACGCAGAAGGACGCGGAGCCTTGGAACTCGTCCAGCAATCGGCTGCTCTATGACCAGGTTTGTTGCAGAGGTAGCATCGACTGGCTACCCTTATAGAATGCTGTGTTTTATTGCCTTCTTTCCCACAGCCTCCACTCTTGTGGTCCGAATCATCTCTCAATTTAAAGAGGCTAGTCTGTCCCTGTGCTTCAAGAAAGTGGTCTGCGGTTGTCGCCAGATTCTCCAGGGACCTGCAGTTTCTTTCTTTTAGGAATATAGATAGCTTTGTGTTCCATCTCTTCAGGAACTGCTCTGAGACTGTCAGGTCCCTTAGTCCTTCATACGTCTTAGGGGTTTCTCCTGTCTCGATCCAACGGTCAAAGTATCCCAATAGTCGAGCCGCGAACTGTCTCCCTGTCTCCGCATCTTCGGGTTTGCCATCCCTGAATTTCTCGCGGTACCCTTCGGTCGTATAGCGAAACCGCTGTAGCAGGCTTAGCTTGACTTTTGCGTACTCTAAGGACTCCTCAGGAGTCATCCTGCCAACTACAGTTAGGGCCTCGCCGGTGAAGCACAAGCTTAATGACAATGCCCATTTGGCAGGAGGCCAGTTTTGGCTGCTTGCGACTCTTTCAAAACGCTGGACGAAAGCATCCAAGTCGTCTCGTTTATCATTGAATGGTGGAATGAGTTTATGAGGGCTGCGACAATTGGCTTGCGCTTCCTGATTTTCTGCCCCACTGGTACCCATCTCGTTCTCATTCCGATCTGAACTGGTACTGTCTCGCAGTCGAAGTCGCAGTTCTAACACTTCCCGTTCCTGTTGCAATCTACGGATCTCTCGATGAGCCACGTCCTGTGCCTCTTTAGCTGACTCCCGTGCTTCGTCTCGTAACAGGTGGCATTCTTCGCGTTGCCGGTTGCGTTCTTGCTCAACCCAGTCGCGAAGCTCTCCCCCAGTATATCCCAGTTCTTTACCCAGAGCTACTATCTTTTCCGGATCCATACTCAATTCTCTTACAGCACCGTCCTGGAATTCCGCTCTCTATAAGATTTTAGGAAGAGAGGTCCTGTCGCGGACGCCAGATTGTGATGGGAATGGTTAAGGAAGGAACTCAGAATTCCGGAGCGGCGGTTGTAAGAAGAAAGATGTTATTTACAGAGTAAGAAATCAAAAATAAAATTCAGATAGAGTAGGAAAACAAGTTACGAGAGTCATCAAAATATGTACAAAGTTCAGTCCGCCGACTTCGCTTACGGCTCACACGATGTTATTGCCGAGAAGACGCCTCGTTGTCGTAACATTGGTTCGGGGGCCTGGCAGGCTGGGTCGAACCAGGCGTAGAGTTGCTGGCTGCAGCTTGGCTAACGGTGGCGGCCCACGGTGTGCAGGTTCAAAGTCCCCACGGGCCTGTTGGCGCCCGTCCGGAATCTTCCTAGACTGCCGGGACCGCTGGTGTTGAGCCGGGTGCCGATGCCCAACCGCCTTTTTCGAGCGCCTCGTGCGTGTGTCCCGTTCACTCTCCTCGTGCTGTCCTCCTCTTCTTTTTTCGTATTCTCATTCCCTGATACGGTCTTGCAGTCTTCTTCACCTTTGGTTATTCATGTGTTGACAGCGTTCATCTGCGTTGTCTTCCGCGTCGTTTGTTGAGCCCATATCATCACACCCGAGCCCAGCATGGGTTCAGACCCCCTGCAAGCCTTGCTGTGCTAGGTGTCCCCGTGCCTGATGAAACTGGGGTCTTGGCAGTTGAGCCAACCCCGTTCTAGGTTTCCTTCAAAGGCCACCCAGGTTAGGCAACACACCACCCCAGCCCACGCCCTCCACAAACAGGTGTCCTGCGTTGGCTCGCCTATGACGATTCGGTCAGTCGCTTTGCTTCACCACTCCTTTCCTCTGGCGTTCTTCTCCATCCCTGTTTTCAACCTCTCATCTTTCTGATGTAACAGAATTCTTTGAAAGTGAAGAGGAGTTATATAGCCCATGGGTGTTGAAAACCACCAGGGTGTGACATGACGACACCAGATACTTTACTATGAAAATATCTCACCCCATGAGAATCCAATGGCCTGGACACAAAGAGGCTTTGCATGTTTAAAACGACTGGATGTGCAGCAGCCTCAGGGTTTTTGCCTTTGAATAGACCAATCTCACCAGCCAGTTTCATTAAGCCGCCGCTGCCACAATCCATCAAAGAAACTTAATCTGCATGTGGGAGAACCCCGCTGGAGCTTTGCACGTGCCGAGACGACACGAGCCGTCTCGTGCACTGCCTCCTGTGAACTAAAGTTATGGCAGCATCACGCATGCGTGGAATGCTTAGTGAGATCTGCCTATTGGGAAAGTTGATGGCAACAATCGATGACTGTTGCCATCTATGGTTAAGGACACCTGGAGCACTAGTCGAGACAGCTGCCTCCACTGTCTCGGCAAACCCGGTATCTCGGTGTGCCCACGGCAGCCCTCTCCCTTGATGCAACATGACTGCTGTACAGTGTGGACGGTGTGATCCTCATGCATTCTCTCTGATGCGTGGTGTCTACACCGTTAAGAGAGCAACATATGGCAGTGTGGGTGCGCCGTCATAAATGAATGGAGACAAATGTATTTTTCCTGGTGAAGTATTTGGTGACACTGTCAACTGGCATGCTTGCAGCCAGGCTAGCCATGGCCGTGGTAAGGTGACTCGTATCCCAAATGTCCCAAGATGTCTCTGTCACATTTCAATGACTGCATTAGATGTGCTTGCAAGAATGGGACATTCACAATAAAAATATAGCAATTCACTCAAGATAGATATTAAACATATTTTTTTAATGAACCTGTATATGCTTGTAGTTTAATTTCATTATCACTGCAGGTTCAGAAGGTTAATTGACAACAAAATTTGATTGCTTTATTTTTTTCTAGTTTTGTAATTTATGGTTCTAGGTGCATCAGCAAAAGACATAGGCATAGTTCCAAGTGATCACTCCGAAAGTTTGGGTCTATACAGCATGAACTAATTGTATTTTTGGATAGCGATCATACCAGAAATAGCACGTTGCTATTTCAGCGGTTGCTGCTCGTGAACTCAGGAGACTGGAATTGCAGCTATTGCTACTTCAAGAAGTAACGAGATTTCAGCTGCTCGTCAGACCATGGCCAGGCGGTGGAATGGATCCTCAATCCTTTGGGGGGCGTGCTTGTTGGTTTAGATTCTGAAACTTCCAGAATTCTGTTCGCCTTGCAACGTCAAAATGTTGAAAAAAATTTTTCGTGTGAAGCCAGCCTAAAACAAATCTGTTTGCTACATTGTTACAGGTTTGTCACCCTGTTTTTTTTTTGTTTTTTTTTATAGTGATTTAGAACTGTTGTAGGAAACACCAGTGCCCACCGCCGAGCACAGCACCTCATGTGGCAAGCACCAGGAAAAAGATGCGAAAGAAGGTTAGCAGATAAGGCCTACCATGTAATAGATGCCACCAGCCCGACGACCCACAGGACCACGTATTGTATGCAATGAATCAGTTGTCGTCGTTAACCTGTCTCGACCACGACAAGCCGGCAGCGGTGGGATCCAGTGTTGCCCATGAGAAGAACAAAGGCTATGTCAAAATCATAGAAGACGAGTGAACGTTGCAGTATGCGCTTCTGCTATTTGTATTGCAGCCAACAACAGCTTGTCAGCTACCCTTGAATAGACCCTTTTCAAGAGTGTGCACCAGCTATACTATGTTCACTCTGCCGGACCAATCAGCCGCCTCCCTCTTATCACCCAGTGATGTGATTGCTGCGCCAATTGTGCCAAACTCTGCCTAAGTGCTTATTCTGCTACACTTGCTACATTTGATCAAAATGTGAGGAATTTGCACCAACATTGCACCAGAACGTAAGTTCAATTAAATAATACTGAAAATATAACAGCTGCAGGCCTCGCTGCCGGGGCGAATCGTTAGCGTAGGCTCGTGCGGGTTTTCAGGACTTTCGATAATCGTCTCAAATAACATACTATTCGATTTGATTTCGCACCAAGCACTGACAGTGCTCAGAAGTTTCACAACAAGTCTCGTGTTCGTGGTCTGTTCCGGTGGGTTAGTTAGCTTTGTTGAGTGCGCTTCTCACCGCGTGGTGTAATGCAGTGAAGCAACAATTGCAAATTAGGCGTCGCTATGTTGCGTGTCTTGCTTCGCCGCAGCATACCCGCGTACTAAGGGGAAAGGTACTCCTCCAGAGCGAGACGGGGTGCAAGAAGGTATATATGAATTCTTGTAGGTTTATTTTTTATGGCTTTTTTTTGTCTGAATTAAGAGTTGCAGTTTTGTTACAACCCCCCTTAGAACTTGAAGGACACATAAATCTAGGTGCTCAAAATGATTGTATTTTAACATTCTTTCACTGGGATTTCGTACCTAAAATAATCATCCACAGCAGCTTGCGCTGTTCTTCATCAGTCGTCGTCCTGTTGCCGTGTCTGGTGCTTCCACAAGCAACTAAACAGCTGGTGTTTGTTCTCCTAATATTTTCCATCTCTCCTCACATTTGCAGTGATATAAATGAAAATGAAGTGTGCGGTTGTGCTCAAAGAGCTGTTTTTGCTTCTCCAAAATGAACTTTTCGGTGCTCAAACAGCTGCTCCAAAATGGCTATGACCAATCACATCACTGCTTTTATCACCTGACCCAACTCTTTGCGCGTGGGTATGGCCGGGAGCGTGATGATGTGGCAAAAGAGAGGCGTATGACTAATCTAACGAGGACGTAGCTTCCACCACAGTCTCAGCTTAGAGGTGAATGGAGTATGGTAGCTGCAGCACCAATAATCGAAGTCTGCCATTATTTGGGCACACACTGTGGCTGATGTTGCTTGATGTTACAGAGAAAATTGCCTCATCTCAATTAAGCTTATGCGAAATTGCTTGGTAGTCTGACAACACTGAGAGCGTCACTGTTTTAATGTTAGCAAGCGTTGTCGGTACTGAAGCACGGTGGAGGGCAGTGTGTGATGGCGCGGCAGCTGTGTTTTCCGCCTTCTGATCATGGAACGGGGACGAACAGTTTAAACAACCTACCGCAACTGTCTGATGAAACTTTCGGAGGCCTGTGCACACGCTGGCGACAACCCGCAGTGTGTAAGCTTGTACAGCAAAGGCGAAGGACTTGCTCCACTGCTTCGACGAGGTTGTTGCCAGCGTGCACAGGCCTCCTAGAGCTTCATCAGACAGTTGCGGTAGGTTGCTTAAACTGTTTGTCCACGTTTCATGGTCAGAAGGCGGAAAACAGCTGCTGTGCTATCGTACACTGCCCGTACGGCTCTCTCTGATGCCTCCACCGTGTTTTGGTACCGACGACGCTTGCCAACATTAAAATGGCGATGCTCTCAGTGTTGTCAGATCACCAAACAATTTTTCATAAGGTCTATTGAGTCTCTTTGACTGGTTGCCATCTTTTTTTTGAAACATGGCATATATCTAAAGCTTTTGGTGCAGTGATTCGTTCCAGGTTGGATGCAAAAGTGACCGGAATGAATTTCTGAAAGGCGGGCTGTTTGTAGTACCAGCTTCTGCCGCTAGCAGCGCTTTGCAGCACCCCTTCCGAGCGAGTTTGCCGGCTGGCATTGTCTGCTGCAAATATTTTTCCCAAGCACTTCAAAATCTTTTTTTTTTTTCAATGTCTGATATGAAAGAACAACATGGGGCTGTGAAATATTGCTTTAGGTAAAACTGTGCCAGAAACTCTTGTAATGCTTCAGAGAGCTTACAAGGAAGGTGCTAATAAGAAATTGCAAGTGGTTTTCTCGCTTTAAGACTGGTGATTTTTTGATCGATGAGCAACCTCGTTCTGGGCGACCTTTAACCTGCTCAACTGAAGAAGAACACAAAAATATTTGGGCATTGATCACTCAGAGTTTGTTCCTCTTAATGAATCTGTTAACCAGGTGTTTTACCGGGGAATTTTGCGACACTTGCGAAACTCAGTAAGGCAGAAATGCCCCGATATGAGGGAAAGGGGGAATGATAGTTCCATCACAACAATGCCTCACCAGACACTGTCCTGGCATGACACCGCTTCTCAACCTCCCATATTCTCAGGACCTCGCCCCGTGTGACTTTTTTCTGTTCACCCGTATGAAAAGTCTTGAAAGGAAATCATTTTATATATGTGGAAGGTCCTTCAAGTCAGACATTGCAAAAAACATTGAATGATTTTGAAACGCTTGGGGAGAAAATTCACAACATGCCGCTAGATCCTTAGCAGACGACGCCGGTCGGCAAACAAACTTGGGAAGGGTGCTGCAAGAGGTAAATGCTGGTACTACGAATGCCCGGCCTCCTGAAATTCATTCCGGTTATTTTTGGGTACCCACTCATACTTTCTTTTATTGTTGAAACTTCGGTTCTATGGCCCAGTATCTTGCTTGGTGTAAATCATATTCCTTTTTGTGTTATACATATTTTCAGGTATTTTTTTCTAGAATGGTGAAGTGACTGTGATGTTGCATATTTTGATGACTTAATATGTTTGTAATGCATACATAACATTGTTTTGTGGTTAAATGTTCCCTGTTTCCATGTAAGTTTTCTGGTTTGTTTCATATTCAAAGGGTTGTTTCTGGCTTTTGAAAGTATCATTACTATAACTATTATAGTTCGATAGTCCGGTGCTGGAAAAAGACCCCTTTTCAGATTTCCATTTCCGCAATGTGTCAAAAGTACCTACAAGGCTGTTTTATGAGCTTTATTTATTTTTTAGAGGAAAATATTTTCAATATAAAATTGTATAATCAGGTTTGGAAAATAAAAGAATACAAACAATTGCCACCTGAGCACTTTGTCTTCATTATAGCCACTTTATATATATATACACAGTATAGTTTTGGTTGTAATGTCCTAATGTTTTGAGCCCATACTTGAAAAGTACCACCCTTTTGTTGTCAACAGAAAACTGAAAGATTTAAAATAATTTGATATCGGTGTACATGTTCCCCAAAAGCAGCACAAAAAAAAAAAGAAACCTTCGCTATGCTAGTTGTTTTTGTTTCTTTTACAGGTACCCCAATCTTTTTTTTTTTTTTTTCAGACGAGTATAATTTAGGGGATTCTAAAGTGGAGCGACCAGAGCGACTCATCGGTCACACGATCAGTACGGGAAAGCGCTTGAGAAATTTAAGCCCAAACATATTCCTAGGCAAATTAAAATTGTAGAAACTTGTGTGCCCTTATTTATGGCTAAAGTAAGTACATTCATACAAAAAGAACAATGAAATTTCAAACCAGTAAAAAATTATTGAACGTATCAACTGTGATACACTGGGCTTTTCTGCTACGTCCTTGCCAGCTGCAGTCTCGTGGCTTGTGGTATTCAAAGAAACAGTTGCGTCGCTTGCTCAGACTCGGAGTTACATTGCATTTCGCGCACACAACTGTGCTAAATGTGTTCACGCTGGGCACACAGTTCCTCCATCGAAGTCGGTTGCTCGCCATAGTTGGAAGATGCCCAACCCCGTCTTTTCGAACGTCATCTTGGGGATGACTTGGCGTGAACTTCCTCTTCTTCATCGGAGACGAAGGCAGACTGACCGGCCGTCCTCTTGGCGCATTTCCAGTAGAGATTGGGCTTTCTGATAAACTGGCAATGAAGGTTCTCAGCTTGAGTGGCCGCTCCTTCAGCTGATGGCTTTGGCGCCTGTGAATATTCCGCGCATTCACGACACAGATGAAGATAGCATGATATATGAGGTACGTGTACCTGCGCCTCGACCGAATGGTGTATTTGTACAGCGACACCTGATAATTATGCTGGTCGATCCCCCCCCCCCCCCCTAAAACTGTTGTACATACCAACAATTGCCGGGCGTGTGATGTCAATGTGGAGCTTGGACTTCCGGTCATACTGTTTGACTTGCTGAATTGACTCAACAGAGACGATGTTTGACACTAGGGTGACAGCTTTCATGTCAAACCAGCGAACTACCACAATTCCTTTGTCATTGTCAACTCTGTAATCCTGTGAGCCTTGGCCAACTTTTTTTAGAGTCTTCTCATCCTGGAGTTTGCAGTCTCTCAGCCGATTTTGCCTCAGAGTTCCAACGTACTGTATTCCTCTCGTTAGCCGTTCAACAAGGGTCAAAGAGCAAAAAAATTGTCAGCTGCAACCTTGAAGTCTTCATTTGAACGTATTTCAGAGCAGATGCTCAGGACAGTACCACCCCAAGTCCAAAAATGTAGTTTTCTTTGGAGTGGCCTTGGTATACCTCGAACTGATAAAGGACACCGGTTGTGCCTGCCCGTCCCCAAAGCGTGAAACCCCACGGCGTCGGTTTGTTTGGGATGTACTGTTTTAGCGAGCTCCTTCCTGTAAATAACACCATTATCTCATCCACCGCATTGAACTCTTCTTGTTCAATGCTCTAGAGGTTGTGCTGGAATAATAAAATCCAAGGACGAATCTTCCACAACTTGTCCTCCTTCGCTTCTTGGGTGGATTCCATGTTGTTTACAACATGCATGCATTGAATCAGCTTCAAGAAACGATTTCTCGACCTCTTGTCAGCTATAGGAGAATACCTTGTCCCATTCTCGCAGTAGCACATGACGTTCAGCATTTTGTAAGCCCCATTTTCAGGTATATTCTGATATACTGCTCCAGCTCTTGCAGAGTTGTGTCACGGAGCTGCCGTATTTCTGCGTACTGTACACATTTGTTTGCTCCACTAGCGTAGTGAGCTTATCAGTACTTAGAAACTGGCGGAAAAAAGAACAATGGTGAATCTATGGCATCCGGCTCAAAGAATACTTTGGAAAATTTAGCATGACTGTTTTGGAGCAATTCCTTTCGCCATTTGGTGTATGGACGAGAAGACGAAGCTACAGATGATCCGAAGGAATTTTCTACGGTTTCTTCATCATCACTTGTCTCAGAGGGCTCAGCCGCGGCGGGGGAACTAATTTTCGTCACTTTCCGACAGATCACTAAAATCGCTGACATCTTCGCGGGCGACGATGTTGTTCAATATGTTCCTAACTTAGGAACCTAAAATTAGAAGGAAAAAATTAATAAAAAAAACGGTTAAAACGTGTTGAATGGTATCAGAATTGGTACAAAAATTGTGCCATCAATTACGACCCACTGTATCGAAAATGATACGCAGAAATTTGGAGCAATGTTACTAAGCGGACGGGACTCAAAAACAACAGCGAACAGAATAATGTGGTTGCGAAACACTTTCTAAACAAAAAAAAAAGTGTTGAATATAGGACGGCTTACTGTTTTTCGAGTAAAATGACGCCGACGGTATGCCTTCGACTCCGAGCGTGCTGCTGCGTGCGGCCATCTTGGATGGATGGATGGATGGATGAATACGGCTGAGCCCTTTGGATCGGGCGGTAGCTTACGCCACCTAGCCATTTTGTTTTATCATTTAAGCTTAGAATATTTAAATGTGAAATCTATATTCACTCCGCAGTGCAAAGAAAGTGAGGCTATGAAACCCCCTTGCCATCAGTGATTAAGAAAATACCTAGTTTTCTCTCGATTTCTGCCACCATTCACTTAATCTTTGCTTGGTAATCTCTACAGTCTTGAAATCCACTCTCCCTTCGCTGTCTCTAAAACCCAATGACTTTATTAAATCTATGTTGTCTTCGGTAGGCATAGGGTGAAGCCCTTTACAGTAGAGTATCAAGTGCTCAGCCGTCTCGTCCTCCTCTCCACAAGCAGTGCACACTGTATCAATTTCCTGGTACTTCACTCTGTATGTTCTGGTTCGCAGAACACCCGTTCTTGCCTCAAACAGCAATGAGCTTCCCCTAGAATTGTCATAAATGCTTTCTTTGGCAATAACTCTTTTGTTTAATCTATAGCTTTCCAGAGCAGTCTTTGTCTGCATTCCCTCTAGCCACCGATCTCTTTCTGTGGCCTTAACTTTCTTCTTAACTGAGACTTGCTCTTCCGTATCTTCGCTATAGCCCAAAAACCTTCCTCTTAATTTCCTAGTGCGCTGTCTCCACTTTGTGTCTACACTCCTCATGCATAAATAGCTGAAAACCTTTCGTGCCCATTGCTCCCCATCCATTAGCCTCAACCTATCCTCAAATTCTACCTTGCTCACCGCTTCCCTGCTCTCAAATGATGCCCATCCCATGTCTCCTTGTACTCCCTGGTTTGGCGTTTTGCAATGCGCCCCCAAAGCCAGTCTACCTACTCCGCGCTGTTTTATTTCTAGTTTCGCATGCACTTCGGATTTCATGCATAGCACTGCGTTTCCAAAAGTCAAGCCAGGCACCATGACCCCTTTCCAAATCTCTCTCACCACCTCATACCTGTTGTAATTCCAAAGTGCTCTATTTTTCATTACAGCTGCATTTCTGTTGCCCTTACCTATTATATACTTTTCATGGTCTCTGAGATATTCTGCACCATCACATATCCATACTCCTAGATACTTGTATTTACTAGCTCTCTCAACTGTAATATTCTGTATCTTCAGCCTCTCAACTTCATCCTCGTTAAAAATCATGACTGCCGATTTTTCGCTACTGAATTCTAAACCTAATTCCTCTCCTTCCCTACCACAGATGCTCATTAATTCCTGCAACTCTGTCCTGTTGTTAGCCATTAGTACAATATCGTCCGCATACATCAATCCCGGTAAGGATTGCTGAATTGTTTGGCCTAGCTTACTGTAAGAAAGGTTGAACCCAAGCCCACTCTTCTCTAGTCTATCCTCCAATCCTCTCAGATACAACATAAACAGCAAAGGCGATAACGGGCACCCCTGCCTAAGGCCTCGTCTTATCTCTATTTTCCCTGTCGCCTTTCCTTCCCATGTTATAATCACCTTGTTATCTTTGTAAATGTTCCTTAATAGTGCTGTTAGTCCTTCATCTAGGTTTAAGTTCTCCATTATGTCCCACAGGTTTCTTTGGTTCACATTGTCATAGGCACCCTTGATATCCAGAAATGCCAGCCAGAGCTGTCTGTTTTCTTTTTGCGCTATTTCTATACACTGTGTTAGAGAAAATAAGTTGTCCTCCAACCTTCTTTGTTTTCGAAACCCGTTCTGTAACTCGCCCAGTATGCCCTCGCAATCTACCCATTCCTCCAGTCTGTTCTTTATAATCTGCATTACCAACCTGTAAATAACCGGTGTCACGGTTATAGGACGATAATTCCTAATATCAGACTTATCTCCCTTTCCCTTATATATCATACTCATCCTACCAAGCCTCCATTCATCTGGAATATTTCCTTTCGTTATCATGGTACTCACTACCTCCCTTAGTTTTGCCTTAGATTTAGGACCCAAATTCTTCACCAGCTTGATAGGGATACCATCTGTGCCTGTCGACGTGCCACTAGGGACTCTTCGTTCCGCCTTTTCCCATTCTCTTTGTCCAAAAGAGAATGGGATCTTGCTCTAGCTGCCAATCTTGCTCTAGCTGCCAGCGGCAGCCTGGCGGGGCCTTGCTGAACTACCCAAATCGGAAAACTCTGTCAGCGTATCGAAACCGATACTGCAGGCTTTGGTCTTAGCCATAGAGTTATTACAATAATAACGCTATGGTCTCAGCTTCACGCAATTTATTGTCACTTTTCGAGTTATAAAACTCCACGTAGCAAATATGATACGCTGGGCTTTGTGGGGTATTTAACAAACATACTAAGAATTATGTTACCTTTAGCCGATTACTGACTAGGAATGCAGATACTATTGTAAACTTTCCTGCTATTACACGCGCGAAACGAGCATGGGGCAACATGGCATTAGTAAGCTTATCACTGCGTGAATCTGAAACCGAAACTGATCGGGAGCATGCCATGTGGTGTTACTTTAGCCGATTACTTTTATATCATGTTGCCTTTCAAATCGTTAGATTAAGAGAGGTGTCTAGCCGGTTAATCTAAATACTCAGAACAACTGTATACTAATAATACTTGCAGATACTTTTTGTATTCACCAACTAAACAGCGGCAGTCACTTGCCTAATCTTTTTCAGAACCGGGTAGGGCATATATACGAATTGGGTCGGTAGGGTGGTCAGAGTAGAGAGTCGCGGTGGTGTTGTGTCGTGTTAGAGTTGCTCGTGCCTTATTGTACTGTTCATATGTATGATGTATGTGCCCGTAACAGTGTTCGGTATCGTGGTTAATTGGTGTGTGTTGGCGCATGAGTTGTCAGGTGCAGTACGTACGTAGTTCAGGAGAGTTAGTGAATGAGCTTTTTTTTTTGTGCATCTAGCGGTTACTATTACACCTCCTAGGAGGCGCAAGCTGCCGCCTGATTCAATAAGCTAGGTGTTGTGAAGTCCTGTAGCTATTGACTACAAACAGCTGGCTACGGTCCAGCCGTCCAGGCTCTGCGGTCCACTGGGCTCCTTGGGCTCCCTACGTGCCTCTCAGATTGAAAACAATCGCAATAATTGTTTCACTCGGCCACCTAAATTATTGTTCTGTGTCGAAGACCTGCGAAGTGCAGGCAGCAATGGATAACCACGTCGGTTAAGGTAGGCCCAAACAAGAAGAGATAGGGGGAAAAAAAAAAAGAAAGCGGGGCGTTGGTGCGAGCTGAACGCCTCCCGTCGTGTCGACGAAGGTGCCCAGCGATTCATCGCCGCAAACGACAAGCATACGTTGTCTTCAATAAAGTCAGCATACCCATTCCTCGCGTTACAATTTCTTTTTTGAGCGTTCCCCGCCGGCGGTAAAAATACAGTCAATCTAGCGAGATGCCGTCGGGTGCAATAGCGACGATTCCGGCAAACACGCTGCCGTCCTCCCCGCTAATAGGTACGGTACCGGTGTCTAAGGATGGACGTTTAGAGTGTCTGGTGGCGCCTGGAAGACGTCGAATAGGCGTATGCGCCCTATTCTCTAACTCGGCCGAAAGGCCGTGCTGTTCGCTAGGCCTTACCGGGGAATCCGAGCCTCGCTAACCGTCCGCCATGTTGCTTTTGGGGGTAGTCAAATTTGACTACCTGTTTTTTGACTACGTGTAGAGTCCTCATTTTTACCCTAGGGGTTGTTATATTTTGGACAACTTTTTACCACCCCAAAGGTAGTCACCTATGACTACCTTTTTTTTTAGAGTGTAAGCCTTTTTGGACGAGCGCTTACTGACGCCCAAGATCTGAGTCTGAACGGTGTGTCTGAAATTATCTCGGCATACTCAGTCAGGAAGAAAGCAAACACATAAATATTACGGCCATTAGCAACCGTCAAATGCACTTTGCATAATTTCGTTCGTTTGGCACACCACATAGAGGTTCACGCCAGTCCGGCGCACTTCCGGCGAACAATGCGACATTCCTCACACAATCGCTCGACTTTTGCTTTCTTAAAACAGTTTGAATGTGGGAATGTGCCTATATGATTGCAGAATAACGTTATGTGCATACGCGATGTTGAGTATTAATGGAATGCAAGCGGGTGGGGACTTAGCTTCGTGCAGTGCTGCGGGTCAGTACAGATAAGAGATAAGAAGTGTGTTCAAATTGAGCTTTTCAATCGCGCCTCCGAGTTTCACCTCACGTACTCAGGCGCACTAAGAAAAACAGTAGTTGCAAAAAATTATATTTCGTCTATGGACGCGCAAAACCAACTTCCTGACCAGCTGTAAAGGTGCGAGCTTGATGTATGGAAACTTATTGGTCGTTACAGCTTGTTGACTCGTACACAAGCAAGATACCCGAGCTACCCCTTACAAAAATGAATAATGACTTTCAATTGAGCTTCTAATGTGTTTTTATAGAGTCAAATGAAACTCATAAGAAACTCATCGCTAAATGAGTTTTATCATTACCCACTCCATATCTATTCCTTTGAATTTACTCATTACAAATTCAAGTGAGGTTTATCGTTACCCAATCAATATCAATTCTTTTGAGTTTACTCATTACAAAAGTAAGTGAGGTTTATCGTTACCCAATCAATAGCAATTCTTTTGAGTTTACTCATTACACATTGAAGTAAGTGTTATCAAAAAAAATATCAATAAATCTTCTCCCTACTGCATTGCACCCGAAGCAAATAGCGCGTCGGTGCTGGTTCTGATATACAGATTTATTTCCTGTGCTTAAAATAACTGTATTCACCCTCTTTTACTTTTAAAGGCTTATTCACACGATGTATGTCTTTAACGCGCCTAAGTTTAGCGAAACCAAGATTTCGCGAAATCGGCCTGTTCACACGTGGAGTTTGACGCGCGAAACCTGTGACGGTATTGACTGACGAGAATTTCGCCAAACCTTGCCATCTGCACCGGGAATACCAAGCGTTTCGCATCAAAATGATATGAAGTGCGCACAGTGTGAAGAGACAGCCTGTTTTATTAATGCCACTCAATGAATTTTGTCAGATTCGCCTCAACGGGTTTACTAGTCCTGCCAAACCCGGGAAAAACCGCGAGATGATCTCGAAGCATTTCGGTCATTTTTGCACCGCTAATAAAGAACGTTATCCCCAGTCGTCATGTTTATATACGGTGCTTGCACCCGCCGCGACTGTTGACGAATCTGCACCGCGCCCCCAATCCGTACTGTAGGCGCCGCTCACACACCTTGCAACCGATTAGGACCAAGACTCGTCGCCCGTATGCACCGCTTCTCCGCTTGTCGCATAGGCAGCCGAGTGCAGCTGTAGCCTCCACCATGGTAAGGAAAAACTAGCGCCACAAGGCGCTAGTGGCAGAAAGGCGAACATACGTACGGTCGGAGACTAAAATCGGCCTCGAAAAACTGCCAGATGGCGCCACCACTGCCGTTGGCGTGCGCCCTCCGTCCTCCTCCCGCCCCCCCCCCCCCCCCCCCCCCCCCCCCCCGGTTTCTTTTTTTTTTTTCTGGTTTGTTTGCTAGATTGGTGCCGCGCCGGCCGCTGTGAGCAGCCAGCACGGCACCGGTCTAGCAGACGAGCCGCGCGCGATATACTTCACAACAACTGCGCTTCACGTGATACTACCAGTGCAATCAAACAGAAACAGCACGTTCATTGAAATGTGTTTTTTTATTGAACCCCATTCAAATGAGTTGCGGTATTTCAAACACGTATCTACAAACTCTGTTGGCAGTCCACCGCCCTCAAAGGGGAACCAAGAACTGTAGTAGGCAGTAAACACAGTAAAGTTGTCAAATATATAAAACGAAATTAATTACTTTAATGTACAAACTAAGAGAAAAGCACTTATCATAGAATTATCTAAATGGCTCGATAAACAACTTCCACAAACTAAACTTCTGAATACCCAAAAAAACAAATCAACACCGAAATAAAGGAAAAGGCTTGCAGGTGAGCTGCATAAGAATAAACGATAAATAAACCATAAACAAACTCGCTAATAGGCAATGCAATCAAGAAAGAAAGAAAACAACTACTGTTTTGGAGTGACTACTTCTCTGACTGTAGGTGCTTTATCGGTACTCTATCCTAATATATAAACACCAAGCTGTCAAATTAACTGAAGATTGCTCTGACAGCAACTCACCCAGAGGAGCAAGTCCTTGCAGCAACGGATTCGTAACAAGAACGGTGGGGCACGCGTTTTTCCGCAAACGAATCTTCCTACAACTTGCAAACACGGTAGCGCCGAAGTGCTCGCTGCACAAACGACGCTGGCGCAGCTTGTACGTCGGCAAGCCGGACAGGCTTCCAAAGTCCTGGCGATTTGCATACGCAATTCATTTCGATGCTCTGATGGAAAAATCAAATTTCGAACGCTGACAAAAAAAAAAAATTGTATAGAGGTTTTCTTGTCGTCTGTTGGAAAGCGGAAGAATGAGCACTCCGAGTTACTTCGCCGCGCTGTAGACTCTGTAATACGCCGTCATGAGGCACGCAAAACACTCGGCAGAATCTCTGCCAAATTAGAGACGTACATCTCTAATTGTTATGAGAGCGCAGCAGCGTCGCACCGTACTGCTAATACTGCCGTAAAATCCGCACTTTCGATTTCAGCACGCGCGGAACGGTTTGAAAGCTTGGAGTGACGAGCGAGCGCAAACAAAACAAAAAAGACAAAAACGGTCGTTTCCCTTCGCTCTTACTGATTGGTCGGAAGAGCCCACAGTGCTTCGCTTTCGGTAGCGAAGATCATATACACGTCGCCTGCGCTGAAAATCATAGCGGCGAATATGAGCATAACAGTTTGGTCGGAGTCGGCTGGGTAGACCTACGAATCTGCTCTTTGGATGGACGTACGAGAGAGAAGCCAGCGGCGCGGCGCCCCTATCGGCCAAACCGGGAACTCTGGAGCTGCGTTCGGCTGGCATAGGGGCTTGTCGCTCGCCATGTTAGTTTTAGGGGTGTCGCGAACTTTCGCCGAACCAGATTTTTAGGTCGAACTTTCGGGGTTCGACTGGGTCGAACCGGTTCGACGAACCTTCGAACGTTTCCCCAGATTCGACCGGTTCGACTTTGTGGATACTGTGGCCAGACCTTGATACAAGCATGTCTAGGTTTGGAGAATTTTTTTTTTTTTTTTTTTTATGCAAAGGGTTATTTTATTTTATGAACAGTTGAAAATAAAAGAAACCAATTCTAATCACTGAAGAAGTTAATAACTTAATCTTCTTGTACTGCATTAACTGAAATAACCAATCAGCGCTGCCCTTAATTCTCCCCTTAGCCATCACCATCCAATCCAAAGCCAACTAGCCAGCCTGTCATGCATGCGCACTAGGGGTGTCGCGAACCGGCCGAGGTTCGAGGTCGACCTGGTTCGACTTTTTCGAACTTTTCGTGGAAATTTTGACGAACGTTGTATTGAGGTTCGACTCGTGTGTTCATGCGCGACAGGCTGGCCAGTTGGCTTCGGATTGGATGGTAATGTCTAATGGATGAATTAAGGGCACCGCTGGTTGGTTATTTCAGTTAATACAGTACAAAAAAAATTAAGTTATTAACGTCTTTAGTGATTATAAGTGGTTTCTTTTAATTCCAACTGTTCATAAAATAAAATAACCATTTGCATAAAAATAAATTCTCCAAACCTAGACATGCGTCCATCAAGGTCTGGCCACACTGTCCGCAAAGTCGAACCGGTCGAATCTGGTGAAAAGTTCCGAAGATTCGTCGAACCGGTTCGACCCAGTCGAACCCCGAAAGTTCGACCTACAAATCCGGTTCGACAAAAGTTCGCGACACCCCTAACGCGCACACGAGTCGAACCTCAATACAAGATTCGTCGAAGTTTCCACTAAAGGTTCGAAAAAGTCGAACCTGGTCGAACTCGAACCTCGGCCGGTTCGCGACACCCCTAGTTAGTTTTTTTTTCTTTCGGCTTCGGCTCGGATACGGAATCGGCCAAAAATCAGGCTCCTCCAAAAGCTCGCTCCTCCTCGAAGGTCAGACGTCATAGCGTAGTCGAGCGGCCATTGGCAACGTCCGCGTTTCTCCTTCGGGTGATTGACGGGCGTCGGTAAGGTTTCAGCGAAAAATTGCTCCAGAAGCGTTTACATTCGTCGGTTAGAACTTTTGATAAAGCAGTTGTTCCTTTCGCCTCTTCTTTTTTTTTTTCGCTCTTTCATTTTGCAATTGTGATGTGATCAAGCCGAGGGCCGCAGTTATTCCCAAATGAAGAAGCAGCAGTGTGTTCCCAGCTTGTGTCACTTCGATTCATTTCAAGGCATGCCACGAAATGAATGCCCCTGTTCATACACCGTTGGAATTGGGACTGACTTCAAAATGCAGTTCGACACAGTGTTTAAGCGGTATGGGGCGTGTGTTGAATGACGTATGCGGTTGTCACAGGTTCGTGGTTGGTCAACCCGAAACGCTCCAAGTCCCACTTCCTTCTTCTTGTCTTCCTCTTCCCATTGGTTTGAAGCTCGGCCGGCATTATACTCTGTTTCATACTTAGCGTGCAACGCTGTCAAAGCTACTGGCGCGAGTGCGTGGCTTCATCTACGGTTTTGCTTGCGCGAGAAAGCGTGCAAATGATCAACGAGATCAAGCCCCACGCTCGCGCCATTAGCTTCGACAGCGCTGCATCCTAAGTATGAAAGGGAATATATTCTCATCCCAGCTCATGCCTTTGACGCTCAGGTAAACATCTGCGAGGATTGCAATTGACCCTCCCCCCAAACCACCTTTAAACAGAACAAAATGACAAAAAAGACAAAATTTGTGACAGCGGTGTTCGAGAGAAACTGCAGACGTTTAATCACCCTGCCTGAAACTTTGCAAACATTTCAGTGTGGTTGCAGCTGTGAGGGCGAGGTGGATCCAATATGAAAACTGGACCCTGAAGCGAGGCCTTCAGGATATCGAAAATAATTATGGTAAGTTAGAAATTAACCCACTAGTATACTTCCTAAATATTTGGGCCGGGTGTCGATTAAAAAATTTTAACCCAGTTAATTTGTCACAAATTTTCAGGCATAATATCTTGAAAAGAATGAAACTGCAGATGTTCCAAACTGACTGAGGTAAAGCAGCCTTGCAGTGCACCAAGGTTTACACTGAACATACTTTTGTGTATTGTCCACGAGGTGTAGCTCTTGCATTGAAGTTTTATGAGGTAGTTTCTTCAATGTTTGAACTTTCAGCGTGCCAGCTGGGTAGTGTGTAATTGTTTTTTTTTTATAGCGCAAGCAATATCTTAACCCTGGCGGCAAGAAGTTTCGGCTAGCAGTTGACATGGTTGGACAACGGTGTGCCTGCTTGCTTTCTCTGAAGCGGCCAATGAAGCGAAATAACAGCATGTGCGGGTTGTCCATGCATTTCATTTTTTGTTTGTTGTACGTTTCAGACTACATGTGCTCCCAGTACAAGGGGGTGGCCCTCCAGGCGCTGACGACCAGCATGTCGTCTCTGCTGTGCTGTCGAGGGAAATTTAAATGGTAAATATTGCAGGTGCAGTTTTTTCTATTCTGTCCCTGCTACACTTCCTGCGAATTTCTGTGCATACTTGGTCTTTTTGTTTTCATGGTACTGTAAACGTTTGTTATAGTCCGTTGCAACTATAGAATAGCACAAGCCCGTCCCACAATTCCCTTTGCTTGCATTGATTGGCGGTGTCCTCTCTGCTCTCCTCCTCTCTAGTGTTTGCTTATTAAAAAGAGTGAAGGGCTTTTTGTGGGAGGGGCTTCTGGTATTCTAGAGTGGCAACAAAGTATAGCGTGACCTCAGTTAATTTAATCATTTCGAAGAGTCCTAGCGGGCACCCATGCATTTTTATGGGAAGGACTCTGCACCATATTTTGAACCGAGAAAATGACCCCACAAACGGGAAACCACGGGCCTTCTGCTACAAAATTAACCTAACCAAACTTTATTTTCAAGATCAGACCGGAAAAAGTCGACTCCTGTCTTATAAACGGCGAGTAACAGAAATCCTGTGCTAGTCTTGTCACGTTGGAAAGCTAATGCTATGACCCCCATCTTGATTTCTTTAATGCTTGTTATGGCTGTTTTCACATCTGGTATTTTCACTGTTCTTTGGCCAAAAGTGAGTGGCAGGTCACCATAGGTTTCCAGAAGAAAGCGGTCGCATATGCAGAAATTTCTAGCAAGTTCGTAGCGCAGTGGCGCTTCGTCGCAACCGAGGAGAAACTACGGTATCGTTGGTGCAAAACATTAAGCCTCACGACTAGCAGCAACTTAATCGTGGATATACTGCACCGTACGGCGTTTATTTGAGCTCTACTCCATACAAAATATTACAGGGGCACTTAGGCATCCCTTTGTGGATTGAATGCGAAAGCATTGCCATTCCTAACGACACTTCCTTTTTTTTTCCTCTATTGTTAGGAATGGCAATGCTTTCGCATTCAATCCACGTAGAGATACCTAAGTGCCCCTCTAATATTTGTTTTACGTTACATCATAGGGCGTCACACATCATAGTACGTCATGTCGTCACGTGAAGTGTGATGTCATTGAACCGAGGGCATATTTTTATAACCATCTTTCGGACAGATCAACGCCGATGCCGTCAAACATGATGAAAAAACAGCCTCAGATAAACAGGGACGAAGAACGTGTAAAGACATGCCGTCTTTTGCTGTAATGGGACAAGCTCCTTTTTGAGGGGAGTGTAATGTCACATTCCGAAGCAGCTGAGAGAGCACAGCAGCTGGCATGCCCGGCTCTCATACAGCAGCACCGGTTTCAAATCTCAGCCGTGGAAGCACATTTTATTCTTTCTTTTTTTCCTCTGTTAACGTTTGGTACAACTCGGATTTTCCGCTCTGTGGAAATATAATGCTTTCGCATTAAAAAGGCACATCCAGTCAGGAATGTGCCTTTTCGTGTGGTAGGGCCGCACAGCTGCTCACCACTTTGAAAATCACTACTGAAGTACGAGGGGGCGCTAGTGATCACCAAATCAGGTTCACGCCATTCATAGGTGAAGGATCCTTTTGGGTGCACTGAAGATTTGTGTGGCATTTTCTTTCGTTGATTCATTGGCGCATCTCGCCTTTGATCGCAGTCCTGCACCTCGTTAGCTCTAACGGGCAGGATGGACAGCTCGGCAGACTCGTCGGCTGAATTCCCCGTGTGTAGTTTAGCGTTGTCCTTGTGCTGCTTCAAGTAGGGATGCATGTGAACAGTGCGCAAAACATATGCCTCTTGCCCACGCTTCTATATTCATTGCTGGTCGCGGCGAAATAGCCAAGTGATGTGCGGCCATGTTTGCCCTAAAAAGTTTGTGAGACACTTTGGATAATGTCGTAATATTTCGTTGTAAGTCACACAAAAGTTGCGACAATTTTGTTTTTTTAATACGGATTTCTTCTCGGGTTTTGTCATATGCAATTTTATCGTAAGTTTGCTTTTTGAATTCGGCCTCTGATGGCTCGATCCTCCCAATAATTCAAACTTAGTGTGGCGGATACAGACCTCTGTTTTGGGGTGGGCGGAAAATGTTTAAGTATACTATTCTCCCATTCTTTCTTGTGCAAGGGGGGTCCACTCATGTCAACTTGCCCTACGAGAAGGGGGGGAGGGAGGGGGGTTGACTTTGTTTGGGGGGGGGGGGGGGGCGGCCCCCCCCCCCCCTTCCCCCTTGGATACGCCACTGTTGTGAAAGCTGCAGTTGACACTCACCCATTCGGAGCATGGCTTTATGACCCGCATAGAACCCTATTACCGTTTCCTTCCTGTCCGTTGTGATTAAAAATATTTCTTCAAGATAGTAAACAAACAGAAAAAAAGTGAATAAAAATACACAGGGACAACAAGTGGACATAAAACACTGGCGCCAGTGTTTACCACCACTTATTGTCCATGTGTTTTTTGCGGCGCTTGCCTGCGATCATGGATCGATTGGCCCGAATTGCCATATTAATTCTGCGAGATGCTTATAAGTCTTAGCTTCTCTATGTTCAAATTTGGTAAACTTCATAAGCGACAAAAGCTCGCTTATCTCTGGTCGACCTTTTTAAAAGCCGAAATAAAAGAGTGCAATGCGGCGGCAGAAACAGTGAATGATTGATTCTCGCAGACTCGGGGGCAAAATATACTTTTGCATTATGGCGCCCCTGACAATGTTATTAGTGCCACTCATTAAACTATCAAGGTAGTGTGTAAATTAAGTGCCTGGGTGAGCAAAAATGTAGGAATTTAGAATGTGACTTTCCGCATTTAAGGCTGGTTCACACATACAGTGCAGCGCTAACTCAGTCCTGTTAAGGCAACGAGTCACTGCTACTTCCATGGCTTGTATCGTGTGTTCTGAGGGTCCTCCTTTCCTAAAGGACTGATGTCTCGGTTTGTAATACTGATTAAGCGCTGAGGTAGTGCTGCGCTGTGAACAGGATACCTTGCGCGGACATCAAAGTTTAGATAAGCAGATCAATGTGTAACTGTGCATCTTTTTTTGTTATAGGTTACCAGTACAAGGTCTCCCATGGACATGAAGACAGTACAAGATCTCCCATGGACACGAAGGCAGTACGAGGTCCCCCATGGACACGAAGGCAGTGTAAAATATACTTTAATTTTGCATTTTTAATAAACCAATTATTACTCCTTCCCACGGTTTTATGCAGGCATTTTCCGAGCCCTGCATGCGCATATAGGCATACATATAAGTGACACTTGCACTCACTTTCCCCTTCCCTCAAAACAACGGTTAGATCCGGACCACAAGTCATGCAACCTATTGCCGTCTTCCCTCTTAGAGCCGTCTATCTAGAAACCCACGCTAGGAGTATAATTTCTTATACATTTCATTTGAAAGTCTAGATGCACTGCTTTGAGCCTCTGTTGAAAATCTAATGTTATTTTCTACTGCGTTGCAATTCAGGTTTTGATGGGCCATCTCCTTAGGTATATTCCGACTCGTCGGAATATACCTAATGAGATGGCACGTCAAAACCTCAAGTACAACGTGGTAGAAAAAAACATTTGATTTTCAACAGAGACTCAAAGCAGTGTATCTAGACTTTCAAATGAAATCTATTAGAAATTCTTATGAGGTGGCACGGCAAAACCTTAATTGAAACGCGGTGGCCAATAGTTTTCGTAAACTCCTTAGGGACTCGTTACAAAAAATCAATTGTTTTTCAACACAGACTCGAAACGGTGTCAATAGGCTTTCAAGTTATATTCATATGAAATACATTAGAAACTTTATGCGGTAGCTTTGTCGAAACATCAATTGGAACGCGGTGGCCAATAGTTTTCGTAAACTCCTTACGGATTCGTTACAAAACTCATTTGCATTTCTATTGAGACTCGAAACGATACGATGAGTAGACTCCATAAACTTACAAAAGAAATTCATTAAAAATTTTTGTATGGGACGCAGCGTCGAGATTCCCAGCACTGGCTCGTTCACATATATCTCGAAACGCTAACAGAAAGGCTTGATCGTGTACAAAAATACAACAAGCATGGGTGAAGACAAGGTATACTTCTCAGCCTTGTGCTATAGCCTCGAGATCTGGCCATTTAGGTTAGTTTAAAAACCAAAAATGATGCTCTCGGGACCAGAAAACGTGAGATCCCGGCCGTTAATAGTACACGCTCTCCTCTGTATAATCTGTGGTCGACGTGTCGCTTAAAGCCGAAACCATGCTGCTCTCCTACCTGGCCAACTAGTTCCCAGAGTGCAACGCGCGTCGTGTTGCATGCAGGAGTTTATGGAAGTAGTCCATAGAATCCCCTAGCAGTGGTAGCGAGAAGCAGACCTGGTTTTAATAAGCGGGTAAGAGTTAAATGTAGTGATCTTTTCTGTTTGAAAATACGGTGCACGTGATGTTTCGATTATGATCATCCAGAATTATGTAAGAAACGAATGCGCCGCCCAGACTGTGTCTTCCTTGGACAGACCGCTCGGACCCGGAGTAGTTCCCCGCGCAGCCTTTTTTGGGGGAGTACAATCTGTAGTCACTCGCAACATTTCAGTTTCGTTATCAACGTTGCCGCGGGGGAATAAAGGAGTTTCGCTGCTTTTTGTTTCGATTGCTGGGTGGGCTCTCTTGCTGTGCTTGCTTTCGTTCCTATTGTCATGACCGACTGGCCCGAGCATACTGCGTCGATGACATCGTTGCAGTTAATTTCGGGAGGTCTAGTAAAACGCAGTAGCAGCGAAATCAGCGACAGCGACGCAGATTCCAGCTTAGCTCCAGCTCGAGTGACGACGAGGCAGCCGTTCTCGGCAAAGTCTTTGCCGACTCATTCGCCTTGCCAGCGAAGAGGCCCAAGATATGGCGTTACGTCGAAGACGTTGTGCGCGCCTATTAGGATGAAGAGCCAGGTATGTCGTTTGCTAGAAGACAATACGCCAAATACTCCGCATATGGAACTCGCCTTCGGAGATGACAGTCGCTTTACGGCATACGTGTTTGGTATTGCTTAAAAGACCCTTCGCAAAACGTACAGCGCCACGACGGAAGGGAATTTGGGATCCCTCGGTACAGATCACGCGCACGCGCTTTCTCGTCGCGCCTCCGCGACTGCGCGCGCGTCCCGGCAGCTACCGCCAGCAGCCATCCGCCGAGTCGTACGTCGTTGCCGGCGTACCGTATCTGTGGCAACGCAAAGGCATCGCGACAGGTGAACTTATTTCAATACGTTATTCGTCGTAACTTCCCAAGCGGCACAAGAATATTAGGCGAATATCTACACAATATTGTTGGAAAATACTCAGAATATACGGTTCTTCCCATCCACACGATGTCTAGACAATGTCGTTTCAAAAGCGGGGCAGTACCAGCACAATATCACTGGGATACCGCCACCGTCTGGCTGAGTACCCACCGGACGCCGAGTATATCTATAGAGTACTAGCAGCGTCGGCTGAGTGCCCGCAGGACGTCGCGTGTTAATCCAGGGTCAATCGAGTCGTCGGAGTACCCGATGGATATCGCCCATATATCCATAAAGTACTTGGAGCGTCGGCTGAGTACCCACCGGGCATCGCGTATGTCAATTGAGCTGGCGTGTTGTCTGAGTACCTGCTGGATATCGGGCGTATATCTATAGAGTACTTAGAGCGTCGGCTGAGTATCCGCCGGGGGTCGAGAATTTCAATTTTGTACTGGCAGGGTCGTCCGAGCACCCGCCAGATATTGCACGTATATCTACAGAGTACTTGGATGGTAGGGCGAGGGCAAGACGGGCAGGAAAGGAGGAAGCAGACGGAACGCTGCAGAGAAGAGAGGGTGCAACCTCCTTCCCTCTTTAGCGTTCCGTCTGCTTCCTTCTCCCCGGCCCGTCTTACCCTCGCCCTACCTTCTCGAGTTGCAACGAACAAAAGATATCGCCCAATTTATGTGCTGCAAAAATATTTTTATTTGCTCACGCCACCTTTACGCTTCGGGCTTTTAGAGCGCAGCTCTTAGGGGCCCGTTCCCGGCTTGAGCGGCGTCGCCGTCGGCGTCGGCGTCGGCGTCGCCGTCGGCGTCGGCGTAACCAAGGTCATCCCAAGGTCACGTGACCCCCCAAGGTCACGTGACCCCTCCCAAGGTCATCTCAAGGTCACGTGACCCCACGTGACCCCCTGAAGGTCACGTGACCCCTCGAGGTCACGTGACCCCTTCCAAGGTCATCTCAAGGTCACGTGACCCCAACATGACCCCACGTGACCCTTTGAAGGTCACGTGACCCCCAAGTCACGTGACCCCTCTGAGGTCACGTGACCCCCGAGGTCACGTGGTCGCCTCCCCAAGGTCACGTGACCCCCGAGGTCACGTGACCCCCCAGGTCACGTGACCCCTTCCAAGGTCATCGCAAGGTCACGTGACCCCAGGTCACGTGACCCCCGAGGTCACGTGACCCCTCCAGGTCACGTGACCCCCAAGGTCACGTGGGGGTCACCTTTGGGGTCACGTGGCCTTGAGGTCACCCCCAGGTCACGCCTCCCCGAGGTCACGTGACCCCCTCCCCGAAGTCACGTGACACCCCCCCCGGAGCATATTAAAGAATGAGGGGAGGAGGAGGAGAAGGGGGAGGGGTCTACCTTCCCCTCAGTACCCTTCGCTCCTCCTCCTCAAGAGCTGCGCTCCAATTCGGCGTTACAGGGATTTGTAAACGGCTTCCACTTTTTTAGGCCCCTTTATTATACACACATGTAGATACATTACGCATACAACAAGCATCAGCTGAACATATACATCAAGCGCATACACATACACGGCACATACAAACATCAGCCCAACAGCACACTAACCATCACCACTTAGAAATAAGACCGTAGCGCTCTTCTCGTGACGTCGCAACGGAAGGCCATCCGGGGCGCGCGACGAAGCGAAGTCGACGCGCGTGGATCGACCGTCGTAACGCGCGTCTTATTAGCTAAAATGAATGCTACACGTAGCAACTGGTCTAGAAAACATTTTATTACACGGGAAAAACATTACACCACTAAACATTCGGTACGAAATGGCACGAGGTATGCGTATAAGACGTCTATAGAAGAATACGATTATTTTAGGTCGAAAACAAGGAGTCGCAATTATTTCTGTAGGAATGCATGTTTTATACAGAAATACTTCGGCAAAATGGCCAGACACGAAGTGATTGGACACAGCAAAACAGACGACTGTTAAAAATCAGGTTGACGTAGTCAACACGGGCACGGCTAGACAAGTGTCATTTACGATCTTGTAAGCGGCTGTCATCGCGTGCAGTCACTGAATTCTTGCATTATACCCCGGCCACATGGTAAAATTAATGTATTTTCGATCGAGTGACATTATGGGGTCGAAAAATCAGCTTGCGACGCTCGTATAATCACTCCAGACCGCGAACTGATTAAATTTTATATTATTTAATGAAAATACAAACTTTTTCGTGTGGCAGGGGTACTAAACTTACTATTTAGTCAACTAATTTACTTCTTCCTATGGGCTTGAGCTGCCTTAGAACAAAATATAACTTAACTTGTATACAGTAATACTGTTACCTTAATACAGTTAAGATTCTACCCTATTGAAAATTCCATCAAGCTACGTAATTTGGGACACTGACTGCCAGTCAGCAGCGTTGGTGGAACGTGATGGACCATCAGACGTCATCTGATGGTCCATCAGATGACGTCTGACTGCCACTGCCAAGGGAATTTCATGAACAAGGGCAGCATTTATATAAGAGTAAAGCTATACGCACTCATAAATATCGCCAAATGTTTCAATAATACAAAATGTTCGAGGAAAAAAAAAAAAAAAAGCACCACCACCGCGCATCGAACCCGCGACCACATGCGTACAAATCGGAGACCTTAACCACTATGCTACGCCACCGTTAGAGAAACTCGATTTGACTATTCGTATTATACGAAATGCTTTGGCTGCAAATGCAGTTAAGCCGTCAGCATGTTATGCAAAGCACTCGTACATCACTCGCCGTACTTCAGTTCTACTCACCTGCCATGTAGAGTACTTTCGCGTCGTAGAACGATCCTTTTGTTCGCGCATCACCGGCCCAGTAGACCTGGTACACCCTGTCGTCTTCCACTACACCGCTAAAGTCCCTTACATCGTCGGAACTCACAACAGGCTGGGTCTTGTCGAGTAGAAATTCTACTAAAACATAAGACATTCTAAAGCCCGGGCAGGATCGACAGGTTGGAGCGAGCGGGCAAACAAAACGAGTCGAGAGCGATCGTTCATGAAAGCTCGGCGAAGCCTCTATGGGCGAAGAGAAGTGCGAAGTGTCGTGTTCAGCGCTTCGGCGGGCTTCTGATCAAGGTTGTCGGTCGGTTGCGTGTCATATCTCTAACGTCAGCGGTTTTATGGGCTCACGTCCAGAAATATTTTTCACGTGCATAGATTACTTTTCGTATTCATAGATTTGACGAAATAGTGGTATCCGAGCGAACTTTACGTCCTTTGACCGTACGTCTGTTTGCACGTCAAAGCTGTTTGACGTACAGTCAGAGACAATCGATGTACAGTCAGAATCACCACCAGGACATCCTGATGGCATTTCGCGGCGGCCGACTGCCACCAGGAAACCATCAGAAAGCCGACAAGCGGGGTCTGACTGGAGTTTGACTGTCGGTCAGAGTAACTTGTTGGCCAATAAGACATGCTTGACGTACAGTCAGGCACAGTCAGCGGTCCACTAGAAAACATTGACTGCCAAACAGGGTTACATTGATGGATTTTTCCTTTGGGTAGTTTAAACGCGGTAAAGGCAATAAAGTAACATTAGTATAAATATGACCATAAGCACTAACAACGCACTTTCAATAATCACAAACTTGGTATTCACCTTCCAATAAAAACTAGAATATTATTACGCATATTTAAAAATGTCGACGCAACAGCAGGCGGACAACGACGAAGAAAAAGATTCCATTCTATCACAAGATTTAAAAAAAAATCGACTGCAGCACTTCGCTTGCGTCCTACATGACCATGAAAACCCGTAAATAAGTTGTTTCTCACCTGTCTATCGTATCCATACGTCCCGCTCTATCCGCCACTAAGACATTTGAACACAAACTCCAAAAAGTATCTTTGTCAAGAGAGGGGCCTATCGATAAAAACCAGGGTCATCGTCGACTATTTGCCACACATGTCACTCAAACCGTAGCAAGACTTGTTCCGCGAGTCCACGTAAATGGCGTAGTATCAAGCGAAAAAAAAAGAAAAACTACCCGGCAAGCACTTGCAGGTCTGGTCATCTCGGAGAAGCCGCGTTTAGTTCCCACGGCGTTGGAAATCCTCCTTTCCTCAATATCCCCTCTGTCCGTCGATGTCTTGCTGCCTCCAGGCCGTCCCGTCCACCGTCCCGTACGCCAAGCCCCTGGCCCCGTTCTTCCTTGCTTGTTGTTCCCCTCCGGGGTCGTCCATTTCCCCCGCAGAAGAGGTGGGGAGAACTTGAGATCTTTCCAGTCGGAGGCTCTGCTGGAATGTCCCTCGCCTCTTTCTGTTTCCGTTTGCTTGGGCAACGTGGTCCTTTTCTTGCTCGTGGTGAGGGTGAGAAGGCCAGCAGATTGTCACGTCCGAAATGGGGGGGGGGGGGGGGGGGGGGGGGGTGCCTTTTCTGAAGCATGTCTCGATTGCCATGAGTCACCGCCCGTTGCCTCCCGCTTCTTGAAACCCGCACACCCGCGCGCGCGCACCTGACCGGATCTTGCGTTGGGCCCGAGCACTGTTTCGAAGGATTAACCAAGACGGGGACGTTACAACTGTCTCTCATCCTCTCCCTTCCCAAGTTTGCTTTCCAAGGCGCCTGCCAGTCTGGTCACGTGAGGTGGACCTAAAGATTACGAGACGGAATGTCCAACGAGCCTGAATGTCCAACGAGACGAAAGATCCAATAATGGATATTCAGGCACGTTGGACATTCAGGCTCGTTGGACATTCCGTCTCGGTTGGATCTTCCGTCTCGTTGGACATTCCGGCTCGTTGGACATTCCGTCTCGGTTGGATCTTTCGTCTCGATGGACATTCAGGCTCGTTGTACATTCCGTCTCGGTTGGATCTTTCGTCTCGTTGGACATTCAGGCACGTTGGACATTCCGTCTCGCCTGTCACGTGCTAGAATAATTTGCCCTCTTAAATGTACAGACTTGTGTGTATATTTAGTCCGCGCCCCTGCAGGAATTGCCGTAAATACATCGTACTAAGATGTCGTGCCACAAAAGCCGACGTTGACGGACCGACAAAGAAACAGAGCAGACAAAAATATTATAATTTCATCTATAGGAAGGCTTGATGGTTAGTTAGCTGAGTGCCGATGCGCAGCTATGTACCAATCGGTTAAAGGTGTCGATTGTACGACGCCAAACGCCCCTTTGATATTAACAGTTCAAATGTTTGGAATATTCCGATGACATAGGTCAGCCAATTTGAAATATATAATAGGGATGCAAACTACGGGTGTTCTAGTGGATCGTAATTGGCGGACGTCTATAAAAGCTGCGCTTTAGAACCCAGGAATTTCTAGTTCAGTCCTCATCCCCTGCCCGTTTCGTTCTATAGATGAGCTACATACGGAGATCCGCATTGCAAACACATGACGGCCGCCAGCGCCACTGACTATGCGGAAAGTCAATATTTAAGTTTTTAAAAGGAGCTTTGGGAGCTGTGGGTGCGAGGCATAAAGAGTTTCCACAAGCGTAATTTCCCACAATAAAAAAAATATAGATATCTTTTTTTTTTTAAATAAAATCCACATCTAACGCGCCTGTAAATGCATGGGGGTGGTGGCTGGTGTGACCCGGCAATTCCTGAGTAAATGCGAAACAATTGTGTGAATTTGAGAAATTTTTATTTTTGTTCGTTTATCTTTGGATCAGACAACTACTCACTGTACACTTCAGTCGTCAGTAATTTACATACGCATTCATTTCCTACCAATAGGTTTGTATGTCAGTGAGTAGAGCGATAATACTAGTATCACACAGTACGCATTTTGTTTTTGCATGTGACATGCATATAGTGCATGTCACATATAGTGGTTTTCAGAAGCCCATGTAATTTAACTGGCTTCTGGAAGCACTCCAAAGCTCGCCATTCTGTCGAGGTAGTTCATGACGTCTTGGTAGGTGGGAGCTTGACTGCTGATAAAGGAAGCGAACGCATCCATCTCGGCGTGCAGCAGAAGGTTCACACCCGGATGTACTAATAGCCTGCATCATGTGTGAATATAACAATAGATCGTTCCACGTGCCTTTCCCTTGCATTGACGTCACATCGCACACATTTGCACACCAAGTAAAAGGAGGAGAGGGAAGCTGCTTTTGTAAGAATTTTGAGTGACGGGTTAATCTTCTATAATCTTCTGGGAGGAGAATAGCGACGCCTGTGCAAATCCGGAAGGCACAAAGGAGGGTCCTGATAAGAGGGGAGCTCCTTCTCCCCCTCTTCTCTGGAGGGTATCGGAAATGACGTCATGTGCAAGGAGCCTATTCTTGTAGGGTCACTTCGTCGAAATTCCATTGGTCTCTGGACAACTGGAAGAAGGACAATTCGTCCCGATTTGCAGAATGAAGAATGGGGCGAAAGTCCCCGTTTGTCGAACTGTCGTAAAGAGTTGATTAGGGCTGGGTGTGTAGATTGCCGGTCACAGAGGGCGTCAACAGTGAGACCTTCTTTTCAAAAAAGAGAGGATGACAATGCAGGGTCCGATAGTGAATCATACCCGGGTTATTCAAAATGATAAAAATCGGGTTCTCCGTGAGTATGTTCACTCGCAACTCTAGCATTATGGAATTTGGGAAGACCGAGCGAGGGGTTGACCTCCTGATACCGTGGTCATATGTGCACTTGTAATGTACGCATATGAATAAACAACGGTCGCACTGTCGAAGCGGCTCTGTGACAGAGTTAGAACCAGTTGAAATCCGATCGCAGCCTTGGTACGCTACCTGGGCGCGTACCGGTGCGATTGCTGCATGCAACGTGACCAGGAAAGGCAGAAACGACAGAAGCCAACCCTAAAAAAGTATTGTAATAGTTATTAATATTACCTACTTGTTGCTTAATACATGGTTCACTGCGACAGCAATCGCTTTGGTGGCCGAAGCATGCGAAACAAATTGTCGCAAGAAGCGTCAACGCACAATCACCGGACAAAAGCTCACTAATTGAGGAGATTAACTGCACAAAGGCTTAAATGGAAGGAACGTTGTATTCTATCACTGATAGATTTTTGTTTCTGGGGATCGAGAAGTCCAATCAGAAATGTCTAAATCTTTCACGTTCGTTCTGTAAAAAAGAAGAAAACAAAACTGCAATTTAGAGTAATTACACTTACTACACCGACTTCACCTAATAATAATTATAATACTAAAAATTCAATCAGGCGCTTTTCTCCCATGCGAGGAACATCATCTTTGCGGGACTAGGGACACGAATAAGAAAGACATAGCAACTCGTACAATACGGAAAAACGGTGGCTGAGGACGCTCGTGGGTACCACATTTGTTTCCGGTCCAGAGGTACGACCTTCTAAAATCAAACGCGTGACAGGTTGTCAATGGTCAACGAGTTCGGTCTTTGATCTTGTAGCATGTGTGACCTTTTAAACGTCTTTTTTTTTAATTAGAGGTATCATCTTTATATTTAGATATATAAAACAAACAATAAATGAATTGTTTTTGGGATTTTATGAAGTCTACAAAATACACAAGCGTCATTTTAATTTCATGTTGGGGACTTCACAGAGGCAACGTCAGTGGGACAAGCTCAGCGGCATACAAAAATATCCGTGCATCAAAAATCCCGGTACTGAAAAGCCCGGTGCCGAAGCGACCACATACCGAAACGATCGCGTACGAATATCTTTGCACCGAAATGTCAGGTTCCCCATTTCATCGAACGCATTTTTCATCGCCGTAACTATCAGTAAAGGCCCGTTCCCACTCTTGCGACCGAGTACGACCGATAGAGACCAGACCGGTTTTTAATCCTCTTGCGACTTCTTAGGACCGTTCGCGCTGCTGCGGAGCTGGTCCTAAGAAGTCGCAGGAGGATTAAAAACCGGTCTCGTCTCTCGGTCGTACTCGGTTGCAAGAGTGTGAACGGCGCTTAATCCTACAATTCAACAAAGAAATGTCTTCTAAATTCTTTGCAAGGTTCATTCTATATCCGTTGGATATTCAGACTCGTTGGACATTCAGGCTCGTTGGACATTCCGTCTCGGTTGGATCTTTCGTCTCGTTGGATATTCAGGCACGTTGGACATTCCGTCTCGATTGGACCTTTCGTCTCGTTGGACATTCAGACTCGATGGACATTCCGTCTCGATTGGATCTTTCGTCTCGTTGTACATTCCGTCTCGCCTGTCACGTGACCGATTGGACATTCAGGCTCGTTGGACATTCAGTCTCGTTGGACATTCAGGCCATAAGCGGACCTAAAAAGGTTCGGATCACTCTCCCTCTTATTATGCCTCCTCTCTCACTCGTGTCGTCCCGTCTCTCTCCTCTCCCCTTCCAAGTTATCTTTTTAAGAGGAAAAAAAACAATATTCGTCCAATCGTCGTTACCGGGTTTGCGTCGGTGCAATATAACAGATATTCTGTGGACATCGGCCGTGTCCAAAATGGTACCGGCTTTCTTCCAATATCATTTTCGAATCGGCCAAAAATGCCTAATACTGCCCAGTTATTGCCGATTCCAAAACGATATTCAGGGAAAAACACGGTTCGTGTACTATACATTGCATGGTTGCGCCTCCGCAATATAACAGGTATTCTGTCGACATCGGCAGAATCAAAATGGTGCCGGCACAATTTTACCGATACAACAGAAAAATCGGCAATACTCGCACGACTTTCCTGACCCGAGGCGAATATCGCTCAAATATTGTGTGCTGCCTGGGTTACCTTCACGTATTGAAGTGTAACCGAATCCATTTAGTTTGCACCGCAACCGTGTCAGGTTTCGACCAGGTTCGACAAAGCGCTGGCGCAGCAGACGACAGAGCCGGTACAAAGGAGAGGGATGAGAAAGGGGCAGCCGTTGGCTCGTCGCTCGCCCAACTCGGCTGCTCTGTTGCCGTGGTAACCTGTGTCTGCTCGCGTATGCCAAGTGGTAGCGGGAGGAGGGGCGTACCGAGGACTCCTAAAGTCCCTCTATACTGGAAAAGTAGCGACAACCTTTGATCATGCCGCCGAGCTCAGCGGTAGGCCGGTGTGTGGCACGTGACCTTCTCCTAGCGCTTCGCCCCTTTGGCAGCCATGAAGGATCCAGCCAGCAGATTTTCCTGTGTCTCGTGTGTCTCGTCGCCAGCTGCGGCGCAAGCTAAGGTGGACTCGCGTTGCGTCGGACAGATACGGACTGGCTTAGACGTTCGTGCCAGTTTTGCTGTTGTCGGTGGTCGTGTAGCTTTTCGTTTCTTTTTGTAGCTGGATGTCCGTTTTGCGCTTCGCCACGGATTGCGTTGTCGAACGGCCGATATGCCTGGTTGCTGTGCCGTGAACTGCAGCACGCGAACAGGTCATGGCACGTGACCATGGAGAAGTGAGTGAGTGTGAATCACACCGGCGAGTTCTTGATATGCGGTTTTCGGGTGGAAAGAATATGAATTTCGTGTCACCAATTGTGTTCTGGGTAAAAAAAAAAACCTTGGCCAGCATAAGTACACTGTCAGTCTCCCCTTAAACCTCCTGTAAACATTCAGTGTTGTATATGTATATATTAGCGTTGTATATATAAATTTCAGATGAGGCTTTTTTGTAATAATACTTTTGTGTACTGCCTTTGTTGTTAAAACTGGCTAGTGTGAGACCTTTTTATAATTCTATGTTTTGCCTGTTAGGTTTGTGTAGTGACTCCTTTTAATAATTGTTCATCTATTGACTTTGTTGTAAAAATTGTGTCTGAGCATATGTATAAGTGCTTCCATTCACTGCTGTCTTGGCTATGGTAGTCTGTGGTAATTTTAAAATAAATATATGCCACATATTTTAATCTCGAGTCAGTTGCCTTTTCTCTGCAATTTTTTCCCTCATTCTGGTAATGACCAAAACCAAAGTTGGATATTTTTACTTTTAGTAAATATAAAGGAGACAAAACTTTCCAACCGTGATGCTATGTAATACATCATATAAATAATGTGTCCCGATATTTTTTTTACATAGCTTGTGCAGCTTATGTTTATTTATGGCAAATAACTGTAAAATTCATTAAACCTATAAAAGTGCTTGAAGTTACGGTACAACCGAAGGAACACTAGTTTTCAACGGTATTGCAGTAGTATATGGTCAGCCGGCACCACCGGTTCGTAAGTACAGAAGGGCTTTACAGATCGGAATACAGTAGCACTGCATCAACGTCAACCGTAGCCCCTTCCACCCCTCCCCCCCCCCCCCCCCAACCCCCCAAGAAAGGAAACAAATTTGAAGAGCGACAAGGGACCAACTAGCCCTGCTATACATGCAGTCACCGGAATTTCGAAAGGCCCCGGTCGAAACCAAATCGACAGTAATAATCGCAATAGTCCGGCGTCCTCGATAGCTCATGCATGTTTATCGACGGTATGATTGCTATAGCGTTTCAAACTCTTTTAAGCGCGGCGGCAGCAATCGCAATTCGCGCTTGTAGTCGTGAAGCTCGTGGAAGGCTGCAGGATCTAGAAATTCTCGTGATTATGGGGGGCCGAATATTATGAAGGCTTTTTAACGTATTTAATCACTGATAATGACGGTGCTTACCACACTCGTGAGAAACATATCGTTGCATTGTTACTCGTTGCAATAAAGCTGTGCTCTATTTTCTATGTACTCAGTTCTGTGAGCTTTATCCGAAGGTTGAACACGCTGCCGTCACGTTTAACTCATTCTTTCTTGGTGTTTAACACTTGCTTGGCACTATGCAATGTGAGAATGTATCAGAAACTTGCACTTTCAAATACGCAACGCGAAAGATTGTGCTCTCTGAATACGCGGAGAGGACACGGACGTCGTCTGCTAGTTCTCCTTCTTGGTACTCCCTAGGCGGCCCGCGCGGCGCCAAAAGGAGAGAAAGAGAGAAATGTAAAGGGTGAGGAGGAGAGATGGCGCTCCCATTATTTGTCGCCCGGCGCGCGCGGGCTTTTGGGATATTTGCAAAGGGTCTATTGCATCCTACGGCTCGTACAAAAGCACTTGTCTTCATCGCGTTTATATAGCTGCAACGAAAAATAAATAGTGTCTCAACGTCGGGGTCACCGTTAATCAAGTAGTAACAATCAATGTTTTGTCAAAGCATTAAGTTCCGATCTGAACTTCATGCTTTCAGCAAGATAACAATGGGAACCGAAACTGTTAAAAAGCGAGGGCAGACGCTATGAGAGCGGTGGCAGCGCGTGCCACTGGGGTGGATCACTCACTGAGGTCGACCGTTCAAAGACCGCTAGCGCGGAGCACTCGGCATCTGCCTGGGGAAAGGGCTGGATCGCGCATTCCCGTTCGGTCGCTGTAGCTGCAGCGCGAGAGTGAAGCCACCGGTCGGCCATCTTGCATGTTGAAAAATCGCGTTTTTGGAGCGTTGCGGAGGCTGGCGGGCAGCATGCTAAAGACATGTTTTCTACTCGTTCGTAGTCATTCGTTGAAGAAGCTCTTTGAAACCCTGTGTAAGCCGTGAGACTTGCCGTTGAGAACACGTGGAAATTTGAACGGAGGCGCAGTGCCGCAGTAAAAATGCCGAACTCATTGAAAGCAAGTTTCGCCGCCACGATGCAACGCGCAGATCACGAGTAACCTGCGCGTTCCATCATGGCGCTTTTCCCATAATGGAACGCGCGGGACCCTTGTGACGTCATTATAGGAAACGTCCCATAATGCAATGCGCGGGTCACGAATGAGACGGCACATTGCATTATAGGACGTTTCCCATAACGCAACGAGTGGTTACGCCGACGTCGCCGACCCGCGCGTTGCATCATGAGACGCTTTCCATAATGCAACGCGCGGGTCACAAATAAGACGGCGCGTTGCATTCTGGGACGTTTGCCATAATAAAACGCGCGGTTACGCCGACGGCGACTGCGACGGCGATGCCGCTCAAGCCGGAAACGGGCGCCTAAGAGCTGCGCTCTAAGAAATTAATAGATGTAAACCAAATTAAATTTTCATTCCACAGCCATGTTTGATCCCGTCGTATTCAACAAAACGGAAATAAGCGATTTTAACTACCTCAAGCATGACGCGGCGTTAATATTAGGCTAAGTATAATATTAGGTGTCACCTTTTAGCAAAGTGAAGACATGTCCAACCTAACTGTCATTTGTAACCATCACATAGTTTCTATATCAGCGAAAAAGCTATGTCGGTTACATATCAAAACTTGCATGGCTCGAAGGGCCTGTGAAAGGAGCGAGAAACGATGTCGGCCAGTCACCGGGAACTCCGTGGCTGAACTGGCCGGTGATTACATAAAGAAAACGATGTCGGCCTGTCAGCGGAAACTCCATGGCTAGACTGGCCGGTGACTGCAGCAAGAAAACGATGTCGGCCAGTCACCGGAAGCTTCATGGCTAGACTGGCCAGTGACTACAGCCAGAATACGATATCGGCCAGTCCCCGGAAACTTCATGGCTAGACTGGCCGGTGACTACAGCAAGAAAACGATGTCGGCCGGTATCGGGAACTTTCCGGCTGGTACCGGCCAGTTTAGACAACGAGTTCCCGATGTCGGCCGGGGCCGGTTTCTTACCGGCGTCCCTGGCCGGGATCCGCCGTACAGCTCCCGGTACTGGCCGACGTAATCCCAGTATCGGCCGACATGGAAACGGGTCGGTTGAGCTACGCGGGGAGTGAAACCTAGGACACGGTTTCACTTATTAGCCCGGAAAAGTATTGGTGGCGCCCCCTTATTGCGAAGCGGGGTAATGTCACGCAGAGGAGAGAATGTTTCCCCGATTCGCCCTCCTCCCGTTGCGGAGACTGTGATGACGTCGGTACACTTGTTTTTATTGCATTTTTTGCGCGCTTTTCGTAAGAAATGTGAATTTTTTTTGTGTTTTTATTGAGGCATGGCTTTTAGCTCCAGGCAAAACTTCAGCCAACATTTCAGACATCGTTGAGAGGGCAGGTAGCGCTTGAATCAAGCTAATATAAGTATGGGAAGGAATGTGGCTACACTTGCAGGTGCATCAAGGCAGATTTACAACTCAAACAACTAATTCTGCTCCCGGTCTGAATGAATTGTCAGGAATATATAGCTTTTCGGTATTTGTTTTGTATTTTTGCTTCTAAACAAAAACTCGGAAGTAGAAAAACTGAAGGCAGCTCGAGCAACATGTTAAATATAGTGTGTGCTACATGAAGCCGCGGGTCAAAGATGTCTCGTCTCGTCCGTCTTTTTGTTTCTCCTTTCTGATAATATAATCATCACCAACGTGCTCACCATAACTTTAGTCAAGCACTGGAATTGAAAAATTTCTACAGAGCGATCGTGGCTTGTGTAGCACAGTTAACCTGGTGTGCCCTACACCATAATAAATATGTCAGACGAGCGTTTGAATGGCCTTCAGCGTGAGCTCCTTCAAAGAATCGGCAAATAAACTGACGATATCGGCTTTGCATACGCCCTTCCGCGTGCCTTTGTTGGCAGATATTTGTGAGGAGTTTGCTCTGAAGGCCGCTGAAATGACCGTCTGACGAGGTATAAGCCAATTGGCGCCCAGGGCAACATGAGCCTTTCCCACACAAGACGTGTGCAAGCAATGTACGTAATATGTGGAATAAATGTTTTCGTGCATGGTGCTGCCTGCTTATGCCTTTTGATTCACACCTCCCGAATTTGAAGAAACCCCTTAAAAGTACCAAGAAAATATTCTCAGAAATCTCTATTGAAACTCCTAAGTTAAAGTGAATAAATACTTCCGTAGGTACACGTTATAACTCCCAGGTGGATATGAACGATTTCTACCATGGGTACACGTAACAACTCCCAGATGAATGTCATAGAATACTCCCGTAGGTCTACGCACTAACTCCCAAATGAATGGGAAAGTATACTCGTTTAGGTCCAGGTAGTAACTCCCACATAGGTGTGAGGGAATAGTCTCATAGGTTCACGTAAAAGCTCCAAGATTAATAAGAAAGATTACTTCCCTGGGTCCACGTAAGAGTTCCCAGGTGGATGTAAAGGAATACTCCCGTGGGTCCACGTAAAAGTTATAATATGAATGTGAAAATATACTCCCATAGGTCCACCTAGGAACACCATGATGTAAGTAAATGAGTTATCCCATTTATTCATGTGAAAACTCCCGTACTGAAGCGAGTTCTGTACTTACTACCTTGCAACCCCCCAATGCTGCCGGCCTGCACGGCAGTTAACTCTCATCTCTCGTCCTGAGGAGTATGCAAAATTCTCATATGAGATTGCGCTGGAAGGCAAGCGATTTACTATTATCTGGGTACATTTTCACTTAGTGTATAGGATCCTTGGAGCCCGTAGAGTGCTTTTTCGCCATATTTAGGCGATCTCAGAAACCTTCTCAGGGCACCTTTAACGTGAAAGATTATTTGGCTAGGTGATCAGCATTTCGTGAAGCCTGATAAACGTGGCAGGGAATATCGATGCTGATAGGTTAACGGGGGAGGCCACGTGACCAGAGGATAAGCTCGACTACCTGGGCGCATTGAGGGAAAGGAGCTCGAGAGCTTGGGGGTCTCTGGTAGATCGCCAGCTTAATCAGCCCAGCATGCTTGAAACTCAGAGTATCGCTAAACGTATGTGATGTTAGAACGTTTAATCTATGCAACACAATTTCCTAGCAGTTGGTCATACATTTTTATTCCTCCGGCAGGCGCCATGTCACATTCTCTTGAGGAAGGTGAGGCAGTAGTTGCGCTCTTTTGCCATGGAAAGTAGAATTTGTGACAAAAAAAATCTGTTTTGATATTACGCCGACCGAGCGCTGAGTAACAACTGGTTTATTTCAGAAAAAACTTTTGGCGTTGTTTCCCTCTACGTAACTATGCATAACCAACTCGCCCAACGTTCAACGATGCTACGTGCAAATTGATTGCTTTTGGAACAACTTAAAATGGTACGCGTGCCTTGTACTTCTATAAGCTGGGCTCATTTTGTGGCTTCTTGTCATGGCAAGAAAGTGTTTAATTCAAACCACGCCATGATATTTACCCATGAAAAACAATAATTACTCAAATTAATTATTAACCTTTATATGCCAAACATTCATCGCATACTTTAATGGGTGCTTTGAAAGAGCGATACATCACGCGTCTTTTTATCTGAGCGTTGCGTACTTTTTGCAGGAACAATCTGGCCGAATTTCTGTGGTACTCCTTCTGTGGATTATCAACTCCGGCAGTTCACTTTTTAATTCAGTTTTTGGTCGATATAACTAAACTGCGGAATCATGTTGGTTCCTCAGATAAGCCATTGGCAGTGATCGAGGCATCTACTTTCCTATTTAGAAGAAACCAGCTGAACAAACCAACCAAACAAATGAGAGGATAACGTGAAAGAACCATTCAGCCGCTGGACTAGAAACTGCGTTTAATGATACACTTCATCTTCATTGACAGGCTAGGTGGTCGAAATTAATCCTCAGTCCTCCGCTGGGGCTTGCCAGATGCCCGTCGTTGTTTTCGCACGTGAAACTCCCAAATTTGACTTCCATCGACAGGCTAAGATTGTTCAAAGCATAGCTTGCTTCACGTTTTCCTTTATTTCTTTATTTTTAAAAACTAGGGCATCCTGCTCGTTTGTCTACTTGCGGGGAGTACTTCCACCTCGCAAGAACGTACTCTATTCTCTAGTTAGATCACAAATGGTAAACTAACACACATGTTGCCTTTCTCCTCTATGGTTAAAGCTTCCAAAACCTCACGTGTAAACCGGTCCCGATGGTGCCCTCTGATAGTAACTTTGCGTAAGTTTGTCTTGCACTTGCAGTCACGGAAATGTAGGGCTAAGTGACGTGCTGCCGTCAAGTTTTTTTTTAAATTATTGGCATGGTCCCGAGTCCTGTCGTTGATACACCACCCTGTCTGTCCGATGTAACAGCGGCCGCATGTCAGGGGTATATGTGGTAAATAACCTCCTTGTCACACTGGGCATAAACGGTCCCTTGAGTGGTGCCACACCCCTTATAGTTGCTGGTTTGCCCCTGGTTAACCTTGCGGTACAACACATAGGCCTTATTTATCGCCGAACACAGCACTTGTACCTCGTGCCAATTTGCACTCTGTTTTTAACCTATAAGTAATCCCATGAATATGTGTGACAACCACAAACGGTCTTGTTGTCTTCTTTTGCTGTGTGGAAGGGTCGTTGCCTTCACACGTCGTGTTGATGGTGCGGCAAATTCTTTCGCACATGGAGGCAACTCCATGTCGTCGGTAGCCCGCATCCTCGAGTCTAGATATTTTTAACTAGAAGCTTCTGGAGATCTGATGCTCACATGCTTTGTTTGGCTAGAAAACAGAGATGCGACAGCTACGACCTGCTTACCAGTTTTTGGATGCTGCGACGAGAAGGGAAAAACCCTTTGCCTGAACGGGCTTGGTATCTCCAGCAAACACGACCTGCTCTGAAATCCAAAACCAAATCAAGAAACTTTATGGTTTTCCTGGCTGGAAGCTCATGCGTGAATATGAGCCCCATGCATGACTGCTGAAAAGTCTTCAGGATGTTGTTGAGGCACCCGTCGATTTAATCAACTTCTCTAGTGCATAACATGAGTAAATCGTTTACATACTTAAACATCGCCGCGATTCTCGAATCTTTAATGTTTTCTTGAATGGCACGCCCGCACGCTCCGAGATAAACTTCACTCAGATGTGAGGACACTTGTGATCCTATGCACATGCCGCTTCTCTGCACGTAGTGGCGATCTTGGTGGGCCACCACCGTGGTGACAGGTAATAGCGCAAAGGTTCTAAAAAGGTATCAACTTGCATGCCTGCCACAATCTGGAATGATGTGAGGCCTTGGTCTTCGATGTTCGACTCATGAACTTGTAGGAGACGCGCATGCGGGATGGAGTAGAACGTCCACGGAAAACCCAGACACGATGAGGTTTTATCAACGTGCTCAACTCTTTCCCGTGATCCACTACCCGTTTTTAAATAATGGCTGAAAAGTTTTAAAGATCTCAAGAAAACATCGTGAGCCTCGAATTGTGCGTGCAAAATTTAGTGAGAAAGGTTGACGACTTGAAAAATAGATGTAGACGTAACAACCTTATTGTCTATGTACTAATGGAACCAGACAACGAGATGGAAGAGGAACTGACAATCAGTGTGGTTAACGAACTGCTCAGAGAGAGAATAGAAGTTGAAGTTAAATGTATAGAAATAATTCATAAACTTGGAAGACGCCCACCTAACAAAATACGTCGTGTTATCGTCAAGCTTGAAAAATGCATAAAAAAAACAACAATGTGCTTAAAAATGCGCATGGGATAAAAAAAAAACTGCGGAAGAGCGTCAAAGCTTACAAAGACGGTGCTGAAAGAGCTACGTCGGTGTACGGCAAATCAAGGTTTGGAGATGTAATGTACGCCTGGAACGATCATAAGAATGAAAGATTGAAACTTTCAACGCGGGCATTGTACGGGCCATCAGATGACTCCGAGAAATGACTTATCAATTCTAATGGCGCACAAGATTTGATTGTTATAAATGTGAACGCCAGAAGTATAGTTAGTAAAGTTGTTGATCTTCAACATATCTTAATTTAACATAATTCACACGCTGTCATTATCACCGAAACATGGCTGCGTCCGTCTATACTAAACTGCGATATCATACCACGGAGCTCCAAACCTTTTCGAAACAACCGTGAAAGCTAAGAGGGCGGTCTTTTCATAGTTGTTAAAGACTGTTTAGATTGTACGGAGCTAAATAGCGCCCATGACATAGAAACCAAATGGTGTAAGGTTAGTTTTGAAAATATTAATTGCATTTTGGGAGCTGTATATCTGGAAGAGAATTACATTTTTAAATAAATTATAATATTTATTTATTTAACAACGTGTGCACTCTCGGAAAGATATCATTGCTGGTGATTTTAATCTTGCTAACATTGACTGGGGTGATTTCGTTCAAACATCTCATGAGACCCTGGTGTCCTCCATATTATTGGATATGTTTTATTTCGCACAATCTTACTGAAGCTGTTACGGACTCTACGGGAATGCAGGCTCCACCTAGTTTACTCATTGATCTATCTTTTGTCAGTAACAATTTGCTCTTGACCCCCTATGAGTGAAGAGTGCTGCCCAGTATCTCAGACCACAGCATGGTATTTTTGTCTCTTTCATCGCATCGGTTCCTTCTAATAGGTTTACCTATTGCACTGGTTCTCAATTTGGGGTCTGCAAACCCCTTTGGTCCCGCGATAGCATCTTAGGGGTCCAGGAATCCCGGTCTCATCAGTCAAGCTCGGCGATATAAGTTGTCGTTTTTCGCTTCGACAAGAAACTTTACAACGTTTTGGTGAGTTTTCTCGTGTGTATGCCAATGAGATGAGTATATTTTACACTAGGAATTAGTTATATTTATTTATTAAATCATTGCCATGATAAATCTTTACCTTTCTATTCCTCTCACCCCGAACGGGGTTCTCCATCATCTCCGTCTATCTACAAGGGGTCCGCGAAACGTCAGTGGTTGAGAACCACTGACCTGTAGCATATACTTTTAACCAGGCCGATATCGAGGCTATTCTAGACGATCTAGTCTGATCGTTTGGAAGATTTCAAGAGATGACTGAAAATCCGGAGGTGACGGTTAATGAGTTATGGCTGTACATGAAACACGTTATTACTAAGTGTTAATTCAAGTACGTACCCAGTCGAACTAAGAAGGCAACAAACGATCCCTGGATCAGTCGAGATATTATTCACGCTGAAAGGAAGCTCTCGCGCTCTAGAGCAAAGATTCGTCGAGTACCCTCGAGTAGAAGTAATAGACTCGTGGTGCTCAGTCAAAACCTCAAAACTCTTATTAAAGCGGTGAAAAATAAACCTTATTAGGCCAGCATTCCTGGTTTTATCTCCTCGCAAGTTTTGGCGGCACTAAAAACCAGCAAAAGAGGCTGAAGAAAAAACTAATATTGAATGCTGTACGATTCAAGATGATTACAAAACAGCGAATTGTTTTAACAACTTTTTCAAGTGTATTTTCGTCTGACGATGGGGCTACGCCACTGTTCAAGAAGCTAGATTATGTGCCACACATCCCTGACATAAAATTATTTTGCGAATGAATTGCCGATTTACTTCTTGATCTAGATTGTACAAAAGCGATCGGATATGGTAAGACACCGAATGCGTTCCTGAGACGATATGCTGAATCACTGTCTAACTATAATAATATTGTATTTGAGAAATACCCGACATCAGGTTTACTGCCTAATGGTTGGAAGATTGATCAAATCGTACCTGTATTGAAGTCCGGTAAAGCCGGTTTCATTAACAACTAGGCCAACCTCATTAACATAAACGTCTGGGAACTTTCTTGGACATATAATTTCTAGTCATGTACATTCTTTTTTGGGAAAGCATGAATTGCTCAACACCTTCCAGCACGGCTTTTGTAACGGTCTATCCACCATCACTCAGCTTGTTGAAGTCGTGCATGATTTTTTTTGAGTTTCTGAACCATATAGGACAAATCGACGTCATATTTTGATTACAACAAAAAGCGTTTGACAACGGTAACCATAAGAAATCATAGATCAAACTAACATCTATATTAAAGAAAATTCCAGGATGGTCATATCAATAGCGGTGCTCCTATATGAATGTAGATAATTCGTGAAAATAAAAGGCAAACATTCCGATATGACCGATGTAAAATTGGGCGTACCCCGAAGCACCGTCCTCGGGCCGCTCGTTTTCCTCCTATTCATCAATGACACTTTCAGACCTAACCCTACACCTTTCAGGCTAGACTATTCGCCGACAAATGCGTTTTGTATGCCGCAGTTAAAACGCCCATGGATCAACGTAACCTAAATACGTGTATTGCGCGCATCGGTCAATGGTGCAATATTTGGCAGTTGTCGTTAAATCTCGAAAAACCGCCTTTGTGACTATTACTCACAAAACTAAGCCCTCTGAATTTGTGTGCGAGCTCGAAAGTAACCCGGTAGCAAGGATTAATAGTTACAAATATCTGTCCGTAACAATTTTGCATAATCTAGCGGTGGAATTCACGCCAATAATGTTGTAAAAAAGACACATTCGAGGTTATGGTACTTAAGACGGTACTAGCTGAAGTCAAGGTTGGTCAGCACAAAACTATTGGCATAAAAAACAGTTATCCGATCACTGATGAAATATTCATGCGAAATCTCAAAATCACAAACTGTTTGAGATGTGCTTCAGCTAAAAAAGAGTGCAAAGGCTCACATTCCGTTTTTCTTTTTTTAATATCGTTGATTGGATTCCCTAACGGCTTAGGACACTCAAACTGAACTTCCGCTGCTCAAGAGTTGACGTTAAAAAAAAAAAAAAAGACTGACATTTTTTTACATGGTTCTCAGCGTTTATCTGCAGATAGATAAGACAGCCTACGAAATTTCTGCCTTATCTAGAATTACCCGTAACAAACATAGTCGCACCCTTCACCAACCGTGATGCTTCAAAAACTGTTTTAAATACTCCTTTTTCCACGCGACAGTTAGTGACTGGAACTCGCTGCCAGAACAAGCAGTGTCGTGCCAATCACTTAAATCATTTGCTCTTGCCTTGCATTTAATAAAGACGCCTCTAATGACGTTTGAAATAGTGTTTCTACAGCAGCAATGAATATTTCCTTTTTGGAGCGTGGCTTCAAAGCACTTTACAGTCTACGCGATGGTGACCCACACTCTTAAAAAAAAGGAGTCCAAAGGGAGTCGCTGCGTCCATGACTTCCTTTGACACTTCACAAATCTCTTAGAGAGTCAATGATTCGTGCGACTCTGTTTCGACTCTTCCCCTTCTCAACGGTAGTCACAGGTGAGCAGCAATTGCCCTACCGAAAAAACAGCATGAATGCTGCTTCGCTGCGTCCAGCCGGCAATCCAAGCCCCGCCGTTTCCCTATGTACCTCTAGAAAGGGAGTCCGATACGATTTAGTTCAAAGCTTTGTCGACCACATTTTTTGTTTCAATAATAATTGTGCAAAAAAATTTATAAGGAAAAGAAAAAAAGAATATGCACGAAGTTTCGTCGACATTCATTTTTCTCAAAAATAATTGTAAAAAAAAAAAAAAAAAAACATGTATGGTTATTTTTTGCATCGAACCTGGGTTCGCTCCGTGTGAAGCGGGCATCCTTCCACATAGCTACACCTGCGAGTACTCGTTTTGAGAAATCGTTTTATACGAGATTCAACAAGTTTCGCGTCGTGCATATTATTCGAAACCGAATCCTGCGTCTGCATTTTACATATTTCTAGAACTGTCGTGGGGTGCGTCTCTGGGAGTGAGTGAAGGTGCTGCAGCTTATTCAAGACTATACTCCGTTTCATACATAGCATGCGACGCAGTCAAAGCTAGCGCACCGGTTTGCATCGCCGACCATGTCTACGTTCACCCCATAAAATAGTGCGTCCCCTGCAAAAACACTTATAAACAACTCGAAAAATGTGCCTCCTACGAGCTAGTAACTGATAGTGGCGTTATGATTTCAACGGAGCACACATTTTTTTCAATAAAAAGGAAAAGATAATGTAAACTACTTTAAATTGTTTTCGTTTTCGTCCGTGCGGCAGCCGCTGCGGGTTTTCGGGTTGTATGGCACTGGCTGGTTTTGAGAAGATGGCGTCTTACGCAAAAAGCTCAAGTTCCTCTTCTGCTCGGATATTTTTGAAGATTCGTTGTGCGCAGACCTTGAAAGAGTGCAAGCAGGTGATCGCCAACGTGTACGCGAGTAGAAGAACGCGTTTCCCGGAGAAGTCGGTCGTGAAGTCCTGGAGACGGTCAGTAACAACACCGGAGTGTGCGCCCGTACTGCCGCGAAGTACAAGGCGCAGTGTCTATCTGGCAAGGTGGAGTCCCCGAAGCGAAGACCTCGCCATGTAGAAGTTTCGAGCACGTGGACTGTCAAGCATGCCGAATTCACACACAACGCCATTCGCCTGAAGGTGCATCGCAAGTACCCCGAGAGGGGGATTCCTACCCTTGACAGCTATTTCAAGATAAACTGTACAGGCCACAGCTATTGTCGATTAACGTCCTATTATAAATTTTTGGGCAAGGCTATTATCAGTGAGATTCCTCACCCCACGCTGCACGAAAGAAAAATATATCTCGGTGCTGGAGGCAAATAACACTTGCAAAGCGTCAGAGCAGATGGTAGAAATGTGGCCTCTCGGCGACTTATAAATAAAAAGCAAGAAGAAAGGAGGAATTGAGATATGCAGTTCAGCAATGCGCACAATCTTGCACAAAAAGTATGTCTAAAAAAACAAAAAAAAAAAAAAAACTGCGCGTCTAGTGGGTTTTGTTCCCACTCGTGCGCTCGTGTTTGTCTCTCTCTCTTGTGTCCGTCTTTTTTGCGCTGCGCTCGTGTTTGTCTATCTCTCTTGTGTCCGTCTTTTTTGCGCTGCGCTCGTGTTTGTCTCTCTCTCCAGTGTCCGTCTTTTTTGCGCTGCGCTTGTGTTTGTCTCTCTCTCTTGTGTCCGTCTTTTTTGCGCAAAACCATGTATCCAAACGTTCACCAACTCGCCCAACAACAAACTATTTTATTGTGGGTTCTAACCACTGCTGCCGAGACGTCGGTATCGCCAGAGCAGCGCTACCACTCGTCTACGAAGCGCGCGCAGGAACACATTTTTTTTCTGTATTTCATGCGCACCACACCAGCACCTTTGACAGCTTTGCTTTGAACGCTATGTATGAAAAAGAGTATAAGTGCCCATTTTGAGAACCACACCACCACACTGCGAGCTGAAGCAACGCCGGAGGCTCGCGTCTCCCAGCGCCGCCTGTTGAATAACCATTCGAAGAGTTTGCATACTGTGAATGTAAGAGCGTTCACACCGAAGAGCTCTCCTTACAACGCCTACACACACACACAGAGCTCACAATTGAAGGGGGGCCACTGAGGTTTTAAGAGCCACTGATCGTAGTAATCGCATTCCAAAGACGCCGCGTTGTCGTAGATTGTTTTTCACCAGCTAGGTCCTCTAGGGATGAGGCCAAGGCCAAGGCTGGGGTATTCATCGCCGTGAACGTAAAGGACCCAAGCAAACGATGTGAGGCTCGCGGACGCGGTTCGTGGGAGCCGACGACGTCCGAGCCACGATCCGAGCAGCCCTAGTAGCAGCCTTGCTTCCGAGAAGACTATATTCTTTCCGGCGGGCACAGAATACTCCGACAACATGCTTGCGGCTGATGTGGATTGCAGAAGGTGGATAACAGGACGACCAATGCACAGAAAATAGGTTGGGCACGACACGGCGCACACAGAGAACGATTGTCGCCGCCATACTGAAATAAAACCAAGCTGAGGCAGGCCAAGCTACAGTTCAGTACAGAACAAAGCTGAGCCCAGGCCAAGGTTCAGTTTAATACACAACCAACATACTTCATTACAAAGAAATAGATAAATGTTAATTCATATTTTTTTTACGTTTAAAAGTTCTAATGTATTTCGACTAAAACAGAAACATTCACCTTGCGTCAAATGAGTTTCGTCGTAACCAGCGAACGTCACCGCATGGCGCATCGCCATCGTCACCGTAATCGAAATAAAAAACAAAGCAAGCTGCAAACTATCGGGCGGTTTCAGGCCTTTAGGCTTTCAAAAAAACATGAAAGAACGTTCTCCGAAAAACAAAAAAAATGTCCCAGGTGCCGGCGTGCCCATGGAACCAGCTGTGGGTTTGAGTCTACTTGGTGAGTACTCGCCTATTCGCTTGACGTTTACAGTGCTTTCTTTTCGGAGCGTTTGTGAAGTGTCCTTGCGTGTGTGTGGCAGGAAGCATGAAGGCGAACGTATGGGGCTCCTTGTCGCACACGTGTTTTGCGCATGGGATGACCTTCGAGCTTTTCCCAAGGAAGTCCCGCAACCGACCTGTCCCTGAGCGAGCTGTCAGATTGCGGGAACGCACACAGAGGCGAAGGTCTCACCGAAGCCGGAGGGGGGGACGGGACTTCGTAAGTGTATCGGGAGCTTTATCTCGTGGATCGGTGGACAAGACGAGTTCTACAAATCGGGTGGCGCCTTGGTACCACCTAACTAGGCGGTGTGTTTTACGGAACCCTTGACTGCTAAAGGTACACATTACGTGCTGGCGCTCATATTGCCGCAAGCGCAGCTGACCAAGCAGGTAGCGCGCCCGTGGCCTACCGGTTATCGCGCGTGCCTTCCACGCGGAAAGCTGGGGTTCGATTCCTGGCCGCGGTGACGCATTTTTGTTGACTCTGACGTAAAGTTCTGGTAAATTCGAGAACCGTGTTGCTTGTTCGAGGTCAGAATGTTCTACACGCAGAACCTTCTACGCCGAATCTTCCGGAACCCCACGCGTGTACATAAGGGGCTCCGCGTGGCAAGCCGGGATCAGTTTCGCCCCAGCGTTCGACTCTGCTCTTTCATCGACTTCGACGCCCGCGACGCTCTACTGTTATCTTTTGTTGCCTTCTTTATATTGGGCACAAGTTCGCCCAATTAAACGTTTAGTTTACTCAGTTATTTGCCGCCTCGTAACTTGTCATTCGTGACATTTTTGGTGGAGGCGCGGGGTAGACACTATGTTTCTCAACCGTACCCCTCCTAGGACCCGTTCGGCAAGTCCCACTCCAAGTCGTCGACTCGTGGAAGAGGCAGGGCCTCGGGCAAGCCAGCGTCTGCAAGGACAACGCCCCGAGTTTGGACCACTACCGGACAAAACAAAGAAGCTACCGAAGCCGACGATGAACTCCACGGCCCAGCCGACGGAAAACCCCCAAGCAGCACCGCCCTACGTCTTCCTGCCTGTGGTTCCCCGTGTGCCGACGGCATTCCACGGTGAAATCTACGAGGACGTAGAAGACTGGCTGCAGCAGTACGAACGTGTGGCCAGCTAAAACGTGTGGACGGCAGAACAGCGCCTCCAAAACATTTACTTCGCACTGGAGGGAACGGCAAGAAAATGGTGTGAGAACCACGAGGCTTCCCCCACGACGTGGAAGACATCCGTGAAGGAGCTAAAGCGCACTTTCACAAACCAACACCGACGTCAACGAGCCGAGGACACCCTTCAAAGAAGATGCCAAGGTCTGAACGAGAGCGTGACAAGCTTCACTGAAGGCGTCCTGCGCCTGTGCGCCCGTGCCGACCCTGGAGCCGCCGAGGACAAGAAGCTGCGCGTCCTCATGAGAGGCGGGCAAAGCGAGATTTTTGGCGGCCTCGTTCGCAATCCACCGACGACCGTAGATGGATTTGTTGCTGAGGCAACTAACATTGAACGAGCGCTGTCGGCGAGGGTGAGTCATTATCAGAGAGTCGCCGGCGTAGCTGCCACCTCATCCCTTCCATCTTCCCTCCCTGACCTCGGCGAAGTTGGCATCGAGAACCTTCGGGAGGTCATTCGGGATGTGATTCGAGAAGAACTGAAGCGGTTGCTCCCTTCACCAGAACGACCCGCCGTTGTTTCAATCGCCGAGGCTGTTCGCGAGGAGGTACACCGGGCCCGCTTGCCAGAGGTCCCCGTCGCAGTGGCTCCCGAACGACGGGTCCTGACCTACGCCGCCGCCGCCAAAAGAGAACCTCCCGTCACAGCACACTACCAGCCAGCTCCCAGACATGAGGCACCGGCGCTGCAGTATGCTCCACGCCCAGAGCAGCGTGGTACGAGGAAGACCGACGTTTGGAAGACGACCGATCGACGCCCGATGTGCTACCACTGTGGTGAAGCGGACCACATCTACCGACGATGCCCCTACCGCCAGCTGGGCCTACGAGGGTTTGCGCCCAACGACCCTCGACCACGTCTTGGAGAGCGACCTCGGTACATCGAGGACTACCTCCGCCGCTCTTCATTTCCTGAGTCGTCTCCCCGCCGGGTGTTCCGTTCACCATCTCCTCGACGCTCGCCATCGCCGTTCTGCCGGTCTCGCCGAGACAGCATGTCACCCATCGCTTCCCGTCGGGAAATCTAGGCGCGGCAATGCCGGGAGGTGGCGTTGCCGATGACGAACGATGCCAAGATCCTCCAAGATCGTTGGAGCTCTCCCACTCAAACGCCGCAACGCCCCGAAACGACGTTTCTGTAACAGTGTCGAATAACCTCAACGTTATCATCGACGGCCACGACGTGACGGCACTCGTCGACACCGGAGCAGACTACTCCGTTTTGAGTGGGAGGCTCTCCCGCCGCCTTCGAAGAGTCATGACACCGTGGGATGGAACTCAAATACGAACCGCCGGAGGACACCTCATTACACCAGTCGGGAGATGCACTGCTCGCGTCGAGATCCACGGTGAGACGTGCCCTGTGGAGTTCGTCGTTCCACAAGACTGTTCCAGAGACGTCATTCTCGGCATGGGCTTCCTGTGCGCATAGGGCACCGTCATCGACCTTGGTGAGAACAGAGTGACGCTGCGCAAGCCTGTTCTGCCTTCAGAGAAACCCCAAACAGCGTCAGCCGCCGTCCGAGTCGCTGCCGACCACGTGAACTTGCCGCCGCGATCAAGCGTTGTCGTACCCGTCCCCGCAGGAGGCACCTGTGAAAGCAGGTGTTTGGAGAGTGGCGTCTCCACGGACCCCGAGCCATGCGGGTTCGCCCGCCCACGTCTGGCTGTGCGTGGCTTTCCCGTGTCCGGGGAAAAGGGCATCCTGGTGGATGAGCCGAGCCCGGGGTAGGTTTGGACCCTTCGGGGCCCCCCGGGTGAGGCAATACACCACTTCGGCCCCAGCTTCTCGTAGACGGGAGTCCTGGTAAGGCCCGGCCAGGATGATTCAGTCTAGTCGCCTATTCTTCTAGTCGCCTATTCTTCTACTATCCCCTCCAATCTTTTACCTTTACCTTTCCTGTTTCTTTTACTTCTCTCTCATTTCTCTTACTCCCTTTTCACCCCTCTTTGGCGGCAAGGGCTAACCATGGGTGGCGATGGACCTCTGTCTTGACCCACACTTGGGTATAGTTTCCCGGCAGTACTGTTAGCGTAACGTCTCCAGCCAAGCCCTTCTTGGTATGGTGCGTTACCTAACCCCTTGTTGGGCTCGGTGGTGGGCGGTGCACCGCGGATTCCAAACACTCTTTGCCCCCCTATGGCGCCCCTCTTTTCCAAACCCCGTTCAGGGCAAGCCGTTAAAGGGGCTGTCCTGAGCACAAGACTATTGAAAAAGAACCTGAGATAGAAAACTTCACGAAGTTTTTCGTTGTTCATTCCCTCGGTGAACATAAACCTGTGTCAAAGCTATCCCCATTTGTCGTAGCCAAAGTACTTGAACACCTTGTAGGGTTTTCCTACAAGGCTAAAAATCTCCACTCAGGAGACCTCCTAGTTGAGATAAATAACAAAAAGGAAAGTGAAGCGCTGCTCAAGCTGAACACCATACTTGACGTGAAAATGTCGGTGAGCCCTCATCGCACACTTAACACCATCCGTGGAGTCCTCTCTGAGGATGACTTCCTGCACACTAGTGAGGAAGAACTCCTCGAGGGACTCCAAGGTGCCGGCGTTGTCGCCGTAAAACGGATTATGTTCAGAAAAGATGGTGAAGAAATCCCTTCAAAACACGTCATCCTCACGTTTGAAAGGCATACACTACCACAAACAATCAAGGCTGGATACCTCAACTGGCACATCAGCCCTTATGTCCCCAACCCCCAGCGGTGCTTCCGTTGCCAGCGTTTTGGTCACGGAGCACGCAGCTGTCGAGGGAAGGAGACTTGTGCAAAGTGTGGCAGTCGAGATCACGCCTCTGACATTTTTAAGAATGTTGCCCACTGTGTTAATTGCGATGGACCACACCCTACCTACTATCGTGGCTGTCCCGTATGGAAGTAAGAGAAGGAAATCATTGCCATTAAAGCCAAAGAAAAGATCAGCTATAGCGAAGCAAAGAGAAGGTATTACTTCATGTCGAAGGGATCATACGCCGACGTGGCACGAAGGGGTCTTGTGCCACGCTCGGAGTCGAGGGCTACCCAGGTCTCACCTGAGGTTCTGGAGGAAGCCCTCAGGGCCCCAACCCCCCAGCTAGGGCAGCAGTGCCCCCCTCTTCATGGAGGGAGTGCACATGCTGCTTCGTTGGTTCTAGACAGGCCGGCCAATGCCGCACCTGTCCGCACATCGCGGTCCTCTCCCGGGGAGAGGGGCGAAACTCCCGCCCGACCTCCTCAGAGAGGACCTCCTCTTCGAAAGAGCGGCACAACCCTCGTGCCGCTCCCCCAGTACCCAAGGGGCCGGAGGAGGCAGAGTTGATAGACACTCTGCCCATCACCTCCGGTGCCTCTTCGGCTGGTCATGGCCGGGGCAAGCCACACCGTGCAACGAGCCAGCCAAAACCTTCAGGTAAAGGCTCGCCTCCAGAAATAGAGGCGATGGATGATACCGCTGAGTCACCCACTCTTGCATCCGACGAGGGTGACATGGAGTGGCAGACTTTGAAGTCTAAAGGGAAAAAGCCAGTGGTCCCTCCCGAATAACCATTAATTTCATACTCTCAATTTTTTCATTGCCTCTCTCTTTTTACTTTTACACTTCACCTTTTTAGATAAATGAAGAATTTGCATTTTATGTGGTGGAACCGTCGTGGTCTTTTACCCAATATTGATGACGTTAACTATTTTATGGATGATCTTCGGCCTATTGCCCTCGCGTTACAAGAAACTCGTCTCCAAGCTCGTCATACACAGATTTTAAGGCGTCATCAAGTTTTTGGTAAAGATCGTTTTAACTCCACTTCTGGGGGCTAGCAGTGATTGTACAGAGTGGGGTTGCCTGTTCCGAGGTACCACTCTGCACCCCACTGGACGCCGTAGCGGTACGTCTTCTTTTAGACTACCTTATAACGGTTGTCTCTATTTATTTGCCTCCGAATGTTCCCCGGCATCTCTCTGAGCTCCAGGGACTCGTGTGACAACTTCCTCAGTACTCGTCTCGACTCTCGAGGCAGAGTAATTGAGCGGTTTTTACTATGATCTCAAATATGTCTTTTTAATAGGAGGGAGCCTACATTCTTTAGTTCAGCTCACAATTAATTTACATCTATTGATTTATTTATTGAATCACCTTCATTACTGCCTTGTTTTTCTTGGCAGGTTCTTAATAACCCTTTTGGGAGTGACCACTTTCCTATTACTTTAGAGAGCGACATTTGTTTTCCCACTCAGTTAAAACGAATGCCTCGGTGGAAGTTAGACAAAGCCGATTGGTCTCTTTTTAAGTTAAGCTCCACGCTGGATGCATCCTTGTTTTCCTCCATGACTAAGGATGAAGCCACGTTGTATGTGACAGAGCAGATAATTAACGCCGCTCAGCAGTCAATCCCCCAGACTACCGGTAATCTGCCTCGTAAGTGCAAACCTTGGTAGAATAAGGAGTGTGCCATGACGCGCACGGAGCAAAATAAGGCATGGGGCAAGTTCAGGCGGTATCCCACCTCAAGAAACCTGGGTGAGTTTAGAAAACGAAAAGCTAAAGCGCGGTGGACCCTTAAGCGATCGAAACGGAAAACCTGGATTAAATATGTGTCGTCTCTGAGCAGTTTTGTAACTGCTAAGGAGGTCTGGGATAGATTCAAGAGAATCCAAGGGGACTACAGAGGGTTTACGATTCCTGTTTTCAATCCTCCATCTGCTTCACTGAAAGATACGGCTAACGTCCTTCGGGAGTACTTTTATTCTGTGTCCAGCTCCTCTAGTTATTCAGATTCCTTCAAGTTGTTTATACGACGTGCAGAGCAACATAATATAGTTACAACGGGATCAAACGCTGCATCTTATAATCAGCCCTTCACACAGTACGAGCTAAAGAGTGCCCTGATATAAAAAAAATCTCTGCTCCTGGACCCGATAGACTGCATTACAAAATGTTGCGTAATCGCTCTCCAGAATCTCTCCGAATCCGTTCTTAATTTCTTCAATTCATTGTGGAAAAGGGCTAGCTTTCCAGAAGCTTGGAAACGGGCACACATTATCCCTCTCCTGAAGCCGGGTAAGGATCCATCTCTGCTCTCTAGTTACCGTCCGATCGCTTTACCCAGCTGCCTTGGGAAAACATATGAAAGATTGATTAACAGGCGGCTGGTGTACGTTCTAGAAAAGGAAAGCATTTTGGATAGCAATCAGTGCGGGTTCCGCCGAGGGCGATCCACCTTGGATCATTTGGTGCGCCTAGAAACGGCCATACGTGAAGCATTCGTGAATAGGCAGAACTGTGTATCAGTCTTTTTTGACTTAGAAAAGGCCTATGATACAGCATGGCGATATGGCATCCTCCAAGACCTTTATGGCTACGGAATTCGTGAGCGTATGCTGCAGTGCATAAAAGATTTTTGACTGACAGGACGTTTCAGGTCAGATTAGGAACTGTTTTGTCAGATCCATTCGTTCAAGAAAATGGGGTTCCCCAGGGAGGTATCCTTAATGTTACACTTTTTGTAATCAAAATGAATTCTCTCGCTCAGGTTTTACCACCCTCCATTACATACTCACTTTATGTTGACGATATCCAAATCTCAGCATCGTCGTGCAATCTCTCGAGCTGCGAGCGCCAGCAACAGCTTGCCATAAATAAGCTTGCTAAGTGGGCGGACGAAAATGGTTTTAAGTTTTCTCCCGAGAAAAGTGTCTGTGTCCCATTTTCTTTACGCCGTGGTCTATCACTGGATCCATCCCTAAAACTGCAAAGAACCTGCATCGCTGTCAGGAAAGAGCACAAGTTCTTATGTGTTACCTTTGACAAAAAGCTTAATTATATTGCTCACCTCAAGTCACTCAAAGAAAAATGTCTCAAAACTCTGAATATTCTGAAAGTCTTATCCCATAAAACTTGGGGATCTGACAGAAAATGCCTTCTGCGGCTGTACAACGCTCTTTTTTGATCCCGTCTCGACTATAGGGCTCCAGTTTACGGTTCTGCACGACCGTCCGCGCTCAAGATGTTGGATCCGGTCCATCACCTTGGACTGCGACTCGCAACGGGTGCTTTTCGGACGTCGCCCTTACTCAGCCTGTATGCTGAATCAAATGAGATGTCACTCGAGAAAAGACGCCATCATCTAAGCTTAACTTATTACTACAAGGTGCTTGCTAACCGTAATCATCTAACCTACCACTCCCTACAAGAATCTAGATTTTGCCGCCTTTTTGAGAATAGGCCAAGCATTGTGAGGCCCTTAAGTTTCCGAGTAGAGCAGTTATGTTCCTCACTTGATCTATGTTTGAACGAAGTTAGTCTTTTGCAGAATGTAGGCTGTGTTGCCCTCTGGGACATAGTGCCAGTTGCTTGTGACTGGGCTCTCGCAAGGTTTAATAAACATAGCGTCTCTGCCCTTATCATGCAACAGGAATTTTCTGAGCTTGAGAAGAAGTATGAAGGTTACACTCATTTTTACACCGATGGCGCCAAGACGTCGTCATTTGTTGGCAGCGCCGTGCATTCTGATTGTTTTATTAAAGTGAAACGCCTAAATGCTTTCTCTAGCATTTTTACAGCTGAAGTTTATGCGATATAGATCATAGATTATATTCTCCGGGCTAAAATAAAACAAGCTGTCCTATTTGTAGACTCTCGGAGTGCGGTTACCGCAATATGCTCCTTAGAGTTACTAAGAATGCGCTGGTGCAGCAACTTCAAAATAAGCTTAATAAAGCAGTACATGGAGGCCTTGATATAACATTTTGTTGGGTGCCGAGTCATATGGGAATAAAAGGTAATGAAAAAGCAGACAGACTCGCTACATCCTCAGGTGATCTTCCCCCGTCTCACGCCTGTTTGCCACGCCAAGACATTAAACCTATAACAAAGTCATCCCTTCTTCGTTATTGGCAGTCTGAATGGAACATGGAGTGCAATAATAAACTTCATATTACAAAGCCGGTTCTTGGGCTCTGGGAGAGCTCTTCTCAGAGGAACCGATTCCATGAAGTACTATTGTCGTCTTCTAATCGGTCATTCTTACGTAACGCACAAATATCTTCTTAGTGGAGAGGACCCACCGGTGTGTGAACATTGTGGGGATACGCTTACCATCGAGCATATCTTGTGGCTGTGTTCAGCTTTGGACAAGGAACGCCGTATTCCCTTTCCTGAATTGTTTCACTTCCAAATCCCATTCCATCCTGCTCTTTTGCTGGGAGAATATCCCCTCATTCCATTCGACCGTGTGTTGTCTTTTATCACAAGCGCAGGTTTTATTAATAAGATCTAGCCCTACATCGGTAATTATTATTCTGTAGCTCGTTAACAACAACAGCTGGTTTCTTAAATTTTGTTTGGCGCAGTATGGCCTCCGTAGCTGTTGCGCCATAAAACCCTCAAACATCATCATCGTCGTACCCGTCGTGACCGATCCAGCTACCCGCGGCGAAGTTGTTCTGGAAGGCAACCTCCAGTTGCTTCTAGGAAGAGGAATAGGCGTTGCACGAGGAGTAGCTGAATTTCAGGAGGGCCGCACTGTGGTCCTTGTGACGAACTTCCGGAATGAAACGCCACACCTCACAAAAGGTGCAGCCGTTGGCCACGTCGAGGAACTCCAAAACTCCGCCGAAATCGCCGCCATTACTGACGAATCCTCGCCACCTCAGCAAGACGGTACGTCGCCAGTGCAGCTCGACATCGACCCTAAGCTTCCGGACCCGAAACGACGGCAGCTGATTAACCTCCTCGCCAAATACCGTGACTGCTTTGCGACGTCGTCGAAGGTGCGCCAAACAGCCGTTGCGAAGCACCGCATCGTTACCGTGGACGACGCGCGCCCTGTACATCGATCACCGTACAGAGTCTCCGTTAAAGAAAGGGAGGTAATCCAGGAGCAAGTTCAAGAGATGCTGAACGACGACATAATCCAGCCATCAAGCAATCCGTGGGCCTCTCCAGTCGTACTGGTTAAGAAGAAGGACGGAACGCTTCGGTTCGGCGTGGATTACCGCGGTGACGAAGAAAGACCTCTATCCACTCCCCCGCATCGACGACACTTTAGACCGGCTGCGCCACTCCCGATACTTTTCATCGGTGGACCTAAAGAGCGGCTACTGGCAGATCGAGGTCGACGAACGGGACCGAGAAAAGACAGCCTTCATCACACCGGATGGACTGTACGAGTTCAAGGTGATGCCCTTCGGACTGTGCACGGCGCCAGCAACTTTCCAGCGTGTAATGGACACCGTACTGGCAGGACTGAAGTGGCAGAGCGGTCTCGTCTACCTCGACGACGTCGTAGTGTTTTCCGGCGACTTCGACGAGCACTTGCGACGACTCCGAGCTGTTCTCCAAGCCATACGGACCGCCGGACTCACCCTGAAGCCGTCAAAGTGTCGGTTCGCCTATGAAGAACTGAAGTTTCTAGGTCACGTGGTTAGTAACGAAGGCGTTCGCCCCAACCCAGAGAAGACTCGCGCCGTCGCGTCATTTCCAGCGCCGACAGACAAGAAGGCCGTGCGAAGGTTCCTTGGACTGTGTGCCTATTATCGGCGCTTCGTTCGAGATTTCGCAAGGATTTCCGCACCGCTAACAAACCTCACAAAGGACGCCGAGAAGTTCGAATGGGCCGAAGAGCAGCAGCAGGCATTCGACGAGCTGAAGCGAGGCTGCAGACTCCTCCTGTTCTTGGACATTTCGATCAGGATGCGGAAACCGAAATTCACACGGACGCAAGTAACGCTGGACTTGGCGCGGTACTGGTTCAAGTGCAAGGAGGCACCGAGAAAGTTATCGCTTACGCGAGTCGGACACTGTCCAGTCGGTGAAAAATTACTCCACGACTGGGAAAGAATGCCTTGCGGTCGTCTGGGCAATCACGAAGTTTCGTTTGTACTTGTCCGGGAGCCCGTTCCGTGCAGTCACCGACCATCACTCGCTCTGCTGGCTTGCGAACCTCAAGGACCCGTCAAGACGCCTGATGGAGTTTCCGACTACAGGAGTTCGACATGACTGTGGTCTACAAGTCAGGCCGCAAGCACAGCGACGCCGACTGCCTGTCCAGAGCCCCCGTCGAAACGCCTTCCGGCAGCAGCGACGACGATGCGACGAGTGCTTCCTAGCCGCAGTGAATACCGACGACATGGCACGACGTCAAAAAGACGATCCTGAGTTGCGCGCTCTAATCGAGCACCTTGAAGGACGAGGGGGGACTGTCCCCCGTGTCTTCTCGAGAGCCCTGCCGACCTTCATCCTCCGACAAGGTGTGCTTTACAAGGAGAACTTCCGAGACAACAGCTCGCCACGGCCGCTGGTAATCCCTACCGACCTTAGAGCGGAGATCTTCCAAGCCTGCCACGACGACCCGACGTCTGGACACCTTGGTTACAGCCGTACGCTGGCCCGAATTCGTGAAAGGTATTACTTGCCCAAGCTGCCCAAGACCGTTCACCTCTACACACGATCGTGCCACGAGTGCCAGCGACGCAAGAAACCGCCGACGAAGCCGGCAGGTCTCCTGCAGCCGGTTGCTCCCGCGACCGCCCCGTTTCAGCAGATCGAAATGGATCTACTTGGTCCTTTCCCACCATCGACGCAAGGAAACCGATGGATTATCGTCGCTACAGATTATCTCACACGGTACGCCGAAACGAAAGCCCTTCCTTCAGGGACTGCTGTGGAAGTCGCGAAGTTTTTGATTGAGTCCATCGTCCTCCGGCACGGCGCTCCCGAAGACCTGATCTCAGACCGTGGATCATCATTCATGGCTCAACTGACGCAAGAAGTCCTTCGTCTCAGCCACACCAGCCATCGTCGCACCACGGCGTACCACCCGCAGACCAACGGGCTGACGGAGAGACTCAATAAGACCATCGCCGACTGGATCTCCATGTACGTCGACGTGGAGCACAAGACATGGGACGAGGTATTGCCGTACGTCACATTTGCCTACAACACGGCCGTGCAAGAGACCACCGGAGTGACACCATTTCAACTGGTTCATGGTCGCAAAGTAACGACGATGCTGGACGCGATGTTACCCTACGAACCGGCTGTCGACGGAAACGACGACGCCCAGGTGGTTTCTCAACTGGCAGAAGAAGTCCGTCAGCTCGCCAGACTTCGTATTGAAGCCCAACAACGTGTCCACACTGGCCGCTACAACCTTCGCCGTCGGGACGCCCACTTCCAGCCCGGAGACAGGGTGTGGGCGTGGACACCGATCCGCCGCCGTGGTCTCAGCGAGAAACTCCTGAAGGGCTACTTTGGACCTGACAAAGTGCTTCGCGGATTTGGGGATCTAAACTACGAGGTGATGCCCGACGGAACAAGAACTTCATCACGCCGCCCACCACGACCTGAAGTCGTCCACGTCGTGCGCCTGAAGCCATACTACGCTCGATAGGATTGTGGACCTTATGTGTTCCAAATGACTCTTCAGTTTATCGCCCTTTTTATTTGCTTTGTTTTGTATTGCGTCGGGGCGATGCACTTTTTGAAGGGGGGAGTAATGTCGCGAGCGCAGCTGACCAAGCAGGTAGCGCGCCCGTGGCCTAACGGTTATCGCGCGTGCCTTCCACGCGGAAAGCTAGGGTTCGATTCCAAGGGACGCATTTTTGTTGACTCAGACGTAAAGTTCTGGTAAATTCGAGAACCGTGTGGTTCGTGGTCAGAATGTTCTACACGCAGAACCTTCCACGCCGAATCTTCCGGAACTCCACGCGTGTACATAAGGGGCTCCGCGTGGCGAGCCGGGGTCAGTTTCGCCCCAGGGTTCGACTCTGCTCTTTCGCCGACTTCGACGCCCGCGACGCTCTACTGTTATCTTTTGTTTCCTTCTTTATTTTGGGCACAAGTTCGCCCGATTAAACGTTTAATTTACTCGCTTATTTTCCGCCTTATCACTTGTCATGCGTGACAATATTTGCACCCCGTTTGCTTTCACTGCGGGTGTTCGAATTGAGGTTCGATTCTCTGCATGGATGATGTTGTTTGCGAAGAGTTCTTTTTTGACTAGGGCACAAACTTTTTGTACAAAATGCTGTATATGTTGCACTTATTTGCTAGCCCTCTGGCTGTAGTTTATTGTGAAGGTTGTGGCAAAAAACGCGCATTGAGTAGTTACAAATATATATATATATATATATATACATATATGATGTAGTGTCGAGTACTGTCTGACGGCACTCTTGCAGAACGTTCACGTGCCGTGCAATGGCACTCCACTCGCCTCTTCAAGTGCCGTCCGAATGGCTTGTGTAAAGCGAATTGTCAAGACGAGTGTTTCGAAGTTGTAGCGTAGCTTATTGAAAATTGTAGCGTAGCTCGCCTCATAGGCAGCGGACCCGGGTTCGATCCACAGTGTGGGCTTACTTTTTTAATCTTTTTCTCGAACATTTTGTTTCGTCGAGGCATTTGGTGGTATTTGCGTCATTTCTTTTTTACCATTAATACTGGGAAAAAAAAGGATGTTGTCGACGAAACTTTGTTCAAAGGGGCCCTGCAACAACTTTTTGACTGGTTTTTAATTTGCACCGAACTTGAGCGCACTCAACGTAGTAACTTAAAGAAACATTTATTATCTCAGATTTCGCTTTATTTTAAAAGTTATAGGCAATTTAGAATTACAAAAACAAACAAAAAATAACCTCCTTCATGACGTCGTAGGTCCTGGCTTGAGTGGCCGTGAACTAGAGGAGTAGCGAGCTCATCGAGCGCTCATGGCTGCCGCACTCCGTGTCGACGGCTCGAGAGGGCGCCACTAAAGCACGTGTTGGATAGGCTGTATGAGGCGGGCAGACAGGGCGGCTTGCATTGCTTTGCTGCGCGATTAAGGACCAATTTGGCATAACACTTCATTGGCCACAAACTACAGCAAACACGGTGTAAAGATCAGTTCAGAACGGGAGCCATTTCGCGCTGCCATACCGCCAAATGGCCAAATCGCCAGCCATGCCCGCACCGAAAGCCTTCGGAACGCTCGGAACCGGTAGGATCCTCGAGCCGGTGTACGACCGCAGCGCCGCCGCGTACATCCGGGACCTTTCTACGCTCGCTGTTCGTCGGAGCCTCATCCCACTAGCCTTTTCTAGTATGCGCCGTTTTTTCCGCCTATTGGTGGCGGGCATGTCGACGGGTCTTTTCTTGGTTCCGTACTTCATAGACTGCATTTGTTTCTTTTCTGATCTAAATTACCGAAGAAAAACTACTTTCATACATAATTGAAACGATCGCGACACTTATATTTTGTATTTAGACAAAAAAAAAAGCTTTTAGCGGCTCTGACCAGTGGTAAGCCCAGGACCAAAGACGTCACATATTGCGCGCTTTCGGCAACGCGGGTCGTCCTCGTAGGTGGAGGAAGTTTTCGCGTCGTCCGGTTAAAATATGACTCACTGATATTTAGTTACTCTCTCCGTGCCCGCTGGCTTGCCCGAACCCCAAGAGACGTGGAAACCGCAAAGAAGGTAGGCGCTGAAATATGATTGCAGGGCCCTTTTAACAAAATGGTATGGGCGTCCCTTTCCGGAATTACATGAGGGACCGCGGGGCTTGGTATGGGACAGAGGGGTTGGACGCTGCGAAGCGTCATGTGCAACGGGGCCAAGTAGGTTAATAGTTTTGTAATTAGCAGCCGCATACTGTTGCCGCGAGGCGGCATGAATGCATGCGGGGGGTTGGTTAACGAGCTCCCCAGGGATACGTGTGCTGTTCGACTTTCTTTCGGACGGCACTTGTAGGCGCGGGTGGAGTGCCGTCGGACGGCACTGTAGACAGCCAAAAAAACAACAGAAAACGAGGTGTTTCGAACAACATTTTTGAAGGGATCATGAACTGATTTTTCAACTAGTTCCTCGTCGGCTATCCTCCTCAGTACATAAGCAAAGTGAGAAATCATGTGGTCGTATTTCACTGAAACGCAAAGTTCTGCCAGCAGACTAGGAGCCGGCATGGACAAATCTCTACATAAATTTCACACTTCACATTTTTGCAAGCGCTGACAACCATGAAGGGAGCGACGAGGCAAGCGATGGTGACCCTTTTTGCTATCGCTCAGTTGCACGACCAGGCACACTGCATGAAAGCGACAGGAGCAAGCGACCAATGCGATGAGCGACGTTTTCTAGTAATTCAAGAACCGAGCAGGCGTTACAAGCGACAGTGAGAAATCTCCGTCGCTGTTGCCGATGCTCGTCTCGTTGCTCACTAAATCGCTTACATGCGGTCCAGCCTTAGTTGTGTGAAAGCGAGAGACACGTGCCACGAGTGAGTGCTGTGCTGCCACTCGCTTCCAAGTGCCTCTCATTCAAGGGCTACACTGCCATTTGCTTCGAAGTCCTGCACGTCCCTCCTGCTCATGCGCTTTGATGCCACTTACGAAACTAGCACAAACTCGTCAAGGGGTTTCAAGCGGGGTTAGCCATCAGGTGTGTTTGCCGCACCATTCTTTTCAGTGCCTCGAAAGTCCACAGTCACTTCACAGTAACAATTTGGGACGCCATGATCAGCGGCACTTAAGCCTGCTTGTCGTATTCACTAAAGGTTTGAAGACCAACTACAGACTTTCGACAGCATGACACTTTCGGTTTTGTAACATTATTGTTGCTTCCTGTGCACAACTCTTAATACATAGGAGGAACGGGATGCCAATTGCACCAGTGGGGAATACGTCCAGGCACTATACCTGTACTAAAACTTGCTTGAGCACCTGTTTATTTATGATTTTCTTTACACTTGCAGCGTTACCTCCGAGGCGGAGTTTCCCTACCAGAAGAAAAATTTGACTGGGCCATAGGCAAGGCCAAGTTCAACTCGCGCTGCTGCTCCTGTTTTCCCGGTGCCTCTACAAGGGCGAGGACCTGGTCAATAGGAGTGTGACAGGCCAACCTTCCAGGCGTGACAAAGTATGGCGCCGTGGGAAGGAAGCCCATTACACCTGCCAAAGTGGATGCAATTGCAGGTGCGTGCCTTGCTGCATGTCCGCCTTCCCGGCTCTAAACTATGTAGCAATTGGCAGGTTCAGCATCGTGCATTATATAGGTCTTATAGACCATACGCGAAATAGCTCTTGGGTATCATCATCATGCGGCTCGGAGCCGACAAATGGTGGGTTTTGCTATCTTGAATGTGCAAATGCCACTATACTTCGTCTCGCATCAGCATGAACAAACTGCGAAAGCTGTGCAAGCTCAAGTGAGTAGCCTTGGCTGGAGGATAGAACCGCAGTATGTGTGCGTCCACAGGTTTCCAAAATCAACGGCTGAAGCTTCCGAGGGTGTCCCAAGCATGTACCGGCAACTTCGGGAGGATACATGGGCACTGCTATCTTGGAACCACTTTCCAAGAGTAAAGAAATTGAACGCAGTTGGCAAAAACTTGAGTTTTAAGGCCCGTTCGCACTCTTGCAACGGAGTACGACCGAGAGAGACGAGATCTGTTAAAACTTCTTAAAAGTTCTTAGGACGAGGGTACACACTGGCAATCTGGCGCCATCTATGCGGTGACCCTGGAACTGCATTTTACAAACGCGAAGCGTTTCGCCGGATTTCCGAGGTCAAACGTGTGTAATACCTGTAAGAAAGGCATTTTTATAACGTTGACAAAAGTTTTTCGAGCCAAGAAAGAAAAGACAATGCGCAAGAGAAATAGTTAATATGCCGGACCGCCAAGTTTATAATGCTACCCAATAGATGGCGCCAGTGTGTCCTCTCGCTAGCGGTGAGTGGCACTTGCGGTGAGTGGACGTGTTTCTTGGTTCTCCTCGAGCATCCGAAGCTAAGTGCCAGTTTTCGTTCTTTTCTCTCTTTTTTTTTTGAGAGTTGATTGGACGTGACTATGCGGTAGCAGTATTAGTTTTGAACCGGTTTGAACAGCAGCAGTTTAAGTTAGTTTCGCAAAGTAGGCTCTGTTTGAATTTTTGGCGGGAAGGGACGGTTTGTTTCCGGTGTGGACATGGGTCTAGATTTGGGTCGGCATGACAAGAGTGTGGACGGGTTGGTGCAGTGCGAGGGCTGTGAGAGGTGGTGTTACCTAGAGGAGACGGGTTTCGGGAGTCTGGAGGAGGCGGCGCGGATGAGTTTCGAGTGTCGGCTTTGTGTGAAGCTTCAGCAGGTAACTGGGAAATGGGAGGGTAGAGTTCGGGAGATTGAGGCCCAGCTTAAGGCAGGAGGAGAGAAGCGGGTGGGTCTCGAGGCCCAGGTTGAGGAGCTGACTAGGCAGCTTAATCATGAGGAGAGGGAGCAGCTTGTCGGCCTCGAGAAGCAGGTGGAAGAGCTGGGGGAAGTAGGGAAGGCGGGTTTAGAGGAGCGTAAGAGGGATTGTGACAGTAGGGTAGAGTGCCTGGAAGGGGTAATTCGAGCGAGTGAAAGTAGGGAGGGAAGAAAGAAGGAAGTGTCAGTTCTAGCGGGACGAACCGCCAGTCTGCAGGTTGGGGTCACTGGTGGTCGGGAGTCCAGCCTGTTGCCTGGCGGGCTCGACGACGCTGGAGAGTTGAGTGACACTCAGCTCAATGGCGCCTTCGAGCAGCAGGCGTCGGGCAGTCTAGTGACAGGAGATAAGTCGCAGGACAAAGGCGCGCAGGTACGAGGCGGATCTAGGGTACTGGTAGTGGGGAGCTCTAACGTAGCATGGGTTAAGAGGGGTGTACATAACAGGGTGAAGGGAGACCAGAGGGTAACCGTAGAGGTCCAGCCAGGGAAGTGTATGGTGGATGCTATGACCACAGCACGTGAGGGGGTGTGGGATAACCGGGAGGGAAGGAACCTAGTAAGAGTTCATGCGGGGCGGAATGATGTGCTTAAGGGTAGGAGCCAGAACCTTGGAAAGCAGCTAATTGTGGGAATGTGTAAGCTGCCGTTTCTGAGAATGTGCACGTGGTTGTGTGCACCATTCCAGAAGTTCGGGGGCAGTCCGGGGCAACGGAGAGGAGGGTTTTCGAAGCCAACAAAGGAATTTAAGGACACATGCAAAGGAAAAAAATAAAAAAAAACAGCTGAGATAGAAAACGGATGTCATAAAACAATATGACAACGATGAAAAAAAAATAGAGCTATATTTACGGTGCTATACGAATTTGTAGTTGGCGCCCGTCGGCGCCGCGGAAAAGTGGCCCTTATTTATCACGTGACTGGCCCTTATTTATCACGTGGTGCTTGCGCTCTTTCGGGAGCTTCGTATGGCGTCTAAACGTAACTTATTCATCTTTGTTTGAAGTATAACAAAAAACCAAAAGATTGATAATTAACTTTTAGAGCCCAGAGGAAACTCCTGAAAAAGCGCAAGCAGACGTGATAGACCTGTGCGCCGGTCAGACGACGGCGGCGGCGCCCCGAAGCAGACGAACTTGTGCGGCGGCAACGACGGTGGCGTAGAGAAACGAGTTGACGCGGCGTTCGCATAACCCTCAGCGTGCGGCAGCGTGTGACTTTGCGGCGGCGGCGACGCAGCGCGGCGGCGCGCGGGCCTACCACGTGACCAGCGGCGGCTCTCGCAGGCCCCAACTACAACTTCGTATGGCGCCGTAAATGTAGCTCTAAAAATTTTTTTTCTTCGTTGTAAAATCGTTTTATGGCATCCTTTTCCATCTAAGCTGTTTAAAAAAATGTTTTTTTTCCTTTGCATGTGTTCTTTAATGGTTTGAGTCGACAGCTTCGGTACGACGTAGTGGAAGTAAACAGGGAAGTGGTACGAGGCTGGCTCCCGCCCTTTTGCAGATGGCATTCACTACAGTGAGGCCACGAGTTACAGGGTGGGAGATAGGATGGGCCGCACGGTGACTGCTTTTTTGGGGGGACCGAGGGCCCTGGGGGCACTGAAGTAACTGAAAACCCAACAAAGTCAGGAGAGGCGTTAAAAAGAGGAGAAAACGTAAGAACAGGTATAAACAAACAGCACAATCAGACATTAGATATATTAACATGCAGGGTGGTAGAAATAGGTTAAAATGGGAAGAGGTAGAGGAGCAACTGAGAAAGAAGAATTTAATGGTGTATGGGTTTGTGGAAACACATCTCAGGGACATGGAGCAGCCAACTTGCGACCCTGACTATATGTGGGAACAATGCAACAGAATGGGGGGAACGAGGAAGGGAGGTGGAATTTGAGCATTTATTAAGAAGAATATGAACCTTCAAAAGGATCAGAAAAAAGTGCGCTGAACATTTGTGGCTGAAAGGAAAATTCGCTGGGGAATCAACAGCCCTTGGAGTTGTTTACTTATGGACAGGTGCTGAAGAGGAAAACAGAAAAATGATAGATTGCATATCAAGAGACATTAATGAGCTACGGGAAGGTTCTGAAATAATTATAATGAGAGACATGAATGCCCATATCGTGGGTCTGGATAGGTATACAGACTCAACTAGAAAAATATTATTAGAACTGGTGGAAAAACATGACTTAGTTTTATGTAATACCAGTCAGAAGTGTGACGGGCACATAACATGGGAAACTGGCAATCTACATTCAACTATAGATTACGTACTCATGTCACACAAAATATATGGTAAGTTACAAGTAATGAAAATAGATGAAGAAGGTTCCAAAAGTCTTGGTAGTGATCACAAACGTATTAAGCTGAATTTTGCCAGAGAAGTAAATGCTGAAACTAGACAACATACTTCAAAGCAAACTTTCTGCAGCGACAAAGAGTTGGAAATAGTTGCTGAAAGAATAGAGGAAGCAGTTTCAGCGCAACAGTATACAGATTGGACCTATGAGAGCCTAACCAGGCTTTTTGCTCTGGAACTAGACAAAGTTCAGAGTAAACGAAAGGGGTAGCAAGGACATAAACCAAAAAGCTGGTGCGACAAAGAAGTGAGGCAAGCGATACAAAAACGTCAAAAAGCATCTAGAGAACACAAATATTCTAAGCGCAGTGGGGATTCAGAAACGGACGTAAAGAGAAAATGGGACACTTTTATAACATGTCGCCGAGAGGCATCCAGTTTGATCAATGCGAAAATTCAGAGAAAGGGTGAGGAATGGATGACAAATGTAAGCAAGAAAGATAGAAACGCATCGAAGAAGTTTCGGGAGCAATTGAACTCACTCAGTGAAACGACGCAAGCTAGACAGAGGTTCATACTCTCGCATCAGGGAGATCAATTAGAGGGAGATGATGCGATACGATATCTAGGAGCAGTGATGGAGCAGAAATTTCGGGAACGGGTACATGTGGGAGATAAGAGAACCGAAGGAAGTAGCAGTCCAGCTTGTGACATCGCGGATTTTGGACAAAGAGAATGGAAAAAGGCGGAAGGAAGAGTCCCTAGTGGCATGTCGCCAGGCACAGATGGGATCCCAATCAAGCTGTTGAAGAATTTGGGTCCTAAATCTAAGGCAAAACTAAGGGATGTTGTGAGCACTACGATAACAAAAGGAAATATACCAGATGAATGGAGGCTTAGTAGGATTATTATGATATATAAGGGAAAGGGAGATAAGTCTGATATTAGGAATTATCTTCCCAAAACCGTAACACCAGGTATTTACAGGTTGGTAATGCAGATTATAAAGTACAGACTGGAGGAATGGGTAGATTGCGAGAGCAAACTGGGCGAGTTACAGAAGGGGTTTCGAAAATAAAGAAGGTTGGAGGAAAATATATTTTCTCGAACACAATGTATAGAAATAGCGCAAAAACAAAACAGACAGCTCTGGCTGGCATTTCTGAATATCAAGGGTGTCTATGGCAATGTGAACCAAAGGAAGCTGTGGGACATAGTGGAGAGCTTAAACCTAGATGAAGGACTAACAGCCCTATTAAGGAACATTTACAAAATAATAATGTGATTATAACATGGGAAGGAAAGGCGACGGGGAAAATAGAGATAAAACGAGGCCTTAGGCAGGGGTGCCCGTTATCACCTTTGCTGTTTATGTTATATCTGAGAGGATTGGAGGATAGACTAGAGAAGAGTGGGCTTGGATTCGACCTTTCATACAGTATGCTAGGCCAAAAAATTCAGCATTCCTTACTGGGATGGATGTATCCGGATGATATTGTACTAATGGCTAACAACAGGACAGAGTTGCAGGATTTAATGAGCATCCGTGGTAAGGAAGGAGAGGAATTAGGCCTAGAATTCAGTAGGGAAAAATCTGCAGTCATGATTTTTAACAATGATGAAGTTGAGAGGCTGAAAATACAGAATATTACAGTTGAGAGAGCTAGTAAATACAAGTATCTAGGAGTATGGATATGTGATGGCGCAGAATATCCCAGTGAGCATGAAAAGTATATAATAGAAAAGGGCAACAGAAATGCAGCTGTATTAAAAAATAGAGCACTTTGGAATTTCAACAGGTATGAGGTGGTGAAAGAGGTTCGGAAAGGGGTCATGGTGCCTGGCTTGACTTTTGGAAACGCAGTGCTATGCATGAAATCCGAAGTGCATGCAAGACTAGAAATAAAACAGCGCGGAGTAAGTAGGCTAGCTATGGGGGCACATTGCAAAACGCCAAACAAGGAAGTACAAGGGGACATGGGATGGGCGTCTTTTGAGAGCAGGGAAGCAGTGAGCAAGATAGAATTTGAGGATCGGTTGAGAGCAAATGGATAAGGACGAATGGGCACGAAAGGTTTTCAGCTATTTATACACGAGGAGCATAGACACAAAGTAGAGACAGCGCACTAGGAAATAAAGAGGAAAGTTCTTAGGCTATAGTGGAGATACGGAAGAGCAGGTCTCAGTTAAGAAGAAAGTTGAGGCCACAGAAAGAGATCGGTGTCTGGAGGGAATGCAAAATAAGACGGCTCTGGAAAGCTATAGATTAATCAAAAGAGTTGTTGCGAAAGAAAGCATTTGTGACAATTCTAGGGGAAGCTCATTGTTGTTTGAGGCGAGGACGGGTGTTCTGCGAACCAGAACATACAGAGCGAAGTACCAGGAAATGGATACAGTGTGCACTGCTTGTGGAAAGGAGGACGAGACGGCTGAGCACTTGATACTCTACTGTAAAGGGCTTCACCTTATGCCTACCGAAGACAACATAGATTTAATAAAATCATTGTGTTTTAAAGACAGCGAAGGGAGAGTGGATTTCAAGTCTGTAGAGATTACCAAGCAAAGATTAAGTGAATGGTGGCAGAAAGCGAGAGAAAACTAGGTATTCTCTTATTAACTGATGGCAAGAAGGTTTTATAGCCCCACTTTCTTTGCAGTGTGGAGTGAATATAGATTTCACATTTGAATATTCTAAGCTTCAATGGTGAAACAAAATGGCTAGGTGGCATAAGCTACGGCCCGATCCAAAGAGCTCAACCGGATTCATCCATCCATCCATCCGTTGTAAGAGGTTTAAAGGAACCCAGTTTTAAAAGGTCGCAAGAGTGTGAACGTGCCTTTAGAGAACCATGCAGTGAACGGAAAACTTAACAGTTCATGCGTTCTTGACATTTCATCAGGTTGTCGGCCAGGCCTCTTCACTATGTATATGTGCATTACTTTGGTATTTGTTGATTTTTCTGGAAACAGGTGCCAGCAGGTACGGGCATAGACGATGGTAATCATATTCGTGCATCTGTAAAATTTTTTTGTCATTTTATTTTAAAGCTTGCTATTCAGTTTTGAAAGAACTTCGTGGTTCCCATGGCGAAGTTGCAAACATTATATTGGTGCGCTCAAAACCATTCCAAGGTCAGAACTAATGACCAAGACCACTAAAAAAAATAATGTGACAAGAAACAATGTCATTTATTAAGTTGTCAAGCTAGGCCTCGCAAATGTCAGCCAAATCGGGTCCACTGATACCCACCCATGTAGGAGGGTGTCCTTAGTGCCCATGCTTGTTCTTTAATTAGACCTTGAACATGATTCCTTACTACGGAGGACTTTCATTACGAATGAGTTTTCTAGTTAACGGTGGTGTTCCTGATAACAAACCATTGTATTAGGTGGGTAGAAAATAAGAGTGAAGAAGAGAACTTTGGTCTTTAATGGCAAGTAAGTTCATATGGAACCATTTTTGCTTCAGTGGAGGCTCAAGGATGCACGACACTGAAGGGACTTTCCTTTCAGTCGACGGAGATAAGGGTACCGCAAGAGCCAGTGAGGGAAAGAGAACGGGACCTCTTGGTGTCAACGCCTTGCCGCCTGCGTGGCTGTGCCCCGAACCGTGCAGTTTTTGCCGAGGTAAACAGTTGGGCCATTTGAAAGTTTTGCGGATGAAAAAACATGACTCACTTGCATGCCTTGCTGTAAACAATCCTAGGAAGCACTGAAATTTGTGAGTTGCAGATAATGGTCACAGGTAGGATAGATAACCTCCACATTCTCAGAGTTCTGTGGACTAAGGGGCTGCCCAAAGATTACACAGCAGGATGGCGCCCCGCTACAGAGCACCAGTATATGTCGTACCATAGCCTCCTTTATACTGACAAAACCTGGCAGATTGCCACGAGAAGCGGTCGCCGAAATGGAAAAGGTGGAGTGGCATACAACGGAGAAGAGACTCACCGCAGCGGACGCAAAACACGAAAAAAGTATGTTTTGGGCCCTCGCCACTGCAAAAGCTGTGTGCTGACGGCAAGGTTCCCCGAGAAATGGCTCTTTAATTCTCTGTGCTATCAAATCCTCACGCTCCAAATCGGTGACCAGGCACTCAATGACTCCGTCATCGAACTGGCAAGCTTTGTGAGTATAGAGGTGCTATGATCATACTCTAATCCACTTTACTCTTTTGTTTTTCAGGGGGAGAGCATCTTTTTGTTTGCATGCTTAAAAAAGAGGGTTAGAGTGTTATGATCAAATTGGTGCGGACAACCACAAACAAGCTCTGTTTGCTGTCGTCAGGGCCTTCGCCATTCTTATCAATGCCAATCTTCGCAAAAGAAAACAAGATAGGGGAAGGCACAAGAACGGAGGAAAGCCGTGCCGTTTGCGTGGTCGATGTAACTGCTCATGCTAAAGGTAAATGACATGTAAATATGGTTGTTTAAAAGGGTGTCTCTGCTATGCCAATCTGTAAACATTTTCTTTTTAAAGCTGGAGACCAAGTGAGATAAGTATCATCTGGTGTCTTCTCAACTGGTTATTTCAATATTTTATTAAGAGCACTTGGCCATGACTTAAAACAAACCAAAGACCAGATTCGGGCTCATGTTAGAAGGCGGTTCTTTCCTGCCAAACCTTCAGAAACATTTATCTAAGCAAAGATGATAAACAAATTACTATTAGTTTTAGTGTCCCGCCATTTCTGCATGCAAAAGATGCCTATATCGGTACAGCACACGACAAGTTATAGGATACTTTGAAATGCAGAGATGCATTATTTTGTTACTTAGATGAAAAAATTGTGATGATTACTACCTTGTAGTAGGCCTTGTACATGAAGCGTTTCCTCACATGCACACAGATGTTAAAGCAAGCTTTAAGCCCTCTCTAAATTCCATCGTGGCTTGCTTTCGTTACAACTAAAAAGGGAGCACAATAAGACGGGAACAAGAAAGGAAGAAACAAGCGCTCACTACCAACTACCCAAGCGGCACAAGAATATTAGGCGAGTGTCTAGTGTCTACAGAATATTCTTGGCAAATACTCAAATATATGGTTCTTCCCATCCACACGATGTCTAGACAATATCGTTTCAAAAGCGGGGCAGTACCAGCACAATATCACTGGAGTACCGCCACCGTCAGGCTGAGTACCCACCGGACGCCGAGTATATCTATAGAGTACTAGCAGCGTCGGCTAAGTGCACGTCGGACGTCGCGTGTTAATCCAAGGTCAATCGAGTTGTCGGAGTACCCGCCGGATATCGCCCGTATATCAGTAGAGTACTTGGAGCGTCGGCTGAGTACCCACCGGGCATCGCGGATGTCAATCAAGCTGGCGTGTCGTCTGAGCACCTGCTGGATAACAGGCGTATATATATGAAGTACTTAGAGCGTCGGTTGAGTATCCGCCGGGGGTCGAGAATGTCAATTTTGTACTGGCAGTGTCGTCCGAGCACCCGCCAGATATCAAACTTATATCTTCAGAGTACTTGGATGGTAGGGCGAGGACAAGACGGACAGGAAAGGAGGAAGCATACGGAACGTTTCAGAGAAGAGAGGGAAAACCTCCTTCCCTCTTTAGCGTTCCGTCTGCTTCCTTCTCCCCGGCCCGTGTTACTCTCGCCCTACCTTCTCGAGTTGCAACAGACTACAGATACCGCCCAATTTATGTACTACAAAAGTATTGTTATTTGCTCACGCCACCATTACGCTTCGGGCTTTTTTTGGCATCTTTATTATACATGTGTAGATACATTACGCATACCACAACCATACTTAACATACATGGCACATAAAAACATCAGCCCAACAGCACACTAACCTCCAGCTCCCAGAAATAAGACTGTAACGCTCTTCTCGTGACGCCGCAACGGAAGGCCATCGGGGGCGTGCGACGAAGCGAAGGCGACGCTCGTGGATCGACCGTCGTAACGTGCGTCTTATTAGCTAAAATGAGTGCTTCACATAGCAACTGGTCTAGATAACGTGTTATTACACGGGAAAAGCATTACACCGCTAAACATTAGGTACGAAATGGCACGAGGTATGCGTATAAGACGTCTATGGAAAAATGTGATTGTTTTAAGTCGAAAACATTGAGTCGCAATTATTTCTGTAGGAACGCATGTTTTATACAGAAATACTCCGGCAAAATGGCGAGACAGGCAGTGATTGGACACAGCAAAACAGATCACTGTTAAAAATCAGGTAGACGTAGTCAACGCGGGCACGGCTAGACTTGTGTCAATTACGATCATGTAAGCGATGTTATCGCGTGCAGTCACTGAATTCTTGCATTATACCCCGGCCACATCGCAAATTAATATATTTTAGATCGAGTGGCATTATGGGGTCGACAAATAAGCTGGTGATGCTCGTATAATTACTAAAGGCCGGGAACTGATTAAATTTCACATGACTTAATGAAAGTACATTAACTTTTCCGTGTGGCAGGGGTACTAAACTTACTCTTTAGTCAACTAATTTACTTCTCCCTATGAGCTTAAGCTGTCCTAGAACAAAATATAACTTATTTTGTATACAGTAATACCGTTACCTTAATACAGTTAAGATTCTAAGTACAAACGCGGTAAATGCAATAAAGTAACATTAGTATAAATATACACATAAGCACTAAGAACGCACTTGCAATAATCAAAAACTTGTTATTCACCTTCCAATGAAAACTAGAATATTACCACGCGTATTTTCAAATGCCCACGCAACAGCACGCGGATAATAAGATTCCATTCTATCACAAGATTTTAAAAAAATCGACTCCAGCACTTCGCTTACGTCCTACATGACCATGAAAACCCGTAAATAAGTTGTTTCTCACCTGTCTATCGTATCCATACGTCCCGCTCTATCCGCCACGAAAACATTTGAACACAAACTCCAAGAAGTCGCTTTGTCGAGAGAGGGGTCTATCGCTAATGACCAGCGTCATCGTTGACTAGTTGCAAAGTTGCTACACATGTCACTCAATCCGTAGCAGGACTTCTTCCCCGAATCCACGTGAATATCTTAGCATCAAGCGAACAAAAAAAAAATCTACCCGGCAAGCACTCGCAGGTCTGGTCGTCTCGGAGAAGTCGCGTCGAGTTCCCACGGCATTGGAAATCATCCTTTCCTCAATATCCCCTCTGTCCGTCGATGTCTCGCTGCCTCCAGGCCGTCCCGTCCAAGGAAAAATCTGCCTCCTGGTCTCCACACCGTCTCGTACGCCCAGCCCCTGGCCCCGTTTTTTCTTCATTTTTGTTCCCCTCCGGGGTCTTACATTTTCGCCGCAGAAAAGGTGGAGAGAACTTGAGATCTTTCCAGTCGGAGGCTGTGCTGGAATGTCCCTCGCCTGTTTCTATTTCCGTTTGCTTCGGCAACGTGGTCCTTTTCTTGCTCGTGGTGAGGGGGAGAAGGCCAGCAGACTGTCACGCCCGAAATTGCGGGGGGGGGGGGGGGGGGGGCGCCTTCTCCGAAGCATGCCGCGATTGCCTTGAGTCACCGCCCGTTGCCTCTCGCTTCTTGAAACACGCACGCACAACCACACTCCCGCGCGTGCGCACCTAACCGGATCTTGCGTTGGGCCCGAGCGCCCTGTTCGAAGGATTAACCAAAGCCGGGCACGTCACAACTGTCTCTCCCCCTTTCCCTTTTCAAGTTTGCTTTCCAAGGCGCCAGCGAGTCTGATCACGTGAGGTTGACCTAAAAAGATTAAGATCACTCTCCCTCTTATTATGCCTCATCTCTCACTCGTGTATCCCCTCTCTCCTCTCTCCCCTTCCAAGTTATCTTTTGGAAGGGAAAAACAAACAATAGGGAGTTTTCGTAGACCGCGTTGCCCCCTCCGCTAACCGTTTCGCAACGAAGAAGTTGCTACTGCGCCTGCGCGCCGATAGCCTTGACTGTGGTGTTCCCGCTATCGTAGCGGGTTGCGGAGGGCCCTTGCGGGACGGCGAAAACGATCTACGAAAACTCCCTAATATTCGTCCCATCGTCGTTACCGGGCTTGCGTCGGTGCAATATAACAGATATTCTGTTGACATCGGCCGTGTCAAAATGGCACCGGCTTTCTTCCAATATCATTTTCGAATCGGCCAAAAATACCTAATACTGCGCAGTTATTGCCGATTCAAAAACGGTATTCAGGTAAAAACACGGTTCGTGTACCATACATACCATGTTTGCGCCGCCGCAATATAACAAATATTCTGTCGACATCGGCAGAATAAAAATGGTACCGGCACAATTTTCCCTATGCAACGGAAAAATCGGCAATACTCGCAGACTTTGCCGACCTGAGGCGAATATCGCTCAAATATTGTGTGGTCCCTATTGAATAAGGCCAATATGAACTCGGCATGTTGGAAATATTGTATTCCAATGAAGATGATGGAAACCAATAAAAACTTATTGTTATCCGATTAACCCAATACGCACGATGGGAATTCATATCGGAGCACAATATCCCGATATAGTATGCGGTGATTGGTATACAACAGGATATTGGAGCACAATATCCCGATATAACTTGCGGTTATTGATATACAACACGATATCGGAGCACAATATCCCGATAGAACTTACGGTTATTGGAATAGAATACGACATCGCTTGCATATTGGTGACCGACATGGACATACTGTACGGCTACACGATATACAAATATCGGTCGTCGATCATTGGACCAAAGGAGAATATATCGCGTGCATTTATCTCAGAACGCGGATACCAAGTTACCAATATGAATTACGTACGTTGGCATATCCACGTGGCAATACGCGAGAAATATATTGGGTGTGGATACACACATAACATAAGCGTTCTGCGTTGCGAACACATTAACATTGATCGACAGTGCAAGTATGTACAGCTGTTAGTACGGCACACAGTACACACAGCCTCGCGCGCTTGAAACTAGACAACCACCAAACCATTCTGAATAACTAGCCTGAACACCCGCCGCGACCTACCGTTTAATGAGAAAGCCTAATAACAACGTGCTCATTGGAGTGATCGCTTTCCAACAAATGTTTATTGCAGTTGTAATGCCACAAAAGTTGATCGCCAAACGATAAACCCAGCGTACCGGGATACAATTCGATGTTGCAACACAAGAAACTATCGGTGCTGGGACACAACCACCACATCGAATACGATATCAATACGAACTTACCGACGGTGAGAAATACAACATCAAACACGATATACTATTCGAAGTTACCGGTGTTGGGACCGAAATCGAACGCGATACGTGACAATGTCCGTTCGCACGATAAAATAATGAGGGTGAATAGGTTTGGCAGGTCACGTGCATGTAGTTGCTTCTTATGCGCACATTTATCAATATTGACCCACCTTTCTGGGTAATCCTACGTGCTACACAAAATCCACGACGACATGCGAGCACATTTCACCCACCACTTTTCGTCGCCTGTTTCGCGAGATTCACACACTGTACAAAAAACGACGCGAAAAATACGTGCATTTGCGCCATCAAACGATACGTTACAGCCTCGTTTTTCGAGAAGATAGTTTCCATCGCCAACCCGCGCCTGCGCGCGCAAGCTCGCGCTCCGGAAGCAGTTTGAACTTCGAACTGTTCGAACTTCAAAGGAAGCGAGCCCGGCGAGCCCGCGAGCCGGCGTGCTGCTGAGCCAGCAGAGCGGCCGAGAGAGCTGAGAGAGCCGCCAAGCCGCGCATGCGCAGTGCGCAGCGGGCGGGCGTCGGTTGCGCGACCGGGCGACCCGGCCAGCCGGTGCCGTTGCGCTGCCGGCGTGATTGAGGAGTTTCAGCGAATATAGGGGGCGCTCCGATCGATTCAACATGGCGGACAAGAGTTGGATAGTTTTGCGACGCCCGTAGACCGGTAGCGTATAAACAGTATAAATAAAACAATGCGTGTCGTTCTCCGTTTGTTGCCGTGTGCGAGACGATCATCGTTTCAACCAAGACGTACCGTGATGCTACAGATGGAGTGTTCAAGCCAGTCGAAGGCAAGAAATTTTGCCATAGTCAAGATATGTGTGCAAGTGTTCGACGTGAGCTCTCACGCTGGTGCAGCTGTCATCAAGTTGAACCGAATGTACGCGGGTCCAAAGAAAGGTACATATCAACAATGTTCGCGCGTTGAAACTATTACGCGTACTTTATCTAAGACTAAACTTATCGGTCTGCGGCGACAAACATTTTCGTTGACGTTGCTTAGATGATGTAACCATTCAGGCCTCGCATTAAAAGGTGTTGCGAAATCTTCGGTTGTTCTAGTTACTTGTGCTAAAAAGCGGTTGGATGGGAAGTATGACGACTACAGCATACAAGGGACGATTGAGGTCTTGATCCTGCGTTCTATGTATCGAAACATCGGTATCCTTGGTGTTATATTGCGATCAGCTGGTCGCCGATCGTCCTGTTTTTTACGCATTATGTAAACAAGCCCCGGAAGCGCCAATCTCATTTCGATGTGCTTGTGCACCCTTACAAGTCTCGTTTTGGCTCTTGTGGAAAGCTTTATTGTAATAGCAATAGTCTCATCTGTGATTCGAGTTGTATGTGCCACGGTGATATCTGCTGTGTGTGTGATCTGCTGACAAACAAGTCTGTATTAAATGCGAGAAGGAGAACGAAGGTAAAGCTTTTTAACTGTTTTCTTTTTTCAGAACAGGGCAAAGCTTCTAAAACAATAGCAACCTAAGCCGATATTTGAGTGTGCTCAAAAATGAATGGCAAAAGGTGCTTAGGCTAGGAGGTAGATGTACGCAGTTGATTTTCTGTTTGCCTCAGCATTGTAAATTGGAAGATATGTATCAGCACAAGACACGTGTCCTTTTGAAAATGTCTTTTATTAGGGCAAAAATAGGTTTTCATACACAACCGAAGAGTTCGCAACTTCATTTATTGCGAGGCCTGAACGGTTACGTTATCTAAGCAACGTCAACGAAAATGTTTGTAGCCGCAGACCGATAAATTTAGGTTTAGATAAGTATGCGTCATAGTGAATTCAGCCTCAAACACGCAACATTGCTGATATGTACCTTTCTTGATGACAACTGCACCAAAGTGAGAGCGCCCACGTCATCGAACACTTGCACACATATCTTGACTATGGTATGGCAAGATTTCTTGCTTGAAGTGAAGATCATCTCGCTACGACTAGCTACGACCACCCACCGCAGCGATGCAGTCGTCGAGGGGGCGCAACGCAGTCAGTCGCCGTCACTCGACGCTGCTCGTTTGGCATTCACGGCTTTCCGCCCAGGTGCTCCGTTTGTACTTGGCACCGAGTGTTATTTTCTGTGCTTGTGTGAGCTCAGTGGCTGGATATGGGCCTCAAGAGCAGTTATTCAGGCTCAATAGCGTTCGCCAAAGAACTTCTGAAGAAAATATCACCCAGAAAAAAAGCACGAAGACGCAACGCACCAGCTTGGCGGACTATGCACTGGGCGCAGAAATCGGGCCCTGCGGATTATACACCAAATGCAAACTATCTAAACAAAACAAACACTTTTAGGCTCCAATTGGCTTCTGCGGACTATACGCCTGGACACTGGTGCCTGTTATTATGCATTGTATATTCACTGGTTTGTTGTGGCTTGAGACTGCCTTCCTGTAATGATGCAGAGGGGTCCATTGAACCTTGAAATAAAGATATTTAAGCACATCTAGATGCAATGTCCCTTGAAGCCAGATGGTCAGGGAAAAGGTCTGCCATTACCCAATTTGCCAACAGCACACCAATGGTCACGATCAAAACTCACCGAGGCAATGGGCACTTTTCCACCACAATATTTATTGCCGTGTAATCACCAATTTGGTCCATTAAACATCTTGAGGCTGTAGCCTATAGCACATCCATTCTGGATCTGCAAAGCTTATGCTGTAGGCATGCATCATCTCATGAGCATGTTTCTTATCAATCTTAAACGTAAAACGCTAGTTATGCAATGAAATTCCCATATCATCACATTTTTAGCAAATTGAATGGTCCCACCTGTCACACTGTCAGCTTTGGAAGTAAACCAATTCACAATACCACCAGTGGCATACATCGTGCCAAACATTAGTGCCGCATGTGGCACAAAAATGTCCTAACTAGGGAAGCAAACTTAATCGATTGTGTTGATTGGGATAAATTATCAATCAAAGAAGGTCACTCGAAGGAAAGTTTTCTCGCTGAACGAATGACTTTTTATTGGGCGTTGCGCAATGTAAGGCCGAAGACATTCACTCCGTGATCGGTACAGGAGCATTTGCTTAGCAGTCGGTCGTGCCTGTGAAAAACAACGAAAGCAAAGGTGGATTAGAAAGGCGATAGATTCGCCTTTGCACGGAGTACTTACACTCAAAATCGTGTCAACATAAAGCGACTATGGCCCACCTTGCTAGCAGCAATCTTAAAATTTATCCGTGTAGTCGTCGCACCCGTGCACCAACCGAAAGCGTTGCTGCAAGCCCCTCCGCCGTCAACTTTGAGTCGCTGTTGAGTCTGCAGAACTGCTCTATGAGGTCCATACCCACCCACTGAGCACATACACAAGCACAGGAAATAAAACTCGGTTCCAAGTAGATGCGAAGAGCCCGGGGAGGAAAGCCCTCGATGCCAAAACGACCTGCGTCGGGCGACGGCGACTGACTGCGTAGTACAGTACACAGGTTGCGCTCCTTCGACGCCTGCATCGCTGCGGCGGGTGGTCGTAGATAGTCGTAGCAGGTCGTGTCACCTCTGTTGCTCGTACCGAAACACTAGAGCTGCGTAATATTCTTGCTGCCGAAGTTTATAAGCCTACGTTCGCGGCCAACGCATTTACACTAAGCCGACGCCCAGCGAACCTATCCCCCTCGTTCTCTTTCGGCGACCGGCCGCCAGGGCGGTGGCACCGTCGCTGAAACTCCTCAATTGGCGTTCGTTGCACTCTGTGTTCGTGGGCATCGAGCGAAACCTGCACACTTTCAATTGCTTCGAAAGGTACGTATACACGACTCTATTACTTGCAGCATTGAGTGCTTTGGTGTACGCGGATCACAGTAAACACCGAAGGATAGAAAGGAGACGTGAAGTTTTTTAAATCGCGGCCTTTTTAAACGCATGTATCCCTAGCTGTTGAAAGCCTCTAGCTGTGCTCTGTTGCAGGCGCCATCTCGACTGCGTGTGCTCTAACGTAACGTCAGTCACTGTTCACACTCGGCTAGCTTTGCCAGTTTGTTATCTCATGTGCGAAATAGACGTAGAAACCAGCGCCGTATCTCTTTCGGATACTCAGCCTCCAGCCCCCTTCCTCCCGGCGTGCATTCTGCCGCGACCGTTCGCCGCATTGAATTCGCGGGCGCGTTAGGCTCGTTCGAAGTAAGGCCTTAGTTCGAAGAGGCGTTGTTTGAAGCTGACGAGTCGCCGAAGTGTTACCGGAGCTTCTTTTTAGGAAAAGTCGCAATCGACGCTCGGCGGCTCGGCTCTGAGCTCGTACTTTTCTCCTCCCGGGTAGACCATGAGTGCCGATGAACGAATTTGAAAAACGCGAGCGAGTGACTTTGTGACGCCGCCCAACTGTCCTATCAACGGTGCAAAGCAATTAATGTACAGAAAAAAAAAGCGCTTTTTTATATTTTGTTGGCCATGTTTCACCTCAACGCAAAGTGAATCGCGGCTGTACGTCGGTTGACTCATTACTCTGCCTAGATTGTAACGGAACCTTTTTGGTGTGATCTTATTCTGACATCGTTATATCTCGCCTTTTCATTTTGGCTGCACACTTCTAGACGACACTCTACACATTGCACTCCTTGTCGACATGTCGCTGGTGCTTGATACTAATTGGAAGTCACTGTTTGCTCACTCCTTGGTGCACATATTTTATGTTCAACATCAGTTATCTGGAGGAGGCTCCATGAAACCCTGGAATTTGTTTAGAGGTACCTCTACATACTGTATTAGAGTGCTGTTTTGTGTGTTGTAGGTTCGTACAAAACCAAATTGCACTTTGTAATATACCCTATGACTGTTTACTACAATTAAAGTTGCAATGAAACATTGGCCACTAGAGGTGACTCGGCGAACGTGGCCGACAAATTCCTCGCATAATTTTCTCCACGGGTCATTTTGGATGTTGACAAATTTTCTTGTGAATAATGAGTGTTATGCACATATGTTTCTTCTACTTTTCAGACAAGTACTTCAGTTAGATAAGCCCCAGCAAAGGTAGCAAGAGAGTCTCATAGGGTCACACCAAGGATGACGGCATTCCTGCTCGAGTCCCGGGTCTTCTCAGCGAACGTCACTGAACATAATGGTATATTCCCTTTCCTTATCTTTGTGGGAGCCAAGGGTGAAAGACGAGGCAGAGGGCATGTGACAGTTGGTCGGCGGAGAAGTCACGAGCTGGCGCGAGACAGTGCGTGCTGAGCGAGGCTGGAGCTGGGCAGGAACATCGGAGCCGGGCTGCCCGGCCTGGCCTATGCCGAACCCCGGAGCGGTCCACCAGCGAGGTTCGAAGTCCGGACCGGTAGAAACGGCGAGTCCTGGCCATCTAGCCTAGGCCACGACGATTCCAGGGTGGTTCCACAGCGAGACTCGGGCAGTGATAGCCCGGGACAACCAGCCTACGCAGCGCTGGCGTAGCAAGGACGATCCGCAAGTTTGGACACTGACTCCGACTGTGAGCTCTGTTCGACGGGCGACAACAAGTGTCGGCGTGCCTGGACTGCTGGCTCTGAACGACGGGCAACCGTGAGGTACAGTCAACTTATTCGCTGTCTTCTTGTTCGGGCGGAGCGGATACCGATTGGGCGGTGATTCTTAGTAGCTAAGCGAACTCCATAAAGAAACCAACCTTAAAATGGCACATCCAACGTGGGGCTCGTTCGGTATGCCTCTGCTTCTAGTCGTCCCCAGGGAGTCTCACGGATTCGTTGAGCGGGTTGTTCACTAACGCCAGCGATGCCCGTTGATACATATATGTTGGAATTTTGGCGACTTGTCTCACGGCAGAGTTCAGCAGGTGTCTCCTCGAATCGAGTGCCTAAAGGGCTCGAAGAACGAGGTTGCAGACCCGCTTTCTCGGGTACCCCAACATAGTGGTTGGCAGGAGACGGGGAGCGCGTTTAAGATGTAAGAAAGTCGTCTTCAGAGGCAGAGGAGAGTAACGGCATGTTTGCTGGAAGGCAGGATAACGAGTGGCAGGAAGGGAAACAGCCAGGACTCATTGCAGATTTAGGATTTAGGCTTGGGGTGATGCGGTAGGCAAGTAAGCGCTTGTCGAGGCCTGGAGTGCAGATGGGTTTTTGTCAGTGGGTGTTTGGAAAATTGAGGAAATGGCAGTTGACACCGGGAACACTGGCAGACGAGATTATCAGCGGGTGTCGGGTAAACTGGAGGAAATTGCGGTTGGCACCGGGAACGCTGGCAGGCGAGTTAATGAGCACTATGATTTGTAACTGCTGGGCCAAGACGGCTAGTGGCTTCGCGTCAGTCCACCAATCGAAGGGCGGAGGGACGACTCTCCCTTGAGGGGGGTCGTTCCAAGAAAGCTACGAAATGATTTATGTGATTCTTTCTCGACTTCACTCTGGCCGGTCGTGGCAGTGACAGCAAGACTTTTAATAAGTTATGTCGCGTCACGACCTGGCCGGGGATGCGGTGGTAGACATTTAGGTGGCTTGTAGCTGTCCAGCTTGCCTTGAAGTGTGAACGATTAAAGCGGGCTTGCTCGCTGAGCATGAACGGTGGAAGCGAGCCTAAGGCCCACTTCAGACGGGGCAATTTACCCCAGCAACTTAACGTCGCAACACCAGCAACACGGGCCGCCTGCGTTCACACGCTGCAACCGAATTCCTACGACTTGCCATCATCATCATGAAATTTGATTTTTCTTGCACTATATAGACGCACAACTACGTGCTAAAAACATGTTTTTATATCTTTGAGTGCCGTTGAGAATACTCATGTTTCTGAAAAAGTTTATTTCCAAAAACGATCCATTTCAAACCAGGACCAAGTCCTCAGCTGTCATCCTCACCACCACAGGGGTGTCACGTGAAAATATTGCGTCCCTGATTGGCTGCTGCTGCTTCAAACTTCTCCAGTTTGTTCGAGTTGCTTGTCTGTTTTGAGCCGAACCTGATCTCAGAAATTCGTGCTGATCTGGGAAAACCTAGGGAACAACCTGCCAGCAACCTCAAAATTGCTAGAAAGGTTGCACCGTCTGAAGCGGGCCTTAGGGAACTGAAATCAAGGGCAGTGGAGCTCTGGGTTCAAACCCACCTGGAGACGTTTCTTTTCTTTTTGCCTTCTTTTTAGTATACTGTTAACGACTTAATTTTCGCGGGCTCAAATTTTTGCGAATCGGGCCGAAGCTTAAAATTTGAAATTATTCGCGGGTTCTGATTTTCGCGAATCGAGCGTAGCTTCCGTAGTGTTCGCATATTGCCCGAGTTGTTCGCGGGACGTAGTTTCCGCGTTTGTAGGCAAATCGCGAAATCCACAAAAATTAGGTCCTCGCGAAAATTGAGTCGTTTTCAGTATATATATATATATTTATATTTATAAATAATACTTTTTTTAAGTTTTAACGTATAGACGCATAATTTACACACTAATTCACATTCAGAAGTGCTTTTATGCACACACTGTGGCTCCCTAGTGCTTGCAATAGCTTCTTGCTGAGCTATTGCAAGCTCTGCAAAGGGAGGGGCATCTTCCCACCGTTTGCAGGCTGTAAAGCTGTGGCTTGCACAGCTCAAGCAGGTCGCACCTTGCACACTGGCTCCATCATCAAGCATAGGGGCTGCATGAGTCGCGCCACACCATAAGGCTATATACGGTCGGGTCACAGCACCTGGGACCATTTGTCGCTGCACTCAGCTATGGTATGGTGGCATGGTCAGGGCATAAAGCAAGGGTATAACTTGGAAATGCTCGTCTTCATCACATTTGAAGCACATTTTATTATTACTTTTGTGGCGAGTTGTCAGCATTTTAAGAGGGCGCGGTACCTCTATTTATTCGTCCGTTTCAGCCACCAGATGGCGCGCGGCTCGAAACGTGGTTGAACGCGCAACTTCTAGATGGCGCCAGTATCGAGGTGTGAAAAGGCCCGCGTTATCCGCTGCGTGAAATAGATCCTGAACTCTGCCGTGTTCTCCCGGCGGAGGAAGTTTCTGCACCCCTCGCGCGCGCTTGGTATGTACGCGCGGTGACCGAGTCCGGCCTCTGCGCTGTGTGATGCAGTGGGTGGCGCTCGTTTCTGTTCGGAGGTAGGAATAAAAATGCCGGTCCCCTTTTTTACGACGCTCGTTTCTATAGCTTGTTTTTCTTTTCTTTTTTTTATCTCAAGTGACCTACAGTACCGCCTGTTCGAAATCGTCCTTTGCGGTGAGCGATTGAGAGTCAGGTTAGCATTTTATTTGGGTCAGCACTACGCGTTTAATGGAGACCTCGGGCGGCGATGTAAATATGCATTGCTTCCCAAAGTGTGTCCAAGGTGCGCAATGACAATTGGAAAGGGTATTGAAGGCGCGCGACCGTCGGTTGGTAAAATACGTGCGTTAGATTCACTTATTCAGTCTAATAATTTTTGCCAACGTCTTTAATCTGTTTCGACAAATGACATGGTCGAGTCTATTGATAACCTTAGCTAGATTGGACGTACGGAGTGTCCGGGCTTTAAATAAATTTGCTTCGTTTATGTGAATGAATAACTGTTTTCTCTTTTCCGTGCTCGGTGCTATGCAAAAATCGCCGAGATGTTATGGTAGCTCAGTGTGGCGGCGTTTTGCACGCTGACTCGCTATTGCATTCACTGTGCACAATATGTGTTCAGATGGAATGTGCCAAATCGTATTTCCGTTCGATATGATAGATTTACTTTGCTACAGTGTTAATTATATTTTCCTGATTTAAACTGGTTCGTCCCTGATCTGAGCCTAAGTTTAAATTCGAAGGGCAGACAGACTTAGCATCGTAACAGCCGTAATGCGCAGAAAGAAATTAGTACCATGAAAGAAAAACAAAAGGATACGAGGTGGCTCAGTGTTATAGAAGTAATGAGTGTGCAAAGGATGGGATACGGTCCATTCGTCACATGCACACTCGTCACAGGACGATTGGTCACAGGACGATTCGTCACACAGGAACATTCGTCATAGGATGACTCGTCACGCGGCCAACCGGTCTCACAATAGTTCGTCCCCCCAAAAATGTATTGTTCAATTTGGTTCGGGCGGACAAAGGCGAAGAATTTGTAAGGAACGTTTTAGCTTCTGATTCGGTCTCGAACATTGAATGTTGGTTGGGCCTCAGAAAGTCGGTCACCTCTTATCTTAGCATGTCTTTCGCTTCTCGAGGTCAAAGAATTTGTAACAGACGTTCTAGCTATCTGGGTCCGTCCTGAACGGTGAATGCGGAGGCCATAGAAGAGCGACTATTTTTGAACTACATTCAAAAGGATGGAGGTGATCGCAACAGAGAGAGCCATGATGCTGCACGAGGGGTACTCGTACACATTCGGCAGAAGGAATTCCGATACTTGTTGGTTTTGTCGAATAGGTGTATGCAAGGCAAAACTAAAAACTAATTTGGCTGCCAGTCGGATTATTGCTCGTTCAAGCCTGCAACTGAGATCAACCTGCTGAAGACCCGTAATATAATGAAAGGAAAAGCGGATGAGTATTGTAATATTAGTTTATATAACCATTGGTTTACGTGACAGTGGAAAATTGTGAAACTCCTCATCAGGGTATGTGGGCAGATGTTGAAATTTACAATTTACTATCGTCCCCTGCTCGATCAATGAGACCAGTTGCCCGCATGACGAGTCATCCTGTGACAAATGTTCCTATGTGACGAATCATCCTGTGACCAATCGTCCTGTGACGAATGCGCATGTGACGAATCGTCCTCATCCCGCAAAGGATGCCATCGTACGTGTTTTTTTTTTCTTTTTTGTTTTTTTTAACTCTCCGTATTGCTGGGAAACGCTCAAGGTACCAGCAAAGACAGCGAGCTGGCGTGAAATTTCCATCGAGCGGAAAACGAGTGTGACTTTTATTTCATCATGCGCTTTCATTTTGATATGGCTCAAAATGGGCGCGAAATAGTAACAGGTAAGGCAACAAAATTTAGATGTTAGGTCTGGAGCACCGCCATACTCAGCCGTGTTGGGGGCATCTCTCGCGAGTCAATACGGCAAAGGTATTGCGCGTCGAACTGTACGTGAGAGTTATCCATTTCAGCGAAACCTTGATTTCGCAAAACTATTGTGGCTCGAGTCGTGGCTTCCAGTACTTGAAAGCCACGAGCGAGAAATAAATGACAGTTGATTTTGAAGGACAATCGCGACGTCGAAACCCATAAAAGAGAGTTCCAATAAGACGAGAGCTTCCCCTTCTCTTCAAGTGCGTGGGTTACGCTCTCAATCCTGCACCTGTGGTAACACCGCAGGCTCCTAAAATGGCTTTAAAAACGTTCCTGATCGCAAAAACTTTTTTTTTTTTTTTTTTTTTTTGTCGAGGCGCTATTTTATTTTTTTTACTTTTTGTCTACCTTGATACCCCATCAGCGCAAAAACTACCATAAACTAAAAAAAAAATAGTGGGCATACAACGACAACGCACCCACTGGGACCCGAGTCAAGGCAAGAACAACTAACTACTAAAAGGGGAAAAAAATCATGTTCGCATACACAGACAGAACGCCTCCATCGAAAGAAATGAATCATGCGCTTGTTCTGCCAGTCTCGTTGTGCGTCTGTCAAAAGCCACAAAGGAGGAAGACAATCAGCGCCTACACCACTCCCCCCCCCCCCCCCCCCACCACCCCTAAAAAGAAGAAAAGAAAGGTTTCTTGGGCGCGCGCGCGGTCGCCCAAGCGATGACCTTGGAAGGGTATGCGATTGTAGCACGTTTGTCCCCCGGTTGTGCCCCTGTCTCAAATGCCACGGTCCGTTTCTCCCAAGTGCCCGTCTTATCTTCCCGAGTATCAACTCCGCAGTGATTCTGAATCATTCCGATGCTTTCCAACGTTGCAAAACTCAACCATTTCGTCCTTTACCCTGAGACTGGGGGGGTTTTTTGAAGAGCAGAAGAAACAGAAAAAACAGACAGGTCTCAACCTGTCTGTTTCTTCTGCTCTTCAAAAAAACCCCCCAGTCTCAGGGTAAAGGACGAAATGGTTGACTTCCACCAGCTAGCCTGTACTTTGACTCTTTTCTCGTTGCAAAACTGTTAGACGAATATTTGCACAGAAGTATACTCTGTTCGCAGAACTATCTACGGCGCTAAAATTCAAAAGCGCCGAGTTGGATTGGGGAACTCGTGTAGGTTTAGCTCATCGTTGGAACATTCTTATTCGCTCGATGAACTCCACAAAACGTGTAAATATTAGAATGAACTTTCCAGAGAACGATAGTTGTTGTCGGGGTTCCAGGCGACCGGACAGGTCGCAATTATTGGCTGATTAAAAATTTTATTTCATAATCACAATGTATCATCAAGGGCACGCCATTTCCTCATCACTTCTTCTACGAAAAGAGTTGCTGTATTCGTAGCACACACAGACGGAAACGGTTGAGACTGCCCAAATAATATCTTCTTTTGGCAGGTACTGCGCAGCGATTACACACAATGCCTCTAACATAAACATGCTGCTCCACATGTCTATTCACAAGATGCAATACATCGTTCTCCCAACTTTGTTGAAATGGGCATGAAAGCGCGTAACCGTCACTTTTTTGAAGTTCTACTTAGAGGTGAAGTGTTTACCGTAAAAAGTCGTTAATTATTTATTTTTTTCCGTGTACTACAAAGCTCGATTCCCTTAAATTTTTGTTTTTATATCGTCTCTACAGCGCTTTTACGTCGGTACTTTCGTGTTGGAGGACATCACATAATGTGCGAAAAAAAAAACAAAAAAACGGTAGGATCGATGCTGCATAGCCTTTTTTTTTTTGTGGACATCAAGAAAAAAAAAAGATAGTAGTTGTCTTCACTTCGCACTGCATGTTTTGGCACGGAAGTTCCTATTTGGTTATGATGTCTTTACTTTCTTAAAAATTATATACAGTAATTTAAATTACCGAATTACAAAAACGTCGAAATTGTATAATTGCCTTTCGTTGGGACGCCATGACGACAGCGACACTCGTGTTCCCTCGTGGTTTTCGCCAGCATTTCTACGATGAATTGCCAGGATCGCGAGATGCAACAGCGTGACACTCCGTCTTTTGTGACGTCATTTGTTGCACTTCGGGACAACTTTTGATGTATGGCCAGCATAAGACGCTAACCACACCAATCGGAGACGCGCTGCAGGTGCCATAGTACTGCTCGTAAAAGTAGCTGTCACGTGCTTTGCTCCGCGACTGAGGGTTGCCAAATTACGGTGAAACGGAGTATAGACAAAACAGACTGGACGACATTTACCGGGCATCTTTAGAGCTGCGAAGCTCAAAATCACGCGTACTCATAAGATTTTTTTTTTCTCGCGTGTTTGTGATTTTTATGATGTCCTGCAAGCAAGAAAAAAATATATATGGTGAAGTCACTCCGAGGGGGTACCGATAACTGCGAGCCACGAACATGAAGGACTCGCTAACATCCGTCAGGAGTGTGAACGGTAAATCGTCACGCAAACATATTCTCACAAGCTGCAAATATTTATTTGGCTTAGCAAGTAGAATACTAGTATACTAACGACATGTGATTATTGTACACAAGATACCATTTCTCGGTTCTTCAAAACCATTTCCCAAGTCTGAACGGTCGCGCTACGGGCCGCGGCTAGCCGTGCCCTCGATAGACTACGGAGCTGCGTTGTGTCGTCTGCTACTGTACCGCCAACAGGAGAGCGCTAGCTCTGTGTGTTCCACAGATGCGTGTTGCGGTATAACTCTGTACGTCTGTCCTAGAGGAAGACAAAGAGATAGGCTCTGTGACCCCCTCCTAAGCTAACAAAAACAAACAGAAGTATACTCGTTTGGACTGAAAGGTTTACAAAATAGTGACCAGACATTGGAAAAACATATGTCACAGAACTTGGTTTATGAAATGGCATCATTGTTTCGAGCAAGAAATCACCTGCTCACCACTGGGACGATGAAATCGTCACTATTTATTGCGTCAGGTATATTTGCGCTCATGAAGAAAAATCTGAACACATCCTTCTCCCAAAGTCCTATGTCGAATAATAAACACTTTTTTAAACATCTATGCACAAATAACTCATTTTTTTCTACACTTGTGTATGCACGTTAATTGACGTCAAACCGCATTTTTGATTAGATCTTGATGTCTACACCAACTACATTCATATTTTTTAGGGCTTTATTGAACGATAACTTCAACTATAGTTAATGGAACACGATGGCTCGATCTCGACAAAAACCTCAAAGTGCGAAGCTTCCACAGACGGTCGCTAGCGAGTATTCTCAATGTGAGACTTCAGAAGCTTTCGCTTGCCATAGGGAGCTTGCTTTCGACTACAGCACTGCACGGGCCCGGAAAGCGCGGAGCGCGCTGCTGTGGGGAGAGGTTGACTTACAAGATGACGTGTTACGTGGTCACGTAAGATGGCGTCATTTCGTGCAGCGTGATCACGTAAGATGACGTCATTTCGTGTAACGAGATCATGTAAGATGACGTGTTTGTGTCACGTCATCACGTAAGATGACGTCAGTTCGTATGAACTGACGTCATCTTACGACAACGCCAACAACATTAGTGCCGTCCGGAACCATTGACCTTAGAAACGCGCTTCTTCGCTTGAAGAGCTGATATGCGTTGATTGTTATTTGTTTCTTTTGCCTACTACAGACCATTCACGAACTCGCCTTCTGGGTGCCACCAACTTCGTCTACTGGGCTGTGAAGCGCGTTCGAGCGTGCGCAATACCTCTCTAGGCCGAAAGATTGTACACTGAGTATGCGTTCACAGCTCAATGACTTTGGCATTTTTCGTCAGGATAGATGCTCCCACGAGAAGAGCGTAATGGATATGTGAATAGAATTGGAAATTTGAAATGTTCTTGTCCAATCGCATTTTTCTTTGGTTATCAACGCTTTTTAGCGTCATCACAAGACGTTCAACCCATAATACACTGGTGATTAAAAAATAAGCACCGAAAAACATGCACCAATTTTCGCTCAAAATAAACACCGGAAAAAAAACATACCGTAATCATTACCCATGTCACCTTTTTGGGTGATATGTGAATTTCCAGAAGAACAGCGAGTTATCACCCTCCCCTAGGAATACCCTGACTACAGAGCAGGCGACCCGTTTTTCCCCGCGTTAGATTGTGGTGACCACGAACCGTACGGAGGTCACAGGACGTCCGTGAAAAATAAAAAGGAGGCAAACAACGATCTACTCTGTGCACGCTTCATCCCCAATTTCCACGACCCCAAGGCCGAAGGACGTTTGTGTGAAGGATAACGATAAAATAAAACTTTGCGTCAAAAAAAAAAAACCCGTTTTTAAAAGAAAAAAAAAAAAAGTAGAAACAAGCACGACGCGTTGACGGACCGCGAGGTTGTGGAACACCTCGCGGTCCGCTTGCCACAGGACGGTTGTCTTCGACCCATAGCTCCAAGGTGAATTTGCCACTTGCGAAAACACGGAGACCTACCCAGCGAGAACCAGGAAAGCAAGACACGCACACTGACGCCTCGGCGTGCAGAATGAAACAGGATACGGGCGCGGAATACGGCCGTGGAAGAACACCTCGCACAGTGCCGATCCGGCCGATCTCCGAACGGACGATTTCGCATATCGTGGACAGCGAGCGCCACCGCACGGGAGAGAGAGGTACCTTAAAAACGACGAAAACAAGCACCGACACCTTGGTTCTTTATATTTGCTGTAGTTACGGAACAAATCGACTTACATGAATAATTTGAATATTATTCGATTCCGTAATAAATTTAGAAGACATTAAACGCAATTCTTCTTATGTTTGAATTTAGATAATTTTGTAAATTCACTCCGAACGCAAGAGTGCCGAATTAGCCGATTTTGACCATTTTCATGATTTTTTAAAGAATATAATTAAATTTATGACGAAACATCTGTTGCGTTTAGTGACTCGATAATGACTCAATGTCTTTAAAGCCGAAATTTTCAAGAAGATCCGCGCAGCCGTTATTATGTGAGAATTTTTTTAATTTGGTGAAAAACCTCATGTATTCTCTATGGGGCTCTGAGGTGCGCCCCATCTTAAGGGTGAGGAAGCAAGCAGCAGCGAGAGCAAGAAAAAAATTGAAAGCTGCTCTTAATGAGATTTTATTACGAGCACTAGGAAGTCGTGGAGTATTCTTAAAACGCTTCTAAAGGTGAATTAGCGTATAAATGATGTGCTGATGCCTCAAAAATAAAAAAAAGTTTAATTATAATTAATAAGGATAAAAATATACACCAGGAGGACTTAAACCAGTACTACACAGTCTAAATTTGAAATTTGACACCATAAACCGCTTGGCCACCACCCAATTTTATTTTTAGGTCGTTGATCGAAATATATAAATTTTGTTTGCAGCTGTCGGCTGCAAGAGAGATAGCCTTATTTTCATTTACTTTACTATTCCCACCAAATATGACAAGTGACCAAGAATAGAACCTCATTTGTCGGCCGAGGCACTGCACTTGCATCAAGGCACACTAGCCTGGCTTGGTAGGCTTATATTTTTTTCATCACCCGTTTAGGATTCTGTTCTCGCCCATAAAAAGAAAAAAAAAAAACTGACTAAGTCTGACTTATTCTGGTGTGCAGGTACCCTTGGCAGTAAACTCTGCTAAATGGGACAAAATATATATTATACATTTTTTAGCAAATATGCATTGTTTTAGCAAAAGGAGCTACACTATTTGACTAAGGTGAAAAAGAACAAGCCTCTCTACCTGGGTCTGTTTTCATCTCTCGCAGACACTATTTCCTGCTTTTTGTGGTTTGTATCAGACTTTTGTGTCTCTGTCCGCAGAAAGCATCTGTGTTAGACTCAGACTGGTTTCTTCAGGATATGTGCAGGTATTCTTCGCAGCAAATGGCTGCCAATCAGGAAAACGAGTTTGTTCTCGGCTACCAAGAGCAAGTATTTTTAATGTGAGCTATTACCCGCCTATATGAGTTTTGTGTTTCATTCCTCTTAGGTGCCATTTCCTATGTGTTGTGGTCTTGCATTAGTATTTTGTTGTGTCTCTTCTGCAAAAAGACCCAAGTTTGACTAAGACAGGGTTCTTTCTTATACATGCAGGTCTTGGTGTCAAGCACCAGCCAATCAAGGTCAAAAGTCTGCTCTTTGCCACTGATGGCAAATGTTTTCAAGGTGAGTGATTGATGCCTATCTGAGTTGTGTGTTTCGTTCCTCACAAACACTCTATTTCCTGTCTTTATAGTGGTCTTGTGTCAGGCTTTTGTGTCTCTGTCCGGCCAAAGCATCTGTGTTAGACTAAGACTGGGTTCTTTAGGATATGTGCAGGTATTCTTCGTAGCAAATGGCTGCCAATCAGGAACACGAGTTTGTTCTCGGCCACCAAGAGCAAATATTTTCAAGGTGAGCTATTGCCCGCCTATATTTTATTTATTTTTTATTTATTTATTTATTTGGTGATACTGCCAGCATTCTGTGGAACGCCCAGGCAGGAGGTGTACAAAAACAATATTCAAAAACAAGCGAAACAAGTACAAACAGAAAGAGCCACTACTCAACAAAGTGCGAGAGTAGTGCTTCACTAAAAGTATCTAATGATCTCAAATTTACAACACTTTCAAGAAGCTTATTCCACTCACACGTGGTTCTAGGAAACAAGGATGCTTTGAACAAAGTGGTTCAACACAATGGTTCGACAAGTGTTAATTGGTGTTGGCCTCTAGTGGCCTTGTTTCGTTAAATGAAGTGTAATCACAGAGACACAGTCGCAAATTACCCTGTATCATATTGCCGCGCGCGCAGCTGGCGAAGTAGGCAGCGCGCGCGTGGCCTAACGGTTATCGCGCTTGCTTTCCACGCTGAAAGCCAGGGTTCGATTCCTGGCCGCAGAGGCACATTTTTGTTGACTCTATAAAGTAATGTTCTGGTAAATTCGAGAACCATGTTGCTTGTTCGAGGTCGGAATGTTCTACACGCCGAACCTTCTACGCCGATTATTCCAGAAGCCCACACGTGTACATAAGAGGCTCCGCGTGGCGATCTACATTCAGTCTCACCCCAGCGTTCGACTCTGTTGTCACGCCGACTTCGACGCCCACGACGCTCTGTTATTACCTTTTGTACCCTTCTATTTTTGGCACAAGTTCGCCACATTAAGCGTTTATTTCTTCTTGTTTATTTATTGTTTTTGGTCACTACCCGTGACATTTTGGTGGAGGTGCTGGGTAACACATGCCCCTGCCGCGTACCCCTCCGAGGGCCCGCAGTGCAAGTCCGACGCCAAGCACACGAAGAACCAACGAAGTCACTACCGAGATCCGGTTCAGTCGTCGCACCCAAGGCCTACACCCGGAATTCGCACTTCTGCCGCCCAGGACCAAGCAGCCAACGAAGCCGACAATGGCCAACCAGTCGCCAACCCCCGCCGCTCCTGCTGTCGTCTACCTGCCCGCCGCTCCCCGTACGCCGACTCCCTTCCACGGCGAGATCCACGAGGATGTCGAAGACTGGATCAAGCACTACGAGCGCGTGGCACGCCACAACGGATGGACTGCGGAGCAGTGCCTCCACAACATCTACTTTTCGCTGGAGGGTACTGCGAGGCATTGGTTCGAGAATCACGAGGCTTCGCTCACGTCGTGGGACATCTGTGTGGCCGAGTTGCAGCGGACGTTCGCCACCCTACACCGACGGGAGAAGGCAGAAGATTTCCTCCGAATTCAAACGCAGGGCCCCGACGAAAGCGTCACAAGCTTCGTAGAAGATGTCCTCCGCCTGAGCGCCCGTGCCGACCCACGAGCCAAAGACGAAATGAAGCTACGGGTCCTCATGCGCGGGGTGAGAGACGACATCTTTGGAAGCCTCGTGCGAAACCCGCCGGGCACCGTCGAAGCCTTTCTCACCAAGGCGACAAACATCGAGCGCGCCCTCCAAGCGCGCGCTTCCCACTACCAGCGACATCCAAGTGTCGCTGCAACCGCGCTGCTTGGCGGCGAGAACGCTCCTGGTATGGACATCCGCGAAATTATCCGGGAGGTCGTCCGGGAGGAACTCCGCCAGTTGCTGCCAGCCGCAAGTCGTCCAGCGACACTCTCCATTGCCGAGGCTGTGCGCGAGGAAGTACAACGGGCGCTCCAACCAGAGGTTCCCGTCACCACGGTTTCACCGGAGGAACAGACGTTGAGCTATGCTGCCATAGCCCGACGACCGCCGCAAGCTCCCCGCCAAGCCACGGCGCCACCCCGAAGAGACGCCCCAACGCCGCAGTATCCCCGACGACAGGAAGATCAGGCGCACGTTCACCCAGACCGACCTGCGCCGAGGAAGACAGACGTCTGGAGGACGGCCGACCGACGCCCGCTGTGTTACCACTGCGGGGAAGCTGACCATGTGTACCGCCGATGCCATACCGTCGACTCGGGCTGCGTGGATTCCACCCTAACGACCCACGCCCCCGGTATGGTGAACGCCCTCGGGAGATCGACGAGTATCTGCAACGACCTCAGTCCCCCGAGCCTGCGTCCCGCCGAGAGTTCCGGTCGCCTTCACCACGACGTCCAGCTTCGCCGATGCACCGACCCCGACGTGAAAGCCTGTCGCCCCTCGCTCCACGCCGGGGAAACTAGGCGCGGCAACTCCTGGAGGTGGAGTTGCCGAAGACGACCGACGTCAAGATCCTCGACGAACGTCGGAGGGCCCCCCCACGAACGCTACCGGAGACCGAAACGACGCTCCTGAAACGGTGTCCAACAACCTAAACGTCATCATCGACGGCCACGACGCATCGGCACTCGTGGACACCGGAGCAGACTACTCAGTCTTGAGTGGGAGGCTCTCCCGCTGCCTTCGAAAAGTCACGACGCCGTGGGATGGACCTCAAATACCAACCGCCGGAGGGCACCTCATCACACCAGTCGGGAGGTGCACTGCTCGCGGCGAGATCCACGGTGAGACGTGCCCTGTGAAGTTTGTCGTTCTGCAAGACTGTTCGAGGGACGTTATCCTCGGGATGGACTTTCTCTGCGAGTATGGCGCCGTCATCGACCTCGCTGCGAACCAGTTGTCGCTTCGAAAGCCCGTCGTGCCGCCGGTGGAGATCAACACGACGTCAACCGCGATCCGACTTATCGCCGACCATGTGAACCTACCGCCGCGGTCGAGTGTTTTCGTCACCGTTATAACCGACGCAGCCATGCACGGTGAAGCTCTTCTGGAAGGCAGCGTCCAACTGCTCCTCGAAAAAGGAATTGGTGTCGCAAGAGGCGTGACGGATCTCCAAGAAAGACGTACAACTGTTCTTGTGACGAACTTTCGCGAGGAGCCGCAGCACCTAACGAAGGGTACCACCGTGGGTCACATCGAGGAGCTTCAGGCGCCAGCCGTGGTCACCGCAATCTCCGAGGAAGCCTCGCCGCCACAGCAGAAGAGCACGACGCCGCCGCCGCTTGACATCGACCCCGAGCTCCCAGCTCCGAAGCGCCGGCAACTGGTTGTCCTCCTCGCCGAATACAGTGACTCCTTTTGCCACGACATCGAAAGTTCGCCAAACAGCAATGGCGAAACATCGCGTTATTACTGACGACGACGCATTCCCTGTCCACCAGTCGCCGTATCGAGTCTCCTTAAAGGAAAGGAAAGTGATTCAAGATCAACTCCAGGAAATGCTCGACGACGACATCATTCAACCCTCAAGAAGTCCATGGGCGTCCCCAGTCGTCCTTGTAAAGAAGAAGGTTGGGACCCTGCGGTTCTGCGTGGATTATCGTCGACTGAACGCTGTGACGAAGAAGGACGTCTATCCGCTCCCCCGCATCGACGATACGTTAGACCGACTGCGCCACTCCCGATATTTTTCGTCGATGGACCTGAAGAGTGGTTACTGGCAGATTGAAGTCGACGAACATGACCGCGAGAAAACTGCCTTCGTCACTCCCGACGGACTGTACGAATTCAAAGTGATGCCGTTCGGACTTTGTACAGCACCAGCCACCTTCCAGCGCGTCATGGACACCGTGCTGGCAGGTCTGAAATGGCAGAGCTGCCTCGTCTACCTGGACGATGTCGTGGTATTCTCACGATATTTCGACGAACACCTCAGACGACTTCGAGCCGTGCTTCAAGCCATCAAGACCGCCGGCCTGTCACTCAAGCCAACAAAGTGTCAGTTCGCCTATGGGAACTAAAGTTCCTCGGCCACGTCGTGAACAACAAAGGTGTTCTACCTGACCCCGAGAAGACCCGCGCCGTAGCTGCATTTGCGCCGCCGTATGACAAAAAGGCAGTAAGAAGATTTCTCGGGCTCTGTGCCTACTACAGGCGCTTTGTTCGAGACTTCGCCAAACTATCCGCACCACTGACACACCTCACGAAGGACGCCGTAAAGTTCGAGTGGACAGAAGAACACCAAAGGTCATTCGACGAGCTCAAAGGAAGACTCCAGACGCCCCCGATTCTTGGCCATTTCGACCAGTTTGCTGAAACCTAGATCCACACCGACGCCAGTAACACCGGACTGGGTGCGGTGCTAGTCCAAGTGCAGGACGGTGCAGAGCGAGTTATCGCATACGCAGGTCGGACGCTGTCTAACGCGGAGACGAACTATTCAACGACTGAAAAGGAGTGCCTCGCTGCCGTCTGGGCAATAACAAAGTTTCGCCCATATTTGTATGGAAGTCCTTTTCGCGTGGTCACAGACCACCACTCGCTCTGCTGGCTGGCGAACCTGAAGGACCCCTCCGGACGCCTCGCTCGGTGGAGCCTACGACTGCAGGAGTTCGACATGACCGTGGTGTACAAGTCCGGCCGGAAGCACAATGATGCCGACTGCCTGTCGAGGGCCCCAGTCGAGGCCGGTCCCTCCTGCACCAAAGAGGACGACGACGAGTGTTTCCTCGGCGCTCTGGATGTCAGCGACATGGCAGCACTCCAGCGAGACGACCCTGAGCTGCGAGCACTCATCGAGCACCTAGAAGGACAAGGAAGCGCCGTTCCGTGCGGTTTTGTACGAACACTGCCAACCTTCTCCATCCGACAAGGTGTGCTCTACAAGGAGAACTGCAGCGACAACAGCGCGGCGTGGCTGTTGGTGGTCCCTTCCAGTCTTCAAAAAGAAATTTTTCAAGCCTGCCACGATGACCTGACGGCGGGACACCTTGGTTACAGCAGGACTCTTGCCAGGATACGCGAAAAGTACTACTGACCCAAGCTTGAGAAGACAGTGCACCACTACACCCGATCTTGCCACGAGTGTCAACGACGGAAGAAGCCACCGACGAGGCCGGCAGGACTTCTTCAGCCTATTGCGCCGCCATCTGCCCCATTCCAGCAAATCGGTATGGATTTACTCGGACGCTATGTTACCCCACGAACCGGCAGTCGACGCAAGCGACGACGCCCAGGTGGTTGCCCGAAGGGCAGAAGAAGTCCGTCAGCTCGCCAGACTCCGGATTAAGGCTCAACAACGTGTCGACACTGGCCGCTACAACCTTCGTCGTCGGGACGTCCACTTCCAGCCCGGAGAGAGGGTGTGGGTGTGGACACCGATCCGCCGCCGTGGTCTCAGCGAGAAACTCCTGAAGCGCTACTTTGGACCCTACAAAGTGCTTCGTCGACTCGGGGATCTGAACTACGAGGTGATGCCCGATGGAACACATGCTTCCTCACGCCGCCCTCCACGACCGGAAGTCGTCCACGTCGTGCGACTGAAGCCGTACTACACTCGATAGGACTGTGGACCTTATCTGTTCCAAATGACTCTTTAGTTTACCGTCCTTTTTATTTGCTTTGTTTTGTTTTTGGGTTGCATCGGGACGATGCACTTTTTTTGAAGGGGGGAGTAATGCCACGCGCGCAGCTGGCCAAGTAGGCAGCGCGCGCGTGGCCTAACGGTTATCGCGCTTGCTTTCCACGCTGAAAGCCAGGGTTCGATTCCTGGCCGCGGAGGCACATTTTTGTTGACTCTGCAAAGTAGTGTTCTGGTAAATTCGAGAACCATGTTGCTTGTTCGAGGTCGGAATGTTCTACACGCCGAACCTTCTACGCTGATTATTCCAGAAGCCCACACGTGTACATAAGGGGCTCCGCGTGGCGATCTACATTCAGTCTCGCCCCAGCGTTCGACTCTGTTGTCACGCCGACCTCGACGCTCTGTTATTACCTCTTGTACCCTTCTATTTTTGGCACAAGTTCGCCACATTAAACGTATATTTTTTCTTGTTTATATATTGTTTTTGGTCACTATCCGTGACAATATTATAAAGAAACTTCAGCCGTTCTGTTTTTCTCCGGGTTGCTAAATCACTCAATCCCGATCTTGGGCACAAATCTGAAACGAATGACATAAAACCATAACGGTTGTACACAAACCGCAATGTTTTTTTTTGCACAGTCTCTAACATATCGATTGATAGCTTTGTATGAGGGTCCCATACAATACATGCATATTCTAGCATTGGTCTTATGATGGTTTTATAAGCAGTCAGTCTAGTTTCAGGTGAACACAGGTTAATATTTAGTTTTAAAAACCAGAGCTTCCGCATTGCTTTACGAGCTATAACCTCAATATGTGCACTCCATGACAAATCAGAGGTAACTAAAGCTCCGAGGTATTGATATTGGTTAACAGTATCGAGTGGTACTCATTTGATAGAATATGTAAAAAACAAAGGGTTGTTCTTTCGCGTCACGGCCATTTGAACACACTTTTTACAGTTCAGAACCATATTCCATTTTATGCACCATGCATGAACCAAAGATAGACAATAATTTAATTCTTCTTGATCAGACGGGTTGTTTACCTTAGCAAAAAAAACAGAATCGTCAGCAAAAAATCGGCTTTGTACATTGGGGTGGTGTATCTTTAAATCGTTAATAAAAATTAAAAACAAAAGTGGCCCAAGGACCGAGCCCAAGGGCTCGCCCGAGAAAGCGGGTGACTCGGGGGAAAAAACAGAGTCAACACTAACACACTGCGTTTAGTGTTTCATTCCTCTTGGATGCCATTTCCTATGTGTAGTGGTCTTGCATTTGTATTTTGTTGTCTACCTTCTGCAAAAACACCCAAGTTTAATTAAGACCGGGTTCTTTCTTATATACATGCAGGTCTTGGTGGCAAGCACCAGCCAATCAAGGCCAGGAGTTCGCTCTTTGCCGCTCATCGCAAGTGTTTTCAAGGTGAGTGATTGATGCCTGAGTTGTGTGTTTTATTCCTCAGAAATACTCTATTTCCTGTCTTTATTGTGGTCTTGTGTGAGGCTTTTGTGTGTCTGTCCGGCCAAAGCATCTGTATTAGACTACGACTGGGTTCTTTAGGATATGTGCAGGTATTCTTCGCAGCAAATGGCTGCCAATCAGGAACACGAGTTTGTTCTCGGCCACCAAGAGCAAGTATTTTCAAGGCCAGCTATTGCCTGCCTATATCAGTGATGTGATGGCTGCGCCAGTTGTGCCAAACTGCGCTAAGGGGCGAACCCTGCTACATCCTGCTACTTTTTGCCAAAATATGGGTAATCTGCGGCAAGCCTGAGCCAAAGGGTCAATTTTGGTCGCCTTTCAAAACTGAAACTATACTAAGTACCGTAACTGAGCATGCATAAGCTAGGCGGCGCAAACGGCCGCCCGACACAAATACCCTGCATCAATCGTTCATGGTTTTTGCATGGTTTTTCCGCCATGCCGTCTCTTCTTTCACGCTCTCGTCGTCTCGTAAGCGTTAGTCTCGTCTCGCTTTTTGTTTTACGATAGATGTTGGCGTGTGTGTGTGCTGCGACGCTAGTGTGCTGGGTACCAGCCATGACGTGACGCTGTGAAACGAAACTATGTTTCGGCGCGGCGGGTGTTGCTTTTTGAACTGAAGCTCTCGCTCCTGAAATCAACGGCCACACGACATTGCAGATATGGAGCTTCCTAAACTGAAACATAAGGACCGCCGCATGTTCATCAACATTCATGTTCTTGTTTAAAACATAGGCTGCTACAAAAATTTCTCTCTGACTCAAAGACTGCCGTGTCGAAGTTTTGATTACCTAGGTTTCTCTTGGTGGGCTTTCTTTCGAGAGGGACCCCGGCACGTGAAAAATGTGTCGTGAAGAAAAGTTGAAGTAAGCTAAAGAAAAGAAGGGAATGTCTGCATGCTGAACCCGCAGAGCACGCTTGTCTGTCTCGAGTTCAGTCGTTTCACAAAGCGACCCTGGCTCGCGATGTCTTGCATCAATGCGCTCAGGTTCTTTTTTTCTGTGTTTAGCTCGTACCTCGCCTGCCGGCCTTGCAAGCACGCGGCGCTGGACTCTTTTTTGTCGCATGCTGGGAAGTTACATTTTGCATAGACTTTTGGCAACCAGTTGGCGACGGAGCGGAGAGGCATGGTTTCGGTTTCGATCGAACAGCCGTTTCGCTCGCGCGACGAAGCACGTGCACCTGCAAGCCTGCCGGAGTTGCCCTCACGTGCATGCGAACCAACGATGCGAACATAATTGCACGACAGAGGCACCAGCCGGGACGCTTGCAGTTCATTGTTTTACATTTAATTACTTTTGACGAAAATCTGGCGCGTCGGCAATCAGTAAAACGGTGGCAAGCGGTTTTTCGGAATCGCTTGGCAACGCCTACAGCACTGCACACTTGTGGGATGTCGCAATGTCTCTTTGGAGACATTGAAATTGGACATTCAGTACTCCCTAAGCTAAATCAAAGCTTGCTCCAGCCTTGCAGAATGTTTCGAAACGCAAAAAGAAATGTGTCATGTCATTGGCATTTCAGTTAAATCTTGAAAGACTCCGAGGTGGCCAAACTTGATCAAGATTCCCTCCGCGTGTCCAGCATTTAAAACAGATATTTTTATTTTTATTAGAATATCTGCTTTAAAAGCTACTTTTGCTGATCCAAAACACTGTTTTGGCTGCTCCAAAGGCCACTTTTTCTGCTCCAAAACACTGTTTTGGCTGCTCCGAAAGGTGCTCCAAAACGGCTTAGGCCAATCACATCACTGCAATATCAGTTTCAGCATTTGTCACGTAGCGCAAAAATCAAAGCCCGGGGGTTGGCCATTGCAAAAATGTTGACTCGGAAGCGCATTGGGAGGAAGCTTTACAAAAGTATCCACCTGCCTCTACAAGTGAAACCGAAACTAAAAATGTGGGTTTCATTTGAAAAAAAAAAAACAAAAAAAACATTGTCAGCCCGAATTAACTCGCGGGCGGCACGGAGCAAACAAGCCACGGTATGAGTATTCTTGGTTCAGGCTTCTGTAGGGGTGGTCGATGACTCGGTGTTTTCTAAAAAGTTATCTTTTTTCTAAAAGTGTGGTGGTCGAATATTCGGGGACGGGCATTGAGTGGGGATGTTAAGGTAAAAATTTCATCCACATGCCGGGATTCATGTGCCTTGTCCCCCTAGCGAGGGGGACAAGGCCTTCAAAATTTTAGGTCGCTAAAGGGGTGCGTCAGTATTGACGTCTCATTTTACATCAGGCCTTTCATCTTAAAACTCACTATAAATGATATGTCTAAAATTCGTTTGGGTGTACTTCCTACCAGCAAGTATATGGTTCTGTCTCGAAAGGTCTAATCTGATGTTGACTGCACCTCAGGTCTCCACCGACGATTCATCAGGACGAGACCCAACCGGGACACTAGGGAGGAACGGCTTAAGCAAGGAAGGCTACATATACGACAGCTTCTTGCGGAATAGAAACGAAAATAGATAGATGGTGAGTGTTTCATTTGCTATGCCTTTTGGCATGCATATTCTGTTTGTTATGATTGAAGATTCCTGCAGAGTTCAATTTCAACTATTGTAAAAAACCGAGCATGCGCTCAGATCGCAGAAGCGCCTACCCTCTGATTCGAAACGATCCGCAAATAAGCAAAGGGCATACCAGACACCCATCTACATGTTTTGAGCCATGCTCAAAATATTAAAAGAGCACATCAAGCGCAAGGTGCTTTGGCGTCTTTGCCACAATGGCGCCGGTTGCAGAGCTGACAGACCCGTGACTGGCACAAGCCATGGCATGGCCTTTGGGAACCAGGGAATCGAGATTAAAGAAGTAGCGCAGAAATTGGAGGTGGGTGGTGAAGGTGAGCAGAGTTACCAGAAAACAAGGATGAAGGAAGTTCGTCGCATGAGGGATCTATGTCCCGTGCATATAATTTTTAGTGTGCTGTAGTTGGCTACTCAAAAAAAATTGTTACTTGGACGTAACTAATCGCAAATCTCTTGCAGTTTCCGCGGCCCACAAGCCAGCAGGCGCCAGTTCACTCTTGTTCAAAGGTGAGGATTCTAGATTTTCTAGATTGCTCTGAAGCAGCAGTACTGAAGCCAGACAAGCGGTACGGCATATTTAATTGACAGAACTCGGAACGACTGGGGACGCTTTCACTGAAGCTTGTTTTGCTGCAATACACGCGTGTATTGCAGCAAAACAAGCTTCAGTGGAAAGCGTCCCCAGTCGTTCTGAGCTCCGTCAATTCAATATGCCGTATCGCTTGTCTGTCTGGCTTCAGTGTTGCTGTAGGCGACAAAACATGTGCCCAGTTTTGTCACAAGAGGCATATTATGACACGCACATGTAATTTTGATTTTATCCGGCTTAGTGTGCAGTAGGTGGCTGGTCAAAGCAATTCGTACTTGGACGCAACTAATCTGAAATCTTTCTGGCAGTTTCCAAGGCCTAAGAGCCAGCAGGTCCCAGTCTTATTTTCCTCAGAGGTGAGAATTCCAGATTCCCGAAGCAGGAATACTGAAGCCAGACGACCGGTACAGCATTTTTAATTGACGAAGCTCAGAACGACTGGGGGCTCCTGCATTGAAGCTTATTTTTCTGTAATACACGCGTGCGATATTGATGTGTGCCCAGTTACGTCGCAAGAGATTATCTATGTCCCGCGCATGTAATTTTTTTAATCTTTCCGACTTAGTGTACTTGTCGGTGACAGCGCAGGAAAAATCAATCTCACACCAGACACTCAGGAAGACAAGCACATGCGCTGAACTGACAACTCTTGTGTATTCGACTGCTTCATTTTTCTCTTCAACGTCAGGGTTGACTTTTCAGAACGTGATAAGTAGAAGTAGCACGAAATACAAAGGAAATTCTAAATAAAAGGCAAAAGAACAGTAAAAGAGAAGACAAATGAAGAAACAGAAAAAATATCTAAACGAAACACTTTTACAAATCGTCCCTCTCCCTCATCGCTATCATTTAGATAGAAATTGGAGCTCTTTGGTCGACAGCGCTATAGAAGGACTACTTACACACTTTTCCTTCAGCTTTGCTATCCTTTCCGCTTCCGTTATTTCTCTAGTCAATGCGTCTCTACTCGTACCTATTACAGAACAATTTTCAAAATGTGCTATACAGCCACAATCGCGACAATGGATTCCCAGATGTCCAGCTACGACTCGGTGGGTGTTATAGAAATGCTTCAATTAAGGTTAGCTTTGATGCTCAAATCGCCAGGTTAAAGTCAACAGGATATCCTAGTGCATTACTTACAGCCGTGGCAGAGGATTTATTAAAGATAATAAGATGGGGTGAAAGACCTAAACGCAATACAGAAAAGAAAAGGACGACTGTTGTTCCATATATACATAAAGTTTCGCGCGGTCTAAAAAAGATAGGTAACTGCATTAACATTAATGTTGCTTTTACAGCACCAAATAAGCTCCTAAGCCTGTGCAGGAAGGTAAACGGATCGGCACACCGGGAAGTTGGTTGTTCGAAAAAGCACCAAAGAGCTTTGTAAATTGTACTGAAGGAGTCGTATATTCTGTCCCACTCTCATGTGGTAGAGAGTATGTAGGTCAGACTGGAAGGTGTTTGAATGATCGTTTAAAGGACACATGCAAAGGAAAAAAACATTTTTTTTAGACAGCTTAGATGGAAAAAGGATGTCATAAAACGATTTTACAACGAAGAAACAAAATTTTTAGAGCTATATTTACGGCGCTATACGGATTTGTAGTTGGCGCTCGCGGGAGCCGCCGCTGGTCACGTGGTAGGCCCGCGCGCCGCCGCGCTGCGTCGCCGCCGCACGCTGAGCGTTGTGCGAACGCCGCTTCAACGCGTTTCTCCACGCCGCCGTCGCCGCCGCTGCACAAGTTCGCCTGCTTCGGGGCGCCGCCGCCGTCGTCTGACCGCCGCACAGGTCTATCACGTCTGCTTGCGCTTTTTCAGGAGTTTCCTTTGGGCTCTAAAAGTTACTTATTCGTCTTCGTTTTTAGTTATACTTCAAACGAAGATGAATAAGTTACTTTTAGAGGCCATAGGAAGCTTCCGAAAGAGCGCAAGCACCACGTGATAAATAAAGACCAGTCACGTGATAAATACGGACCACTTTTCCGCGGTGCCCGCGGGCGCCAACTACAAATTCGTTTTGCGCCGTAAATATAGCTCTAAAAATTTTTATTTTTTTTTTCTTCGTTGTAAAATCATTTTATGGCGTCCTTTTTCCATCTAAGCCGTTTAAAAAAATGTTTTTTTTCCTTTGCATGTGTCCTTTAAGAGAGCTTTTTTATAACACCCACCGAGTCGTAGCTGGACACTTGGGAATCCATTGTCGCGATTGTGGCTGTATAGCACATTTTGAAAATTGTTCTTTAATAGGTAGGAGTAGAGACGCATTCGCTAGAAAAATAATGGAAGCGGAAAGGATAGCACAGCTGAAGGACTAGTGTTTAAGTAGTCTTTCTATAGCGCTGTCAAGCAAAGAGATCCAATTTCTATCTAAATGACAGCGATGAGGGAGAGGGACGATTTGTAAAAGTGTTTCGTTTAGATATTTTTTTCCATTTCTTCATTTGTCTTCTCTTTTACCGTTCTTTTGCCTTCTCTTTGGAATTTTCCTTTGTATTTCGTGCTACTTCTACTTATCACGTTCTGAAAAAGTCAACCCAGACGTTGAAGAGAAAAATGAAGCAGTCGAATACACAAGACTTGTAAGTTCAGCGCGTGTGCTTGTCTTCCTGAATGTCTGGTGTGAGATTGATTTTTCCTGCGCTGTCACCGTAAAATATAATTCACCAACTCGCCCAAGCTTCCATCCTATCGACTTAGTGTACTTTACGGGGCTACTCAATGTAATTGCTACTTGAACGCAACTAATCACAAATCTCTCTCCCAGTTTGTCCCAGTTTCCACGGCCTACAAGCAAGCAAGCACCAGTTCGTTTTTCCTCAAAGGTGAGCATTCCAGGTACTTTAGTTAGGTGCAAAGCAGGAACTGTGAAGCCAGACGAGGGGATAGGTATATTTAATTCACCGAGCTCAGAATGACCCGTGGCAGTGGAATGGAAGCTTATATTTCCGCAAGCAAACGCAGGCATAATTTTGAATCTATCTGGTTTAGTGAAGGATTGCTACTTGTTGCGAACTAATTCCAAATTTTTATTTTGCAGTTTCTATATGGCTACAGCTAGCAGGTGCTGTTTTCATTAAAAGGTAAGGATTTCACCTTCTGTTTTTAAACAGCAAGTTTTTGAATGAGGGTTCTAAACAATTAACTTTCTTTTGCAGTAAATGCCAGATCCTCCAGTTCAGGAATATGTTAAATTGGTATGGATAAGCCCAGTGTTTTGCTTCTTTATTCATACTTTGACAACAGCAACATTTGTTTTATTTTATCACTCAGAAATACACACAAGAAGAGACTGCGTTACAGAGAAATGTTGCGCTGAACGTGATATTCCAACTCGTTTATAGTTTTATTGGTAGCCGATATAATATATTGGATTCCAATATCCATAATACGCTAAGTGCACTGGAATCATAAACCCGTATCGGATCCCCATAGACACATGGGGATCCAATAAGGGTTTGTACGGTATTGGATTCCAATGTTTTCAGCGTATTATGGATATTGGAATCCCATAACAAACCCTTATTGTAATACAATACAATAAATGTAATGTTTTCCAATACACTGTCCATATTGTAATGTAATACAATAAAAATATATTGTTTACCAATATCCATAATACGCTGTTCATATTGAGGTTTTCCAATAGGGCTGCCTGGGTAGTTAATCCAGAAAAAAAGTCTTCCCTTCCTTCCTTGTCCCTGTTTTAATGTACTACTTTTTTTAATTGCGGCCACGAAGCAGCTTGCCCAGCAACGAATTGTATAATGCTTTCTTTGACTGTACAAGACACTCTCAGTAGATAAGCCCCAGTCTTGCCTAGCACCTAGCTTATGCAGGGTGCTGCAGAGAGGTTCAGATAGACTTGTACCCTCCCCTCTTTCCTCAGTAGGGACCGTGCCTCTTGTGCTTCAAGTGCTCTCAGTGCACTTACTGATTTATTACTCTCGTTCCATTTGAGCCTTAAATTGATATTATTTAAAAAAAAAAGTAGACAATAGCAGCAGCACCCTCCCCCGCCCCTCCACTCTCTATCTCTCTCCATGGGAATATTTTAGGTTCCTCCTAATGGCTCAAATAATTTTGAATGCAATAGTCCCCTATTGAAAATCGCTCTGATGGGACTTCAGGATTTTTTTAAAGGGTGTGAAAGGGACTTCAGGAATTTCTGAGATGTTTGACGGGGGCACCGATATTTCCTGGTGGGTTCACTGGCCCCGTCAGAGGCTCTCCTGAAATGTCTAAAGTCCCCTTTACGATGCCTTGAAATGTCTGAAGGCCTGTCAAGAACTTTTCTAATGGGGTCGGGAAAACCTTCAGGCCTCTTGATATGTCTGTGTGGGCAACGGCCCAGGTGGAAAAAACACATTTCGCAGAATTAATGAGCATAGCTGCTTATTGTACGCTACGGGGGAAAAAATAAGTATTTGGAGAATGCCGATCGTGTGTGAGTACGGTCAGATTTTTATTACTGCTCTTCTATCAAATACGAGTGGGCTCCTGGACCCGTCTGTCACTGCCCGGGTGTTCGGTCGCGAAAGAGCAACTGAGGGCGACCGCCCATGTGGAGAATTGACGAGCCGCGGGCCGAGTGGTGTTGGCCGAGCGGCGTTTTGAGGCGAACGCAATCCTGTCCGCTCGAGGCGAAATACGTGCAACCATGTATAAAAAAAAAAGAAAAGAAAAAAAAAAAGAACAAGCCGAGAGCAGTGCGCGCTTTCCAGGAACAGGGACGCACGCGGGAGCGACTCGTTCCGGGAACCGGTCTTCCACGGGGGACTGTCCCCAAAAAGCAATCGCCTCTCTCCGCCCGGCGATGGGGAGAGGGTGCAGGGCTGCCAGGCCAGCGGTCGGGGGGAGGAGGGTGCTGTGTGCAAGCGGGGGAGGCCATAGCCATTTTCTCTCTGCTCGTGTGCGGTTCCGGTTATCCCCCGAGCCTGGATGTTTGGAGCGGACCAATTTCCTCCAGGAAGGTGAGCATGCATGGTTTTGAGGGCTCGCCCCTTGGTCTGTTTTGATCCGTGCAGTTTCTTTCTTGGTACCGCAGGTGAACCATAGTTCGGCGCAGGCCGCCTTCAGCACCGCTCGAGCGCCTTTGTGTTCAGCGCATTCAAGGAGATGGTGGCCGGTGTCGGCTTATTCGCTGCAAAGCCTGGCAGTCGGGGTCAGCGTCCCACCGCATGTTGTGCCTGCGCACCGGGATTATGGCACTGTGGGTGTTGAGACGGTGGATGACGGCCGCTGTCCGGACTTGTTCCTTGCGCCTCTTCGTCCGTCCGACTTCAGACCAGCGAGCAAAGAATACGCCGAAGACGCCGGCGCGACGTCATCATGGACGAAACCGTGACTGTGCTCGGGATTTCTCAACGGCGGCGGGTGCTGCTTACGAGTTCGTGGTTTTCGCTAAACGTGCTTACTGAGACTGTGTATGTGTCCGTGAGGTGCACCTGCTCGGTTTTATTAGCTGAACTACCGTACATCAGGAATATACCCAGCGGCATTGTGAGTACTTTGAAAGGTATTTTTCTTTGTGATAAGGATGTCAGTTGTCCCTGTTTGATGTGATCCCTTTCGTCTACAGCTCCTTGCGCCGGGTTTGAACAAGCGTTGCTTTTTGAGTTATAATATGCATGTAAAACTAAATGTCGGCAATAAATTTTCAGTGTTTTGACCTGCATTTTTGTCTATGGTTCACAGACATTTGGGCGTCTAAAGGGTTGATGGGCTAAAGGGCCTGACGGGTTAAAGGGCTGTGGGGCTAAAGGGTTTTTCTATGGGGTATCCTTGAAGGGTTTTTCTGTGGGGTATTTTTGAAGGGTTTTGAAGGCCTGTGAGGTCCCATAATCCTTCAAGACTAACGGGCCCTTTTAGAAATATTTTCAATAGGGTCTGCATTTTTATGGTGTCCATCTGTAACCTGATACATCATCAGGGTGTCTACCAACCTGAAATTCTCAGGGAAATTGTCAAAAAGTTGGCTTCATCAGGGAAAATGACCACTGAAAGTGGAACGGCGATACGGAACAAAGCTTGACGGTTGCGCATGGGCACGACTATGCTGAATAACGTTTCCGAATTATGATCCTTTGACCCAGAAGTGGTGAGGAGGTTTTTATCAAAATAGTCAAGGAAAATTCTAGAGAAGACGAGAAATTTGAAATCAGCAATTTGGTAGACACCCTGATGCACCGGTTCCATTGTACGAAACACTTCACAATCAAGTGTGCATTGGGGAAAGCGAAATATAGAAAGGCAGCAATGGGCGTCTGCCTCACTTGCCTTCGCTCTGCTGCATGGACTTTCCATCTATGACACTGTGGGCACTTAACATATCCTCGACAATTTTACTTTGCTCACCTACAACTTCGTCTGACTTCCAGAAGTTATTTCTTATTATTGGCTTTTTTTTTCCCAGGACCCAGTAAAGACTTTCGGGAACCCGGCGTCACTTTTCACTGGAAGGCAACCATGGACATCTGGCAGCATGTGCGTTGTCTGCGAGGACCTATGAATCGACGTTCTGGACTTTTCAGCAAGAATCTCTCGGGTATTAGCCATGTACTGAGCATAGAAATGTCAGTATGAAGGGGGAATCGACGAACCACACTTTTTGTGCTTGAGCACCCCTCAGGGGTAAAAAAATACAAAAAAATTCGGTAAGCGCTGTGAAAGTTGTGACAGCACTCGGGGCACATTCCTAGAACAGGGAAATATAATAACCAATAACGGTTACTGTTTTAATGTTTTCCATATATATTTGGTGAGTATTCCAGCTATAATACAAAGGTTTGTGTGTTCCATTGTGTATCCAAACTTCTCTTATATTTCTTTTTTTTTTGTGCATCTGTTGATCTGAGGATCCAAATCATAAAAAAAGAAACTGCAAAAAGAAAAACAAAGCATTGAAAAAAACAGCAAGTAGGCAAACAAAGCTTTTAGGCAACTTGTTGTCGATTCGGTTTAATTCTCTACACCAAGCAGGCAAAGCAAGCCTTCACAAAACTTGTCATTGTAATTTATTTTCGTTCTTGTCTAATAGTTATACCAGTGTTGTGTATTAGTATTATTTCTTATGATGTTATTTGTTTAGTTTTTGTGATAAAACCCCTGTGATAAGCCGAAGCAGGCTTTTGAGCCAATATGTATCACATTAGTTTGTAATAAAGAAATTGTTTTAAATACTTGTGGCTTGTTTTGCAGTACCTGCATGGTAGGACTCAAGAAGTTTCATTTGCACAAATGGCAGTGATATGAGCTGAGACAAAACAGCTATCTTTATTGTTAAATTTTTAAGATTTCTGCAATTTATTGCCACCCACCTGTCCACTCAAAGCAGGCATAAGCAACAGAACATGCTCGTACACACCAGCTCTTGCCAATAGTCTAGACATGTGGTAAAAAAGATATAGAACCTATTATAAATGATAAGTATAATCAAACTAATAGAAAGTTAAGCTGGCGATTAAAAAAGAACTTTTACTTTTTTTTGTTGTGTGCAAATTCCAATGTAACAAAACAATGCTGTCCTGAAAGCTTCTGTTGTGTTTCATGGTAAATATTAGAGCAGCATTCAGTTCACCATCGTTAAGATCATCATCGTTCATTTTTTCCATGTTTCATTACATGAAATTGTAAGATATCAGTTCTGAATTTCGACGTTTACACTTGCAGATAATTGATGTTACCGCTTCTTGTAGGTGGAATCGAAGTTTCCATTTCAACTTTTTTACTTTCACACAGTTGATGTTACTACCCTTGCTTTAGGGAAATTCAAGTTGAACATTCGCAGGCGGCAAGAAGTCTCCTAACGATCACAATGCCTCCCTTTGTTGAACAAACTGATACTTGACTAGGGCTGCTATACTCCAGACAAAGTGAGAGTCAGCACTGACTATCTTTCGGAGAGTCACTCATACACTCCCATGACTCTTTTGCGATAGGAGTCGTGGGACTCTTCATAAAAGGAGGGTCCTCACAACTCTTGTTAGAGAGTCACGGGGATTACCAGGAAAGAGTCGTGTGACTCTTTTTCTCCGTTGGATAAGAGTCGTTAAAGAGTCGCAGTTGACTACATCACCTGGAGTCGCCCATACACTACCATGACTCCAGTGTGACGAGAGTCGCAGGACTCTTTTGTAAACAAGAGTCAAGTGACTCTACAAACGAGTCGTGGAGGAGTCAAATCTTTAGCGCGCCAATACCCCCCAAAGACAGTCATAGCGACTCTTTTTTTTTAGGAGTGCGGTTGCGCATCGACGGCCTTATGGCGCATTCACACTGGAAGCGGATCCGCGTTCGCGAAGCGGTCGCGGATGCGGTTCGCGAGCGACCCCGTTCAGACTCACCGAGAGCCGGTTGGCGGTTTCTCGGCGATCACGCGTGATCTTTCGAGACTTGCGTTTGGCAACCCTGTTTTACAATCCAGAATCCACTTTAATTCAATATCCAAAGCCAAAGTTTGGCTATTTTGGCACTGAGAATATTTCTCTCCGGGATGTTCGCGCGCATCACGAGTTCAGGCAGCGAAAAGGGAAGCATGGACCCGCAAAACCCGCCTGTGATTCCCTCCACTTGCCCACAAGCAAAGCCCAGCTAGGCGCGCCTTGCTGACTCAGAACAGGATGCCCCCGACCTTTTCTTCGAAGTGGACCCTTCCCCCATGAATAGCTGACCTTGTTTTCGGGATAGAGGGCCAGTTTTCCCCCTCGTTGTTGTTCTCTCTTATCATTTTCGAAGTTGTGAGCGGTGGGGTGGACCGTGGTGCGGGGAAATGTGTTCGGTGCTAGCCGGTCGGGGCTTCGTTGGTGGCGGACTCTCCTCTCGTCACTCGCTCGTCGATCGAGTCTACTGTTTGTTTGACATTAAGCTCAAATAAACGCCGTATGGATTACCTCTGCATTGTCTGGTACGTACACTTTATTCCTTGAGTAGGTTTCCTTTATTTATGTTATTAGTAGTAAACGTTACAGGTCGGGCTAGCGCAGGTACCCTGCCCCCTCCGCGGTAGTGCGTTGGCTACGCAATCAAGCTCACGACGTCTCTATCGGCCTTCGTGGTGGTCATGCACGGTGTCGAAAGCTTTCAATAGATCACGCGACTATCCTAGTGGGTAGAAGAGCTGACATTTCGGTCGATCAGGGGCGGGTTCCGACGTTCTACAGGCAGAGATTAACAAGGCAGCGAGCTTGGGCTGTGGCACCCGGAATAATCAACAAACTCTTACCCGAACCAAATCACCGGTGCGAAGCCCGTTAAAATTACCGAGTCAATTCTTTTCGCAGCGGATTGAAGTGACGGACGTGAACAACAAGTTTCTCCGTTGATTTGTCGAAAGCTAAGACTACAGCGTTAGGACTACAGCGCCTTGGACGCCTCACCAGCGACAGGTGCCATCTTGTTTCGAAAGTCACTGACGTCACGTCAGCGTCGCGTTGTGATTGGTTGCCGCTTTGCGGTTCGTGAAAGCGGTTGGGAGAAATCGGTCCCGAAGCGGTTGGCAAAAACGCGCTCCAACCGCTCGATACTAGCCGCTTTGCGGTTGAGAACGCGCGGATCCGCTTCGCGAACGCGGATCCGCTTCCAGTGTGAACGCGCCATTAATCTACTTAAGTTTTTGCTTGCTCCTAAATATCGGGCTATATAATTCAGTCTCCTCTCGGCTTTAGATGAAACATCGAAACGGCAGAAAAAGCCAGACACTCATTGGAACACTTCTAGGTAGAGGCCTTAAATATCATCATTTAGTTTCGTCGGCCATAAAAGAGACCACGCTGTATGAATCGACCCTGTAAGTTTCTTAGCAAACTTATAGAAAGGCTTCATGTCAAAGATTTAAAACTCTAAACTGTATATTTAGTCACTCAGCCAGCTAGCGCATCTTTAGAACACTGATGAGTCTTTGCAGAAGGTCAGGCATTATGGTCTTTTATTTGCGCGGTAATCACCACCAACACAGGCACCATTTCTGATTTCCCCTCCACTTTTAATAGTGTCCATGCCGTGAGAATCTAACTAGTCGTGGTCACGGATTTAAACAATGTACGTTTGTAAAACTATTTTGTTTAGTTCAACTCAAGAAACGTCTGCGTATTATGTGCACTGCTGAAACACACAGAAGAAATTTGAGGTTGAGAACAAAGTTTATTATCTATAAGCCTCGCCTCCAAATGTATATTTACGATGCACTGCCAAAAACAGTGCTACAGTACCACATATCCTTTTGGATATCCGCACTCCTCCGGTGTAAAATCAGTTGGAAACCTTTTTCTCACAAGGGTAATAAAATCTTTCACCTTGCAAGGATAAGAACAACCTGGCATTTTAAACATCTTGATTTCCTGGGTACCATTTCTATAATAAACTGTGATATAAGCTTCGTTTGCGACTTTCCCCACCTCAAACGTCACTAATGAGCCGTAATATGGCTTTTCAGAAAACGCAGAGTCGAGAGCCATCAGCACCGCGATGATGTTCAAGTCGTGGTATGAAAATAAGTGGAGTTTGGCGTTCTGCCTTGACTTGTCTTGGCCTGGAGTGAGATGATCTTTCTTGAGGTTTTTGGATGAATGGTAGTACTTTTCCTCAAGAAACGAGGCCATATCTCTAGAGAAATAGAAAACGCAAGACATTGTTATAACAACCAAAGGCAAAGCTCCTATACCGGTCGCACAACATAATTATATTGCAAAACAATATTAGATCGACACCTTATTCCAGAAAAGATGAACAGTTTTGGAAGTGTCTAATACATATTCAATGTTCCTATATCGCAACAATCAACTATATGTCTGAACTGCAAACGTTAGACTATGCTTATTATTATTACTCCAAGTGAACGTTGTTATTCAAAACCTTGAAATGGTAAGCCGTTTTGTAATCCTATTGTGTCTTCCACAACCGGCAGCAGGCAGTGCCTTAATGACATCGGTACGTCGCTCACTATGTCGCGTCAACTGCTCAAAACAGTTCCCAAATGTTGTACCGATCTGAGGAAAAAATAAGGAATGATGAGATTTAACTCCGCCGTGTTGTGAAAGTCGGCCTAAGTTTTAGTCTAATTTCAAGAGAAACGCATTTTTAGACAACTGGATAAAAAAGTAAGCCCGTGACAAATCATTATATTGTTTCAGTGGGGCATCTTCTGAACGTAACTAAAAGAGCTTTAAGGTAACCCAGGGATTCCTACTAAACCAGGTACTGAAAGTATCCTTTACTCCTTAGTTCGCTTTCAGCAGGATAGATAATTCTGAAGCCCCATTGAGAACATTAAACTGTTATCTGGAAGATCGCGCTTTTTCCCTGCCCATTCTTCTGAAGAAATGGTTCATTGAATAAAAACTCTGCAGTCAAAACTCGCGAGTCGCGAGACTGAGCTAATCGTTTGCATCACGGGAGGGAAATGGACCAAGATTACAATGTGGGCGAGTCAGTTTTTCGTTAAGCGGCCACTTCACCCTTGGTTTGTGTGATTCTTAACCAACAGATAGTGACGAGATCGGCTTGCAGATCTCTACATCAGCGCAATAAATAGTGTGTGGTGGCATAGCTGTACGGTGTGGTATTGTTCTATATCCTACATTGACATCCCTTATTGTTCATCTGTTTCTCTCTCACCGAGCTTTTTCTGAAACGCGCCTCAGCTGCACCAGTTACCGTGCAAAGGAAGCAGCTGTCTCAGCTATGAGCTCACGTCTCCAGCGAATCTGGTCATTAAAAAAACCCCTAAATCGTCCTGAGGTCGTGAAAAATCGCCATCTTAAAAAAAAAAAAGAAACGACGCGTCAAAAGTGATTATAATGCCAGTGCGCAATTAGTACCCTGGGAATTTCGGAGGCTATTTTCGCGTACTTCAAAATGGTCAGATTTGCATGACGGGTTCGCCGTTTTGTAGTACGTGAGTTCGGCTCTTGATATATTTTTAGAAAAACTTGATGACGTTATAAAAATTAATTTTTAATATTCTTGCTTAAGAAATTCAATACCTAAAAAATTAAAACAATTTATTTCCTTTCAATCAGGTGTCTCATTTAGATCACTGGGATGTTTATTTTGACCATACCATGGGACTGGAGAACACACAAAATGACTTCCAGGTGTAGATATTCAGCTTAATACACCAAAATTAGGACACCAAATTACCGGAGTCTTACGTTTGATACATAGCAAAAGTAATGAAAGTAATGCCAAGGTTAAAAATTCACTTTCAGCATTAAACGATTAAAAATAATTTTAGTTCGGGTTCAATGAGAAATAAAATGACAGGGTAGTCAAAGATTCTAATACTGCGGATAGCTACTGCACAGAGTTTAAGCAGTGTCGCACTCTTAATTTATTTATTTGTGCGAGCAAACTATACTCGGTGACAAGTTACGAAGTTCCTCCCACCTCTTTCCACTTTAGTAGAGCGAACGCTGGAAAGGGTGTCACCTCCTCTCCAGCGTTCGCTTTGCTAAAGTGGAAAAAGGTTGGAGGAGCTTTCATGTTACTCTTAACCTGTCACCGACAATACTGATATGCGAAAAATGAAACATTCACAGAGTGGAGAGTGGCGTTCTATAAAACGCTACCCCTGAGCGCATAGAATGGCAAGGGTACATCCAAGGCTAAAGCTTGAATGATAGTCATAGCACGGTATTGCCGTTAGGCTTAGTGGACGCTGTCTACTAATTTATTGCATTATAACAAGAGAAAATCTCTAACTGTGAGCCGATAGAAACAAAATGGCTAGGCATTGTGCTGGATACGTGAAACATTCGTGCATCACAAACAGTGGCGTCACTAGGGTCAGCGGCACCCGGGGCGGTAAACCGCGGCGACATCCCCCCCCCCCCCCCCCCGCTCGTCGCCCGTTGGAACCCCCGCCCCCCCCCGCCCTCCGCTCGACGCCCACCACGACCCCCCCCCCCCCCCCCCCTCAACCGGCCCGTCGCGGCACCCCCGGGAGCTCTGCACCCGGAGCGGTCCGCCCCGCCTCCCCCCCCCCCCCCCCCCCCCCCTTCCCGCACCCTCTTTGTGACGCCACTGATCACAAACGTTTAACGATACTAGAGTCACCAGACGCCAGACGCCCACGTTCACGGCGCTGTTCGTCAGATAATTTAACTCGTGGCATGAGCACACTTGATAGTAGTTCCTAGAAATAAGCGATACTACCGCTGATCGGGCTGATAAACCTGGGGGTCTTCCAGAATTTTCCGCACTCTCAACCTCCTCTTCCTCAATGCGCACAGGTGCTACAGCTGCTCATTTCCTTCCTCACTCGTCCCTGCCTACCCATATGGTCACATCACCCCCCCCCCCCCCCCCCCCTCGCGGTTAAGCAAATCAGGGTTGAGGACCTCACTCCTCCTCTCCTCCTCTCCCACCCGATAACGGAGATAATCAGTGTCGAGTGTCGTGGCGACGCTTATATCCAGCATCAACTTTTATCTGGGCTTCATGAAATTCTGAGCACCTAGCCAAAGAACGTTTCACGTTAAAACTCCCACCTTCTGACAGCTACCAATCATCTCGGCGCTGATAATCGGTATTCACAGGCTGAATAGGATCTGCGACAAAGCGCGTGCTGATAGCGAGCTTTTCCCACGTGATTTCATACGGCAACTAGGGTGCAGTCACACCTGTACTTGACAAACAACAACGTTTACCTAGGCGAGCGACCATATATGAAGTTGTGAATATCTTCTGTTGATGGTGGCGCATGTAACCAGTAACATAGGTTTTTTGTTGTTGTTTTTTTGCTCTCCGCGAAATAGTTTTTTCCTGAGTTACCTTGGTCTCTAATCCGTATCCCACACAAAAGAGCACGAAGTAAATCACACTGGTACTATAAAGAAAAAAAATGTTGATAAAGCAGCGTGCAGTCACGTGAAACGTGAGAGCATTGCACATGTGCGGAAGGTAAGCTTTGTTTCACCAAATACCTTACTAGTTAAGTACAGATTGTCCCCCCAACACAATTACAGGTTTTTTAACCGCGAAAATAAACGATGCACCACCGAATGCTCATTCTCTCCCCAAATGTAGCGCTAGAGGTCCGAGCCTGATGCGAAAATTTTAGAACAAACCGTTATAGAATTTAAAAGTTGTAAGCAATTTTTTTTTTTTTTTTTCAATTTTCAATGGAAAAACGGCGGCCGATGAACCTCTTATAATACACAGAGCGCTGCAGCGCCAGTTACCGAAATAGGGTGAACATGTGCCTTATTTTCCCTTTCAAAGGTTCAGAACATTTATTTTTACTTTTGAATAAAATAACGGTTAATGCTGCAACTTTCAAATCTTGTTCTGGCCTCTAGCGCTATATTTGGGTGGAGACGAGCGTTCCGTGATATGTAGTTCATTTTGGCGTAAAAAAACGCCCTGTAAATGTTTAGAGGGTATTTGGTTTTGCCATTACCAGAGCCCTGCATATCCGCGGATTATCCGCGGATCATCCACGGATATCCGCAGTAAAGTGGCGGCTACGGATAAAATAATCATATTTGGCACATCATGGATTGGATACAGATGCCAGGGGCCGTGGATTTGGATTGGATGCAGATATCGGTGGGTCCGGATCTACATTTTTGCCGAGGCGGCCCATAAACGTGTGTGACGGCGTAGTGTAGAGTGAATAAATCAGTAATACCATGAAGAGGGGGGCCGGGGGGGTGCGCATTATCGAATGTATTAAGGAGCAAACTACTTTCTTAGATAAAAGATGCCGATCAGAGAGAAAATTGTTCTTTACGTCAAGTAAGGTTTGATTATCATTACGAACCAGCGCACAGGCAGACAGTTACTCAAAATCCAAACACACAGAAAAAAAACACTCACAAAGCGCTGAACTATCAGCTGATTTGTATTTCGAACTTACTCGTCTTCGACCTTAAGGATTAGCTTGCCAAGGAAGAAAAGGGGAAAGACAAGGCAAAGAGAGGAAAGGCGAAAGGTCGCTCTAGAACGTTCCATATGTCGCTAAAATTACTGTCCCTAGAAAACGTAAAGAATGCAGGAGCGCCGGTTGTCCAGGGAAAGCGTGTTTTTGTTTGGTAGGAAAGCTGCAAAAAAACTTTCGCGGGGCAAAAAAAAAAAACACAAAATGTACAAGCCACAAGAAAATAGAAGCCTGCAAGTGGCTTCTTCACCTACAAGCAGGAATAGGAGACTGAATTCGATCCTCTGGAATAGTGCAACTTGCGTCGGCCCGAGTTCCGGCTCCCCATTCTTGTAGCGCAGTTCGCGCACGCCATCCCAGTATCGAGTACGCAGACAGAGAAACAGTTATCATAAGCGGGAATTGATTATTTCTGAGAGGCGGCCCAGCCTAAATCCGTCAATGTTGACTATATATTGTTTCTTTAAAAAGCAACCTCGACAAATGAAACGTTACGTGTGTGTGCATTGTCTTTTTCTAGACAGTTGGCACCAAGTTGTTTTAAGTATGGTTCTCAGCATTCAGCTCAGTGTTCGTGCCTAAAACTGAAACAGATAGGAGGTTTTGCCGTTATATAATATTGTGAGATTTTTCCCCAGCACATTTCTGCGAGGCGTCAGTACCTTTACTATCCCACGTTTTTATTGTTTGACCTAAATACAATGGCACGATGTTATTAGTCTGTCATTTCTTTATTTGTTTTTGTTTATTCAATAGGTGACTGCTCTAAGTTGGTTTTACAAAGCATAAAGGAAAATAAATATTAAAAAATCTTTCTTTTTGAGCGAATCTTCTGGACAGAGTGTCAGTGTCACGGACGCCCAAGAGGAGCTCATAACTGCGATAATCTCTTCAGCGATACGAAATATCTCTGGAAGGATGTTCGCTTATTTTATAAATACGATAAAACAGAATACAATAAAATTACTTTCACCGTATCCTGACATTAAATGTTTGTGGTAGAGAGGTGGGCAAACGGCGTATAGCATATCATTTAGATAATTTTTTTCATTTTTATTCATGTTTGATTTTTCATGATGTAAAATGAATGACGGATTGAGGGTAGGATGCGGTTCTGAGTTTTACAGATGTGTTTCGGATGCGGATACGAAGTCTGCGGATCCGGATCGGATGCGGATGATCGAACTGTTATTCGCGCAGGGCTCTAACCATACGTGCGAGCGAAGCGGAATCTCCAAGAGCGAGTATGCTGCCCTGAACAAGTGCAGATGCTCGGTAGAGAAGTTCAAAGCATGAAGCTCGTTTTAATAGGCGCTTAAACACGCTTAAACACTGGCAGCGCCACCCCAGGCCCCTGCGACGGAATTGGGCAATACGTCACCCAGCTACTCGGAGAAACCGACGCGGTTGGCACACCTTCCAGTTCTAGGAACCCTAGCTAAGGCAAAGCGAAGCAAGTGCTCAGAACCTTGGGGTTTAGAAGCCAACCAACCAAGGTAATCTGGCACGCCCTAGCGGAAAAAAAACGCGGCTTCATATCGACCAACTTGCGATCTTTTGATGAGCAGCCGAAATCTCGGATTGGCCTCCGTCAAATTGCAAGCACCACGGCTAGTATACTCTAAAAACGCCTGTGCGTCTACTCTCCCGTACAACACTCGGAGAGCCAATCATCGCAACTTATGAAGGCAGCTCAGCGAATGACGATGCTGAAACATGTTTAGACGAAAAAATGCAGTTTCAGTTGTGACATTAAGCAATGGAAAACGTCACGCTTGCATTCCTTCATGTCACAACTGAGACTGCGTTCTTTGGTCTAAACAAATGTTTCGACATCGTCATTCCGTGAGTCGCCTCCGTAAGTTGCGTTGATTGACTCTCCGAGTGTTGTGTGGTAAAGTAAACGGACGGGCTTTTCTTTAGAGCGTATTCGAATTTACCAAATAGTTATTCATATGTCAGAGGGCTCTCTCAGATTCACTGAGACGTTTTAGCGAGTAGTATCTTGTTTTGATATCATTGCCAGTTCAAAGCCACTGCGGTGGCTGTGAAACAAAACATAGTCGAACCAGGACGACAAACCATAATTTGATTGGAAAAATGATTTCTGCAATTGATAAAAACATTCAATTGTTTTGGCATATGTAGAGGGATCACAACTGGCGGAAGCCATTTCATGGCGTCTGTTCCATTTGGATCGCGCCTGGCACGTGTAGACGTTTTCTGTTTGCGATCGTTCTCAGTCACGTGGGTTCCGCTTCTGATATGCGGGACGAAAACGTGATAAAACATTTCCACCTGCCGTATGCCAGAGAATATAGGTGAAGCATAAAACGAATGCACAACAATCACGCATTTTTCATAAACACCTTCCAGCGGCGCGGAGAGACGAAAGCAATGTTTTGAGGCATACCAGAAGTGACGACATTCAAGATGGCTGCGCGCTTGTGGAAAAGGTGTATACCAACGGACAGTGGAAAGCGTGCAAAAACAGCTGTGGTGGACCTGCAGCCTCGCGCTTGTTACTTTGACATCCCCGCCACCCTCACTGCGGGAGTCCAGGCATCCGCCACTCAAACATCTTGCGCTTCTTTTTTTGTCTTTTACGTGGAGTTCTAATTGGCACATGACGGCAAATGTACATCAAACTATCCTTGAACACGCGTCGCCATCCGTATTTGATAATAACAAACTGCCAGTTGCTGTAACTGAATGGGAAATGTTGGAGATATAATACGAAGCTTCACGTGTAACATATCATTGTTGAAGTTCTGTATAATATAATATCGAAGGATGCTTTGTAAATATCTGTCTCCTACTTTTCAATAGTTGACATGATTCCGTTTTGATTGTACGATGAAATAGTACGATTTTAATTTCTATTATTTTTATTTTAAAATATACATTATCTGTACAGATACGAGCTCATTTTTTCAATTAATTATACCCAACCGACGGTTCACGTAAATTATCGTGAATACTAAACGCGAGAACTCTACAAAAACGTTGTCCAAAATTACAGACTGTGGTCTACTAAAAGCTGAATAATAAACCAACAAACCAACTCAAAAATAATCGTAATATTGAGACATTAATGTATAATAGCAAAGCAGTTCTTTAATTTGACATTAACTTTATCACTGTTCAATTCATAGGAAGAAAGTTATAAACCGTAAAAAAAGAACCAAAACGGCGTTTACGGTGGAGCTGCACCTTAAAACAAAAACAGCACGCATAGAACGAAGACAGATAAAAAGTCACCAACCAAGAATAGCGCTGGCTCTTAACTTACCACCTTATAAAAAACGTACCAGCAACAGCACTTAGTTATGACTCATGGGTACGTGGTGATTAAGTATGCAGAGTTGATATTGTTACTGGAATATGTTTGATTAAACGTTCAATTAAGAATCAGCGCAGACGCGGTGTCCTGTTTAGTTCCTTTATTTTTTGTCTTCGGTATTTTCGCACTGTTTTGCCTTTTTAAGATAAGGAGTGTAACACCAATTAAAAAAATCTGATTATTATTTGGTTTTATTTCAGCTCCCGTTTCTTTGTTCTGTATCCCGCCGTGCGTCCGCAAAACCAAATTTTAAGAACAGATGTCTATTGTCATGACCGGAAAAAAAAAGAACCGCGATAATTATGGGTAAACGTCTTTCAGTGCACTAAAATAGTTTCATTCGAGTACTGAAATAATAAAACAGACTTGCATCTTGCACTTTTGATTTTCTTGAGAAAAATGTATTAGTAAGTTTTACTTCCTCCCAGTTCTCCCGCAATAGACCCGACCACCGATTCACGGCATTTCGTAACGACCAAATACAGTGTATTATTTTGAAGTATTGGACTTTCCTTAAATTCATTAGTGGCTGCTGCCTACCAATACGGATAGAGCGATGGTGCACGTTTCTTGGGAGCTCCCGATGTACCAGAATTTGTGCGCAGGTAAACGCAGGAAGAAGTGTGCTGGGCGGATCATTCTGTTCTACCGTCTCAATGTTCTAGGCCTATTAAATCATGCGTAACCCTCCCAGGAGGGTCATGCTGCACTCTGAAGTGGTAGCCAAGCCACCAGAAATGTATAAGATGCGGCAAGCCTTACACATACTGCACGCTAAGTCTAGTCGGGTCGTTACTGCCATGGAGGTCCGTGTTTCAACTAGGGCTGTAACGAAGATGAATGGGTGCAATGCAACTGAGCGCCGACTTTATTTTCATACAGTGCTGAGATGCACCACATACATCCCTGTGCGCAGTGTTGCATTCAGGGATTTTTAGAAGTAGTCTATTGTTCCGGCATAGTTCCGGTGACTAGAAGGGGGAGGTGTCAGCATCGCGCAGCTTGCTGCGTGTGCGACGGCGCGCTAGTGTATCATGACGAGAAAAGGTTGAGCGCTCATTGACTCTGAGATGCCAATTGCTGACGCAGCTCCGGGAAAGCCTCGCTCGCGTCCCTAGAAGTGCTTGTTTGTGGTGCTCTTTCCGGAAAGATTGCCTCCAGCGTTCAGACTATAGCGATGGCATAACGGCAAACACTGCGCTTTGCTCCCGGATCCACCATTGGACACGTTTCTGCGAAAAAGAAAGAGAAGAAAACCTGCCTTTTCGCCGTTCCCGACTACACCGAGCGCCGTCAGGTTTTGCAGCACTCAATCCCAAAAGCTGACAAGAGCTCTTAAAGAACTTCGTAGTCTATGCACAACATTTCGGCGAAACATTTCGGCGGGTGCAGCTGCGCGAGCGCAGCTTCACTCGCGTAACCAACGGTGAAATTGGAAATTCCCCGGAGTCGCCCTTGCATGACTGCCGATGCAATTCCACCTTCAAGACAACATTGATGAAGACGAGCAGGCCTTTTCAACCCTGCCAGTGAGGCAGTGCCTCCACCACGAAAAATTTGGATGGTATGAGGGGATATTTTACAAGCAAGTACTGGGCAAAGCACGCAATCCAAAAAGTCCCGAACGTCATAGCGTTTTCAGTATGTGCACCAAATGGCAAGACTCCCCGCTTTTAGAAGTTACTTTTGTTTTAAACCAACAACACAACCATCCACTGGACTGTATATGAACTGGGATCAGTGAAGACGACTGTAAATGTCACCAGCAATCAGGCTGTTAAGAGCCTGCTATTGGAAATGTATGTCATGATTCCTTGTGAAGGGTTTAAGACTGTGATGAGGATTTACATGATGCACACGAAAACAAAAGAAGCGGAGCAGAAAGCGTCTGAATCGCGGCAAACGCAAGCGGACGACGCATCTCACTGTAAACAGCAGCGTCAATGCTGCATCCAGCTGGTCTTTCAATCGCGCGCCGATTCTGGGACCTCTCCTTCTAGCAACAATTATTAGTTCCCAAGCCAGTCGTCGCGTAGTGTGCGGCATTTATTTCCCCGGAAAGAACCTGGTGTATGAAAATAGTATTATATGCAAGCGTGACTTCGAATTCCTTGTGCAGTTGCAGTAATTATATCCCTGTTTAAAAACTGTAACTGAACAAAAGTATCACATACCGAAATATTTAATGCCCCCCCTTCCCGCCCCCCCCCCCCCCCCCCCCCCGCTTTTCTGTGTCAGTCTCATGAAACGAACAGCCACCACCACGCCTTTTTCTCATTAATATTTCAGTTCTATCTTTAATTAAAACGGAAACAGGGACGTCCAACCAAGCCCAAACTAGGGCCCTGACGTTTCAACGCCCACTCGGCTTCTTCTTCAGAGGTGACTATAACCAACGTTACTAGAGGGGGTCAGTTTGGAAACTCGCTTCCCGGCGTGGCGCGATTTTGTTGAGCGCGCGAGAGGTGGCGCTGTGGTTGTCCTCGGATCGACTCTCGGCGGTGTCTCCTTGTCGTCGTTCTTCCTCGTGTTTTCGCTCGTCTCATCGGTAACTTGTCGTAGGCTCGTAAGCCTTATTTTCTGGTGCCGGGAAATCGGGTCGCTCTCTAATCAATGAGAAATGATGCTCACTTGTTGCGCTCCCGGCAATCGCAGCGGGTACGCCTCGCAAGCGTCAAAAAGTGACGAGAAGCGCCAGATTTTTACCGCGCCGAAGGATGATATGCTCCTGAGAGTATAGCAGAACGCGGTCCTGGAAAAATATTCGCGCTCACATCAAAAATCTGTGTGTGATTTGCATTTCCAGCTTGACAACGTTATTCGTCATTACTCGCACGTCATCATTATTCTTCAATCGCACGTCGCCATCAAAGCTAGCCGAAAATTCGCAGCGAATCTGACGGAGAGCTTTACGCTGCGCAGAGACAACCCATCTCACGTAAAGCCCCTTCATTTTTTTTTTAAAATAGGGCAATGGTGGTTCGATGCAAGAGGCACGTGCATTGTGCAGACCTTGGGAAGCTCATGGCCGCACAGCACAGCATTGAGCTAGATTTCAAACGCCATATGTTCCGAGAAGTAGCGCGCGACACGTGTCTTGAGCATTTCCACAACAATGAATGGTGCCACTTTTCCCAGGTTTGAGGTGCTTTAATCTCACGACGACAGCAGCGCCATTGTTTCGTCAGCTACCGCAGCGGCTCGCACTCCTCCGATGAATGCCGCTGGAGTTCCCAAACTGACCCCCTCTTGTGACGTTGCTGGAACAATGGCCGTTGAGGAGCAGTATTTTTGTTTTCGTTTCTGTCTTCTTCTATGATGGTACATTTCATTATGGTGTATTGATATTGACGAGAACGAACTATAGGGATCCCTATGTCCAGCTTGTTTTCTCCAAAGTTGTGTATTTACCAACACAAATCATGTGCACAGGAATCTTTACTTCGTCTTTCTTGACCGCGCACGGGGCAAAGATTGGGCATGGGTCGTGCCCATTTTCCCCCTTGCACAGTGGATAAATATGAAGTAAAATATCCATGAGATTTGCGTGCGCGTTTGGCTTCAGTGATTGAACTTGAGCCCCAGCCGAACACTGACGAAACTTTCGGATACGTAGCCCGAGCGCTGCGTCAAAACACAAACACGTCATCAATGCTGTTGTTGTCCATAGTGTCACTGGTTGTCCCTATTGGTGTAGTTCTATAATTAGCCACTAGGGGAGCGATGGTTGGATCTCTTTCCCAACGCATGGCTTGCACTGACGTCACAACGCGTACTTTTGGCCACCCTAAAAGAGAGAGAGACACAGAAGCTGCTGTTATGGGAAGTTTAAATCACAGGTTAATCTTCTATAATCGTCTGGGGGGAAATAGCCACGTCCGGGCAAATATGGGAGGTACAAAAGAGGGTCTTGGCAAGAGGGGACCTCCTTCTTCTCCACTTCTCTGGTGGACATCGGAGTGCCCTTTGGATGACGTCACGTGCAAGCCATGTATTTAAGCCATGTATGATTTTTATCATGGGACATCCAAACTAGACAACAGAACTTTACTGTTAGTTTACCATCCCCCTACGTGAACAGGCTTCGAAAACAAAGCATATTAGTTTTTAGTCGTTTATGCAGCGGGAGTTTAGTGTGCCACAGCCTGGCAACATTATTACCCACAGTATGAGTAATTTAGCCAGTGCAGTACGATTTCTATCCTGAGGTCTTTAACGTGCATCACGCAGCAGAGATACACGACCGCACGCTGGTACAATGCTCATCAAAATCAAAGCGGTCAGGGGTGGAGATTAAAACGCAACGCGAGCTTTCACTCCATGTGCTCCGATATGGTGTTCGCCAGCCCACTCGGCCACCATTCCACTCGACGGCCTTCGCTTTATCAACAAGATATAAAGAATGCACAATCATAAACGAAGAATAAAAATTCGAAATACTGCACTTCAACGGCCATCGCCAGTCATCACTGAAGAAGAATCCGCGTGTGCCTCAAAACGTTGGATCTCTAAAAGGGCTTGGTTGGACGTCCCCCCTTTTAATTAGCCTTGCCCCAACCAGACAAATATCTGTCAAATGTTCATTTTCAAGTTCTGCGTTTATGTTTCACGTTTTATGTTTTCACTAAACTAACTTTTTTGCTTATCAGTTTGATAATCTTTGACACGTTAAATAAAGCAAATTTAGAAACATTCGGATTCGCTGTGTTGTGATGTTATAGCTGCCGAGAGCGAAACTTTGACATAATTTGAATATTGTAATAGCCGTAACCCCAACCAGTCTTCCTGTAAAAGCTAGTTCATTCAGATTCTTGGGTTTATTGTTGCTCATTTGAGTCAACGCAATAAGACAACAATTAAACGTTAAACGAAAACCGGGAAAAAAACACGCCTTTTTGTCTTTTTGTTTACTTTGACGTGTGGAGTGTTTTGTTCGATATTTTCACAAGAACGTTCACTACCTTAGCCACGCGCATATTGTAAATGAAATCTCTAGCATGCATTTTGTAAATCTAGTTCTATGTGTCCGAACGAATATGAGAAAATAAACTGTAAAAACAAAACACATTGCGTTCACAATTTCAGGTCCAGGGTTACTTCTAGTTTCCACATAATCGTGCTCCCTAAATTTAGAAAACTTCAACGTCGTGTTAACTTCCCACCAAGCAGCCAACACTGCAAACAAAGGATTTTTGAAAGCGTGTGGCGAACATACAAAGACAATAAGAATGACTTATTCTTTGGGCCTAATAAAGTTTCATCTCTCTCACTCACGAGCTCAATACCACTACGCTCATCACATTTTTAGGCCAAATGGTATTTCAAGGCTCGTCGTTCGCTCGGAGACATCAATAATTCGCAGTAATTCCCGGCCTTCGTCTTCCACGGAAAAGTGAGTACGAATTATTTTCTAGACGGGATAAAGAAAGTAACTGTAGTTTTTTCAGCAATATTAATAGTGTGCAAGCCTTTTTGGTGCTTTTTGGGTCTTTGCGTGCATTACATACGTTGCATAAGGGAAACAAAACAAAAAAGTGTGTACAATATTAAGCGTTCTAACCTTAGGAATTGTCCTCCCATGTTTTTGATGAAAGCTTGAGCCATAAGCACGTAGAGTCCTCGAGATATGTAAGAAAGGGTGCTGATCCTGTTCTCAAACCACGCTGGCACCTGTAAACCATTCTCTTTCTGGACGAGGACGGCGTCAAGGGCATTTGGCATTGCAGCTGCGTGCTTTCTCAGGTCAAGACCCATTTGCTGTGCCGCTTCTATCAAGAACTGTGCCATACCGGCAGACTCGCCAGTATTGCTCAGCACCCTTGTCGCCAAACTTTTGCATTTCCGTCAGGCACACCAACCTGGTAAAAAAAAGGAATTGATCAATGTCGTAAAAAGAAAAGTACGATGACTTGCCATTCAGATCAATTACAAAGGTCTTCAACAAAATGAGTCTGTGTTTAAGGTTAAGACACAATTGTGACGCCTCGACGCTGGCGAGAATCAAGGATCCCCTGCAGTGTCCCCGCCCAATACTCTGACGATATCCCTTAAGTTCTCCAGCCTGTGGCGTGCCGGGGTGAAGCTGTGGCTGGTGCTGAGGTAAGTAACTCTACGAAGGGCACATACAAGCCATCAAACAGCAACGGAACCGCTTATTTCGCGGCCGGTAGCAGACCGTCCATCTGGGACCTCCCCTTTTTGTTTCGTGGTTCTGCGTGTCTGTTTCACCACTTGACCTCGTGTTTTTTTTTTATTCATCAGCCGGGTCCTACTATTTCAAGTTGTGTGTTTGTGGGGGGGGGGGGGGGGGGGGGGGGGGGGGGGGGAGATCACCAGGTTCAGGGCAAATGCGCACGACATTGCCACCATAAAATCGTTCGGTTTCATACTGTGAACATGCGTCCCTTTATTCCTGCCGGCCGCTTATTTCTGTAACAATATTGCAGCACGGGCACACATTGCGAACCCAGCACTTTCGTTTTCGATGGGTTAGAGAGAGGTGTGTTCTTGGCGTTCGAGGACTCAGAGCGCGACTCCTGCAGCACGGTTGATATCAACTGCGCCGTCGAATGTCAGGTTTCGAATCCGTGTGGAAGACTCGTCTTAACCCTTCAATTGCTAGTGCTTGTGGAACTAAATTTTTCGTAATTATTTTCACTAACAATAAACACTCCACACCGACGCCTGGAAGATGGCGATTGCAATACGCCACCCGTCATATTGACGTTTTAAAATCCCGGAAATACCAATAACTTTCCTGAATCGAGACCTTCGGCTACACAGTGGGTTGATTCTAATTGTTTTGCTTCGCGGACGGGGCAAAGCACGAAGTGCCTCACGAGGGATCACCCCTGCTCCAGCCGTTCCGCTCTTTTAGCTTATAAGCTCCGCAAGTGCACCATTATCGCATTCTTGTCTTTTTCCCGCGCGATGTTCTCTTTACACCTATGTAGAAAACAAAAATCATTAATAACGCACCCGTGTCAATATTAAGACTCTTTTAAAGTTGGGCTGTGGTCGGAAACCGAGACAATATCGTTAGCACTAAAACAAAGTGTTTTTCTGTTGTTTATCGACGTAATCTCATATTTCTGCAGGTTTAATCTAATTTGTTGAGGAAACATACGAAGTATTTTCGAAGATCAATCCTAGAGTTCTATGAATCCACTGAACACGTATCTTTCGCTCTCAGATATGCAATCTCGAAATGTCTTACTGCTACCTTCGATTGTAAGCTCTTTTTATTCTATACGCATCTAGTAACCGCTGGGTTTCTGTGGGCGAACTGGACAAATACGCTAGAGGCTCTCTGTTTTGTAAATCAGTGCACCTATGCCTGACTGACTGGCGCTGCAAAGAAAGCGAAAAATGAGTTCTTCTGGAGCAATCACCTTTTTTTAAGTGTTAAAAAAATTTTCACGTTTATTTAACAAACAATTAGACATTTGCTTAAGCACTTGCAGCAGAGTTGTAATTTTTGACACTTTTGGGATAAATTACGCCTTGAAATTAACCATTCCAAAGAAGACTTACAGATAGATATTTTATTTAGCTTCAAGTACTCCCAAGTTTAATTAGTAACTTGGGACCCATTCTTATTCGTTCGTTACTGTGCACATGTAGGTGTTGGGCGTGCTCTAACAAAAAAGTCGTACTTTGTTTGTAGAGTTTCATGTTCTGCTATGTTCAACACTCCAGTATTCTTCCCAAATTTTCACTGTACTTCTTTTTCTTTTTTTTTTCTCTAAAACTAGAATGTCGTTCATAAGAGAAACGCGTCTTCTAGTTTATCCAGCACTTGATTCACTGCCCGTTAAAATATTTCCGATCTCGTCAACATGCTCAAAGGCCAATACAAGAACTGAATTTGCCAAACTCCAGTGAACGCGTGGAGTGTCAGAAATTGTCTTACTCCACTGACGCTGGGCGCAACAGCTCCTAACATGGGCTTTGGATACTGTTCTTTGAGTTGGGCTTGGTTATAAATAAATCTTCATTTTTGCATGCCCACAAACAATTTCAGTCTACATTATCGTGAGCACAAAGCACACTAAAACACAGCGCGGTATCGAACATTCAAATACATGTCACAAGAAAAATATAAAAAGTAAATAAAAGATACTGAAAAGGCTAAACAAGACATTCACATTCTCACACGAAACATAAACTGGTAAAAACAAATGAAATGTCATGATGGGTCCGATTAACTGCTAATTAAGTTATCGATAAGGAAGACACAAAAGACATAAAAGATTAGTAAAAATGTTTGCATTCTCCTGCTGACCCTTGGCGGAATATAAAAGTCTAAGAAACTCAACAAATGAATTGAATTCACTTCCCCATGTAAAAATTTGCGAATATAAAATATTCCAATTGCCCCCACACGGCAAGCTTCTACCGCGTAAATCGAACAAGTAACGTTCCATAGTGGTAAAAATATTTTCTTGCAATATAACTTTCATATGTTATTCGAATGATTCGTTTTTGCATATTTTCGATTGCAAAAGCCTGTGATAAAATTAAAAATTCCAAATGATTCAGCCAAATTTTGTTCTTGGCCTCAAAAATGTCTTAAACAAGTGTTGTGAGCTGGGTGTAAACAACTGGAAAGACAATCGTCAAATCATTCCCAGAAATTTCAGTGCTGCATTAATGGTTATAGAACGTGGTTATTTAAAGTGAGCTATCAATAAATACACAAAAATCCTTGTTAAAAGTAGCCTTAGGAATTGAAGCCCCTCCCAGATTACATAAAATAATTAAAGTATACATCGCAATTTCCGGATAGCACAATTCGTTTTTTTTTTTTTTTTTTTTTCGTTTTTGGGGGGGGGGGGGGGTGGCTAAGTGACTAGCGGTTTATGGCACACCCCTCAGAAATACGTCCTATGTCAGCATAGAGATGGGGCCGGAGCAGCCAGAGAAAGTCTTCACACTTATAGAATACTTTACAACCTCAGCAGACAAAATAATTTCGCGTGCGTAATACAGAAAGCAAGATCATTTATAAACAAAATAAACAAAATTGGTCCCAGGATGAGTCCCTGGGCTAAATCAAAACTTGAAATGAACTCCTCGAAGTAGCTTTCAGAAATGCGAACAGAGTTCTGACGACCAAGCAGATAAGTAGAAAACCACGCGGCAGGATAAGGGCTGAAACGATGAAAGGCAAGCTTTTGTAGCGGTGAATTATGACGTCCATGATCGGACGTTCTTGACAAGTCAAAATACATTGCAGCTACTGGACCCCCACTTAACGCCACTGGTGCTGGGTAAGTTAAAAACGATCATAAATTTGACTCAACTGACCTACATTTTCGAACAAACAGTGTTGAGGTGCGTCTGTCATTGCGCTGAGGTAAAAGTAAACGCGCTTATGTATTACATTTTCAAAACAATTTGCAAAATTTTATGACAAAAACACAGGAAGGTAAATATTAACCAATGGCGATTCACCGCATTTTAAAAATAAAAACAACTCAAAGACTTTCCAAGGCCCGCGAAAACCTCCTTGTGCAGGAGACAGCTTACAAATGTGCATCAACACGCGCGAAAGTAAAGAACAGCACCTTTTTATATTAAACATAGCTATGTCATCAACCCCGCTTGGTGATTTAGGTTTCAGTTCTTTATGGCTTCTACGATTTCTTCTGCACCAACAGTAAGCGAGGCAGAAAAATGGTACACTCAACATCAATGGCGCCAAAAGAACTGTTCATAGGAGGGGAAAAACACGAAATAAAAAGTCAGCAAAACGATTCGCTATTTTTGGTGGCGAATAATGGTACCCACTATTATCTCAAAGACAAATATTTTCTTTATTTCCATGTGAGTTTTGCTTATTTCCATACGAGTGCGCCATAATTCTCTAGAATTGTTTCTAAGACTTTGCTCAACGCCATGTAAGTGCCAGCGGGTATCTTGTTCTTGGAGTCTTATAACGCGACGATGATGAATAATAAAATTTCCATACCATAAAAATAGCCCAGTTTTTTTGCGGAGCGATGATAGTGGAGTTTTTTGCGTAATGATTTCATTAATCTCTTCAGAACCTACTAGGATAACGGGAGTTGTGCGTCAACCGTTTAGGAACAAAAGCATCCACATGTTTCTTAAGCGGACCATGATATTATTTTCCAGCGTTTTTAAATAAAGACGCCAATTAATCTTGAATGCTCACAGAATCTGGACTAGGAATCCGTTTGGTTTCCTCCAGTCTTACATACACACACACACAAAGAAAAGACGAAAACTCACGTCTACTTTTACCCTCGACTCGACCGGACACTGCCACCAACATGTAACATAACGTGGCCCTGACGTAAAGTCTGTCCCTCTACCGGAAACAGAAGTTCCCCCAGCCGTGTGATGGGGATCTAAAATGATAAGTTCTAGCAAATCTTTTCTGTACACGTTCCACATTATTAGAAGCTGTAGCACTAAAGCTGTTCCAAATCACAGTGCAGAAATCATGTTTTGGAAGAACTATGATTCGGTACAGTACGTAGAAAAGGTAAACAGTTGAAAAACACTTACTAAATCTTGAAATTGCACCGAGAAGACGAAAACAAGAGCTCACAATGTATGTCGCGTGCGAGTTAAAGTTGAGTTTGGAGTGTAGCATCACTCCCGGATCTTTCACAGTCGTAACTCGAGTAATCGACGAATTTTCTAAGTAGTACAGAAAGTGAGTTGGATTAGTCTTACGCGTAAAAGATATTACATTTGTTTTTCCAATGTTAAGATCAAGCCCGTTATCTTTACACCATAGACAGATGGCTTCGATATCTTCCTGCAGTAGAGCACAATCATTTAATGACGAAATATTTTTATAGATCTTGAGGTCATCAGCGAACTGCAAGAGGCTCGAATGGCGAATGATGTCTTGGACATCTTTAACAAATATATTAAAAAGAAGAGGTCCCAGATTGGAACCCTGGGGTACACGAGATGGCACTGGAAAAAAACAAGACCTAACATTTGCGTAGCCGACACAGTTTTCTCTCGCAGAAAGATAGCTTTCAAACCAAGAACAGTACTCGTCGCTGAGACCTGAAACAGAAAGTTTGGGTAACAGTAACTTGTGGTTTACACGATCAAATGCCTTGCTACAATCAAAATACACTGCGTCAACTTGCTCTCGAGAACAGACTCTGGGGGCAACATCATTTAAAAAACACGCAAGATTTGTTTCAACAGACCTGCCGCTCAAAAAACCATGTTGAACTTCGGGTATTAAGCGCCTAAAACAATGTGTTAGATGCTTATGAATGATTTTTTCGAATACCTTCGAAAATGCGGAAAGCAATGATATCGGTCTATAGTTTGAGATATTCGTTGAGGTGCCTGATTTAGGAAGACGCATTACCAAGCCCTTTTTCCAGGCGGTCGGAAAGATAGACTGCTTCAGCGACATAGAAAATATGTGGTGTAGAATGGGAGCCAGTATGTCGACACACCCCTTAACTATAAAATTCGGTATACCATCAAGGCCACAAGATTTTTTAGATTGGAGCTGATGAATTGCCCGAACAACGTCAGCAAGGTCAATTGTCGGAGGAGGAAAATGGTTATGAGTAGTTAGTAAAATCTCTGTGTTTTTGACCCTGACTGATGAATAGGTGGACAATAAAAACTTTGCGAATTGATTGCATATCTTATCTGGATCAGAAGAATATGCTCCACCAATCATAAGTGAAGCAGGACTCGACCTATCTCGAGTATGCTTTTTAACCAATCGCCAAAAATCCTGGGGACGCTTGGAAACACTTCCTTCGACTTGTCTACGATAAGCCTCTTTATCGCGCTTATACAGTTCTTTAACCGTGGCTCGGCATATTTTAAACCTGTCATAAACTTCGTTGCTGTTAGTAGTGCGGTAAAGACGGTGCAAATGTAACTTTTTGCGCATTACGCGTTATAATTCGCGAGAGAACCAGGAGGGATATCTGTTTGATCGATCAGTTTGTTTACGAGGTATAAATCTGTGCATGCCGGTCATCAAAATATTGGTCAAAGCAGTGACCGCCTCGTCAATCGAGTGTAAACGAAAGACGTCATCCCACGCGTACGCAGCAAGGAAAAGATAAAAGTCAAGATTTGAGCCGTTGGCGTAATCAAACCGATATATGTTTTTGTGTTTCACGGACGAGACTAGCACGTCTACCTTAACGGAAAATGGAACTTGCCATATATCTGCGAAACAATTGGATTGCTCACTATTGCATTATTGTAAGTTTCAAGATTAGTAAAAAGAACGTCCAGAGCGTTTCCACATACGTTTGAAGGAACTTCGCCGCGGTAAAGATCGTTGTAGTGAACAAAATTTAAGAGCTGATTTCCTTTGCGACAGCTTGACTCTGAAGCTTCGCTCGACCACCACGTACCAGGTACATTAAAATCGCCGACAATGATCACGTTAAAGTTGGCGGGGTCGAGTTTTTCTGATAAACTGATCAGAACCTGCTCAAATTCCTTGGAATTGAGAGACGGGGGTATATAATAATTTCCTATTAAAAGATTTTTGGGTCCGCCAGTTTTCACTTCAACCCAAACACATTCTTCATAGCTTTCGAGGTCCGAGCGACGAACTGCCGTTATGTTGTTGCGTATGGCTATGAGTACACCACCACCGTATTTCTGTCCGGTAACTCCGTAATTGCGGTCGCGGCGAAATATGGAGTAGCTCTCACAAAAATATTCATAAGATGAGATGTCACTTAGTAGCCAAGTTTCTGTCATACAATGCACGTCGTAGTCTGAAAGCGCTACCGCCTCAGAGAACGTATCGGCCTTAGTGCGAAGGCCCCTTACGTTTTGGTAGTAGATTGATAAAGTTTTAAGCTTCTCCCGTGTCTGCATTAGCAAGTTCGTCGGTTCTTAGGACACCACGAAACTGACGAAAAAGACACCCCTCAGGCCACACTAGTGGGTCGTTAATAATATCAAACGTGTCAGCACTTACTGCAACGTGAAAAGACGAGTATGTAGAAAACTTGCTTTTAAGCCTTGTACATACGAGCGTGTCGTCCTTCACCACATCAGCCACAAACTGTTCGATGTCTTCTGTGGTTGTATCCGGGTTCATCCTTGTTACGAACAATGCTTTCCGGGCAGGACCCCGGGGAACGGTCCTCAGAGTCGTGGACTTGCTGGCACCCCCTCGTATTTCTGCCTTCCGCCGGCGTCGAACCTCCTTCCAGCCGTCTTCTGGCTGGTTGCGTTTGCCTGAGCTCGGACTGACGTTATCCGAGTGCGTTGAAGGTGCGGTGGAAGCAGAAGTGGACTGTCTGGAAGGTCGTTGGGTCTTGTTGTTCGCCGGTACCTTGTTTACAGCGTTGGGACGAACAGGCGGCGTTTCATCACCAGTTTGCCTCGTGGCATTCCCCGCCACACTGGCATAGCCCGGCCCTGTTGGTTGAATGGTTAACAAAGCGTCGAGGGCTTTCGCAAGGTTTGTATTCACGAAGTCCATGCGCTTCATGACCAATGAGTTATTGTTTTTCAGTTCCAGCCTCATAGCAGCGTTTTCAAGCTTGAATGACGTCACTGTAGCTTCCAGCCGGTCGACTTTCAAAAGCAGCTTTTTCAGAGTAGCAGCCGAATTTACAGGATGTTCGTCACTGCCCACGGCAGTGGGCGTAGTCGAGCCGGGCGACAGCACGTCAGCATTGACGAGGCTTTCCTCACCGCGCGGACGCCGAGTGCAGTCAGTGCATTTGTAGATGCTGACACCGTCGCGAAAAAGGACGTCATAATCTTCTTGGCGAATGTTCAGGCATTTTGTGTGGAAGACGAAATCACACTCACTGCTGCACGCGATGGAAGTTTGCCGGGACGAGATAGGCAAGGTGCACTCAGCGCACACACCCATCTACTGCTGGCGAGGGAGCACGAGAGCATGCGACTGCCCTCATTCAGTGTTCAGCGCTGAATGAGGCAACGTGCATCGCCTTTTTTTTTTGGTAAAAATTTTGTTATAACATTCCCCCCTCCTTCTTTTAAAGTGATTCCATTGCTTATTTTTTTTCTTTATATTTTTTTACCCCTCTTTAGATCTTTTCTACCAATCTTCCAATCTACTCTTAGTTACCGCAATTCTTCCCGCATCCATTCGTCCATCCAAGTCTGTAAATTCCAGTGCCCCCTCCAAATTCGTAGTCATCCTTCCCAAGAGGGTGGGACGAAGCCCCGTGCACCTTAAAATTACGTGTTCTATCGTTTCCCTTTCGTGGTTGCATATGTTGCATAGAGTGTGAATTTCCTGGAATTTAGCCTTATATGTTTTCGTTCTTTGCACCCCCGTTCTAGCTCCAAACAGTAATGAGCTCCCCCAATGAATTATCATACAACTGTTCCTTCTTTATTTCTTGTTTTTGTGGCCGGTATATTGTAAAAGGTGATTTCCCCTGCGTTCTCTCGTCCCACAATATTTTGTTTGTTTCCTTTACTCCCTTTCCTATTGATATACTCTGATCGGCCCCATCTCGTTGAATGTATTGAGATCTCAGCTTGAGGGTTCGATTTGTCCACTTAGAGGTTAGACTTTATGTATAGATACTTATACACTTTCGCTGTCCACCGCGTATCCTCAATTTCAGCTGGTCTTTGTTCAAATTTTACTTTATTGATCGCTTCTCAACTCTCGAAAGATGCCCAACCCATATCCCCCTGTACTCCCTCATTTGGTGTATTCCCATGTGCCCCCAATGCGAACCTACCCACACTACTTTGCTGTATCTCTAAACCTGTCTGGAGTTCTGACCTCATACACAATACCGCATTCCCAAATGACAGTCCTGGCACCACGACTCCCTTCCATACACCCCGAACGACTTCATGTCTATTATAGGTTCACAGTGCCCTGTGTTTCGTGATAGCTGAATCTCATTTCCCCTTCTTTATTACAATATCTTCATGGTCTTTCAGATACCGTCTTCCTTCACTTAACCATTCTGCCAGATATTTGTACTTTTCTACGTGTTTTATCAATGTGTCCTGTATCTCCAGAGGTTCCCCCTTCTCGTCGTTGAAAACTATTATACCCGACTTGTCCCCACTAAATTTTAGTCCTAAATTGCCCTCTTCCCTGCTGCAAATCCTAATCAACTCCTGTATTTTCTCACGACTTTCTGACACGAGTAGGATGTCGTCTGCATACATTAACCCTGGCAATACTTGATTTACTTTATGTCCTATGTAAGCCAGGCCAAAACCTAGGTTGCAGTGTTCTAACCTTTTTTCCATCTCACTGAGGTATATCAGAGTACAGGAGAGACAATGGGCAATCCTACCTAAGACCTCTCTTTATTGCTGCTGGTCATGTAGTTTTGGTTTCCCGTGTTATAACAACCCTATTCTCCGTATAGCCCGTTCTAGAAACTTAAGCATGGTTCCCTCTAGTCCATATCCCTTCAGTTGGTTCCAGAGTTTTTTCCTGATTCACATTGTCATATGCCCCTTTGATGTCTAAAACTTCTACCCATAATGGCCTTTGACTTGTCATTGCTATCTCTACACACTGAGTGATTACGAAAAAATTATCATCTAGTCGTCTATTTTTCCTGAAACCGTTTTGAAGCTACCCCAGAATCTGCTTTCTCTCTGCCCATTCTTCCATTCTATTTACAATTTGCATACCTAGTTTCTATATTACTGAAGTTACTCTGATTGGTCGGTATAATTTGATACTGTCTTTGCCACTCTTTTTCTTATATATTAATCTCATCCTTCTCAATTTCCAGTCACTGGGTACCTTCCCTCCCATAAGTATCTGGTCAATCACCTGCCTTAGTTTCAATTCGCTTGTTTTACCTAGAACTTTTATCAATCTCATTGGTATGCCGTCTGGACCTGTCGCAGTTCCAGCCGAAACCTTTCCTTCTGCTTTTTCCCACTTCCCAGTGGTCATTTCCTCTTCACCACTATGATCCTCCGCTTATGTTCTGTAGACGCTACCATTCCCTACGGCCTGATTTGATTCTAACTCCAAAAATGCTGCTTCGACTGTATGTCTAATGTATTATCATGCCTCTTTCCCCTCTACCTTTGTCCCTTCCTGTGTGGTTAGTGTCTGCTGGTACCCCTCGGTCTTTTTCCCTGTATACTGCTGTGTTCCCAGAACCTTTTTGCCGCATTCCTATCCGTTCTGGTTTATCTCTATCATCCTCTCGACCCCCGCCCTCCCAATTTTGGCCTGTATTAATACTGATGCCTCCTGTTTTTTTCCCTGAAATTCCTCCTATTTTGATGCTACTTCGGCTAGTGTGGCCCCCTTTTTCTTTGCCCATCTGTGTTCTTTAGAAGCCTCTTGACTTCTCGATATTGCTGCTTTAACTTCTTTATCCCACCAGCGTTTGAGCTTGTGTTTTAGTTTTCTTCGTCCTTGTTTGATTCGATATTTCTATAACTCTATTTTGAAAACACTAATTAAGCCTTCATATGTCCATTCTCTTTCCTTTTGCTTGGATACTATCTCCTTGATTCGCTTAGATACATCCTATCTCAGAATTGAAGAGGTCGTGTGGGCGTCGTATTTAAATCAAGCAATAGGCATAAAAACAAAACACAAACTGTAATTACACTAATAAATAAATCGAATATACATCATCACAGAGAAGTGTCTCGATCGGCTTCTGTCGTTCGCCTCGTTCCGCTCGTGCCTCGAGCCTTCTTCTTTCTTCTCGTTTCTCGTGAGCTTAAAATTCTTTCCAATCTGCAACATCCTGCCCCCCCCCCCCCCCCCCCCTTCTTTCTTTTTCCGCGTGAGAGTTGCCTTGGTTCATTCACTTGCCAGTTCCAGGGGGTAAAGGAGCTGCACGGGGCGCCGAAGCGTTACCCCGCTCGGTGGGCGCACTAGACAGGAACGCACGTGGTTGTCTCTGCCCAGCTGAACTGTTTCAATCCTCCCCGTTTTCCACATGAGCCGTGGGGTCTTCGTGAACAAGAACGAGGTCCCCGTTCTGTAGGTCGTTTGTCCGCGTCTCGGGCGATCGGTGTGCGGAGCGGAGCTGAAGGAGGTATTCCTTCCGCCATCTCCGCCAGAATTGGTACAGTAGTTGCTGCCTGTGTAGCCAACGTCTGGTAATGTCCCCTCTCGCAGAACCTGGTATAGTTTCTAGGTTGACTGATGGGAAAGCCGTCAGACGCCTGCCCAACAAGAAGTGCGCAGGCGTTAAAGCATCCTGTTCGGGTGAAGCGTCGTGAACAGGGGCCAAAGGTCGAGAATTCACGACGGCTTCCACCTCGCGGAGCATGGTCGTTAGTTCTTCGAAACTAAACTTGTTCCTTCCTAGTATGTTCCGTAGACTACGCTTCACTGTCTGGACCATCCTTTCACAGAACCCGCACCACCAGGCTGCTCTCTCAGCCATAAACTTCCACTTTATCCGATGCTGTGAGCAGTGGTCCTGGAAGCGGCGGTTTGTGAGCACGTCCCATACGCTGCATAAGTCCTTTGCTGCCCTCTTAAAGGTGAGGGAATTGTCTGAGTATACAACGCTGGGTAAGCCCCGTCGAGCAGTAAAGCGCTGGAAGGCCATGATGAACGCCTCTGTCGATAGGTTGGAGACAAGCTCTAGGTGTAGGCCTCTTGTTACCGCACATGTGAAAAGTGCAATGTACGGCTTTTTATCTGATGCTACAGTCTTTACCATCAGTGGACCGGCAAAATCGATCCCGACCATCTCAAAAGGATTCGCTTGGGTAATCCGATCCTGCGGCGAAGGTGCGGTCGAAGCGTTAGCCGGCTTGAGTCGGGCGAACCGACAACCATTACATTTGTTGATGACCTTCTTGGCCAGCTGTCTTGCTCGCGGTATCCAGAAGCACTCTCGGACTTCGGTTAAGGTGTCCTGAAGTCCGCCGTGCAGTGTTCGACGATGGCAGTCTCTTACCATTAACTCAGTGAAGCGATGATCGGAAGGTAGCAAAAGCGGGTACTTGATCTCGATTGTTTCGTTTAATTGTTGCCGTCGTCCCCCCACTCGCAACAATCGGTTGGGGTCAACACTCTAAAAAAAAAGGGAGTAGTACTTCCTCCCTTAAAGGAGCAACTCGCATGTCCCTTATATTGCTCTATAAAGGGAGGAAATTTCCTTCTACAAAACGGGGAGGAAATTTGTTCCCCTAAGAAGGGAGGAAAATTGCCACCTTTTTTTCTCTCAATGGAGGAAACTTCCTCCCCTCGTGTAAGTGATATAGCTTTCAACAGATGGCGCTCAAAACGGGGGAAAAAAAAAAGTCGGAGAGGCGTTTTTTTTTTTCTCTTTTTAGGTTTCGCCGACTTTCGAACGCTACATAGTTGAGATGCACATACATCACTGAACATACAGAATACACGGAACACACGCAGATCAACCACGCACACAACAGCAACAGCGCAGCAACACCGGGCCCCCTCGTCTCTCTACGTACGCCAAGTTCCCCCTAGCTCTATATATGGCAGTCTTATTTTTGAATCCGACTTTTTCGGTGACTGCTATCATTTGGCACATAAACACGGAAAGGTGGAGTAAATATTACTCTTACTTAATACATTATGTGAATTGTCTTGTGGAATAGCCCCCATCTCTTAATTCAACTCCCCGAGCAAAAGCAAATGTAGATCATTAGGCTAATTAACTAAAATTAAATAATTTTCTTTTGAATAAGTTCGATGAATTATCTTGACAATGCAGTGCTGAAATGCTGTGCTAAACATTGCAATCAAGCTATTGCTTGATTGCGGTGTTCAGTGCCAGTGTAATTATTTTCAGTTTTGGTGGGGTAATTAATCATTTAATTGTTGCACAAGTTCAAGGGATTTTCAAATAAACAATATTACTGATTTTAACAAGACTTCTTGAAACAGCAGAGAAGATATCTTGGTTCATGCTTTGTCGCCGGTGTTACAGAAATTTAGAATTGTTTTAATTTACTAATCTGGAGCGTTTTTCCTAAAAAAAAGTAAGTGCCGGGAGTGATAAAGGCCCACGAACCATGACTTTGGTATCCTCAGCAGACAACTAAAATAAGACTGTCTTTGGTGATATAATGCAACCGCTTGAAAACATCACATTGCCCGAGTCAGAAAGTTAAAAAGCCCGTGTTGAGAGTTTTAATAAATCGTTTCGTCACTCCCGCAACTCTATACGCGATCCGTTATGGCTTCCGCAATATATACCGTAGCGGAGCCGCGTTTTCGTTTCTAGTAGAACGTTTGCAGCCCGGTGCAGAATATAGCGTTCCGAGAGCTAACGCAACGGAACTCTTTCGGACACTAAAGCTAAAATAGAGGTTCGTAAAGCAATTGTTAGTAATCTCCTATTCATGTCTCTATCTAAATAGTATTTAAATTTATTATCGAGTGCTTGTGTTCATGTTTGCTTCCTTTATAAGTACGTCCAGTACGTTTGCGACGAGTTTGAGATCCAGGTTGTTGACGGCGGGTTAGCTGCGCTCGTTTCGCGACACAAAAGGGATCGCGTGGTAATAGACTAAGCTAACCGAATTTTAAAAAAAACGTAAAAAACGGAGTTTTTTTTTTTAGTGCGAGTTTTGACCTGTGGCAGGAGATGGGGGCGAAGCGCAAGCTAAAAAGAAGCAGCGGTGAGCCGTTGGCTCTGTCGAATCATGCGTTTCTTCAAGCCCGCGGATCTGCCCTCCGCCCGCATTTTGCTCCGCAAAGAGAATGGAATGTCTGTACTACCCTTTCTTCCAAGTGGACTCTTCCCGAATGCATAGTTGACCTTGCTTTCCGGATCCGTTGCCTTGTCCCTTCCCCGAATCGTCATTGCAGTGTCGTTTCTTGTGCGGGGATATGGTTTTTGAAAAACGCGTGTTCCCGCAAGCCGGTCGTTTTTCCGATGTGGACGGACTACAGCGTGTGTCGGACGGAGTCGCTCGCCGCAACGCAGTGCTCGTTCCTATCGACTGGATATGCTGTTCTGTTTTAGACAGAACTGAAATAAACGCCTCACGGATTACCTTTCGCTGTATGTACCATTCAGCGAAAGGTAATCCGTGAGGCGTTTATTTCAGCTTTATTTCGCTTTATTTCAAGAGTATACGTTTCTCGCGGAGGTGACGGCAACCAAGCTACCAAGCGCTCAAGTTGCCGTCACCGCCATTAAACATGTTTGCGGTGGCAGCGGTGGTTCGACCGCCGCTGCCGCCACGAATATAGAGGAGGAATTTTCGTCCCTTTTTCAAGCGCCGCTAGGTCGCGCTGCATGTGGATCGGTGAAAGGGAGGAACAAGGGCAATTTCCTCCCTTCCGTTTTCGACAGGGAGGAACGTCATTCTTTTCCTCCCTTTCTCCTCCCTTTTTCTTTAGAGTGAATGAAGGGGGCGAGCGAGACTATGCAGGATCGCCTTTCCAGTTTCTTATCTGCCTTTAGATCGTTCAATTCTTGTGTAAAAGCTTCCCGTTGCGTTCGTGCGATCCACCAAGTATGGGCTCGGTCAAGTTCTTCGGACGCTAGCGGGCCCTCACGTCGGCTTCGCCGCGTACGGCAGTTCTTTACGAACCGCATAATTCATGCAGTAATCCTGAGGATCCGTTCCAGCGCCCCGTACCATTCAAGTTCCAATAGAGGTGCAATCCCCTCTGTTGCAGTCTGCAATACGTGATGTTCCAGCTTTCCCTCCTCTGCAATAATTGCTCCTGGAACGTCGTCGCCCATGACGAGGTTCGGCCATACGTCTTCGGTTTTACCAAGCCACTTTGGACCCTTCCACCACAATTGCATACTTTTTAGAGTTTCCGCAGATGTTCCCCGTGTCATCAAATCTGCCGGATTTTCTTGTCCGGGGCAGTGCTTCCATGTAGAAGGTGATTCTCCAGATTGGAGCTCTACCACTCAATTCGCCACAAATGGCTTCCACTGAGTTGCTGACCCGCGAATCCAGTGAAGTGTGATAGCGCTATCTCTCCAGTATAATGTCTCTTGAATGTTCATGATCTCTCCAAGATACTGGCCCATCCGTCTTCCAATCACTGCAGCCATTAGTTCTAGTCGAGGTGGTGTTATTCGCTTTATGGGCACCACACGTGATTTCGAAAATATCAAGTTCACCTCTACCTTCCCATCTTCTCCTTTAGCCCCCAGGTAGGCACAAGTGCCATAGGCCACCGGACTCGCGTCGCAGAAGACGTGTAGTTGGAGAGAACATATGACTTCTCTTGGCGTCTTCACGATGCAGCGAGGAATCACTATCTCTTCTAATTGTGGAAGTTCTGCGCACCATCGCCGCCATTGCACCAGTAGGTCGTCCGTTAGATCATCGTCCCAACCGATTCCTCGTTCCCAGATTCGTTGAAACAAAACCTTGATTCGTATGACGAACGGAGCAAGGAGTCCCAACGGGTCAAATACCCTAGCTGATGCGCGGAGTACATAGCACTTCGTCGTCCCACTGCACGTGACGAAGTTCAGGATTCTCTACACTGGAATGGCCAGCGTGTCAGCGTCACGTCGCCAAAGAAGTCCAAGTACAGCTCTCGGCTCAGAGAGTGCAGACGTTGATTCAGCTTTATCGAACGATCTTTGCAGTTCTATCGCGTTGGTAGACCACTTTCGGAGTATCATTCCTGCATCTTCTAAAATCTGGTTGGCTTGTTCCTGTATTCGCGCCGCTTCTTCAATAGTGGAGGCTCCGATAAGGAGGTCGTCGACGTAGAATCCCCGTTGAAGCACTTCTGCAGTCGATCGCAATTCTCCATTGACGTTGCTCAGATGATGAGTAAGAGTGGCGGTTAGTAGAAAGGGGCTGGCCGATGTCCCAAAGGGCACTCTCGTCATCCTCCACTCTTCAACGGTTGGTTCAGAGTTTGCTGACGACGAATCTCTTTGAAACCACAGGAAGCTTAGAATGTCTCAATCTACAGGTCAAACGCTGACCTGCAGAAACGCCTTTTCTATGTCAGCTGTTAAGGCGATTGGGTGTAGACGGAAGCGCACCAAGATTCCGACCAGATCGGCGTTCAAATTCGGCCCCTTTTCCAGTTGTTCGTTGAGTGAAGCTACTCCTGGGAGATGAGACGAAGCGTCGAAGACGACTCTCAGCCTGGTGGTCTCGGGTTCATTCCGAATTACGGGCTGATGGGGCATATAATAAATCCGTGGGTTTGTCGACACGGCGCGAAATTGGCTCGTTGAAACTTTTTCTGCGTGTCCTGAGGTGATGTAGCTGCGTATGACGTTGTCGTAATCTTTTGCGAAGGACTCGTCGCGTGACCATCTCTTCTTCAAACTCTCAAGACGTTTCAATGCCAGCGTGCGGTTATCCTTCAGTTCTCCCGCGCCGACCCTGAACGGTAGACCGACTTCGTACCGTCCATTCACTTTCCATATTGTTCGGTTGAACTCGTTCAGCAGTTCGTTCTGTTCTTCCATCTTGGTGGAGGGCTGGTCAGAAATGCCGATGCTCTCTAGCTCCCAAAAACGCCGCAGGATGCCTCCGACGTCCTCGTTCGTGAAGCATTCCGTTCTTAGCACGCATACCATGCTGCTGGCGCTGCTTTTGGGAGAGCTGTGGTTTGACACTGGGCCTTGAAAGGTCCAGCCAAAAATGGGGCTTATAGCTACCAGCTTTTGATTTTCCTTGCAATGCAGCACTTGGTCACCGTTCACTCGCCACAACTGGTCTGAACCGACCAGAAGGGAAATGCCCTCTTCAGCAGTGGCCAGAGGTTTTTGCTACCTCTGGTAGCAAAAGTAGGTATTTATTACTTATTTTATTTTTTATACGATTTAACAAATTATATATAATTTTTATATATAATATAATACAATATAACGTATTTAGCCGGAGGCTAACATATCCCAGAACCTTGAGGCCGAGTTTGCGAGAAAGATCCTCACGAATGAACGTCCGTTGGCTACCTCCATCGATAATGGCTCGCACGTAGTCTTTGGTTTCCTTCCTCAGCCCAGGCTCGGAACGTTTGAAGAAGCACTTCGGAATCCAATGGGATGTCAGCACTGTCGGAGATTGCGTTCTGGACGCCTTTCGCAGGGGCACCTCTATCCGATTTCTTCACGTTAGGTTTCCAGTTCGGGTCGCACATGGATGTGGCATGTCGACCGGAGCACGACGCGCATGTCACGTTCCGCCGACACTCCCTCGCCCGGTGCCCTCCGATTGTGCATCTGAAGCAGCGGTGTTCTTCCGCCAGCCTTCTTTTCTTCACCTCTAACATGGGGTCGCCAGTACATACTTCTGTTGCGAGCTTTGTGGACCGGCAAAAGAAGCAGGGGCTTGTGATATTTTCATGTAGCACAGAGGCTGCTGGCATTCTGGGTCTTTCAGTCCTTTTCTTCTGCGTCTCTTGCCGTTCTTCTACTACTCCGGCTCTCTCCCTACTCTCAACTTCGATCCGAAGGAAGCTTAGAATATCGGCGAGCTCATCTTCGGCATCGGCGAAAGAGGGCGGCCTTGAAGCGCTCCGGGTGGAAAGTGGTCCGTCGACAGAGTGTCCGGTGTCCTGCACAGCTGGCGAAGTTAGTGAAGTCGGACTGTTTTGCGTTTCTCCCGTCGACCTGTAGGCTGTGCTGCTTGCCTGCTGCCGGTGATAATTTACGACGACTTCGCTCGGCAAGGCCTTGAGGAGGATATCGGACATCATCGTGCAGTACGTTGCCGATCCCACGCCGAGCCCTTTCAGACCTCGGATGTTCGTCTGGACGTGATCGTACATCTTTCGGAGGCCTTTCGTGTCTTTCGCGGAGGCAACAGGAGGCAGTGCTCGGAGCTTCGCCAAATGATTTTGCTCGATCCTTCGTTTATCACCGAAGCGCAGTGTCAGGATTTCAATGGCATCGTCGTAGCAGGCCTCAGTTGCCTGGAGCCCAGCGATGGCCGCCGCCGCTGGTCCGGTGACATGGTTGCGCAGGTACTGAAACTTGTCCGATCGTGGAATGCTAACGTTTTCGTGGATAGCACAACCTAACTGCTCCCAGAAGCTCTGCCACGCGCTGACCTCGCCGTTGAAAGTTTGAAGTCGTAACTTGGGAAGCTTCACGCCGCTAGTCATTTTGGTGCGATTTCTTTCCAGGTCTGTAGTGGCAGTCGCAGATGTTGTCACGGATGTGATCATCCGGGTGGCCCGTGCCTGTTGTTCTTTACGACTCATTGAGTCTGCCTTGCAGTCCAACAGCGCCATCATTCGGATGGCCTCGTCGTCGTACTCCGTGACAACATCTGCGACAGCCACTACAGACCAGGGAAGAAATCGCACCAACATGACTAGCGATCAGTCGTGCTGTTCCGCCCGTTCAGCATTACTGTCTATTATATATTATATATGAATATTATATATATAATATAATATATACAAAAAAGTAGGAGAACTGAAGGATAACCGCACGCTAGCATTGAAACGTCTTGAGAGTTTGAAGAAGAGATTGTCACGCGACGAGTCCTTCGCAAAAGATTACGACAATGTCATACGCAGCTACATCACCTCAGGACACGCAGAAAAAGTTTCAACGAGCCCATTTTGCGTCGAGTCGACAAACCCACGGAATTATTATATACCCCATCAGCCCGTAATTCGGAATGAATCTGAGACCACCAGGCTGAGAGTCGTCTTCGACGCTTTGTCTCATCTGCCAGGAGTTGCTTCACTCAACGAACAACTGGAAAAGGGGCCGAATTTGAAGGCCGATCTGGTCGGAATCTTGGTGCACTTCCGTCTACACCCAATCGCCTTAACTATGGACATAGAAAAGGCGTTTCTGCAGGTCAGTGTTCGACCTGAAGATCGAGACGTCCTACGCTTCCTGTGGTTTCAAAGAGATTCGTCGTCAGCAAGCTCTGAACCAACCGTTGAAGAGTGGAGGATGACGAGAGTGCCCTTTGGGACATTGGCCAGCCCCTTTCTACTAACCGCCACTCTTACTCATCATCTGAGCAGCGTCAATGGAGAATTGCGATCGACTGCAGAAGTGCTTCAATGGGGATTCTACGTCGACGACCTCCTTATCGGAGCCTCCACTATTGAAGAAGCGGCGCGAATACAGGGACAAGCCAACCAGATTCTATAAGATGCAGAAATGATACTTCGAAAGTGGTCTACCAACGCGATAGAACTGCAAAGATCGTTCGATAAAGCTGAATCAACGTCTGCACTCCCTGAGCCGAGAGCTGTACTTGGACTTCTTTGGCGACGTGGCGCTGACACGCTGGCCATTCCAGTGGAGAGAATCCTGAACTTCGCCACGTGCAGTGGGACGACGAAGCGCTATGTTCTCCGTGCATCAACTAGGGTTTTCGACCCGTTGGGACTCCTTGCTCCGTTCGTCATACGAATTAAGGTTTTGTTTCGACGGATCTGGGAACGAGGAATCGGTTGGGACGACGATCTAACGGACGACCTACTGGTGCAATGGCGGCGATGGTGCGCAGAACTTCCACAATTAGAAGAGATAGTGATTCCTCGCTGCATCGTGAAGACGCCAAGAGAAGTCATATGTTCTCTCCAACTACACGTCTTCTGCGACGCAAGTCCGGTGGCCTATGGCAGTTGTGCCTACCTGAGGGCTGAAGGACAAGATGGGAATGTAGAGGTGAACTTGATATTCTCGAAATCACGTGTGGCGCCCATAAAGCGAATAACACTACCTCGACTAGAACTAATGGCTGCAGTGACTGGAAGACGGATGGGCCAGTATCTCGGAGATATCATGAACATTCAAGAGACATTCTACTGGACAGATAGCGCTATCACACTTCACTGGATCCGCGGGTCAGCAACTCAGTGGAAGCCCTTTGTGGCAAATCCAGTGGCAGAGCTCGAATCTGGAAGGTCACCTTCTATATGGAAGCACTGCCCCGGACAAGAAAATCTGGCAGATTTGATGAACCGGGGAATATCTGCGGAAACTCTAAAAGGTATGCAATTATGGTGCCGAAACCCGGGAAAGAGACTGAACGGGGTAAGCGGAGTTTCGAACTTTGCTGACCGCTTGCCTGGAACGCTGTGAGAAAGCCTGTGGGTGTTCTGAAATGTTGAAAACATGACTGCATAAAACGGAAGGCGACAAGAACAAACGCAACGGACGACCCAAGCGTCATTTTCCTCAACGGGCTCGGAAACAACGCCATAACAAGTAAGAAGATCCTGCAACTACCGACTACTAAATTAAAAAAAAGAAACGAAGTCGACATGGAAACACTCAAGGAAAAACGAACCGTACTTCGAAGACAGTTGACGCACTTTTTCAATTATTGAGACGTAGCCTTCCAACAGACGGTACCGAAGGAAGAACTCCATGAAAGTGAAGACATCCTGACAAGCATTCAGTACCAGCTCAGAAGTACTGATTCTGAAATCGAGCCGCTGATACCAGACGAAGATTAGGAAGAGGAGTACCTGGACGTGTGCGAATATGAAGATCGAATTGGTCGGTTACCTAAAAAGACTCAAATTTAAAATTGGAAGCGCGAAAGACTGTCCAAGGCAGCAGAAAAACACTGAACAAATTGAATCCGCCATTCGATCGGTGCTTGTGGGAATGATAATGAAAGAAACTGAAGAGTTGAACGTCTTGACCACAGTCAGAGCCCCAAAGAACAACCTTGAAGTAAAAGGTGACAATCAACAGGTTATGATTTTCACAATTCACCAAAGCTGTTGCATTTGCCAGAGACCCGACCGCAACCAGCGCTGATCAGAACGGGCTGGAGACCGAACGTCAAGATCGAGAAGCACAGAAGTGAACGAAGCCCAGCTAGTGGAAGCGCAGTCCGGGATTTCAAATCGGACAAAAGCAGTATGGTGGAGTCCTAGAAACAATCTACGACGCAGGAAAGTGAGAAAGGTTTTGCCAAGAGATGAAGCTCAAAGAGTTATGAGAAAGCTGGCCAGGGGGATGAGCCATGAAAACAGCGGGCTACACCGAAAAAGCCAAAGATGGACGAAAAACCCCAAGGGTCGGGGACGTCCGGTCAACGCTAAGAAGAATCAACAAAGACACCAGGTCAGCTGTGTATAAAGACGAAGGGCCACCACCCAGTTCAGTAACAGCTCATCCTTACGCTGTGGAAACCGTCGTACAAGGAGATCGCGAAAGAAAGCGCGCGCAGCGAGACGGACGGGATACGCTCGCCTCCTTGAGTCATATGATTACACCAAAACGACGTATTTGGAGGTGAGGGCAAACTTGGAAGTTTTAACTGCCCCCATCAGAGCGAAGAAAAACAGAAAGAAGACTACTGAAGTCATGAAACGTGTACGCAGACATACAAAAATCACGAAGCTCAAAAGCAAGTGAAACATGCCAAACCGACAAACCAGTAGCGACGCAAGAGTATACCAACCCGCACACCAGCAGCATGAGCTACCAGGAGTACTTCGCTCGCCGCATGGAGGACTTCAACGATGGCCAAAGAAAAAGATCGATGCGGTCTAACAATCCAGCAGCTGGAAGTGAGGACGAGGACACCGCATGAAAGACAAGGCCAGAGAGCAAGTCTAGAAATCTACAGGCAGAACACACATTGGAAGTGGAGGCCACGAAAGAAACCCCTTACGAGGAAGGTCTAGTGGAGACGGAAGTTGAAGTGTGGAAACGACGGAAACAAGAAAAGGACACTCAAGTCGACGAATGCCGCGACGAAAGGTTAGATGGAGAAGAGGCAGCTCTAGAAGCTACGAACACTACCAAACGGAGCAAGTCTCGGCGTAGAAAGGAAGGGGAGATTTTGGGAAGTTACATCGGTGAGACGTGGAACGATGCAGCTGACTTGCAAGAGGAAATCAACGACAGAGGGATTCGAAAAGGTGTTGACGAAAAGGCAAAGAGGCAAAAGAAGGCGAGGGGAAACGAAGGCGTGGACAATGGCGAGGCACTCGAAATAAAGGAAGATGCTGGGAAGTCAAAATCCAAGAAGGCAAAAGAAGTGGCGGGAATGAGCATCGAAACGGAAAACCCTTCAGCCGAGAAACATGACCGACGGGATACCGTTGGAAAAACGGATTCGCCCAAGAACAAACTCGCGAACATCGCAGAGAAGCCGCCGATCAAGCTGCAGGAGCACAATAACACGGCATCTCCTATCCTAAAGGTGGAAGTGCGACGCACCAACTCACACCAGGCGGGTCGTCTGTGACAATGAAACGCCGGAACTTCGGAGGCTTCGAAACCCGTGGACAGGCAGTCGAAGGAGAATGGGTATTTGATGACGTCGCAGCTGCGGAACCTCCTCCTTCGGGAGCACAAGGAATCAAACTGGGCAGGTATCCCATGTTACGAAAGCTCTGCTTTGATGGACAAGTGCACTGCGCAGCTGATTCTGACCCTAAAGAGATTACAGATGGCGGGGTCGAAGCAGAGACCGTGACCGAAACAAAGATCGAGACCGGAGCAAGACAACACTGCTCATGTGGAGGATGGAAAGGATTGAAAGGGTTCTGACCGACAGAGGCAACCAAGTGCGTTCGAGCTTGGCGCGAATGCCCAACGGAGCAACCCTGAGACGTCCTGTCCAACTGTTGTACCATCTGGAACTTGCCGACAGAAAAGTGCCAAGCTTTGCTCTTTCTGTGGGGCGGGAGTGTGTTACAAATTAAGTGAACTATATACGGCGGGCAGAGTAACTAAAACAACATTCATTTACGCTTCACCCATGACACCCGCGATTGCGGCCTTCACGAGTGAAACCTGTTCAGCTTTTGGTTGATAGCGCGTGACTGTGTTCGAATAGGTAGAAAATGTAGAAGACGACAAAAAAGAAATGTCGGTGACGCGAAAAGCAAGCGAAAAAGAAGAAGACCGAGGACAGACAGTAATGCTGAACGGGCGAAACACCATGAGTGATCGCGAACGGAACGGGCGGAACGCCAGAGTGATCAGCGAACGGAACGCCAGCTGAACGCCAAACAGTGAACGGAACGAACGGAACGCCAGCTGAACGTCAGACAGTGAACGGAACGAGCAGAACGCCAGCGAAAGGCAAGCAATCAGATCGAGCAGGACAGATCGAACGAGACGAACGCCACGAAATGACAGAGAATCTTCAACTGTACATATTTATACGTTTATTTTATCATTGTAAATACAGTTTTGTTTTCTGCTAAAGTTATCGGCCATTATTATAACGACGACACCCACTTGCTCTTTAATTCTGAAACAGTGTGGTGCCGAAACCCGGGAAAGAGACCGAACGGGGATATTTTATATCCCCGTTTTATACGTTTTATCATTATAAAGTTAATATAATAAAACAAAATTATTTTATTATTAACGGATAACTATTCAGTTCTCCGTTTACCCTTTATTTATTTATTTTTTATTAAATTATTTATTTAAAAACGATCTACCTCCCGATCACCCGTCGACCACGAACAAATTCGTGGTCGACGGGTACCTGCACAACGTCCTTACAGATGAAGGGTACCTCTACGGCCTCGATGACGCACTCTTCTTGGCCGTATTGGCTGTGCAACCGTACTTGTACTAGTCGCCGATGTTGCGGTCGTGACGTGGAGTGGCCGAACGTATTTAGCCGGAGGCTAACATATCCCAGAACCTTGAGGCCGAGTTTGCGAGAAAGATCCTCACGAATGAAAGTCCGTTGGCTACCTCCATCGATGATGGCTCGCACGTAAAGTCTTTGGTTTCCTTCCTCAGCCCAGGCTCGGAACGTTTGAAGAAGCACTTCGGAATCCAATGGGACGTCAGCACTGTCGGAGATTGCGTTCTGGACGCTTGTCGCGGGGGCACCTCTATCCGATTTCTTCACGTTAAGTTTCCAGTTCGGGTCGCACATGGATGTGGCATGTCGACCGGAGCACGACGCGCATGTCACCTTCCGCCGACACTCCCTCGCCCGGTGCCCTCCGATTGTGCATCTGAAGCAGCGGTTTTCTTCCGCCAGCCTCCTTTTCTTCACCTCTAACGTCGGGTCGCCAGTACCTACTTCTGTTGCGAGCTTTGTGGACCGGCAAAAGAAGCAGGGGCTTGTAATATTTGCATGTAGCACAGAGGCTGCTGGCATTCTGGGTCTTTCAGTCCTTTTCTTCTGCGTCTCTTGCCGTTCTTCCACTACTCCGGCTCTCTCCCTACTCTCAACTTCGATCCGAAGGAAGCTTAGAATATCGGCGAGCTCATCTTCGGCATCGGCGAAAGAGGGCGGCCTTGAAGCGCTCCGGGTGGAAAGTGGTCCGTCGACAGAGTGTCCGGTGTCCTGCACCGCTGGCGAAGTCAGTGAAGTCAGACTGTTTTGCGTTTCTCCCGTCGACCTGTAGGCTGTGCTGCTTGCCTGCTGCCGGTGATAATTTACGAAGACTTCACTCGGCAAGGCCTTGAGGAGGATATCGGACATCATCGTGCAGTACGTTGCCGATCCCACGCCGAGCCCTTTCAGACCTCGGATGTTCGTCTGGACGCGATCGTACATATTTCGGAGGCCTTTCGTGTCTTTCGCGGAGGCAACAGGAGGCAGTGCTCGGAGCTTCGCCAAATGATTTTGCTCGATCCTTCGTTTATCACCGAAGCGCAGTGTCAGGATTTCAATGGCATCGTCGTAGCAGGCCTCAGTTGCCTGGAGCCCAGCGATGGCCGCCGCCGCTGGTCCGGTGACATGGTTGCGCAGGTACTGAAACTTGTCCGATCGTGGAATGCTATCGTTTTCGTGGATAGCATGACCGAACTGCTCCCAGAAGCTCTGCTACGCGCTGACCTCGCCGTTGAAAGTTTGAAGTCGTAACTTGGGAAGCTTTACGCCGCTAGTCACGTTGCTGCGATTTCTTCCCAGGTCTGTAGTGGCAGTCGCAGATGTTGTCGCGGATGTGGTCATCTGAGTGGCCTGTGCCTGTTGTTCTTTACGTCTCAGTGAGTCTGCCTTGCAATCCAACAGCGCCATCATTCGGATGGCCTCGTCGTCGTACTCCGTGACCGTAGTGCATTCAGCGACAAGTTCTTGTTCCGATAAATGATCTTCTATCTCCACGTTCAACTCTTGAAGAGCCCTGTTATTGGCCTTCAGCCTTTCTAGCCAGGCAGTCAGCGATGCCAGGTCCGCTGTCTCCATCCCCGCTGTCGCCTCGAGGATAATTTTCGTGTTTTGCGACCGCTTCACTCCATGTTTTGCCTTGAGACGTTCCATGTTTGACGATCCCCCACACAGCTCTCGGAAACAGCGTTCCAGGCAGGTTTTCCACAAAGCCAGAAAATCCGCTCACCTCAATCGTTCTCGTTTCCGGGTTTCGGCACCATAATGTCTCAGAATTGAAGAGGTCGTGTGGGCGTCATATTTAAATCAGGCAATAAGCGTAAAAACAAAACACAAACTGTATTTACACTAATAAATCAATTGAATATACATCAATACATCGAAGTGTCTCGATCGGCTTCTGTCGTTCGCTTCGCTCCGCTCGTGCCTCGAGCCATCTTCTTTCTTCTCGTTTGTCGTGAGCTTCAAATTCTTTCCAATCTGCAACACCTCCTGTAGTTGTTTATCATTTAAGTTATTCTTACCCTCTTGTTTTTGGTCTTGCATTTCTGGTTTTACTGAGCCAAATCTCTTGATTTTCTGATGGTCGCTCCCCAGACCTTTTGTGGCTTCCTGATCTATTTCCATACCTCCTAATCTGTTGTATATCTTACGCGACATTAAACAGTAGTCAATAATCAAGTGCGAGTTCTTTCTTTCCCATGTTATTTTTTCATCATATTTCACCTGAGCGTTAACCAATACCAGATCAAGAGCTTCGCAAAACTGTTTTAACATGCTACCTGTTGTATCCGTATGTCCATCAAAGTCTTCCAAATGCGTATTCATGTCCCCCAAGATAATAATTTACTTTTTAGTGCCGATTTCTCTAACGTCTCCTGATATACATGTCAAGTGTTCTGCATTTTCCTCGCCTGTATCACTCCCTGTCTTTAGATACACAAAACCCAGGATTGTGTCTAAACCCCCAATATTGCCTTTGACCCCCATGTGTTCCCTGCAGCCCTCTCGTTCGCTTTCCCATTCCTGACCCTTCACTAACAACCCCTAATCCCCCCCCCCCCCCCCCCCTTGCGTTCCCTATTGGCCCGGTTGCATCGCATCCAATGATATCCTAGTCTGTGTGGTGCTTCTTCCATATCCCTCAGATGCGTTTCTGCTAATCCATGCACTGCAAAGTTTTCGTTTTGTAATTGCACCTCCATCTCCTCCCACTTTATTCTGTCCCCCCCCCCCCCCCCTGCATGTTTATGAACCCTTTGTTAAGTTGTTTCTTTTTCCTAGTTCTGCGACGCTTCCTCTCACCCTTCCAAACCCTCCCCACTGTATCTACATTTTGGTCCTCATTTACACCGGCGCCCTCAGGGCTCCGGGACCCCCCAAAAAAATGTGCCATGTGACGTCCAATCCTATCGCCTACCGTGCTCCAAGTGGCTCCACTGTAGTGGATGTCCGATGTAAAAGTGTCGGAGCGAGCCTCGTACACCACTCTGTTTACTTCCATTACTCCGTACTCAAATCGTCGCCTCAACCCCCTTATCACACGGTTAGATTCCATCACCCGCTTCTCTATCTGCAAAGACTCGCTGCCACACTGATCTCTATGACAATTGCTGGATCGCGCTTCCCCGCTTGTTCGCTGCAGCGCAAGTGAAGCCACCGGACTTCACTCGCTTGGGATACGATTTGCCGTTTTTGCTAGCCTTTGCTGCGGTTTTCCAGCGTGCTGTGGACACGTTTTCTACTCGTTCGTCGTCATTCGCCGAAGAAGTCTTTTGAAGACTTGTGTATTGTTGAGACTTGCCGTTGTGAACACGTGGAAAATTTTACGAAAGTGCAGTGTCGCAGAAAAAAGGCACAACGCGTCGAAAGGAAGGGCTGGCGGCGTGTTCAAAGCTTCCTTGGCACGCCGAAGTGCCGTGTCTCTGTGCCTTCGCACGCTTGGATACCGACCAAGAACCGACGCCATGTGTAGGTGTTTAGCGAGTGCAATGTGCGTGAAGCTGTTCGTGCCTCTGGATCAGCGTCTTTTCCCCTCGCGGTTTAGGAACGAGCTTAATCCAGCGTCCACTAGCGACGGAAGATGGGGGGAAGGTACGTCTTTTTTTCGTCCTTAGACGATTTACACAATACCGTGCACAACAGCTCCTCATCACTGATCAGTGCTGGCTTATTATCAACCTACTTAATTGCACTTGACGTTTGAGCGCGGCTCGCCTAATTGTAATTGGTCAGCAGATTGCACACGACCATATCGGCCGCGCTTCAAAGATTTTCATTCTCGCCGTCTTGTACTTTAGCTTTCGAAACCCCTCCTGGCTCCACAACGTTGCCCTATTCGTGCTCCCACGGAATCTATTAGAGTAGATTTGGGACATAGCCATGGTTAATATAGTACATAAGAACACGTACAGACCTCTCCCTTTTATTGATAGCAACTCACCGGAACAGCTGGACGATCCAGAACTCCGTGGCCGATATATATAAATGATCTAAAGGCTTCTACGCGCGAGACACGGTCAGAACTTTGGCGCGGCGTCAATTCTTGACCGGTATCCAAGCGTGCGAAGGCACAAAGATCCATCACTCGGCGTGCCAAGGAAGCTTTGATCACGCCGCGACACCGGCGACACTTGTTTTCGACGAGTTGTACCTTTTGATACGGCTTCACGCACATTGCACTCGCAAAACACATCCACACGCGTCGATTCTTGGTCGGTATCCAAGCGTGCGAAGGCACAGAGACACGGCACTTCGGCGTGCCAAGGAAGCTTTGAACACGCCGCCAGCCCTTCCTTTCGACGCGTTGTGCCTTTTTCCTGCGACACTGCACTTTCGTAAAATTTTCCACGTGTTCACAACGGCAAGTCTCAACAATACACAGAGTCTTCAAAAAACTTCTTCGGCGAATGACGACGAACGAGTAGAAAACGTGTCCACAGCACGCTGGAAAACCGCAGCAAAGGCTAGCAAAAACGGCAAATCGTATCCCAAGCGAGTGAAGTCCGGTGGCTTCACTTGCGGGAGCGGCAAGCGCGATCCAGCAATTGTCATTGAGATCAGTGCGCTGCCATTAATTCTGTCGATGGCAATGAGGCTTCCCTCTTGTCGCCCATGTTTGTATTTGTTTTAGGGTTCTTGACAATAGTTTCTGACACACCACGAATAAAGTTATGGGTCTAATTACTCGTTCTAGACAGTTAAAAGGGATATAAAAAGCGTGGCCTCGATCTGAACACGTGACATTGCAGTGGGTTTCGTTTTGGCTTCAACCCTTCAACTGCAAGCGAAGGTGCCGCCGCTTCCCATGCACCCTCCTCAGAATTTACGGCGCTCCGTGGTGGCCGCCATATTAAAACTTTATACCAGTGTTGCTGCATCTGTAGGTCAATTTTAAGTTAGAGCTGACAGAGAAAATCTGGCCACGGCGCAACGCCGATGTACGCTGGGAGCTAGAGCCGGTTTGCTTTCATTGTTTTTGTTTGGTCGGAGAAAATCTGGCAGGGCAACGCACGTTTACCATGGCGCCGGTATTGTTTTAGTTTGACGGGACGCGAGACGCTCGTCGGTTTGCGAGCACATGTCACGAAGACGTGACCGGAGAAGTGCCCCTGTGACGTTCCCGAAAGACGGAAAGTATCATTTGTAATCGTCGTGTGTGCTTTGAAAGCGAAGAAGTCACAAGGTCCACGAGTGCGCAACCACAAGACAAGGTTCACGACAGCGATGTGTTGACTTCGGTGATCTCGTTCTGTTTGGTGCAACACGGCGGTGCGACAAAGAGCTAAAACGTCCGTGGTGTGTGGTGCGGTGCTTGTAGGTAGAAACCCACACTAACACGGAGCTCAATTTGGTTGTTGTTGGGTTAAGGTTGTGGGAAGCCGAGGAGGACGACGGCACGCGAAGGGGCAGGAGCGGTGGCCGGCGGCCCGGCGCTCGTGACAGCGCCATGAGAGTTCCAGCAAGGCGCGGGCAAGGAACGGTCAAGGACAGCGCTGACACCCGGATGACGACTGGCGACAGCAAGGCCCACAGCCAAGGCACCCCAGAGAACAGTAAAACGTTTTAAACATATCCTTGCACGTGTTACTTCTTGGGAGGGCGGACCAGGCAGGGACCGATTGGGCGGCCGTTTAGTAGAGCGACCCACAAGGTTCAACTGGTTCAGTCCCGTCGTCGTCAGCTGATCCAATCCAGCTGGTCCAGGAGGACGCAGCGAGTGTTTTTAAAAATAAATCTTCCTTCGTTCCGTTTCAACACGTGGAAGATTCTCGACGCCTACCGAGAGCAAAAAGCTGCGGGCGTTTTCAACCAAATTGCGTCTTGTTAATTGAACAATGAACTCCGGATTGTTGTCCTGAATCGGCCGTTTTTATGCTTCGTGTTGCTGGACTGCGTTTTCACAGCGACGTGTTTGCAAAGCGACGCAGCCGCTCGAGTAGATGATTCGGTCCTATAAACGACTGGTTATAAAAAAATTTCAGGGAAACTTAAGTCACTACCAATATTTTCCTCTAAATCTCGTGTGAGTTTCTTGCGCTCACCATGCGGTGTGAATAGATTAGGGCAAAATTTCCTACTTGCCCACCGATGCATGAACTGAGACCATTTTTTACATAGTGAAAATAGTGCTTTTTTATTTTGGGTAGAGGCGTTTTGCATTTATTATGGTACAATTATTTGAGAGTTGATAAACTGGGGAGAGCGAGCAAGCTTTCCCAACTTTCTCTCTTTTCTCTCTGGCACTGCCCTCAAGTTTCAGTTTCAGTAGTCATACCTAATAGCAGGCACAAACTGCTGTAAAGCAGGTAAAAAAACTCGTAAGTCAGGACGGTGCGGACTCCGTGTTTCACGCTTTTCGCAAGGTGACTGGGTAAATGCTTTTGCGAGGTATGCGGAATATGCAAGGGATTTTGTTATGCCCTTCCTTTGCGTCTCTCTAGCAAAACAAATAAGGCGATCTACAAAGGCACAATCACAAACCATGATTTACGATAACAGTGCGTTTGCTTCGGTGGTCCGTGTTGTATTTTTTCCTGCTCTCTGCAACACCGTGTCATGACGAAGAGTTGGAGCGGTCACGGTTCGTGCTGGCCTACCGGTTCACAGAAACCCGCATCGCCCGCATCAGCACCGAGTGTACTTAGGCTGTTCATGTTCAAGCTTTTCATTCGCGGCTTGTCACCAGTTGATGCTGCTGCTCAACGGTGAGGAAGCGGCGAGGGTGACCTCTGAAGGAAATGTAAATCTTTGTTCATTCAGTTGTCCGGTGTCAAAGTGTGGAAGATGTCCACCGTGTACTGAGGGCGGGAACCACGAGCGTTTTGCCTTGCTTTTATAACCGAAACCAGAGCTACGAGATAACTACCGTGCGTACCCCAAAATGACGGAACCAATAAGTTTCAACAGGTCGAGTACGTCACCGGGGATGTAGGCGAGACGGTGCACACTGCTTAAACGCTTGCAGTATCCACGAGTGGTACCAGGAAAACGACGTCAACAGAAAAGGAGCTCGCGGTTCAGCATAATGCAGTGCTAAGGGTCCGTGAACCTTCAAAGTTAAGGGTGGTGGCGGTGTTAAAAAAAGACGCGTCAGCGCCACACCAGTGATCACGAATAACACCGGTCACGAACTCCCAAACCCCGCCGACACCGACACCGACACGACATAAGCGCGAAACACATGTACGACGAAACCGTCCGATCCGACGTCCGACCGCGCAATACGACGGTGGGAGGCGAGGGTTTTCAACGCTCTCGGATGCTACGAACACCCTCTCCCCCCAAGGTCATTCCGGCAGTCCGCACGTCGGATCGGAAGGTTTCGTCGTGCATGTGTTTCGCGCTATACGAAAACAAACTGCATCAAAATGCCCCAAAAGTGAAAGCCTCTGCTCCCGTACTGCCGCTAGCGGAAGTAAAGTGTTGGGCGGATGTCCTTCACAATAATATATTTTAAAAAATGCTTTGCGTGAGGATTATTTCCATTCATTATTGAATAGATAATGATAAAATCCCAATAATTTGTTTTTCTATCTGATTCAAGCTAGTCGGACTGCTCATAACACTGATCGAGCATGAAAATAACAAAAGTTCGAACTTTTTCATGATCGGTTTAAGATTTATTATTGATAGATCGCTATTTTTTCGCAACGAACTAACATTTTAGAATTTGCCTCTATACATTTTAAATGCAAACAGTTCTTACATACGGCTGTCCATTGCGGCGTGTTTTGTGTCTTCTTTAAACCTGTGACGATTAGCGACCAAAGAGCTCACATGCACATGTTAAGCTTATATACGCCGCGGGGAGAAGAGCACGTTGAGTAGGAAGTGTCGGGTGCTGTGTCTTTGTTGTGTTTGTGTATATATCGGTGATCTACGTATTGTCTGCGATGTATGTACGGTTGCTATCTACTCGTGATCGTTCGCAGCGTAATAACAAACTATTTTGATAGGTTGCTAGAAATGTCGCTAAGGAGCGTAAGTAAGCCCCCGATTTCAAATAGTTTGCTCGAGTTATTTATCCATATAAGTTCGGCATTCATTTTTGTGTCTAGCGGCTCCGTCGTAGGTACTGACAGCCAACGCCCCCGACCGCCGCCGACGCACGTACAGTCGTGGACAGAAGTCTCCGGAACGCGCGAGCTGCGACTGAAAGGGATTGGTCTGCCATCTGCCGGCGGGTCGCCTGGTTTCGAGATAACACAAAAGCGCATGCGCGTCGTACTGTACCCGCAAACATGTCTGTTTTCCCGCTCTTCTGTGGCGCGGCGCCTAACTTGGAATCGGGCGCGTGGTACCGCCTCCGAGATAGCGCTTGCAGCTGACCAGAGTCTGCCACACATTCCGAAACTGGAGATACCGCCTGCAGCATTGCGCCGCATTGCGACGTGTCAGGGCACCTTGGTTTATGACCAGTCGAACTTATCGCTCAGTTGAACTGCCGTGATTTCTTGCTTTATAGGTGCCATGTCAGTAAGCGCGGTCGATTCCGAGTTCGGCGCCGTGCCGCAGAAGAGCGGGAAAACACACATGTTTGCAGGCACGGTAGGACGCGCATGCGCTTTTGTGTGATCTCGAAACCAGGCTGCTTTCAGGCAGATGGCAGAGCAATGCGTTTCAGTCGCAGCTCGCGCGTCCTGGGGACTTTTGTCCCTGACTGTACGTACCTTTGCACGTTGCTATGTCCGCCGCGTGGAGACTGTTTACTGTGTATAAAAGACTTCGAGCGAGAACAGACGCGTCCTCTGTGCTCTCAATTCGGCTGAAAGGCGCGCGGCTCGCTGGGCTCGTTTCTCGCCTTCTCTCGGCTGCTGGCCGCCATGTTTAATAAAGAACACGCTCAACCGTGTTTCGCGGAAGGCAGACACGATGTATCGTGTTAAGTTTCCACGGCACCTCATGTGAAGACCAATAACACACATGCCTGCGTGTAAAACGAACACGTTTTGACGTGTCCACTATGGGACAACGGTTCACACGTCTGGGCGTTTTTTTTTTTTTTCTTAAGGTGTACTGAGGTTTTTATTAACGGCAATTGCTTCATAGGACTCGTTAGTCCGCGACGCTTGTGTGATCAACGCCAAGGCAATGAACACATCGCAGCTGAGTGAAGTGCAGCTTAAAATGTTTCGGTACGGTGAAAGTATAAGCCTTGCTCCGAAGGCCGGGACGCCCACGCGGAAAAACGAGAACTCGCTTGACGAAGGCTCTAGCAGTTCGGCACTCGAACCGGCCGCGGAGGAGTGGCGATTAAACAGTACAGAAAGTAGGGTGACCACCTTCCTGTTAGCGAAATGCGGGACACGCTGACCGGGATGGGGGGGGGGGGGGGGGGGGGGGGGGGGGCGGATGTAAGGAAAGGACGGTATTATATTTCGACTGTAACAACTGCAAAATAAAAAAGCTTAGTGTGCAGTCGAGTTGGTGGACGTTTACCATGATGCTTTTTAAAGCAAGACTGGGGCGGAAGGAGGAAACATTTTTTTTTCCTCCTGCCCTAGTCTCAGGTTAAAAAAAAAACCACCATAAAAGAAACCATTCGAGGAAATTTAACAACACACGCCATGAAATAAGGCTCTGCTAACACATTTAATATCCTGTCTTGTCCGAAAACATATTATACATGTCATGTAACACCTGAGACTGTGGTGGAAGAAATTGGAAACGTTTTAGTAGGAGGAGCAGACTCAGAAAAGGACGTCTCTTTTTGTGTCTGGTCGCTCTACTAAAAAGCTTCCAATTTCTTCCACCACAGGGGAGGCGCTCGCATCGCCGAAGTGATTGGACGGGCACCGCATTGGCTCCGGCCTTTTCAGCGAGTTTAAGCCAGTCAGCAATTTTCCGATCCTTCCCAATTTTGTGTCGTGCTCCGACAAAATCTCCGGTATGCCCTGAAAAATTTCGGTGAGCTGCCGGCCGTTTTTTGAACTTTTCCCAGCCTGCTTCCGAATCCAACCGAGGCGCACCTCGCTAAGCCTACTTAGGCATCGCGCGGATACGCCTCCACCGGCGCGCCCTCCGACCGGCCGCGGGGCCTTCCGGCCCGTCGCTTTCTTCGACATAGCTCCCAAATTCGTTCAAGGTCAAGACTGCTGGTACCATGCTGTCTCCCAGGTACAAGCCACGCTTGTTTTACGCCCCAGCGACCACCTTAACCTCACCAAACATGATCCCTCCCAGATCCACACCGCGTTCCGCACCCAGGCCTCCCTTGCTCCCGCCGATGCCAGCAAGATCATGGTGCGCGTGGACAAATCCAAGAACCTCGCTTTTCTGCTCTGCCTTGACTCCTACGTAACCCAGCCCCTACAGGAAATAACCAGCGTCGATCTCGACGACCGTCGCTGGGGCATCACCATCTACACTGTTAGCAAGTCTTGTGTATTTGGCGAATATTTGGGGTGAAAAACACGCCATTTACACAAATTACCATAAATTTACACGATGAGTAACGGATAATTCGTTCAGAAATCATGCGAGGTTGTAAAAAACGTGTTTTGGTTCGGTCATACACGCATAACCGTGTAGCCGACCTCGAGAACACGCATCGCCCCCGGCGACGACCGCGGCATTGCCGGCTATCGAAGCACCGGAATGCTTGGGGACACACTTAGAAAGGACCGTCGAGACAAATGCCGCGGAAAGAAACATGTCTCGGAGACAGATATGCACCAAAAGCAATTGCGCCATGCCGCAGGACGTTGGCGAAACACACGCTTACCGGGCTCGCCGCCATCTTCTGGTCGATGGCAATGCGGCTTGCTTCATGTCGCCCATGTTTGTATTTAGTTTAGGGGTCCTGATAACAGTTTGTTAGACACCACAAATAAAGTTATGGGTCTAATTATTCGTTCCAAACAGTTAAAATGGATATAAAAAGCGTGTCCTCGATGTGAACACGTGACATTGCAGTTGGTTTCGTTTTTGCTTCAACCTTCAACTGCAAACGATCTGGCGATCTCGCCACGGCGCAAGCGCAACGCCGATGTACGCTGGAAACAAGCGCCGGTTGGCTTTCGTTGTTTTTGTTTGACCGGAGAAAATCTGGCAAGTACGCATGGCGCCGCTACTGTTTTGGTTTGACGGGACGCGAGAAGCTTCGCATAGAGCTTCGGAGTTTGCGAGCACATAGTGAAGACGTGACCGGAGAAGTGCCCCTGTGATGTTCCTGGAAGACGGAAAGTAGCATTCGTTGTCGTCGTGTGTGCTTTGAAAGCGAAGGGAGTCACAGGGTCCACGAGTTCGAAACCACAAGCCAAGGTTCACGACAGCGCGGCGTTGACTTCGGCGATCTCGTTCTGTTTGGTGCAACCCGGCGATGCGAAAAAGAGCTGAAACATTCGTCGTGTGTGGTGCGGTGCTTTGTATTCCGGGTCTGTTTGAACCACGCTTTTAACACGGAGCGCAAATTGTTTGCTGCGTGGTGGAGGTTCAACGGGTACAGTCCCGTCGTCGTCAGCTGATCCGGTCCAGCTGGTCCGGGAGGACGCAGCGAGCGTTTTTAAAAGTAAATCTTCCCTCGTTCCGTTTCAAACTGTGGAAGTATCCCGACACATACCGTGAGTAAGAAGCAGCGGGCGTTTTCAACAAAATTACGTTGTTTTAATTGAATAATGGTCTCCGGATTGTTGTCTTAAATCTGCCGTTTTTTATGCTTCGTGTTGGACTGCGTTTGCATAGCGACGCACACCGCTCGAGTATGATTCGGTCCTGCAACGAGTTTGTTGCGGCAATCAGGCGGCGTGAATAAATAAGGGCAAGGTTTCCTACCTGCCCACAGATGCATGTACTGAGACCATTTTTTAAGTTGTGAACGTAGTGCTCTTTCTTTATTTTGGAAGACGCGTTCGTGCATTTATTATGCTACAATCACTTGAGAGTTGAGAAATTAGAGAGCGAGCAAGCTTTCTCAACTTTGTCTCTTTCTCTCTGGCACTGCCCTGTTTCAGTTTCAGTAGGCATATCTTCTAGCAGGTACAAACTGCTCTAAAGCAGGTAAAAAACGGGAAGCTTAGGACGGCGCGGACTCCGTGTTTCGCGCTTTTCGCAAGGCGACAGGGTAAATGCTTTTGTGAGATATGCGGAATATGCAAGCGATTTTGTTATGCCCGTCGTTTGCGTCTCTCCAGCAAAACGAATAAGATGATCTACTACAAAGGCGCAATCACAAGCCAAGATTTAAGATAGCAGTCGTTTGCTTCGGTAATCCGTGTAGCTGTATTTTATCCTGCTCTCTGCAACACCGTGTCATGACGAAGAGCTGGAATGGTCACGGTTTGTGCTGGCCTCCCGGTTGACAGAAACCCGCGTCGCCCGCATCGGCACCGAGTGCGCTTGGGCTGTTGATGCTCCAGCCTTTCATCCGCGGCTTGTCGCCAGCTCATCCTGCTGCTCAACGGTGAGGAAGCGGCGAGAGTAACCTCGGAAGTGAATGTAAATCCTCGTTCATTCAGTTATCCGGTGTCAAAGTGTGGAAGATGTCCAACGTGTACTGAGGGCGGGAACTACGAGCGTTTTGCCTTGCTTTTATAACCGAAACCAGACCAACGAGATAACTGCCTTGCGTACTCTAAAATGACGGAAGCAATAAGTTTCAACAGGTCGAGTACGTCACCGGGGATGTAGTCGAGACGGTGCACACTGTTTAAACGCTTGCAGTATCCACGAGTGGTACCAGGAAAGCGACGTCAACAGAGAAGGAGCTCGCGATTCAGCATAATACACTGCTACGGGCCCGTGTATCTTCAAAGTTCGGGGTGGTGGCAGTATAAAGAGGCATCAGCGCCCCACACCAGTGTTCACGAATAACACCGGTCACAAACTCCCAAGCCCCACCGCTCTTCTCGACACCGACACGACATACGACAACAAACTGCATCAAAACGCCCCAAAAGTGAAGGCGTCTGCTCCCGTACTGCAACCTGCAACTGCTGCAACTAGCGGAAGTGAAGTGTTGGGCGGATGTCCGGATGTCCTTCACAAAAATATATAAAAAATGCTTTGCGCAAGGATCATTTTCATTTATTATTGTATACGTAATGACAAAATCCCAATAATTTGTTTTTCTATCTGATTCATGCTAGTCGGACTGCTCATAACACTGGTCAAGCAAGAAAATAACAAAAATTTAAACTTTTTCATGACCGGTTTAAGATTTATTGTTAACATATCATTATTTATTGCAACGGACTAACATTATAGATTTTGCCTCCATACTTTTTAAATGCAAACAGTTCTAACACACGGCTGTCCATTCCGCCGTGTTTTGCGTATTCTTCTATAAATCTGTAATGGTCAGTGACCAAGGAGCTCACCCGCACATGTCAAGCTTATATGCGCCGCGGGGAGAAATAGATATCGAGTAGGAAGTGTCGGGCGTTGTGTCGGTTGTTGTGTTTGTGTATATGTCGGTGCCGTGTAGCTGTGTGCTGTGTTGCCTGCGTTGTATGTAGGGTTGCTGTGTGGCCGTGGTCGTTCACAGTGTTAACAGACTTGTCTTTTTTTTAAAAACAGGCTGCTAGAAATCTCGATAGGTGGCGCAAGTTACCGCCCAATTCTAAATAGTTTGCTTGAGTTATTTATCTATGTGAGTTCGGCATTCGTTTTTTTTCTTTTTTTTTTTGTCTAGCGGCTCGTTGAAGCTATTGACGCCGCCGACCGCCGACAACACACGTACGTACCTTTGCAAGTAGCTACGTCCGCCGCTTGGAGACTTTACTGTGTATAAAAGACATCGAACGAGAACTAACGCGCCCTGTGTGCTTTCAATTCGACTGAAAGGCGCGCGGCTCGCTGGGCTCGTCTCTCGCCTGTTCTCGGCCGCTGGCCGCCATGTTTCATAAGGAACACGCTCGAAACGGTTTTGCGGAAGGCAGACACGGTGTAGCGTGTTAAGTTTACACAGCAACTCATGTGTAGACGAAAAACACAGATGGCCTCGTGTAAAACGAAAACGTTTCGACGTGTCCGTTATGGGACAACGGTTTACACGTCTGGGCGTGTTATTTTTGCTAACAGTGTACCCTGCCACTCCGTCCAATACCTGCAAAGGAGTTATTAACAATATTCCCGCTGGGACAAGCCCTGAATATCTCATGCGCCATATGCCGACGCTTCGCCCCGAATTTAAAATTCTCGCCGCACGCAAGATGGGCCGGACGACCACGGCTCTCATATCCTTTCACGGCACACACATCCCGCATGAAATCTGCTATGCCGGTGGCATCTTCCGCTGCCGCCCCCATCGCCCCAAGACCCAATATTGCCACCGCTGTCAGCAGATTGGTCATCGGATCGACGTCTGCACCTACAATGCCCGCTGTCCGACATGTGGTCAGCTGAAACCTGACGACGACAGCCACACCTGCTCGGCGGACCCGGCCTGTCTCCGCTGCGGTGGCCCGCATCGTGCTGACGACGCAGCATGTAAAGATAAGCAGGCTGCCGACGCAGCCGTTCGCCAGCTGGCTTACAACAAGCGCATCGCTCAGCGCAAGGCCGCCCTCAAAGCTTCTCGCCGCCGCACCAGCTCTTCTCCACGCCGGACACACACCTCCAGTGGGCGCAGTCCTGCTGGTATCCGGGGTCACAGCCCTACCGCCCATCAGACCCCTTCTCGCCTACCATCCCACCAGGTGAGCCAGCCACTCCCACACACGCCTGAACACGCACGTAGATCACCTTCACTCACCCCCTTATCGGGGCATCCTTTCCAACCAACCTTCAGTCCCGCTTCACACCCCACCCCCTCGCTGACCCCTCCCCAGCCCAGCTAACACAAGCCTTCCCCACCCTTCTCCTTCTCCAGGCGTCAAACGTAGTCGTCTCTCCGACCAGGATACCTTCCCTTCCCCCGCTCACACCGTTTCGAATACGGACCAATATGTTGGTTTTTCCAATCGCCTCGAAGAATACGCGCAGAAATTTGATGCCGCCATATTGTACCTCCAGCAGCAAATTACGCATCAGCTCTCCCTCCTCCACGAGCAGCAAGCCATTGTCCAGCAGAAACATCAAGAAAACACTGACCTTCTTGCACATTTCTCTCCTGAGCTTGATCGCCGCTTTCAAGAACAGATTGAGCACTTTAAATCCCTCTTTGCGACAATTATATCGCAAATCCCTTCGACTCACCCTCTTCCCCCTGAATCCCCCCCCTGTATAATCACGGAAGAGTACATAAACATTTTTCAGTGGAACTGTCGCGGTTTCAAGAACAAGCGTAATTCCTTCTTCCTGTGGCTCCAATCGCAACCTCAGCTACCTGACATCCTTCTCCTTCAAGAGACAGGACTAAATCCTACTCTCTCTGGCTATGTCACGTTTCAACAAACTCCCTGCCTTGCCACGCTCGTTCGCTCAACCCTCACGGCTACTCACGAACACGATACCGCCAATAGTCTCACTGTATCGATTCCCCTTAAGCGCGGCTCTCTGTACATCAGTAATGTTTACAGTCCCCCCGAAATACCCTCCCGGAACTTAACGAGCTTTTACATCCCTGCCGGGCTAAACGCCGCTTTCACAATATTCTAGCAGGTGACTTTAATGCCCCACATCCCGCCTGGGGCTACACTCGTGTAGACAAGAAAGGCCGTAGGGTGCACTGTGCACTACAAGAAGCCGGCTACACACTGCACAACGACATACATGAACATACCCGAATGGGTAACTCTGTAGAGCGCAATACCAACCCAGATCTCACCTCTTCTACAAAATCTCTTCATCTAAAGTGGGAACATATGCAAGAGTATATGGGCAGTGACCACGCCATCCTCCACCTTACGGTATCGGAAACTCCGAAACGCATCAGATGGAAACCCATCCGCATAATCGATTGGCATAACTATCGGCAGAACCGCAGCGACCCCCTTTCACAGATATACCTACCTGGACACAGCGACTTACACACACGCTTGATGAACGCACCAAGATCCTTGCCACCAATGAAATTTACCCTCACATCGACACCCACCTCGAGCACACTTGGGAAGCACGTGCTTCTCTTCTGGAGTGGTGGAAGCGCTGCAAAACGAACCGCAAGTTCCGTGCCCGCGTCGATCGCCTAAATGAGCACATCCAGCAATATTCGGATCAGCTCAGCAGCGAACATTGGAATGCCTCTTGCGACGAACTTCAGAACACCCTGAATACTACCAAGACATGGCACATTCTGAAAGCCCTCATAAATCCGGACTCTACCATGACCATGACCACACACAAGATAAACCGCCTCACTAACCAGCAAACGGATCCGGATACACTTCTGGCTGCCTTAAGGGGCCTTTATGTCGCTCCTGCTTGCCAACCACAGTATCCTAACTATGAAGGCTCTCCTCATACTGGGCTCGATGAAGAATTTACCCACGCAGAGCTACGCGCAGCGCTCCGTCAGTGTAAAGGATCCAAAGCTACAGGGCCCGACTTGGTCACCACCGCCCTTCTCCGGAATCTTTCAGACGCTGATCAAGACCATCTCTTGCATTCCATCAACCTTGTGTGGACAGGCAAACTGCCGCTCTGTGATCTGTGGAAAAAGGGCCACATGATCTTCATTCCCAAGCCTGGTAAGCCGGTGGAACTCCTGAGTCTTCGGCCCATCACGCTCACCTCCAACGTAGGCAAAGTTATGGAGCGCATGGCCCTCCATCGCCTTCAACAACATCTTGAAGATACCCGAGCACTTCCTCACTGTATGATTGGCTGTCGCTCACATCTTTCCACCCAACATACACTGCTACGCATCCACGAAGAAATCTTGCAGTCACCTAGCACAGCCCAGCTAAGAGCGATCCTCGCTATAGACCTCACGAAGGCTTCCGACTACGTGGACCATGACGCTATGCTCTCAGAAATCGCCGACACACATTGTGGTTCGCATATGTATAATTATGTCCGGGACTTTCTTTGATCGCGTACGCTCTCAATTCAAATCGGCGAACACAAGCTCGACGCGATCCCTCACCCACAGAGAGGCATCCCTCAGGGAGCGGTCCTGTCTCCAACATTATTCAATCTCGCTATGCGCCGTACTCACCGTGCCCTCCAACCCCTCCCTGATATTCGGTACTCTCTATACGCTGACGACGTCACTATCTGGATCATTCGGGGCAGTCCATGTCACATCCAGGATTCTCTTCAGGCCGCCCTCGAAGCTGTTCATCACGCAGCCCGCACTATTGGTCTCGCTTGCTCGGTCGAGAAAACTTCCCTGCTCCTCATCCACTCTCGCCACTGGCACCCCCCTCAAGTGACCCTCCAGCATGACACTCACATCATTCGCCCACAAAAGTCCCTCAAAGTCTTGGGCCTTCATATACAATCCGATGGGGGAGGCACTACTGCCGTGCAGAACATTTTAAGCCAGGCTGCACCCATCCTCAACATGATGCGCCGTGTTGCCACACGCACCAGGGGTCTCAAAGAACAAGACCTCCTTAGACTTCGCGATGCCCTCATAATTTTCCGCATTCAGTATCAAGCTCCCTACGTATCCCTCACACGTACTTCAGAACGTAAGCCCGACGCTCTTCTTCTTAAGGCGACGAAGATCGCCCTCGGGCTTCCCCTAACCACTAGCACCGCTCGACTGGTTCAACTGGGTGTACTACCTACGGTCTCCGACATTATTGACATTCATCGCATACATCAGCGTCAGCGACTCTCGCTAGCTCCAACCGGTCGCCTCATCCTGCACGAACTCGGCTATACGCCTCTTCCAACCAGACCTCAACCCACTCCCCTAGACAACACGATTCTGCAACATATTACCGTGGCCCCGATTCCCCGCCACATGGACAGGGATCGAAATCCTACTCGCCGTCTTCTCCGTGCGGCATACTACACGAGGAAAATCTCCCGAGATCCCGAATCTCATCACGTATTCACCGATGCAGCCTTAAAAGACACCCTTGGTGCATTCGCGTACATCACTTCACGCGGCACTGCCCACTCAAGAACGCAGCGCTGCGCTTCCCCGGTCGAAGCAGAACTTCTCGCCATTGCACTTGCTGCTGCCAACAACTCTACCCCTGGCCATGCCACCCACATCTACACGGACTCAAAGTCGGCCTGCTCCCACCTCGCTCAGGGCCTCGCATTCCCTTCTGCACTTCCTCTCCTCAACAATGTTAGAAGACCTCTTCATATCCAGTGGATACCTGGTCACGCTGGCGTTGCCGGGAATGAACGCGCTCATCAGCTTGCACGCGAAACGCTCCTCCGGGCCCCTGCTGACGCTTGTGATACAGCCCCTGTTCCTCCTCCTCCCCTCCCCACCCTAGCCGACCTTCTCGCCTCTCGTTGTACCTTTTCTCCACCCCACACCCAGCTCACTCGTCGTGAGCAAACACTCATTCGTCAGGCACAAACATACACACTTCACTCACCCGCTCGACTCCACCTATTTCGCCGCTCCTTGCGTGACCCTCTCCCTCTTTGTTCCCGCTGTCTCACCCCTTCCGACCAGGACCACTTACTGTGGGCTGCCCCCATAACCCGGCACAACCACACACTTACACCCGGGAGTGGCTGGCTCTTGCGGTCAGCCTCGAACAACAACGGGATCTGGCGGCCCACATCAACAGGGCCGGCCCTCAGCGGCTGCCTGGACTGAGGCGGCTGAGTCATCCTCACCATCATTTTTTTAATAAAGTTTCTATCTATCTATCTATCTATCTATCTATCTATCTATCTATCTATCTATCTATCTATCTATCGATCTATCTATCTATCTATCTATCTTCCACCACAGTCTCAAACGTCATATGACATGATCAGCTATCACCAGCACGCCTGCACACTCACTGTCTTTTCACATATTATACAGCTGCAAATTCTATTGCGTCAATTAGGCTCAAGTAATTTTCACTCTCAGTCATATATTTTATGTTTTAATGCCACATACGTTAATAAATGTGCGTAAGTTGAAAACATAAAATCGACTGCAGCAGAACTCAGTGCATCAAAAGGATAGCAGAAGCAGTAAATCTTTTACGGCTGCTTGTTTCTTGTGGATTGTTATTTTTACCAATATGCTCCTACACAAACTTTGAACCTTATGTTGTTGTTTTTGACCGTTGTGAGTTGCAGTCGTTTTGCCTTGTGTGGTTTTCACTATAAGACTAAAAAATAAAACTTTCCACAGCAACCCTTTTGCATTGACACAGCATAATTTGAAAACAATTACAATAATTTATTTTTCAACTTTTTGGCGAGCAATTTTCTCTCGCAATATTTTGCCACCAAGCGAAGAGAGGCACAAGGGCGCATGCGCGTCAGTTCTCCTGCGAGAACGACGGTCGCTCCTTGCAATGCTTTGATAGAAATTGGTGTACCATCGCGATTCACACGTTTACCAGTGACCTCCGCGCTTCCCCGTGCCCCGTTGTTCGGCAGCGCCATGAGTGAATTTTACGTGAAATGCGGGACATTTTGAAGATTTGTATATTTCTTGAGCGACGCGGGACACGAGCCCTCAATGCGGGACTGTCCCACGAGCCGCGGGACGGGTGGTCACCCTAACAGAAAGATAGGTTCGCATTTCGGCTGCGAAAACAAAACGATAGAAACGAAGTAATATAAATTCCTAATAAATCATGCCTTCGTAGGTGCACCTGTAAACGCTGCACAGTTATGGCCACCGTCCAGGAGGGTGTTTGTTGCCGGGAGTGCTCCGCAGCCGTCGTGCTTCAAAACAACGGTTGTGTTACAGAGAATGCATCATTTCCTGTTTTGTTTCTGGACCGTGACGTGCTCTCGTTCACGCTGCCGCTTATGCAACCGGATATTGAACTCGGTCATTTCCATCCAGGGTATTCATTGACAATTGAATAGTTTGCGAGCACAGTTCGCGTGACTCACTACTCGTGTTCAATACGGAAGCTAAATTCAACTGACGTGCTCGAAAAAAAAAGGGAAAAAAGACCCCGACAGTGTGGATGTTGCGGTTACTTTGCTAACAGGCGGAGGCTTCCACCCATTACAGAAAGTGTCGCCACAACTGGTATATTAATCGATTCATTCATACACTGAGCTTCGTTGTGAGAACCCGAAGGAGAGAGTGTAATATAGTCCGTTTTATTATCCAAAACGTTATAGAAAAAAATTAGGATTTAGAATTCCTAATCTCGCATGCTGGCTTACTTTTGATCTCATAAAAGATGTGCACTCAGTAACATTCTGTCTAACATCGTTTCATGGTCCCTTTTACTATCGCGATAAAGTTGTTCTGTAGCTGAGTTCACTGCGTCATTATTTAAGACAACTGATCAGTAATAGTTATTTAGAACTTTATATAAGCCAGGATAATTTTCTTGGAAATGAGAATACCCCGCTGATAACAATCCCTGGAAAAGGAAAACAAGGGGCACAAGGGACAAACACAAATCTCTAAAGAAATCTAGGTGGCTGATGCGAGACTGAAAACAATCCTCCTGGTATTGCTGTCAAACCAGCGACCTCTTCATCTCCAATGGAGTGCTCTATCAGCTACTCTAACGAGGAGTTAGACTTCAGTAGAGCAAACGACGCCTCGTGAAAGCCGTCACACGTTTTACACCAACAAAGGCGAACGGCCTGCATTTCAAAGTCATGATAATAAGGCCATTAATTCAAACGTGCAAGCCAGCTGGACAAGAAAAACGATACTAATTCCTGCAGAACGGGAACAAGAGGGACAGTGGAGAAACAGAAATTTCCAAGGACAGATAGGTGACTGGTGCACGAATGACAAAATTCGCCTGGTCCTGATATCGAACCAGGGACAATTCTATTTCCAGTGGAGTGCTCCACCAACTAAGCTAACCATGAATAAGCCGGCAGTAGAGCAAACGAGTTTTAACAGCCGCCACCAGTCTAACGCCAAGGGTGAACGGCCTGCATTTTAAGGTTATGGTGATAATGCAATGAATGCAAAGGTGCAAGCAAGCAGGACAATAAGAACGATACTAATCTCTAAAGAAGGGGCACAAGAAAAACAACGGTCGAACACAAATCTCCAAACCCAACCAGGTGACTGTTGTGTGATTGAAGAAATCCGCCCTGTTCAGGTATGAATACAAGGACTTCTATATTTTCAGTAGAGCGCTCTACTAAGTGAGCAGACCAAAAGTTAGAAAAAAAAAACACCTCGTGGTATTTGATCTATACCAATACCAGGCGGATGTTTTAATCGTGCACCAATCACCGAGTTTAGTTCGGAATGTTTTGTTGTCCTTTGTTTTCTTCTTTCCCGTCGCCGGGGATTATTATCGTTATTATTTTCCGCCTGGCTGCACCTATACATTATTTGCATTACTAGCATGACCTTAAAATGCAGGCCGTTCACCTTTAAATACAATGTAGCGCAAAGACAACACAGGAAGGAAACAGAGATAGGATTGTGACTCATCCTTCGTCGGTGAGACGGGCAGGAAACAAAACACCTGCCACATAGAAGACAAGAGGGACCTATAAAAAGTCGCATATGCAACGAGGTCAAGAACTGAACTATTTTCGTTTTCACCTCAAGAACCGTAGAAAAAAAAAGGTTCGGCTCCTCGCGGAGCATTACCGATCTTCCCCTTTATTTGTAGAGTTAAACTATATAAGTAGGTGTATTTCAGAGTAGATATATGTTATTTTATCTTGACATGCAGGTTTCAAACCCCAAAACCTTCGATTTTTCCTCCGACTACCACGTCTTGTAAGACGTTTTGACCTAAAGCAACGAGACTGGGACGAGAAGGGAGATCTCAGTAGCGGGGTTTTTTGTCAAATTTTTAACCACCACCAGGTCGTTTGCGCCCTAACCTTTTGTTGAAAGAACTACTTCGCGCGGAATATGACAAATGCGCAAAACTTCCCTTTTCTCAAGGGAAAAACGAGTATTCGCGACTCCAGCAAAACGGACGCCGCCAAGCGGGAAAACCGGGAACCAGCCGGTCCAGGTCGCTCCGCGCCCCTCCGCGTCTCTGGTGGCTTTCGCGGGGACGTGTTGTCGGCGTGGTGGCGAACAATGTAATTTGACGAAGGTCCGAATATTTCTTAAGTTTGCCTGAGTGATCATTAGTGTGGTGAAGCCTCAGTAAATTGTTTTCTTCTATTACGTGTTTGAAAGCCCGTTTACTCCACAGCACACGGTCGCGTGCTTTCGATTTCTTGGATGGGGAGGAATCACGGAAAAAGGTTTTGATTTCCTGTCTGTCTCGAATCACATTCAAAGTGACGACTGCTTGGTAACTGATACTGGAGGAACATCAATGTTGCAGTCAAGTGAATGGGAAGGTTTGATAGCTGCTTTTCTTGAGTTTGGTTGTGTTCGGTAAGCTTCAAGTTTGAGAAACCCACGCCGGTCGGTGTGTTGGCTATTCATCTTGGCTGCTTTTCGCCGAAAGAGCCTCTAGACCACACTGAAGGAGTTGGGCTGATTTCGCAATTACTTTATTCAGGAAAACTTGCTCGCTGCAAATGATGAATGAGGGAAATTATCTGTTTTCAAAAGGTATGAGACAAGTCTCGCAACGTTAGATGCTGTCACGGCATTTTGACCTATCGCGCCTCCAATATTTATATTACCAGGACGTCGAAGCCAGCAGCAATATACGTCTACATTGATCAGGTTGACCGGCCACAAAAAAATACTAATTTTCTCCGTTCAGGATTCGAAGCAAAGTTCAATGCAGAGAGGTTCTGCTTGGATCTTCAATGAAGACTCGCTTCAGTTTGTCTCCGTGCTGCCGGCTATAGAACCATTTGGCTAAATTTAAGCAGTATGTCTTCGTCTGTCAAATATACTTTTATTCAGCAGCTCACCTCATAGCTAGTCAACTGAGTTCATATTTCAACCCGAAGGATATACTAATATCGCTTTAGTGGGACCATAGTACGTAATATAATACATAAGCCGCTCGTCAAAATGACTTCTCGATTGCTACTAAAACCTGAATTGAAATACGAGTATCAGCTGCTTTGTGGGGCGCCGGCGGGTTAACATGGTCCTTGGCTCAAGAAGCGGTTGCTTAATTTTCGCAATTTTCCTGCAGCCTGTGTTGATGGCCGAGCAGACGACTGGAACTGTTTCGTAAACGCGGATACGCACAAAAGCTCGATTCCGCGGACAGATAAGTTGCATGGTCGAGGCATGCGAGTTAGCTGAAAAGTTACTCTCTGTGGAACAATTCTATAGTCATCGCCGCTTTCCTTAGATGATCAACACTGATTAGTATATTACCGTTTCTCCGGAGCCCATAGTTTCGGTTTTGAACGAAATCTCCGAAACGAAAGTTTGACACGAAAAGGACAAAAAAAAAAAAAAAACACCGGCAAAACAAAACTATGCTTTGCAAGTTTATCTGCACCGGCTACACTTCACCGTCTCAGTTCAAATACCTATAATATTGGGCATTAAACAAAATAAAATCTGTTAAATTGAACAGGCCACCTGTTCAGGCGGCCCGGCCGAGCCGCCGCGACCGGGACTCAGCCGCCATGTTTTTTTGGTGGTGGCGCCCCCTATAGGTCGCTGGAGTCGCGAATAGAGGGTCACGGCTAGAAAACGGGTCACAGCTTTGATTTTCGGAGTCCAGTGACCATGGCGCGAGAACAAAGGTCAGATCCACGAATGTTTTTAGAGTCGTGGTGCATTCGTAGTAACGTATCCGCCTGCGATGCAAACCGAGGCCCCCTTCCTGATGTGTACGCTGATGTCCTTAAATAGCCTTCCGCTGTCTGCACTCTTCTCATTCGTGTCTCTAAACATTCACTGATGATAACGACTAACTAAATTGTTAATATTGCATAGTCAAGTCCGAGTAGCTTTTTTTTTATCATAAGAAGGACAATCAAGCAGATGTTGAAGCTCTCGTTTTTAATCTGGTGTAATCGTTACAATGCCAAACTCGTAGTAGGGTAAGCTAGCTCGAGGCTTCTGAAAACCTTCAAACTTTCTTTGAAGCCCTTCAAACACCCGTCTGCTTAAATATCCTCAAAATAAGGCGTGCTATACATTTGCCATGCGTTCTCTCAAAATCTGATCAAAAATGTTCTTGCCTGTGCCGTTTTTGGTTGGTGATTCAGTAATGTATACGCGTCGTAAATTAAATCAACTCACTTTATCGGGTTTTACAGCTATTCCACAAGCCTGCACAAATGTCTAGGGGTCCGAGGTGCGGCAGTAGCACCGCCTTGTCTTGTGAGATGAATTTCTGGGTGTTTAAATTTGCTACTGCACTTCGCGCCAGGGTTCACAGATGTCGGTTATATGAAGTAGTTACACGAGCAGAGTACGCCCTGCCACAGTAACGTCTGGCATTGTGCAGCACTTCCGCGTATTTATACATGAAAAAGAAGTTTAGAAGCGCAAACGTTTATGCAAAAGTATAGTGCGGCAATGGAAAGGTTCTTGGTGAAAAGAGACATGGTGATGCACGTGGTTCGCCTGGCAGAGCTTACACAAAGTAAAAAAGTATTTTAAAAATTAAGCTCTCCAACACAGAACTTAAAATTTAAGTCAGAGCTTGGCTGTACACCTAAATCAAAGTGTACAAAGTGTTTGCCCCCCCCCCCCCCCCCCCAAAAAAAAAAAAAAGTCTACGAAACATGACCAGAATCTCTATTGGTATGCCTGATCCGGCGTCTACCAAAGAACGCCATATCTGAAATTTAGGGGCAGAAATTTAGACTGTATCGAAAACTGAATCCGGTCAATTCGTCAAAAGCCCATTGGTAAACGGACAACTCAAAGAAGGACGATTCGCTCAAGGCCAATTCGGAGAACGGAGAATTGGTCGAAAGTTCCTTTTCGTCGAACTATAGGTTGTGGGGGCCCGCTCTGCCGCCGCCTGATTGTTACAAGACTCCGGCGGCCGAGGGCGGCTCAAGGGCGAGCCGTCGGCACCCTCGGTAGCCGATCGAAGCTTATCGTGGCCGGCTGGTGGCGGCGGCGGACGTCCTCGGCCCCCCTTCAAAGGAGCCCGACCCCCAAGGGCCTGGACGGCGTGGATGGGGATCCGGGAGGACACCCACGTCGGGATGAAGGCACCCGTCGGCCTGGCGCCGGGAAAAGAGGGGTGCGAGGGAAAGACCGGCGGTGCTCGGAGGGTCGGTGGGGGAACGCGTGGGTGGTGTAAGGGAAGTGGTGTGACGGACGGCAGAGGGAACGGACGTGGGAATACCGTGAGGTGCAACCGACGGAGAACTCATCAATGTGAGTGATTAAATGTTTATATCAAGAGTGGTGTTGTGTCACTCGGGGTGGGGGGAGCTGGAAGGGGATAACCCCACACACTGGCAGCCCAACGTGGGGCCCAATTAATTGTCTTTGTCCAGTTCCTCTTCCCGGGTGTCACCAATCTACTTGTGTTTACTTTTGGAGCGGGGGCCAGTTTGGCAAGGGTTTTGATTAGGCAGAGAGCTTTGACTTAAAGGCCGACGTACAACCTCGGTTTTCTGCAGGGAAGATAATCCTGTTAGCGCTCCCCTCTCCTAATCTGCGAGGGGTCCAAGTTGGGGCAAGCTTAAAAGTGGAGAGGATATAGGAAAGGGGGGAAGGGCAAAAGTGGAAAGCACGAAGTGTACGTCGGCCTTTAAGTCAAGAAGCCGAAGTCCAGGCGCGAGGGAAACGGAGGTTCAAACGGCGCGAACGCGCCGAGCAGACGGGAACCAGCCGCCGTTCCCCCTGAGGCTAACCCCGCAGGGGCGACTGCGTCGCTGGTTGAGAGTCCGACTATCGCGCAACCGCAGGTGCCTTCGGATGCGGCTGAGCTCATGGAGCAAATGACAGCTCTGTTCGCTACACTCACGCGGCAGTTAGCTGCGGCCCAGAGCCCGACTGCTCCCGCGACAGTGACACTTCCGCGTCCGCGGCTTACGATGGAGTTGCCCACGTATTCGGGTTACGCAGACGAGAGGTCTGTTCATGACTTTCTGTTGCGCCTGGGCACCTACCAAACGGCCGTTGGCGCGTCAGATGACACCGTCATCCGGCAGATCCTGCCAATCGCCCTCGTCGGGGATGCCGCCCGTTGGTGGAGGCTTCAGGAGCCTCCCTCATCGATGGCAGCGTTCCATGAGCGCTTCCGAAGCGAGTTTCTGCCGCCGGACTATGAGAGGCGCGTCCGCGAGGAGTTAAACACGAGCACGCAGCATCCTGACGAGAGCCTTTTGGAGTACGTGCGCGCACTTCAGGAACTTTATTCGAGAGCAGACCCCGCGGCGAGTCACGCGGACCAAGTTTCGCGAGTAATCCGCCAGTGCCACCCGTCCTTCAAGCCGTACCTTCGTGGGCGCAGCTTCGACACCCTGGAGGCTCTGGCTCGAGAGGTGCGCGTCGTTCAGGCGGACTTGCTTGCTGAGCTCCGCTACGCGCCGCCGCCTGGGCCAGAGGAATCGCTTGAGCCCAGTTGCGCGTGGGCGGGGGCCCAAAGCCCGACCCCCCGTGTCGAGGCAGCGTCGGTGTCCGCGGTTGTTAGGCCCGAGGCGCGAGAAGTCGTTTCAGCTCGCGCGCTAGACCCCTTCTCGTACGACCAGAGACGCCGCGCCGGCCGCGAGAATCGGCCTTCGAATTCGGTCGGGGCCGGAGCGCGTGGTGTCGCGAGGCGGGGAGATAACGCGTCCCGTTTCGGTGGAGATGAAGGAGATGGGCGTCGCCAGAGTCCGGGCCGCCGACCCCTGCGTTGTTTCCGGTTTGACCAGCCTGGCTACATCATACGTAACTGTCCGCAGCTCGAGCGCGACGGTCAGCGCCAGGGAAGCGCCCGGGGCCAGGGGCGTTAACCGGATCATCCAAGTTCCCGCCGCTGGCCAGTGGCGAAAGGGAGGGGCGACGTGGTACGGGGGGGGGGGGAAGGGGGGGGAAGCCCCACGAAGATTTGTTACCGACATGTCCCACTGATGTCGCGGACGCGTTTGCCCCACTGGCATGTAGAGCCCAGACGGGACTCTCTGCCTGTGGACCCTGCATGACGATTAACGTTGCTGGGAGGGAGTTCTCAGCATTGATAGATACCGGAGCTACCCTTTGTCTGATCGGTGACGACGTGTACGAAGCATGCCGCGAGAGGAGGAGGAGTTTAAGACCGGTCGACTTCTGCATGCGTTTGGCAACGGGCATGACGAGGGCTGAGGGGGCTCTGCGCCTTCAAGTCGAGTTTGACGGTCGACGTAAGAGGCAACGTTTTGTGTACCTTCGGGGTCTCACATCTCCGGTCATACTGGGGCGAGATTTCCTTTCTCGAGAAGACATCATCGTTGACCTGCGGAACAGTGGGTACCGTTACGACCCGTCTACTCCGCTGATACCTTTCGCCGATCCGCCGCCCCGTGTTCCTTGCGCTCCACGTACGACGGCTCTCGCTGGTTGCCCCAAGCTCCAGCCAGAGGCGCTCGTCACGCAGGTTGGAACGGCGGAATTGGAGGCCGTGCTCGCATCTTTCGACGGCCCGACCGAGCAGAGGCATGCACTCGCGGACGTTTTGCGCCCCTTTTGGCGACATTCACCGAACGGCCGGGCATGACTAACGTCCTTCAGCACCGGATCGACACCGGCGAAGCTAAGCCCTGGGGTTGCAATCCCCGGCCGCTTAGCGTTCACAAAAGAAACCTCCTAGACGCCGCCCTCGACGAGATGATTGACACGGGCGCTGTCAGAAGATCGAAAAGTCCTTGGGCTTTTCCGGTAGTTCTAGCTCCAAAGAAGGACGGGACAGCCAGGCTTTGCGTTGACTACCGCCAGCTCAATTCTCTGACAACGAGGGATGCGTATCCTTTTCCGTTGATCGAATCCATCATGTATTCCTTGGGAAACGCCCAAGTGTTTACAACACTAAACTGCAGCAGGGGTTTTTTGCAGATTCAAATCGCTCCTGCCGATGTCGAAAAGACAGCTTTCACTTGCCATCGCGGGTTATCTGAGTTTACTCGCCTTCCCTTCGGACTGTCCAACTCGCCGGCAAGTTTCCAGCGACTTATGGACATCGTTTTGGGAGACACCAGGTTTAGTTTCGCAATGGCCTACATGGATGATGTTGTGGTCTTCTCCAAGTCATTCAGCGAACATCTCGTTCACCTGAGGATCATCCTCGGACGAATGAGGGATGCGGGGTTGATGATTAACCCGAAGAAGGTACAGCTCGCTTCTCCGAAAATCGATCTCCTGCGGTTTGTTGTCGACGAGGGAACCTTGAAACCGAACGACGAGATGTTAAGGGCCATCCTTGATTTCCCTCGGCCGCAGGATGTGAAAAGCCTCCAAAGATTTCTAGGAATGATTGGGTTTCATCGCCATTTTATTCCCAACTGTGCCGAGCTAGCCCGCCCGCTTAACCAGCTGTTGCGCAAAGGCTCGAAGTACGTTTGGCAACGAGAACAGGAGGTGTCATTCATCTCTCTCACTCGCGCGATCGCGGCGACTGCCAGTTTGCGACTGCCAGATTTAAACCTGCCGTTCGTGGTGCAAGCGGACGCCAGCGATTACGGCGTGGGAGCGGTCTTGTTGCAAGAGCACGACGGCCAATTAAGGCCCGTCGCCTTTGCGAGCCGCACACTCACGCCGGCGGAACGCAACTACAGCACCACCGAGCGAGAGGGAGTGGCAATTATGTATGCCCTGCATAAGTTTGATCTCTACCTGGATGGCGCTGTCTTTACCATCCAAACTGATCACAACGCTCTCGCCTGGATTCAGAGGCTGAAGCAACCAGCCGGCAGACTGGCCCGCTGGGTGCTCACTCTGCTGCGCTACGCCTACAAGATAGAGTATCGCAGAGGCACTGCGAACCAGGTCGCGGACGCATTGTCGCGCGCACCCGTGGAAGCTGACCCGGGGGAACTGCCCCGGGCAACCCTCCACCCACGAAAGCAAGCTTGCGAGAATGCAAAGGAAACGGGCGAGAAGGAGAGAGCGCCCGGTCACGCGCCGGAAACTGGTTCCAGGGGAGCCATCCACGGGGGGAAAAAGACTCGCGGCAATGCGAGCGGTGGCGGAAAAGGTGATACCCCGCCTTGTGCGGCTGTGTGTGATGCCACAAATGAACAGATGAACGCTTGGGGTACTGTTGTGAGCAAGGAAGAGTTGTTGCAAGCCCAGAGAACAGATGGTTTCTGTCAGCGAGTGTCGGAAAAGCTAGCGGGTAATGCAGCAGACGCTGGAAACGCTGGAACGGGACAGCGGGTGTCAGAAACGCTGGCGGGCGATGCAGCGGACACCGGGAACGCAGGTGCGAGGGTCGATAGAGAGATCGATTCCCATCTGTTGGGTGAAAACAACTTGTTGCTCAGGTACATCCCCGAAATGGACGAACAGGAGGGAGACCCATCCCCCTTCAAAATCATCGTTCCGCGGAAGTTGCAGCGGAAACTTATGAGGTATTTTCATGACTCGGCCCTGGCAGGCCACGGGAGCGGCAAGAAAACTTACGAAAAGTTGTGTCGTCTCGTGACCTGGCCAGGAATGAGGAGGGAGGTACTTCGGTATGCCCGCAGCTGTCCAGCGTGCCAAGTGGCGAAGCCCCGGGGAGGGAAGCCCCCCGGCCTGATGCAACCTGTCATCAGCCAGCACCCTTGGGAGACGGTCGCGTGTGACATTATCGGACCACTGCCCCGAAGTCCACGCGGAAACCAGTATCTACTCGTCGTCACGGACCATTTCTCGAAGTGGGTCGAGCTTTTCCCACTCAGAAAGCTAGTGTCTGCAAGAATCTGGGAAAGACTGTTGGAGACATTTTGTCGCTACGGTTTCCCTGCTTCTCTGAACACAAATAACGCTTCGGTGTTCACAAGTAAGGTCTTTGTGGACTCGTGACGGTCACTCAATATCCAGCTAAGCGAACAACGCCTTACCACCCACATGCGAACATCACCGAGCGGATGAACCGGAACCTGAAGGCGATGCTGGTGACACTCACCGGTAAGCATAAGGATTGGGACGCGAACATATCTGACCTCGGTTTTGCAACCCGAACGACGGTAAATCGATCAACTGGACTGACACCCGCGTACCTGAACTTTGGAAAGGAGCTGACGTATCCCTTGGAAAATGGATTCCGAGAGTGTGGGCAGGCTGACCCCCGCCCCATCTCTCGCTAAGCATTGGAACTCCGTGGCCGACTGGGGGACGCCCTCCGCATGGCCAGGGAGAACCTAGACGCTGCCCTACTGGAGCAGGCCGCCCAGTACGACAAAACGCACCGCCACCTGGTTTACGCCGTTGGGGATCTGGTCCTTAGGCGAACACACCCTCTCAGCAACGCGGGGCAAGGTTTTGCGACGTGTTTGGCACACAGGTGGGAAGGGCCGTACCGGGTCGCGGCACGACTGTCACGTTTGACCTACCGACTTGCTCGCCTAGACACGGGCGAAGTGTCCTGCTCGGTGCACGTGGGCGACTTGAAGACCTACTGCCTCCGCGATCCTGACGATACTCACGGGGAGGCAGGCGGGACAAGCAACGCTGGGGAAAATCCCCGGAGATACAATCTCAGGGCCAAAAGGCGCTAGTGTATCGCATACATTACCCACCTCTTTTTGCCACACAGAATGTCTGCCACCGGCGGTGCACGGGGCCGACCCCACCGCTGCGAACGCCGAACTCAGCCCTGGACGACGGAGCGGGTTTACTACCCCCGCTCGGGGTCTAGGGCTGGTCGCGGGTCCCGGAACCGGAGGGGCGACAATGGGACGCCCGAGGACTTGAGGCGCGTCCGGTCGGGCCGCGGAGGGCGCTCGAGCTCCCACTCCGCGCAACCGCCTCCGGCTGGGCCTAAACCCCTGGAGGAGGAAAGAAGATGCGGTCGGCTGCCACATGGACGGTGGTCTCCGGGAGGGGGGCAGTCGGTTACGCGTCCCACGCAAGGTGGAGGGACCAGTACCGCCCCTCCCGCGGGGTCAACCCGTCCGAGGTGAGGCCACCTTTCCGGGGCTTGACCCTGGCGGACCGGGACGACGAGCCGCCGGCCGTCTACACGGCAGAGGAGGAGGCGGCCCTCTGTCCGGTCTGCCACGTTTTGGTGGTGTGCCAGGAGGCCCACACCAGGGGCAAGCTCCACACGGAGAGGGACCAGCGGCAGAAAGACGCAGCGGCTGCGGCCGCTGCCACCGAGGAGGACATCGAGGCGGCCCTCAAGCTGCTACGGAGGGAGCGGCCGGGGCTCCTGACTCCGGCCCCAGATTTGGTACCCCCTGCCGCGCCGATCCCGCGGGCCCTGAAGCTTCCGTCGCTGAGGCAGTCCGAGCCAGTCCGGCCTGCCGAGTTCATCGGCCCCTCCCCGACGGACTCATCTGCCACCGGGCCCGGAGGGCCTATCACTCGTACCCCGCCGTCGCCGTCCTTGATGGACGTTGACCTGGACTCTTTCTTGGCGGCGTCGGGGTCTGAGGATTGAGGGGAGGGGGGGGGGGGGGGCCCGCTCTGCCGCCGCCTGATTGTTACAAGACTCCGGCGGCCGAGGGCGGCTCAAGGGCGAGCCGTCGGCACCCTCGGTAGCCGATCGAAGCTTATCGTGGCCGGCTGGTGGTGGCGGCGGACGTCCTCGGCCCCCCTTCAAAGGAGCCCAACCCCCAAGGGCCTGGACGGCGTGGATGGGGAGCCGGGAGGATACCCACGTCGGGATGAAGGCACCCGTCGGCCTGGCGCCGGGAAAAGAGGGGTGCGAGGGAAAGACCGGCGGTGCTCGGAGGGTCGGTGGGGGGACGCGTGGGTGGTGCAAGGGGAGTGGTGTGACGGACGGCAGAGGGAACGGACGTGGGAATACCGAGAGAGGTGCGACCGACGGAGAACTCATCAATGTGAGTGATTAAATGTTTATATCAAGAGTGGTGTTGTGTCACTCGGGGTGGGGGGAGCTGGACGGGGATAACCCCACAAGGTCGAATGGTCGAAAAGACTTGCACAGAATGTCTAGAGTTTCCCTGGGACGTTGAGGCCTTACAATGTGACCCTTTTTGCCAAAAATAAAGGATGACGAATTCAGTTCTCAGAATATACAAGGGTACGGTAATGAATCGTGAAAATTCGGGTCGTTCAAAATTATAAAAGCCGGGCTCTGCGTGAAGACGTTCACTCGACTCTATCATCGTGAAATTTGGAAATACCGAACGGGGGGCTAATCTTCTGATCCTGGGTGGTCATATATACACGTGTAACACGCGTACAGGCGCATATCCAACACCACCTTGCTGTTGGTACAGCCACCACAGCGTACTAGATTTGTCAGCAAAGAAAAGTCTGCAAGGCTACGTTGGCGAACAACCTCCAAGGCACGGTCATTGCAAGAAGTCAATAAAACCTGTTTTCGCAAATATTTTTTTTACAACTTCATAATGACAAAACTTGTACAGAACTAAAAAACGCTCACTTGAAATTATTCTTTTTGACCTACATAATTTCTTAGCGACGTGATTTAGTCCCGAATTTACAACAAGGCTACACCGAGTAAGCAGTTTATGTTTGTAAATCGTCGCTCTTCTAAATGTCGATAATCCTATTTGCATTTGCAAGTCGGCGAATCGTGGTGAGATTTCCTTTTAAGCTAAAAAGCATATCACTCCAACTTTGTTGTAGTTCGTTCGACGAATAGTTTTTGCGAAAAGGCCGGCCGCTTCGACATGTTTCCCGTTCGAGGCATTCGCCTGGGGTGAATTGCCCGATTCAACGAATTGTCCATCTACCAGTTGTCTGTCAACTAATGGGCTTTCGACAAATCGTCCTAGTCCCATCGAGAACAGTTCTAGCCTAGAAGAAGTATTTGCGTTATTATTGAATTTCAAAGATTAATATACGCGCCCGCAAAACCAGGTCCCAAAATAAAAGCTTACCGAAACGTCCGCATACCAAATGACTTAAAAACAACATGACAAGATACCTAAATGTACACTCCAGATTGTCTCAGGTCTAATCTTCTTAATAATTCAAACAGTGTCTCCGAGGAAATTAGGGGCGGTACTGCACAGCCATAGGAAGCGTTCCTCCCGATTGAAGTAGTCGCAAAGGTTGGCACGAAGGCGCGGACCCATTCCGGCGGCGACCTGGTTCTGATGTTATCATGTTTCCTCTGGCTAAATAAATTTTTGTTTTGTTCGCCTCTTTGCGGCCATGCCGCGTCAGTTTTCGTTTGCCAAATATCAAATTTTGTAAAAAAAAAAAAAAAAAAAAAACTTGAACGGATGAAAAGTAATGGCGTGATAAACTGAACTTGCCTGTAATAACGTTTCAAATATCAATGTAATCAATTTCGTAATTTTAGGATTAACCTCTTTAACTCAATTTTGCAAAATAATCAAACATATGGCGTCAAATTACAGCTATACTCGATTATACGGCGTTCTATTACGTTGATCGCAGTTACTGTCATGGCAGTGAGAGGTAAATAATTCGGCTGACAGAGGCATAATTTGGCGAAATCGATTTGCGCATTCCTTTATGTGTTTTCACGATTCTGTATGAAACTCAATTATAGAATATCCGACGTCGTGCTGTTCATTTCAGTAAAAAACTGAAAGCAACAAAAGGAACAAAGATAGAGCAAGAATAAACACTGTAATTATTCTGCCATGCCGGTTGCGATGATGCCTTGCGATGATGCCTTGTCCTGTCTTTATTCTTTTTGTTTCTTTCCACTTGTTTTTATAAAATCAACGTGATATTTTTCATTAAGTATTTCTAACGCTTGAAGTACGTTGCCAAGGTTTAGATAACAGTTAGTGCCATCGGCAAACAAAAATGAAACTTCATTGCTTACGTGTACTTATCGTGACCCTCGACGACTCTGGTTATTGGAAATGGAAACCATTTTTCGTTGTAGAACATCCGAAACTTTTTGGCCGGGTAAAGCTCATAAAGCACAAAGGCAGCACTGTTGAAGCAGCTATCATGCAAGGCAAGGAAAGGGAATGAGCACATTTACTTAATACATAAAGTGCCAGAAATCGTGAAACTCGCGGTAAATTCAGGTGCAAAAATCAGCGCCTGCGTACAACGAGTGCAAAGCTTAAGCGTCATGAAGCTAGTGGCTAGCTTCACGACGTCAACGTCATCGTCGACGACGTTACATGACGTCATGACTTCGTCGTGACTGCGCGTCGACGCTGATGCTGGCAAAGGCGACAACGTTACAGGCCGTCAAGGCTTCGTCGGGACGTTGATGTTCATGATGACGTCAGGACGAAGTTAACGTGACGTCATAGCGATGTTTGACGTTGCGTGGGGCGTCACTGTCAGCGTCGGCATCGACTTTCACGTCCACGTCGTCCTCGATGTGGCGAGCGACGTCATGATCGCGTTACAGCGGAGTCGATGTCACGAAACGGCGTCGTCCTCAACGCGATGCGATGTCACGACCGCGTCACAACGGCGACTTGATGTCGCGTAACGGCGTCGTCCTCAACGAGACGTCACGACCGCGTTACAACGGCGACTTGAGGTCACCAAGTGGCGTCGTCCTCGACGCGACGCGATGTCATGACGGCCTTACGCAGCATCTTGGCGTCGCGTAACGTCGTCGACGATGACGTCGTGGCGTCGTCGTGTCGTGGTGCTTTGACGTTCCCTCTGACGTCAAAATCATAAACAATACAGTATAGCCCCTAAGGGGCTATATTGCCTATATGAACTTGACCTGTGTCGTTGCTTGATCGCAGCGAAGGTGGCGCTGCGATCAAAGTGGCTTGGTTCAACCTGATCGCTTTCCACATTTTGAGGTACACCTGAAAGCGTGAGCGGCGCCTATAGCTCGTCCCACTCGTACCTTCTAGTACACTCCAACAGAAAGGTCAATTATACTCACTAATAGCCATCGCTAGCCGTTTGAAGCCAATCTGGTAAGAAGTAGATGCTAATAGCCAACAATAGCCACTAAAAGCTATTCCAGTTAGTAAATACAAAAATCGCTCAAAACTATGAACTCTATTCACTAAGGCCATTTCTAGCTATTTCAAGCACATATAATAAAGAATAAATGCTTATAGCCATACCCACTTAATTGTAGCCTGTTCTATCCATAAAGCCTGAAATTGGTCAGAATTGTTTACACACACAAATAACCATTCTAACCATTTGAAGCCAATCTGGTCAGAAATAGATGCCAATAGCCAACAATTGCCACTAATAAACAAAAAAAATCGCTCATAACTATCAACACCAGTCACTAATGCCCTTTGTAGCCATTTCAAATCAGATATTAAAGAAAAAATGCATATAGCCAATAACAGCCACTGGTGGCTATTTTAATTCGTAAACACTTAAATAGAAGAGAACTGTCAATTATACTCACTAATAGCCATTGCTAGCCATTTGAAGCCAATCTGGTCAGAAATAGATGCTAATAGCCAACAATAGCCACTAAAAGTCATTCCAGTTAGTAAACATAAAAATCGCCCATAACTATCAACACTAGTCACTAATGGCTATTACTAGCCATTTCAATCCAATCTAATAAAGAATGAATTCTTAAAGCCAATAATAGCCACAATTGTAGCCTGTTTTATCCATAAACCCTGATATTGCTCAGAATTGTTTACACACACAAATAGCCGTTGCTAGCCATTTGAAGCCAATCTGGTCAGAAATAGATGCTAAAAGCCAACAACAGCCACTTAATGCCATTCCAGTTAGTAAACATAAAAATCGTCCATAACAATCAACACTACTCACTAATAGCCATTTGTAGCCATTTCAATCAAATTTATCTAAAATTCGATGCGTAGGCCAATAATAGCCACTTGAAGCCATATTCATTTTGAACACCGAAATAGCACATAATTTTTAATGATCTCATCAATATCCATTAGTCTGGTCAAAAATAAATACTAAGAGCCAACATCATCCACTTAAGGCCATTCCATTTCGTAAACATAAAAATAGCTCAGTCAATAGTTTGCTATTAATAGCCATTTGTAGTCATTTGAAATCGATCTAATCAAAAACAAGTGCTTATAGCCAATGTAGGCATTTGAAGCCATTCTCATTCACAAACACTCAAAGAGCAAGTAATTGCTACTATACGGACTTATAGCCATCAGTAGCCATTGAGCCAATCTGCTCAGAAATATATTTTAATAGCCAACAATAGCCACCTTAAGTCATTCCAGTTTATAAACAGACATAGCTCGAAGTTTTCATTACTCATTATTAATATTTATAGCCCCCATATCTAGCAAATATATATAAAAGTGGAGTCTGATCAATATTAGCCAGTTGAAGCCATATGCTTTGACCAACACCGAAATAGATAATTGTCGATTATCTCACTAATTGCCATTGGCAGCCATTTAAGATCAGCATGGTCAAAAAAGATTCTGATAGCCAACAAAAGCTACCTGAAGCTGCTCATACCTGTAAACAAATAAAAAATTACATAATTATTAATATTAATCATTTCTAGTCATTTAGAGCAATTTCAAGTACATCTCATAAAATATTGATACGTATTGCATATTATGGTCACTTGGAGCCAATGACATCTAATAACACATATTTCGGTAGGAATCAAACAAATAAATCAACGAGCTCAGAAAAGGTTATTGACTACGCAGATCGTACAAAATCGCGATACAAATCTTGACTGATCTATACTATAGTCATTAAATAAGCTAGTCTATACAGCACACTGCATTTTTACATCAAAATACCGAAAAGTCCAATATCGCGAGCTCTCTCCCTATGCTCCATCAAGAAAAAAGAAAATATTTCATAGGCTATAGAAATTTATTTTGAGTCAGACCCACTTGATTCATTTCTGGGGAAAGTGGCGAGTTGTCCACTCCTTACCGCCACGATCGCTTTCTACTTCCGTCTCCCATTTTACCCCGGAGTTTCGTGTATTAGTCTCAACAATATTTGGTTGCAGCGTCGGGCGCCACCTTGCTGCTGGCCCTGGATTCGGATCCTCGCTAACTGGCGGGCCTCTTCTGCGCGTTGGAGGAAAGCATCCAGGTCGTGGGTCACGTCGTCGTCGTCGTCGTCGTGGGTCGTCGTCTTCAACGTATTGTAACATGACATATTGTCACGAACGACAAGTGATGAGGCGGCGAATAACTGAGTAAACGGAACGTTTAATGGAGCGAACTTGTGCCCAAAAATAAACGGAAAAAGAAAGATAACAACAGAGTGTCGCGGGCGCCGAAGGCGGCGGAGCAGCAGGATCGAACGCTAAGGCGAAAGTGACTTTGGCTCGCCACGCGAAGCCCCTTATGTACACGCGTAGGCTTCTGGAATAATCGGCGTAGAAGGTTCGACCCGTAGAACGTCTGGACATAGAACAAACAACAATGTTCTCGAATTCACTAGAACATTAAACTGAAAGAATAAATAAAAGACGAGTAACTCCCAGGAATAGAACCCTGGCAGCTCGCGTGGAAAGCAACCACGATAACCGTAAGTCCACAGCCGCGCTGCCTACTCGGCCAGCTAAGCTCGGCAATATAGTGTACTTGTGACCGCTCTTTCGTATAAGACACTGAATGGCGGCATTCCTGTCTCTTGCGTTGCCATGTGTACGCGAGCGTTACATAAGGTAAAATGTCGTTCCATGTTGCATGTTCGACGTCCACGTCTGTTGACACATGTCTGAAAGAGTCCTGCTAAGGCGCTCGGTCAAGCCATTTGTTCGGGGGTGGTAGGCAGTTGTCCTGCGGTTGGCGTTTTGACCGAATTACAGAATGGCTTGCATAAGCTTGGCCGTGAAGGCTGTTCCTCGATCTGTGATGACGACCTCTGAAGCACCATGTCGAAGGAGGATCGCATGTACGAAGAATTGTGCCACCTCCATAGAGGTGCCTCTGGGAAGGGCCTGAGTTTCGGCGAAACGGGTGAGGCAGTCGGTAGCCACGGTAATCCGTTTGTTACCGGAAGCAAACGTAGGGAAAAGATCGAGCAAATCCATTCCTACTTGTTGGAAGGGCCGCATGGGCGGCTCTTTAGGCTTCAACGGTCCTGAAGGTCAAACTGGCGGCGCTTTCCGGCATTGGCATTCTCGGTAAGTGCGTACGTAGGAAGCGACGTTCGCAGTGAGATGTGACCAGTAGTAGCGCTCATGGATTCTTCCGAGGCTACGCGTAAATCCCAGACGTCCCGACGTTGGCTGTTCGTGCGCCACCTGGAGGATTTCGTCGCGGAGGGCTGAGGGAATCATGAGTAGGTACTGTGCCTTGGTATGGGGCGAAATGTTTCTTTGCGAGCATGTCGTTTCGCGACAAAATGCGGATACGCCGAGCTTGAAGAATCTTGGAACTGCGGTGGTTTTGCCTTCGAGGTGGTCGATAAGGTTGTTTAGATCTAGATCAGCTCGTTTTTGCTGAGCGAAGGTACTAGCACTGATCGTACAAACGTGTTTTCCTCGTCTGTTTTCTGACGACGGGTCGACGGGTGCACGCGAAAGCCATTCGGCGTCGGAGTGCTAGTACCTTCGTCAAACTCCTGCAGCCTCACGCTCCAGCGTGCGCGGCGTCCGGAGGGGTCCTTTAGACTGGCGAGCCAACAAACAAACCAGTGGTCAGTGATTACCTTGAAAGGCTTGCCATATAGGTAGGGGCGAAATTTGAAAATAAACCATACAATGGCGAGGCATTCCCTTTCGGTCGTGGAGCAGTTTTTCTCTGCCTTGGGCCAAGAACGGCTGGCGTAGGCGATAACTTGCTGAAGTCCATTCTGGTGTTAAACAAGAACGGCTCCGAGGCCTAAGAGCTCGCATCGGAATGAACCGCTGTTTCGGTGCTCTTGTCGTAGTGGGCCAGTAACGAGTGCGACTGTAGGCACTGCTCTAGCTGCCGGTGTGCATCTGCCTCCTTTGACTCCCAGGTTAACGCGACGTCATCGTGCGTCAAGCGCATGAGGGGTTCGGCAAGTTGAAAAAAAGCCCTTCACAAAGCATCTGTAATAAGCGTAAATGCCTAGTAACCTACGAACGACTTTCTTGGCGGCTGGCTGTGGGAAGTGCGCAATATCTGCAGTTTTCTGGGCATCAGGATGAACTTCGCTCCCACTAATTTATGTGTCCGTGAAATTTTAATTTTTCGTAAACGAAGCGCCACTTTTCCGTTTTAAACGTTAGTCCTGAAGAGTCAATTGCTTCGAGTACTGTTCACAGACTCCGTAAGTGCGAATCGAAGTGCCTGGAGAAGACGACACATCGTCGAGATATTCGACGCAGGTCTGCCATTTGAGCTCTGCCAACACAGTCTCCATAACTCTTTGAAACGTTGCTGGTGCTGAGCAGAGGCCGAAGGCCATGACCTTCTACTCATACTGTCCGTCAGGGGTTATGAAAGCTGTGTTCTCCTGATCCCTCTCGTCGACCTCGAACTGCCAATATCCCGTCTTGAGGTTCATCGAAGAGAAGTACTTGGGGTGGCAAAGTCGGTCTAGCGTGTCGTCGATTCGGGGCCGAGGATACACGTCTTTCTTTGTGATTTCGTTTAGCCGGCGATAATCAACGCAAAACCTGAGAATGCCATATATTTTTTTTGTTCACAAGAACGACAGGCGATGCTTAAAGGGATGGTGAACCGAAATTTGGATTTCAAAAAAACAATGCAGGAGATGTAGGCGGAAAGCTACAATCCCTACAAATCTACTTGCAAGGCGATATCTCGAATGGTCGGCCGTATTTCTGGAAAAAGAGGTCGAGATTGAACCAGGCCGACGAGGCGCGTGACGTCAATATACCGTGTTTCCTCCTCTCTTCGCTTCACTCCCCCAAGGCCACGAGGCGGTGAAAGCGCGAGGCCGTTCCCTCTCCTTCCCGGAGAAACATGACGTCAACATTCCTGCCAAATGCGTCTCGTTTTTTGAAAAATACGGTCACCCGTTCGCAATATCGCTGTATGAGTGATGTTTTGGTGTTTGTAGAATCCCGTAGCACGCTTTTGCCGCGTGTTTTGGGAAATTCAAATTTCGGTTCAGCATCCCTTTAAGGGCTTTTCGGGGGTTGAATAATGTCGTCGGAGAGCATCTCTTTGACTTGACGTTGAATTGCATCGCGCTCCTTGAATAAAACACGATAAGGAGATAGCCGGAGGGAACGTTCATCCTCATGTGTTGTGATTTAATGTTTCGCAATCGGGATTTGCCGATTTTCGAAGACAACGAGTAGAAGTCCTGGTAGGGTTGAAGCAGGTGCTGCAGTCGGTCTTGTTTTTTCCGGCACAGCCAAGGGTTTATGTCGAATGCGGGAGCAGCCTCTTCCGTCACGGAAATTGTCGAGCGTGTATCGAAGAGGGTAAGGGAGTTACTGACCTCGGCGGTGTACTCTAGGGAAGCAAATGAGGTATACCTCGGTATACCAACACCTCAGCTCCGGCTGAGGTGTTGGTATACCGAAAGAAAGTTTGTTAGCAAGATATTCACTTGACCTTATTCAAGGCAAACGACTCCCCTCGAAAGCCAGATTTTTCGTCGAAGCAGCAGAAATGTGTTGCTTTCAACGACTCCTTGGTAATCTGTGTTTACGGCAGCTGTGACAAAGACAAGAATACTTGAGCGGGGTGGTACGTAACATGCTCGCCGAGTAGCATAAGCGAGGTCGGCTAGAGGTATGACATTACGGCGTGTTCTGTAGGAAATGTGACCGACTTTGATTTTAGATCGATAACAGCGCTGTGCTCCAGAAGACAATCCATACCCAGAATAAAGCCGCGCAAGCACTGGTGCAAGACGAGGAAAGTCGTAGACTTTCCTCGTCTTGCACCAGTGCTTGCGCGGTGCAAGACTTTCCTCGTCTTGCACCAGCAAGACGAGGAAAGTCGTAGACTAATTTGAATGGCGGATTGTAACCCTCGCTGTACATCGTCCGGTGGAGGTTCCAAGATGACCTCCCGCTGTACGAATCAGAGTGCCGTCCCAGTGGGTCGTCATTTTTTTAGTGCTACTGCAAACTGTCCGCTGATGACGGCGCGAAAAAAATAGTTGAGTTTTTATTCAGCACTCCACCTGTTAAAGGCAGCCACCCGCTTCAACTCTTCCCGCCAGTCGTCGGCATCGTCTTCCCGGTTTTTGACCATTGCTGTTTTTCTTGTTCTCTTAACAGAAAGATATCCGCACCCCGGGGACAGACCTTGGAAGCGGCGGCTTCTACAATGTGCGGGAGTCACGCGATAATGGAGCTTGCGAGGAATGTTATCTCTGCTGCTAAGAGGAGTCCGGGGCATACGTTATCTGCACCTCCCTCAGGTGTCACGTAGGTCAAAGCGACGTCGGCGGTGATATAACCCAAGAAGTGTTTAATAAAGCGGACCCCAAAGCAGGATCAGAAAAAGGTGGCAGGCCGGTCCGGTTGATCTGCTCGCAGTTCTTCGAAAGTGCGCGGGGCACGAGTGAACGCCAGGCACGAGCCCCGTGCAGAACCGAAATGACCGAGGCGCGCTGTCATGTGCGAACAATCACTGCATTTATCAACTCCGGCAATATGTTAGAAATGTGTTTTCATTCATTAAATATCAGATATAGAAAGGTTTTGTTCATAATTAGAGTGTTTAACTTTGTTTTATGAAAATAAACTTTTCGGTAGAAGCTGTAGATTAAAAAGATTATCTAGGGAAAGTTTCGCGGAGTGCCTTGAAGAATATACCACTAAAAATGCGGGTAACGTAACCTAAATTATATTTGCTTCCTATCATTCGGGGGAGATCGGTATTGCCAATTTAGCCTTTTTCCCGCTATATTTGGGGGTTTTCAGCGTTGCCTAGCTAAAACAATTGCCGTTTTGCTGGTGGCGCTATTTCTCGTGGCTCGCATGTAATGTTACCTTTTTTCTAGTAGTTATAAATTGCTCTATAACGTCAATTCATCAATCTTTGAAAGCTTAGATTATGCGGTAAATTAGAGTCAAACGGTCGTCATCCTGGCTTATTCTTATCGAAATAGCCGTCAGTGGGAGTCAGGCTCGCGACGCTATAGATATGACACTGTGGCAGAAATGGGAGCCTGCTTTAAATTGATTTGTACTTTAATTTATTAGCGCTTTTGCCAAATATGCCAGATTACATGGGCCCAGTAAAGAATGCACTGAAATTAAAAAAAGTAGGGCTATAGAACGTCGACAGGTGTGCAACACTCGTTTTAAATGTAAAATTATGCAGTGGACATAGTTATGTGCAAAGAATTATTCAGAGTTAAGGAGTGTATTTTTTAAACTAATATTTGGTTTAATACAATTAATCTACTTTAATCTTGAGAGTATATTATATGAAAAAGCTATTCTTGCCCGGTCTATATTATTTCGAGGTTTTCAGGGTTTCGTTTTGCAGACTTTTAAATTTAGAGATGTCAACAATTTCTCCAATACATTTTTTATTATAAATTATATGGAATACATATATCTGTAGTAAATAATGGCTCAGAGATTTCCCTTTAGAGTGAAAAAAACGCCGTGTGAAATACTATTATAAACCGGCTTACCGTGGCTTGGGACTGCTTCGAACGTATGTTGCCTTGGGGTCCTCATTCAGGAGCTCACTGTATCGATTCTTTAGATATTTCCCGAGTTGTAGCATTGTTTTGATACCCCGATATGTAAGTTCCCCAAATCCAAGCACCCATTCTATGCTGTTTCGATTCGTGTCCTTAGGATATGTCATGAGGGGCGCCCGATCGCCATGTCGGAAAATACCAAACACAAGGTCGAGTTTGTGAACTTCGGACTTTTCCTGTGAAGCTTCAACGCCAAAGCCATCCTGTGATATCAACAAGATGTAAATGACTTGAAGCCAAGGATGAAGCACGTTTTCGCCCTGTTTAGGAGAAAACAAAAACTTATTTTTAACAAGAACGTTCGGGACAAAACACCCCACAATATTAAAAAGAGAGAAGATGATTATCATGTTAGCGTAAATTTACCGTAATATCTTTGGATCCGTTTTAGAATATTACCTAACACTTAGAGATTAAAGGTCACAAAATAGTTCAATTAATATGTAGCAAAGTGTTAGGCCTTGCTTTATAACGTGATAGACTTCGTCATTGCTTTATATTGCATGTTAATTATTGAAATTACATGTTAATACTTCAAATTACTATTTCGTTAAAGTTACTTAAAGTTACCAAGTCTAAGAACATTCTACAAACAGAAAGTTAAGGGTAAGCTCAAAATGTCCTTTATTTCAAACAAACAGTAGAATTGTAATGTAGACACTTCAAATATTAGCTGCCTTAAAAGGGGACCAGCGAAACATTCTTCAGCCTGGCGGAAAGTCCTCCTCGCCATCTTTTTCGCCCTTTTCCTTTTGTCCAGCTGCATGGCGAAGCGGGGACGAAGGTCCCCTTTCATACCGGCTTCTTCTAAAGGATAAGCCTAGGATAAGCAAAATTTTTGGACCCTTGCAAAGCCTAGCCCTTCGGGTGGATGCTTTACGAAGCTGAAAGGCTGCGCCCTGGCAGTCCCCCACTTGAGCTGTCAAAATTGTTTTGCTGTAGCCTGCGGCAAAGTAAACGCTTACTGGAAAGCTGCGATTCATCGCCACACTAATGGAACATACTTTTCATACTTATTCTCGGTTTCTCAAATAAGTAGTGCAGAACGCAGGCGCAAGATGTGGTGGTTTCAATATGTAAGAATGATTTATATATTTCCGAAACATTCAGCATCCCCAAAACTCCAGCCTATCACGCTCAAACCTTCCTCAAATGGTGAACGATGGAAAAGATAAATGTCTACCAGGAGCGGGCATCTTAGCGGATCTATGCTTTCGCAAAGCGCGCACAAATTGTTGTTTGCTTTACCGCTTATTCACATGCTGTGATTCTCGTCATAAATCAGTATGATTTCCAGTAAATGTGTTATTAAAATCGCAGTCACACTGTCGCAGCGGCTCTGCGACTGGTTTTAACAAAGTTGGTATTTTGTCGCAGAGTCGGTGCTATCGCTTGCTCATCAACCAGCCGTTAATTAGCCAGCTTTCGTATGCGATTGCTGCGTATTTGAAATAAATTTAGACACATAAAAGCTTTTGGTTTGATGCTTAATTATTATATATCTCTAGTTACGCATTGTATTCGTAAAACATGTGTGTTTATTAAGACTTTTTTGTTGTATTTTAGGCAAAGTCAAACGCGACGCGTCCGTGTCCGAAGAGCCGTCCGCGCCAACAGGAGTCGCGCGGTTGTTGGAGCATGTGAAAACAAACATTGCGATCGCATTCGCAGCGTCGGCTGTCGCACTGATTTTTTTCGCACAGTCGCTGTATGTGAAACGGGCTTTACTCGCAGGATATGATGGCCAACGAAATTTGCATGAAATTTATATCTACAAATCCCAACAACCATATCAGTTGAAAGGGCAGTAAAGGTGGGTGTTGATATTAGGAAGTTTTAATGGATCGTTTGTAGCTCTCCGATAATGGCCGACTCACGCGACGGACTGATCCGCGGAAATCAGTAAATCTTCCCTCGTTCCGTTTCAAACTGTGGAAGTATCCCGACACATGCCTTGAGTAAGAAGCAGCGGGCGTTTTCAACAAAATTACTTCGTTTTAATTGAATAATGGAATCCAAATTGTTGTCCTAAATCTGCCGTTTTTATGCTTGGTGTTGTACTGCGTTTGCACAGCGACGCACAGCGCTCGAGTAGATGATTCGGTCCTGCAACGAGTTTGTTGTGCCCATCATGCGGCGTGAATAAATTAGGGCAAGGTTTCCTACCTGCCCACAGATGCATGTACTGAGACCATTTTTTACGTAGTGAACGTTGTGCTTTTTCTTTATTTTGGGAAGAGGCGTTGGTGCATTTATTACGGTACAATCACTTGAGAGTTGAGAAATTGGAGAGCGAGCGAGCTTTCCCAACTTTGTGTCTTTCTCTCTGGCACTGCCTTGTTTCAGTTTCAGTAGGTATATCTACTAGCAGGAACAAACTGCTCTAAAGCAGGTAAAAAACGGGAATCTTAGAACAGTGCGGACTCCGCGTTTCGCGCTTTTCGCAAGGTGACGGTGTAAATGCTTTTGTGAGGTATGCGGAATATGCAAGCGATTTTGTTATGCATGTCGTTTGCGTCTCTCCAGCAAAACGAATAAGGTGATCTACAAAGGCGCAATCACAAGCCAAGATTTGCGATAGCAGTTCGTTTGCTTCCGTGATCCCTTTAGTTGTATTTTGCAACACAGTGTTATGACGAAGAGCTTGAACGGTCACGGTTTGTGCTGGCCTCCCGGTTGACAGAAACCCGCGTCGCCAGCATCGGCAACGAGTGCTCTTGGGCTGTTGATGCTCAAGCGTTTCATCCGCGGCTTGTCGCCAGCTGATCCTGCTGCTCAACGGTGAGGAAGCAGCGAGAGTAACTCTGAAGTGAATGTAAATCCTCGCTCATTCAGTTATCTAGTGTCAAAGTGTGGAAGATGTCCAACGTGTACTGAGGGCGAGAACTACGAGCGTTTCGCCTTGCTTTTATAACCGAAACCAGACCAACGAGATAACTGCCTTGCGTACTCCACAATGACGGAAGCAATAAGTTTCAACAGGTCGAGTACGTCACCGGTGATGTAGGCGAGACGGTGCACACTGTTTAAACGTTTGCAGTATCCACGAGTGGTACCAGGAAAGCGACATCAACAGAGAAGGAGCTCGCGTCTCAGCATAATGCAGTGCTACGGGCCCATGTATCTTCAAAGTTCGGGGTGGTGGCAGTATAAAAAAAAAAGAAAAAAAAAAAGACGCATCAGTGCCCCACACCAGTGTTCACGAATAACATAGGTCAAAAGCTTTCAAGCCCCACCGCTCCACTCGACACGGACACGACATACGACAACAAACTGCATCAAAACGTCCCAAAAGTGAAGGTGTCTGCTCCCGTACTGCAACTAGCGGAAGTGAAGTTTTGGGCGGATGTCCTTCACAAAAATATATAAAAAATGATTTGTGCAAGGATCATTTTCATTTATTATTGCATACGTAATGACAAATCCCAACAATTCATTTTCCTATCTGATTCAAGCTAGTCGGACTGCTCATAACACTGGTCAAGCAAAGAAATAACAAAAAATTTGAACTTATTCATGGCCGATTTAAGAGTTATTGTTAATATATCGTTATTTGTCGCAACGGACTAACATTATAGATTTAGCCTCCATACTTTTTAAATGCAAACAGTTCTAACACGCGGCTGTCCATTGCGTCGTGTTTTGTGTCTTCTTCTATAAATCTGTAATGGTCAGCGACCAAAGAGCTTACCCGCACATATCAAGCTTATATGCGCCGTGGGGAGGAATGAATATCGAGTAGGAAGTGTCGGGCGTAGTGTCGGTTGTTGTGTTTGTGTTCATGTCGGTGCTGTGTAGTACGTGGTACTGGTGTTGCGTGCGTTGTATGTGGGTTGCTGTCTAGTCGTGGTCGCTCGCACTGTGTGAACAGACTCGTCTTTTTTTTTTAATATAGGCTGCTATAAATCTCGATAGGTGGCGCAAGTTACCGCCCGGTTTTAAATAGTTCGCTCAAGTTAGTTATCCATGTAAGTTCGGCATTCGTTTTTTTTTTTTGTTTTTTTTTTGTCTAGCGGTTTTGTTGAAGCTACCGACGCCGCCGACAGCCGACGACGCACGTACGTACCTTTGCAGGTAGCTACGTCCGCCGCTTGGAGACTTTACTGTGTATAAAAGACATCGAACGAGAACTAACGCGTCCTGTGTGCTTTCGATTCGGCTGAAAGGCGCGCGGCTCGCTGGGCTCGTCTCTCGCCTGTTCTCGGCCGCTGGCCGCCATGTTTCACAAGGAACACGCTCGAAACGTGTTTTGCGGATGGCAGACACGGTGTAGCGTGTGAAGTTTACACGGCCCCTCATGTGAAAACGAACGCAGATGACTCCGTGTAAAACGAACACGTTTCGACGTGTCCGCTATGGGACAACGGTTTACACGTCTGGGCGTGTTATTTTTGCTAACAGTGTACGTCTCCCAAGCGCATCCACACGAGGGAGCCGACGAGCAACGCCAGCGAGGACGGACCGAAGCTGTCTGCCACCCCCCAGTGCCGCGAAACTCCAACATCGCACAGTGGAACCGTTGTCGAAGAGAGAAATCCATATTTGCTACAGCGATAAAGAATCGTACGTCGCTTTTACGTACAGATCGAGACAAAACATCATGATAGGCTTCGCGCAAAGCGCCACTAGCTTTACTAACCGAAGGCATGACTGTGACACGGTCATGGCCCTGCTCGAGAGGATTTCGGCGTAGAAGCGACAAAGGTCTGGGCTCGCGGAGGTGCGTTTGGAGATGCCTTCACGCACTCCGCGCTCGTGCACAACACTCAAGTACACCACAGCCACAAAAGAGGTCTTGCTCGGTGAAAGGCCGATTAGACGTGCAAGAATTATCGCGGCGTGCTAGACGAGTTTTGACGGCAACTTTTTTACATGGTCCCGGAGGAGTACCGGAACCTGCGTCGCGTCAGCCGGACAAAGTCGTTCCCTTTATTTAAAAAATAATATAAAGCACTGCTGGTAGCCAGCGATATAAAATTTATATAAAATTTATAAAATTTATCTAAGGTTCCTAATCACAATAAAGTGTTGTATTATACTTTATACCTTCAAAAGTCATCCTTGTTTTATTTTATGTGCATGACTCGCCTTGTTGGATGTACACTGTTCAGTTTCTTTAAAGTGAGCGATAATGATGTTCGTTATTTGTCTGTTTCTTAGATGACTTGTTCTTCTTTCATGTGGATTATAGTCTGTATTATTGTTTTTTGCATTCAGTACGGATTTCTATCCTTATATACATGGATTTTATTGTTGCATTTGTGTTATGTATGTGTGCCTCAGTTCTCTAAAAGTTTTTTATCCTGCTGTATTATTTTGTTAGATGAAATGCATTTTCATGTTATTTTTTTGTGTGTGGACTGTAAGAAACCAGTGCCACGTCAGGCTTTTTTAGGCTTTTGCACTGGCCCTTCTTTCGGGCTCTGCCCGAAGGAAAACAAATAAAGAAAGAGTTTCCTTCAGGCAGTGAACCAAGAATTGCGCGACAAAATGAACCAGCAAACGCACAAAACACAACGATGCGCCATTTTCGTTTTAATCGCCTTCCCCCCCCCCTCCCCCCCCCCCCCCCCCCCACACCAAAAAAAAAAAAATAATCATTTTACTGTTGCCGGACTACACGCTTTTGAGTCAATCTCCCGCCAAAAATCTGCGAGTGAAAAGGTGCCCAACTCAGTCCGCGCGTCTGCGGACGAGGCGCGGATCGCAAAATCGGCGACGTGCGAGTCCCGTGGTACACGGTCCGCGGCCGAAGATCGGGATTCGGTCCGTTGTGTGAATCGGCTATAACCGTGCCCCACAACGTTATATCAGCTAGATTTGCCGTGAGCATTCATTATGGAGCACAGATATCGGAGCGGAAAACACAAGTGGCAGCCCGTCTATAGCACCGATACAAGCAACGTTGAATGATAACAGAACACGCTAAGCTCCCAAATAGGGATTCATTATTGCGTTTCCCGCTCTGATAGCAATGCTGAATCAAAAAGGCTCAAAGCAAACCTAGCCTATACATCGTTGCGACGTACCGTTATCGGAGAGCTAAAAGCGATCCCCTAAAACTTCCTTAATATTACACTCACCCTTGCTGCTCTTTCAACTCCTATGGTTGTTAGGATCTATAAATATAAATTTAATCCCCTTGCTGCCCTTTCAACTCATGAGGTTGTTAGAAAGTGTAAATATAAATTTCATCTACATTTTGTTGGTCATCATATCCTGCGAGTTAGGTATACAATAATTCATCCGCACTGTACGAAAAAAATATCCGCTAAGATGCCAGCGCCTGAAACACATATATCTTTCCATCGTCCCCCATTTCAGGCAGATTTGAGCGTCACGGGCTGGCTTTTTGAGGATGCTGAATGTTTTGTGAACATGTAAATCGTGCTCACATATTGAAGCCACCACATCTCGCGCATGCGTTCTGCATTCCTTATTGGAGAAACCGAGAATAAGCATGAAAAGAATGTTCCATTGGTGTGGGGATGCATCTCAGCTTTCCAGTAAGCGTTTACTTTGCCAAAGGCTACAGCCAAACAATTTTGACTACTCAAATGGGTGACTGCCAGGGCGCAGCCTTCCAGCTTCGTAAAACGTCCACCAGGAGGGCTAGGCTTTGCGAGGGGCCGAAAATCCTTCTTATCCTAGGCTTATCCTCTCAGAAGAAGCCGATACAAAAGGCGACCTTTTCCCCGCCTCGCCATGCAGTCGGACAAGAGGAAAAGGGGAAAAAAAGGGCGAGCCGGAATTTTCGCCAGGCGGAAGAATATTTCTGCTGGTCCCGCTTCAAGCTTTCTTTCGACCATATTAGTAAGAGAAACGTAATAGCCATGTAAAATTTCGAGTTAGACCTGCCCGTTGCGGCGCACCGAGAGTCGCAAAGCGCGAGAGTGGAGAGAAAAACTAGCAAAAGCGACGTGAACAGCGGGGTCAGACAACCATTGCTTGCCACTAAGCTGGCTTGGGGATGTTGGCGATGACGTCACGACATCCTGGTCAAATAACAGGCATCCGAGAGAATATCCGCCTACCCGGCGGCAAATGCTGCACATATGTTTTTCAAAATACATGTGGTCTACGTTTACATCTGCCCAAGGTTAGTGCGAGAACTGAATTAGCGGGACGAAAACACCTAGAAGTCCGCTCCTCAGATTTCTCGAAAAATGATTGAGCTTTCCTTTAAATAACACTTTAATATTGTAAAAGAAAATAATACGAACCCGATCTTATCTTATTTTTACACTGGCCGTTTTATCTATTGTAATACAAAACAACATTTAGACCCCAGATTACGATAAGATTGAAGTGAAGTGAGATAGTGCTCCTCGTTACGATTCCCCCCGCTTAAAAGCAAAATATAGCCATATGGAGGGGCATGATTGTAATAAATAAGAGACTCAAGTGATTATCCTCGCACTTTTTATTACTTAGACGATTTTGACACGGTATAACATTATTGGTTCTTTTACAAAGTAAGCTATCGAAAATAAAAAAAGGGCTGCAACAAATCCGAGCAAGAAAAAGAGAGAGAGGGAGAGAAAGTGAGCTAAAGCCACAGTATTATCATCACCACAGATGCTGCTAACACAGCGCAGATATTGCCGATAAAAAGAGCTACTAGTCAAAAGACACAGCAGTCACGTGACAGCCGAGAAAAGATGTCTAGCGAATCAAGCGATCCTGCGAATCATGATATAAGTTATGGATCGAAATATCCAATGATTCAATAATGATTCAACCTCAACTGCCTCGAGCTTTTGCCGAGCCTGACATACGTTTTCTACGAGTGAATGGCGATTAGTCAGAGAGTTATTTTTGCTCGGATCAATTTATTTTCCACTACATTTATTCGTTGACAAACAAGGTTGTAGTAAGACACTCTTTCAAGTTCTAAATTACGATGCTCGTGTGAAAACACCCGAAGACACACATTTGTTCTGAAAGTTTTGCGCATGCGCATGCAGTGTGCGTGCGTGTGGGCGGGTGTGTGTTTGTATTTGACTCTAGTCTTGAGATACTGTGGAGGAATGTTTAATAGGAAATCAGGCCGACACAGCTCGAACTTTCTAAAGGGTATAAGTACCACTAATATGGTAACCAACTGATTAGAAAAATGTTTACTTCAAAGTATATATAATCCCCTTTTGTTATTACTATAGTTGCGAATACCGATAAAACAATATTAAATACACCGATACAAAATCTGGAGAGAAAATGCCAATAAATCTGGACACTTTAAGGAACAATCTGTGCTTTTAGTAATAAGCTCAAAATGCTGTTGTAGGTTAAAATATTACTATGCCTTTTATCGGTAAAACACACGTTTTATTTTATTGTAATAAAATGAACACCAACATCTCAGAAGTCGATTTGTTTACACTGTGCATTTTCGCTGTTAAGACATACTTTAAGTAAAAAAAACACGATTGCTCCACTTGCCATTTTAACACCACTTTGTTATTAATGTGTGATCGTCCTACGAAGATTGCTAGTCATTGTATAAATGATAGGTATGAAGATTGTACGGTCGTCAACGAACAACCGCAGTGAGGAGAAATGTTGACGGGTAATTTACACAAATAATTAATAAAAGGGGATCATTGACCCTTCCCTGCAGACGCCAGAAGTTACCCTGCAGGTCTGATATTTCAGATTATGATAGAAATGTGGTGGGTTTAATGGAGAATTCAGAGATCCAGCTGAAAACAAGGTGATTATGCATATGGTATTTTGCTACGGTTTTTTTAAAACTAATTGACGAGGGACCTGGTCGAATAACTTAGAGGTGTGAATGAAAATCTGGTAAGTTTAAGCATTGCAATCGAAACTTCAATAAGTCTCCGAAATACATTATGCTGACTGAGTTTCAAACTGGTATGACTGAGGAAATCCGTTTCAATATTCAATTAGAAGGTTCTCTGAGTCTAAGAAGTTCATTTTTCGTGATTATAGTACACCATATAAAGGTTTAGACGGAGCACAAGTGAGAGAAATAGGGTGGTAATTACTGATCAGCTAGAGCTCACAAGTCTTGTGGACATCCGTTACAATATTCCAATCACACGAAATTTTGAGGAACCCGTGTAACTTCGAGAATACGTCGCAGGGGAAACTAGAGGAGTTGTGCTTAAAGTTTGTTAAAACTTTCAAACTAATTTGTTTTTATGATGACCTACAAGATATCTTCAGCTGTTTGATGGCCTGCAGTACAACAACGTCATCAATTATAATAAAATTCATTAGAAGGCGATGGAACTGGCATGGGTCAAGACCGGTTGACATGTTATTGCGTTTTCATGATCCCGTGTACTAAACGCCGCTTCCCAGATAAGGAGCGCGGAGCAGACGACGACGCAGAGGCCGTCGCCGAATGCTTTCGCATCACGTCAGCGGACCGTTATGAGTGGTTGCTCGGCCGCGGCAGCAAAGTACGGCGGCCTGCGACTTTAAAAATGTTCCTAGGTTTATTATTCTTTAAATTATCACAAACTTTTTCTTCACTTATTCCGCGGGAGACGCTCAATTTCGTTTGCTAAAAACAGATTCAAATACATTTATAAGTGCAAACGCAAATGAGAAATCGTGATGGCTTCGCTATAGCCACTATTTCGTTATAACTGACTTCGTTATAAACGGTTGCAACATATGTCTTTCTTGGCGATTGGAAGGGGCTGGAACGTTCAGAGTAAATATGACGAGAACATAATCATAGAAGTGACGTCTCTCGAGACGTACACCCATGACTCGGCGAACATGCTGTCGTGTCAGTCATGGAAGTGCCGTGGGCTCCATTTTTCTCTTCTCTTTCTCATTTTCTTTCTTTCTATTTTTTTTGTTTATTTTTCTAAGCGTAAAGCAATGACGCGTCGAATAATCTTTCCCTTCAACTACGGAGCTCCCGTAGGCTCCTTAATTAGTTTGTTTCATTATGTCAACTGGTTTCTTTCTTTGCGTTCGCACCAATGAAGCGGAGAACATGCGATCGCGTCGGCCATGGAGGCGCCGTTGGCTCCTTTCCTTCACTGCTTTCATCCGTGTGTGCGTCTTGCCTAAAAAAAACTTCGTATTGTGTGTTTGAAATGGCACAGTAGCGCGCCCAGGTTTCCTTCGTGGGCTTACTTCGCACGCAATTCCGCATATGCGCCTCAAATATGGTTACGCGGAAGACTGCAAAATTGTCTCTACATGACCCCGAGTCACGGACATCCGCTTCTCGCGCACCCGGCATCGTCGTGCGGCACGAGCCCGTTGACTTAGCTCCAGTTTCCACAAACAACACATCTGGGATGAGTGAACAAACACACAGCGCCTGGGTATTTTCCAAGGTAAAATCCACCACTAGTTGAGCTGCAACATTAAGGCACGGATATTTCCGGCCAGTCTTAGAGCAAACCCCGGTACTGATTAATTCTTATATATGAGTGGAAACAGATAGAGAGGAGGAGATGAGAGCATGCGGGGACGTCAGAACACTCAGTTTTTTTGTTTTTTTTTTGGAACAATTAGTGAGGAAATTGAAAGTTGGCTGCTTTTTTCTCCCCTCACTGTTCGGAAGCGAATAGGAAGCACCGGACGCCGGCGTTTTTGGTGTGGTGTTCGAACGTGTTCAAACATTTAGTAGAGACGAAGGCAGCTAACTTTACATCTACCCATTGTTTATCACAACCAGAGCTCGGCGTTCTGATGTCCCGTCACTCTCTCATTCCTTCCTCTCGCTCAGTTTCTATCAGCATTACAAACATGCGACAAAACAGTGGCGCCACGATGCGGCTCATTACGGAAACATTTCGCATTGGACATGACCAGACTGGCGAAGAGTTCTTGTGTGGTAACCAAGCTTGGTTTAAAAGTAGTGTCAGCCTATGTGAGCACGCTGTCTTACAATACGTTCGACGCCATATTCGGTGCTCGATTAACTTCACACAAGACCTACCATTTCGGAGTAGAGATGCTTTCCTTGCGGCAGCGAAAAGAGCCGCGACTGGAGATGGCCCTCATGTACTTTAAGCGGAACAGAAAACTGGAACCGGACAAAATAGCATACGGCATGGTTCGCGACGTCCCTGGTAACAAACAACACGAATTGTTCGCATATATCAACCAGATAAGCACTTCGGAAGAAATGACATCGGCATGTAAAAAAGGTCACCTGGTGCTTCCTCCCAAATATTGAAAACATGCTAAAACACACGCCAACCTCATACATATATAAATGACATCATGCGAGGGCCAACTGATACAAAAGTTGGTCCTCAACGCCTGGGATGGCACATGAAAAAAACACCCAACAGCTCGCCCCCACCCCGGTCGGCTTCCGCAAGAACTTCAGAATACAGGCCGTAATGAAACGTATTCGAGAGGGGGAGTACGACATCCCCAGCACTGCACAACTCCGAGCGATACTGCCAGTATATATAAAAGAAGCATTTGGCAGTGTCACTTACGAGGCAACCCGTACCAAGCCCCATAAGATACATGGCTTACGCATGGTCCCCTATATCCAAACCTTTCTCTCACATAGAGCAATTCGCTTTATCGATCACGACGGCCAACCGTGCAAACCTCACCCCTTCACCACAGGGCTTCATTTTTCACCCACACTCTTCAACTTGGTAATGAAAATTCTCCATCATAAGCTAGCACAAGTTCGACATCCCAGTCATAGAATTTACGCAGACAACATCACGCTATGGAGCACAACAAGCAGCAAGGCGTGCACGAAGGGTGCTCCAGAAGGAGTTGGACATCATGGAAGAAAACGCGAGTTATATCGAACTTCAGTGCACCCTAGAGATATCGGAGTTCAGAGTCATCCTTAACCACTTGAAACAAGACCACCGACGAATACAGAACTCTTATCTTCCTTCATGTCAATGGGGTATACCTATCCTCCACAAGCCGCACATCCGTATTCTGGGATTAATCTTGTCACAAACCGGCCGCAGTACGGAGTACTCTGCTATAGCCAAACAGATTATTCAAGTTCACAACACTCCAGTCCCTCGTCACAAACAAGGCATGGCGGAAGATCAGCTGCGGAAACACTTCAAAGCAATTGTATATGCCCGCACCATATGTGCACATCCTAATCTAAACTCACCAAAACACAAATCATAAAAATTTAAACAGCTCTAAGAAATTGTCTACGAACCAAACACGAGGTCCCCAACTACATGCCAAACACTGCGCTTACGGATGTTGCTCTCCACAATACACTAAATGACAAAACGGCAGCCCACCACGAGGTCTAACACCAACACCACACCGTTCCACACCAAGACAGTGTCAATATAAAAAGTCTCAGTTATTCCACAGAGCACCCTCCCTCCGTCCCTAAGAGTCCTCTTCCCTGGGGCATCACACCCCGCATCACAATGCAACCGATCCCCCAATATATGAACCAAACAATCAACAAAGACAAGCGTCTGGGTTGGGTCAACCACCTACGGGAGCTATTGCACGACACGTACTACATTGGTACAAGGCAGACAAACGATATCAGAATTGCATCAGTCAGATCATGAGGTTACGTCATGCTCGTAACCAGAAACGTTCCCTCTTCTACCACTGTCAAGGCGCAAGGAATAGCGCAAGCCATCTTCCTGCACAAACACTCCACACACACAGTCAGAATACGCACAGACTGCCAAACCCTACACGCCCTACACGCCTTCGCCAAAAACCTACCCGACTACCTTCAGGGACCCCTCAACCCACATATGCACAACCACCACTATCTCCGCGTTATCCTGGAGCGGACACCAAGCCATCAGAGTATGGAGAGCATTAAACGAGCACATACGCCATTCGCCGAGACACTACCGTCGAAAACCCTCCGACATGGCCCGAGATCTATAACTCCAGGTAGGAGCGCACCAACCACCGCAAGATGCGAAGGGCAATACTGCAAGCTATCAGCGTGAACCGCCGCCAGCTTCTTTCGTTATCCTACATTCTCTCAGAACGTGACGCCGCTTGTTTCCGCCAAGCTCAAAGGCACTCCTACCGTGCGACATGTTCCAACACGACATAGATACACGCCCAGGATATCTACCCTTCGAAGTCCGCGGAGGGTACCCAGAAAATGAAGGTACTTGGACATGGCCTTGAGCCACCGAATCCCTTTATATTTTTCTCCCTATCCTTCTTCCCGTCCACATAACCCATGCCTGGCGGGGCTGGATCAGTCCACCTCCGGGACTTGAAGCCAGGTTGTGGCCAAGCCTGGCCGAACAGATTCACGGCACTCTCCATTTTGAACAGATACAAAAGTCGACGGGATCAAACCAGGAGGCTTCCACATCGTTCCCCGAAAACGCAGCCAACTAGAAACAGGCACCACTCGGATCGCAATTATATGAATAAAGTATTTCCTTTTTCTCTCTCTCTCTCTCTTTCTGGATTTCTCTCTCTATCTCTTTCTCCCTTTCCAGTATAACGTAGTAGACTACTGCATTTACATCTGAAACTGGGTGTCTCCCCGCCAGATTGTACAATGACCTGTCTGGGTCATATTTTCTACTTTCCTGTAAGAAAAATATGCCAAAGCGATGTTCTTAGTAGAAACATTCAGCTACATGTGAACGCCGTAGCTATATTTTATCTGGAGATATAAAATGGAGAAGCTCGAAACGTGGACATTGCCGAGATTTTACTGTGTTAATTGGCATTGCCGCCAATGCCACACCAAAGCAGGCACGTAGGATTTTTTTCTATTTATAATATGCACAATTTACAACATGCACACGATATATTAAAAACCACAATTATCTTTCTATGCAACAAAAAAAAATTCGTAACACGTAGAAAGATTAAAGACATTTACAATTCTCCGTAATGCCGAATTAGAGCGCAGCTGTTAAGGAGTTGGAGGGGAGTTTACAGAGGGGAGGGTATGCCCGTGCGACGTCAGAAGGTTGATGTCACACGGGACGTCACCCTCGTGACCCTCGCGACCCTTGTGACGTCACTCGTGAGCCTCGTAACCCTCGTGACGTCAATCGTGACTCTCGTGATGTCACTCATGATCTTCGTGACATCACACATGACGTCACGTGTGACGTCAATATAGGAGACGTCCCATCACGCAACGCGCGGTTACGCCGACGGCGACGGCAGCGCCGCTCAACCTGTAAACGGGCGCCTAAGAGGTGTACACTAAAACAAGTTTTAGTGACATATTCCCGAATTATTTGCCTACCACTATATTAATGCAAGACGTCACAAAATATATCAAAACTTGCGTGTTAAAACAGACCTTACGAATATATAAAAAAACTATTTGCTTAGCTATCATTACAGTTTTGTTATTAACGCAAAAGTGTAAGTCATTACTCTAAAAGTAGTCAATATTTAAAAAAAAACTCTATCTTCAATTAATTTTAAGCTCACCTTACCTCCTTGCAGTTATGTGAACTAACTCGTGATGGCGAAATATTGAGTAGCATACGACCTCCAACTGAGAAAAGCGACAACAAACCTTCACTCAAATTGATCTAGCTTGTCTTCGTTATACGGGCTTTGCCGCACGACATCAGCTCCAAAGAGATATTCTCCAGAACCGGCAAATTCCAAATGGTGATGCTCTATTGCAGAGTGTTGAAAGTCGTCATACTTCAAATTTGTGAGACTAAAAACAATGAAAAAACGGACAACAGAACATAATATATGAATGATAGCTAGTCTATTCGACCACACCAATAAAAAAAAGGTAAAGAAAACAGAACATAGCACCGCGAAGATTAGACCACACGTGGCTTGACAGGCTGAGTCACTACAGCCTTAGGCACCCTTCCGACAACGATCATCCGCCACCAAGCAGCCGCAAAGATAATCTGCGTCAAAACTACGAGAAACCATCTCCTCTGTGTAAGATTTCTAACCAGCGTTTCCTAACCAGCTCGTTGGCATGAGTTCACTTCTCAGAAAGTAATACTGTCCCAAGCTTTGTTTTATCTTTCTGTTTCTTTGTGTTGCCTTCTAAAGGACCACCCCTCATCTTATTTTCTAAGTGCCGGCAGAAGTCACTGCTGCCAGCAGTTGCGAGCAGTATGAATAGCATACTGCATTGATACTCAAGCGCGAAAACAAGGAAGTCCAGTAACCGAGCAAACAAAACGAAGGGAGTGGTATCGCGGGGGGTGGGGGGTCGTTATCTTGGTGTTTAACATTGTGACGTGGACAAGAAGCAACACCGGCTTACGATTTCAAAGTATCGACGTGTAACGTAACGCACAAAGGGTGCAGATATAAGTTGGTGACCACTAGGGTGTTTTCTTGCTGCTTTGGTTTGACCACGCTAGCCAAACATTTGGAGACAGGAGAGAAGCATTAAGAATCTCTGACATTCACATTTGGAGAGAACATGACAAAGAAGACTCCCACCGCTTTGTTTGCTCCGTGACTGACCTTCATTTTGTGTGCGCTTTTGTTTCAAGGGAATATGCCATTCATACTGTTCGGAACTGCCGGCAGCTGTGACGTCCGCCGGAACTCCTTTGAAGTTCCGGCGGACGTCACTGCAGGTTAGAGGAGGGGCTGGGTCTTTAGAAGGCAACGCATGGAAACAAAAAGGTAACACAAAGCTTGGGACAGTATGCCTCTCTGAGAAATGGACGCACGCAAACGAGCTGGTTAGGGAACATGCTAATCTAACGCCCCGAAATTAGTAAGTTGGTCGGATCTCGTAGTGTTGAGAGAGATGATCTTTGCGGGTGCTTGGCGGCGGATGCTCGTTTTCCGAAAGGTGTCTAGGGTTGATGTGATTTAGGCTGTCGAGGCACGTCTGGTCAAACTCTTCGCGGCGTCATGGTCGGCTTTCTTGGCCGGTTTTTCTTTTTTTTTTTTCTTGTTGCTGCTTTTGAGTAAACTCGGCTGTGTTAGAAATTCGTGTTGTGCTGTCCTTTTTTTTATTCGTCCTAGTCCTATGGTTGTAAGGTCCCGAAGTTCATATAACATGACGATTTTCTACTTTCTGCAATAGAGCAGCACAGTTGTACAGAGTTTGCCGCTTCTAGGAAATATCTCTTTAAAGTCGATGTCGTGCGGCAAAGTACCTATAACGAAGAGAAGCTAGCTTAATTGGATTGAAGTTTTGTTTCAGATTTCACACTTCAAGGTCATATGCTACTCAATATTTACCATCACAATTAATTAAAGTTACCGGAGGGAGGTAAGAAGAGTCTAGAAGAAATAAAGGATGGATTATTTTTATATTGTTGGGCAATATTTCTAATTTTAGAGAAATGACGTTTCGACATTAATAACAAATCTACAATGATGGCTAAGCAAGGATTTTATATATATTTGTAAGCTAGATTTTAAGACGTACATTTTGACATATTTCGAGACGCTCTGCATCAAGCTGTTTCTTGATAAAAATTTAGGAATGTGTACCTAAAACGTGTTTGTTTTACGCGTTTCGTAATTTGTTTTGCATAGAAATATATTATTGTGTTTGTTTTTACAATTCGGTGTGCATGCTGTAAAGTGACTATAAAATAACTGAAACAATAACTACATGCCTTCTTTATTGTGACATTGGCGGTGTGCAAATTACCATAGTGAAATCTCGGCAACGTCCACGCTTTGAGCTTCTCAATTTTATATTTCTGGGAAAACATTTGCAACGGCGTTCACATATGGCTGAATGTTCCTCCTAATTAAGAACATGGCTTTTACGTATACTTCTTAGAGAAATATCAAAGGTATGACCCGGACAGTTATTCTACAATCTGTCGCCGTGGAAACATCAATAAGGCACGTCATTTCAAGGGGTGGGAAGAGCTTAATCATATATCACAGTAGAAAAATGGCGCAGCTCTGTGGTAACATGACTACTTCAAACGCAGCGGACCCAGCATCGAATTCCTAAATCGGCCGCCGATCTTTTTCAAGCAGTTGGCAACACGGGACCAAGCCAGAGGCACTAGAGCGTGGAAACGAAAAGCCGCCGGGTGACGAACCCAAGCTCTTCGAGGCTACCACCTGGCTATTTCCGCCGTCTCCATCAAAGCCCCAGACCTTCGCTGAAGGCTGGTGTGCATGTTGCCGGTGCACCTCTCAAGACACGGTGGCGCCGTCTTCCCGAACACCCCACTCCGGGGCGCCCACGCAGCCATACCTCAAAACTATTTTGTCGTCGCCAGCACCCAGGGCGCCCACCAAGTCAACGAAGCGATATGTGTCTAAGCGAGCTTTCAAGTTTATTTTAGTATTACCTCCGCGAATGTGTAGAGCTACCTCTAGCTCACCACGCAAGGTAACCTCAGATCGCCTCATATCGCTGACGAACTTGCCTCAACCGTCCCCGAACTTCGGAAACTCGGTTAGCGGTTTTTGCGACAATCAGAAGAAGTAGTCCTCCTCTTGTATCATATAATATCGCAAATTTACAATCACTATACGAGGCACCACGGGACCTCACGGTACAAAGGTTTGCCTTCCTGCAGAGCCGCGGCTCTTATGAGTCAATATGAATTTTCTTAATGATTTTAATAATAAAAGTTTTAGTATTAATTTTAATTTTTAATAAAAATGTTCCAACGCCTAATTTATGTACCTTTTCTAATGACCAAATTTTTTAAATTCTGTTAATTCAGAGGGTTTTTTTTTGTGTGTGTGCAAACGGCCTCCTCCTTCATTACGAGAATCGCATCTTCGATAGTATTTAATTAACAACTTTGAGCCTTACAGTGATAACACCTAGCCACTTCTGTTACAAATTGCACCTGGAGTGAAGAGGTTAATTGTGATTACAAGATACGGGAGGAAAACATTAATCCGGAAAGCGACTTTCACATATGACCCCATCAAACGTATACACCCTTTTCCTGTGTGCTACAAGCTATTACGCACCAAATTCATGACTTGATGTGATGCGAGCCTCCTTCAGTAGAGTGGTATCGTGCTCCTTCAAAAACGAAGTGGTGAGATAAAGGATAAAGCGTGGTTTATAAAGAGGACCTTCTTGACAATCATTCTATAAGATGGCTCTGTAAGACAGTATTCCGAGAATGCGCTGTAGACCGTGGCCTTTTAAAACGTGCTATAACACATTTCAATTTTTGAAACTTGTACCACGACGGCAGGTGTTTGAGTGACCTTTAGTAGAGAGTAAACTTTAAAAACAACATTTCAAATTTTTTTTTCAACGCTCGTCAAAGTCAACTTGAAAACCTTATGCGCATTTTCGTTGTCTTCATGTGGTCGAACAATGAGCTGCGTATTCGAAATATGTTGCGTTGGCGATATCCTATCTTCTGGAAAAACATACGAATAATACAAATATTAAAAGCTTTCCAGTTAAGATAATAATATTTTTGTTTATCAGATGCTGTTCTAAATTGCGGACTATTGCTTCGATACATTTACGTATCTGTACACTATTATATATTGGCACGAGTGTAGTGACCAAGCAGGCAGCGCGCTCGAGGCCTAACGGTTATCGCGCTTACCTTCAACGCAAAAAGCCAAGGTTCGATTCCTGGCTGCGGATACAGATTTCTTTTTTGATTCCGTATTGTGATGTTCTGGTAAATTCTAGAACCGTGTTGGCTGATTGGGGGTTAGAACGTTCTATGCGGAAACCTTCTATGCTCGATTCTTCTAGAAGCCCACGCGTGTACAAAAGGGGCTCCACGTGGCAAGCTACAGTCAGTCTCGCCCCAGCGTTTGATACTGCTGTTACGCAGACTTCAACGCCCGCGACGCTTTGTTATCTATTGTTTCCTTTTTTTTGTGGGAACACGTTCGACAAATTAAACGTTTCAGTTTCTTCTGTTATTCTTTTTTTCCCCACCACGGAATTCGTGACATTTTGGTGGAGGTGCGGGTACCGCATGACCGTGCAGCGTACACCTCAAAGGGCCCGAGGTGCAAGTCTGATTCCAAGCCCGGTGAGAAGACCACTCTGCGAGGAACATAAACTTTGAACCAGCCGTCGCATCCAGGGACAGGATCTTCAATTAGGTTTGCTGCTGGACAAGCCGAAACCAAAAAAGACGACGATGGCCAAAGAGTCCCAACCCCCAGCCGCTTCTGCCGTCGCCTACCTGCCCATCACACACCGGACTCCGACGCCTTTCCACGGGGACGCCCATGAGGATATCGAGGACTGGCTGCAACACTATAAACGCGTGGCACGCCGTAATAGGGGGACAGCTGAGCAGTGCTTGCAGAACCTCTATTTCTTGCTGCTAAGGGACTGCGAGATACTGACTGGAGAACGACGAGGCTTTTTAGCTTCGTAGGAGGTGTGCAACCAAGAACTGAAGAAGGCGTTCATCAGCCAACGTCGACGCGAGGGGGCCGAATCATCCTTCGAACAAGGACCCAAGGCCCTAATGAAAGCATCACTAGCTTCGTTGAGGAGGTTCTTCGCCGGAGCGCCAGCGCCGATCCTCAGGCTACAGAGGAAAATAAGTTGCGGCACCTGATGCGGGGTGTGAAGGGCGAAATATTCGCCGGTCTTATCCGGAATCCACCGACAACAGTCGATGAGTTCGTCACGAAGACGACAAATATGGAACGGGTCCTCCTAGCACGCGCCAGACACTACGAGCGACACCGTGGCGTAACTACTCTGGCGACATCCGGCTCCGGCCTTGGTACCACCCTCCCCGGCATCCGTGACACCATCCGTGAAGTAGTCCAGAAGGAGCTAAAGAAGCTGCTGCCCACTGCCGCACGTTCGGCCTCGCTCTCCATCGCCGAAGTCGTGCGGGAAGACTTCCAGAGAGCCACTCAACCAGAAGCGTCGTCGTGGCAGTCCCCGAGGAACCCACGTTGACCTACGCCCCAGTGGCCCGACGGCCACCGCCTCCGTCTCGCGCCTAGGTCGCGCCGCCCCTACGTCCATTTCCTGCGCCGCAGAAGGACCGACGCCACGACGACGAGGTCCAGTACGCCTGCGAGGAGCTCCGCGCACCCCAGAAGACGGACGTGTGGCGAACGCCCGACCGATGCCCTCTGTGCTTCCATTGTGGGGAAGCCGACCGCACCTACCGCCGATACTCATACCGACGACTCGGGCTGCACAGGTTCTACTTGAACGACCCGCGCCCCGTTATGATGAACGCCCTCGGGAGATCGACGAGTATCGGCGACGACCTCAGTCCCCTGAGCCTGCGTCCCGCCGAGAGTTCCGGTCGCCGTCGCCGCGACATATAACTTCGCCGATGCACCGGCCCCGACGAGAAAGCCTGTTGCCCCTCGCTCCTCGCCGGGAAACTAGGTGCGGCCATCCCTGGAGGTGGAGTTGCCGAAGACGACCGACGACAAGATCCACCACGAACGTCGGAGGGCCCCATCTCGAGCACCACCAGAGACCGAAACGACGTTCCTTGAACGGTAAAGAATAACCTAAACGTCGTTATCGACGGCCACGACGCATCAGCACTCGTTGACACCGGAGCAGACCACTAGGACTTGAGTGGGAGGCTGCTTCGCCACCTAAAAAAAGTGACAACGCCGTGGGAAGGCCCTCAAATACGAACTGCCGGCGGGCACCTAATCATACCGGTCGGGATTTGTACTGCTCGCGTCGAGATCCGCGCTGAGACGTGCCCTGTCGAGTTGGTCAATCTGCAAGACTGTTTGACGGATGTTATCCTCGGAATGGACTTTATTTACGAGTATGGCGCCGTCATGGACCTCGGAGCAAACCGGCTGACGTTACGAAAACCTGCTCCACCACACTCCCCCAAAAACAACATCATCCGCAGTCCGGGTCCTTAAAAATCACGTGAACTTACCGCAGTGGTCGAGTGTCTTTGTAACCGTCGGGATAGATGAGGCTTTCAGCGGCGACGTTTTCCTCGAGGGTAGCGTCCAGTTTCTTCTAGGAAGAGGGATCGGCGTCGGAAGGGGCATCGCGCAGCTTTAAGACGGACGCATTGTTACACTCGTAACAAACTTCCGACAGGAGGCCCAGCACTTTACAAAAGACACCGCCGTGGGTCACGCCGAGGAACTCCCGGACTCCGCAGCAATCGCCGGAATAGCACAAGACCTAGCTCTCTTCGTGGCCACACAAGACAACGTCGCCTTCGCAGTTCGACATCGATTCAACCCTGTCTACCCCCAGCGACAACTCAGTGACCTTCTCGTTGAGTTCAGTGAGTGCTTCTCCACGTCATCAAAGGTGCGCCAAACGACGGTTGCGAAACATCTCATTATTACTGATGACGACGCGCTTCCTGTTCATCGGTCGCCGTATCGTGCTTCTGTGAAAGAGAGAGTAGTCATCCAGAGGCAGGTCTAAGAAATGCTCGACGACGACATCATCCAGCCCTCAAACAGTTCCCGGGCTTCACCAGTAGTCCTGGTTAGAAAAAAAAAAAAAAGACGGGACTCTTCGGTTCTGCGTGGACTATCGTCGACTGAACGCCGTAACAACAAAGGGCGTCTACCCGCTGCCACGCATCGACGCAATCTGGACCAACTCTGCCATGCCCGATACTTTTCGTCGATGGACCTGAAGAGTGGGCACTGGCAGATTGAGGTCGACGAACCGGATCGTGAAAAGCCTGCCTTCGTCTCGCCGGACGGACTGTACTAATTTGAAGTGATGCCATTCGGACTGTGCACAGCACCGGCGACGTTCTAGCGCGTAATGGACACCATTCTTTCCGGCTTGACATGGCAAAGCTGTCTCGTTCATCTCGACGACGTCGTGGTATTCGCAAGCGACTTCGACGAGCACCTGAGAAGTTTGCGAGCCGTGTTACAGGCTATCCAGAACGCTGGTCTGACACTAAAGCCGTCAAAATGTTGATTCGCTTACGGCAAGCTCAAATTCCTGGGTCATGTCGTGAGTGCTCAGGGGTTCACGAAGCAATGACACAAGAAAACCGTAAGAAGATTCCTTGGGCTGTGCGCTTACTACAGAGGTTTCATTCGCGATGTGCCAAGATTTCTGCATGGCTCACGCATCTGACGAAGGACGACGTCAACTTCCAGAGGGGGAGGAGCAAGAACAAGCGTTCGACGAACTGAAGGAAAGACTCCAGTCGCCCCCCATCCTCCAACACTTCGATCTATCAAAGGAAACGGAAGTTCATACGGGCGCCAGCAACGCCAGACTCGGCGAGGTGCTCGTCCAAGGACAAGACGGAACAGAGAGGGTGATTGCCTACGCAAGCCGGGCACTGTCCACGGCGGAAAGAAATTACTCAACGACCGACAAGGAATGTCTCGCTGTCATCTGGGCGTTAACCAAGTTTCGCCCGTATCTGTACGGGATCCCGTTCCGCGCTGTCATGGATCACCACGTTACGCTCTCTTGTGGCTCGCCAACCTCAAGGACCCGTCAGGACGCCTCCCTCGCTGGAGTCTTCGACTTCAAGAATTCGACGTAACTATTGTGCATAAGTCCGGCCGCAAGCGTAACGACGCCGACTGTTTGTCTAGGGCCCCAGTCGAATCTCCTCCCGAAAGCATTGACGACGACGATGACGCGCGTTTTCTTGGCGCAGTTACAGATACCGACTTGGGAGCACTCCAACGAGACGACCCGGAACTTTGCGCCGTGATCGACCACCTCGAGGGTCAAGGAAGTTCAGTTCCGCGAGTATAGGCCCGAGACTTGTCAAGATTCGTCCTGCGGCGAGGCGGGCTCTTCAAGAACTTTGTAACGAGCAACCCTGCCTGGCTGCTGGTTGTTCCTGCCAGCCTGCGAGAAGAAATCTTTCAAGCATGCCACGACGACCCGACGGCTGGACACCTTGGCTACAGCAGGACGCTCGCCTGGATTCGTGACAAGTACTACTGGTTGAGACTCCCGAAAATAGTCCATCTGTACACACAGTCCTGCCATGAGTGCCAACAACGTAAAAGGCCTCCGACGAAGCCAGCAGGACTCCTGCAGCCTATATCTGCCCCGACTAAGCCCTTCCAGCCAGTTGGAATGGATTTACTTGGTTCCCTTCCAAAATCGACGCAAGAAAACCAGTGGATTATCGTCGCGACCGATCATCTTACACGATACGCCAAAACGAACGCCCTGCGACTTCAAACAGCATTTGAAGTCGCCAAGATTTTTGTCGAATCCATCCTTCTTCGACACGGCGCGCCTGAAGTGCTGATCACGGATAGAGGATCATATTTCATGGCACAGCTGACTCAAGAGGCTCTTCGGCTCAGTCAAACCAACCATCAATTAACCACCGCTTTTAAATCCCAAACCAACAGAGTAACGGAGCGGCTCTACAAGACGATCGCCGACATAACACAAGAGTGACGCAGTTTCAACTGGTACACGGCCGAGCTGATACCACGATTCTCGACGCCATGCTGCCTTACGTGCCAAACGAGGATGGCAACGACGACGCTCAACTGATCTTTCACCGCGCGGAGGAAGCTCGTCAACAGGCAAGGATCAAGATTCAACAACAACAGCGAGTCGACGCACGCTGGTATAACCTTCGTCGCCGGGACGTCCCCTTTCAACCCGGAAACGGGGTATAGGTTTGAACACCGATACGGCGCCGCGGTTCCAGGGAAAAGCTTTTGATACACTATATCGGACTCTACAAGATCATCCAACACCTCGGCGATCTGAACTACGAAGTTCTTCCCGACAGAACGCACCCATCTGCAATACAACAGCCACGACCCCAGAGTGGTGCACGTCGTCCGGCTCAAGCTGTATCACGAACGATAGAACTTTGGACTCTCGTTTAAGAGTGAACTGTGAACTTTGAACTGTGGCTCGCGACTCTGCTATCCTTTTATTGTGGACTTGTGTTTTCTGCTGCATCGTGACGATGCACTTTTTTAAAGAGGGGGAATAATGCCGCGCTCTTGTTGCTGACGAAGCAGGCAGCGCGATCGTGGCCTAACGGTTATCTCGCTTGCATTCGACGCAAAAAGCCAAGGTTTGATGTCTGGTCGCGCATACAAATTTTTGTTGACTCTGTTTTGTGATGTTCTGGTATATTGGAGCACCGTGTTGGCTGATTCGAGGTTAGAAAGTTCTATGCGGGAACCTTCTACGGTCGATTCTTCCAGAAGCTCACGCGTGTACAAAAGGGGCTCCGCGTGGTAAGCCACAGTCACTCTCGCCCCAGCGTTCGACCCTGTTGTTACACCGACTTCGACGCCCGCGACGCTCTGTTGTTATCTTCTGTTTCCTTTTTTTTTTGTTTTGGGCACAAGTTCGCTCCAGTAACCTTTGAGTTTCCTCTGTTATTCTTTGTTTTGCCACCTTGTCATTCGTGACAAGGAAACCGCAGGCGTTTGAGTGACAGTCACTAGGGAGTAAGCTTTGAAGACAACAATCCAGAATTTTTTTCAATAAGCCCGTCAAAGTCAACTTGAAACCCTTATACGTATTTTCGTTGTCTTCATGTCGTCGCAAAATAAGCTGCGTATTCGAAATATGTTGCGTTGGCGATATCCTCTCTTCGACAAAAACATACGAGTAATACAAAAATTAAAAGCTTTCCTTTTAAGAAAACGAATATTTGCAGCCTTAAATTGCGGACTATTTCTTCGACACATTTGTGTACTGAAATGCAACGGTTGCGGGAAAAACAAGTTCCGTTGCATTTTTTTATTCGTAAATTGTGTACCAGCAAAGAGGCCGAGGCGAAAAGTGATGTACCGTGTTCGATCAAACAAATGAAACCCGGGCTCTGGCCAACGTAAATAAACTACGAATCGGAGAAAGCTGAAACACCTGTGCCATGGGGCATGGGGATAGGATGCGAAAGTTCAAAAGCATTTTTTGGATGAAGACATAAAAGAAAAACGAATTCTGTTTTTTGAGCCGATTTTCTCCTAAACCTACTTTTGTAGCGTGTGTTAGAGCCACAGCAGCTTGCAGATTGCGTAATTTGTTAATATTGTTGTGTCGTTGTCGTTACTGCGCAGCCTCGTTAGCTTGCTTCATTCTCAAGGTTTTCATGGTGTTTTCCGCTTTCTATCGGTTCCGCACCCGTGCCCCTTCCGCATTTCGTCTCCTACGAACCTTCCCAGCCAATACCACCTAGGAAGCAAGGCCTGCGTACGACGCCATCGTTAGTGAATCTCCGACCCACCCGAAGCGGTAAGCCCGCTAAACTTCGACGAGTGTTGCCGCAAGACCGGCAGCGGGTTGGCGTTGCCGTGTGCTGGCATCGTGCTCGCTCTGAGACGCCGCGAAGTAGGCGCTGGCGGCGATGCCAACGACACCTGTAGGTGGGACTGCATGGATTCACTAGTGATGACGGTTCGGGGATAAAAACGAAGCGGCTTGTCTTCTAGGAGGTATTGCCTCAGCCTGCAATGAAATTCGCGCTCCTCGGACTCATTGCGCACTTTCCCCAGTCTAACCATACGGCGTGCAAGTTCGTCAGATCGGATGGTCGTGTGCACGTGCGCCAGCAAAAACGGGTTGCCGACTACAGCCAACAACTCATATATGGGTAGCCACTGAGGGGCAGAGAAAAAGACGAGAGAGCGCGGGGACCAGAACATCAACAGTAGTATGTGCGGTACGAGTGACAGAAGCGCCGGACGAGGGGAGAAAGGGCAAGCAGTAGGAGGGCTGTTGACAAGGAGAGAAACCTGTCTCCTCTAACGTTCCTAGTGCTTGAATGTAAACATGTTCGACAGAGATCTGTCTGGTTAGGAAATAAATAGGCTGTATGAAAAAATTGAATCTTTAGCCAAGTTTGCATAAAAAACAAAATATCCTACGTTCCGGGTCCAGCTCGGTTCCTTGGTCACGGGTGACTATGGGTTGGGCGAATCTTTTTTTTTTTGTCGTCGCCATCTATATCATCCTAATGATCCTCATCTTGATCCCCATCAAGGATATCCAGCTCTGGAACCCGATTCGGAAGGTTGCGCCCGTTTTTTTCTGTGGTGCGACGAGGTACTGAGACATGTATACGCTTGGGAGAGTGCCCAATAATATGCTGACGTTTTCTTTTCTTGACCACTGATACCTTGCGTGTTACGGGATGGTAAGATTTGAAGTACAGGTACCTGCCGGTGTTCGTAGGCTTCTACATCGAGAAAATACGCTTGTTTAAATTATTCTGCACACTGACATCCAAAAACTGGAGAGCGCCATGTTTATCACGCTGAACGATGAACTAGATTGCGGGTTCGACTGAATTTAGGTGTTGGTGAAGAAGGTCGATTTCAGTCGTCTTAACGACGCAAAACCAGTCGTCAACGTAGCGTAGAAAGATCTTCGGTTTTGGCTCGAGCCATGCCTGTATGCTTGACGGAGGAACCTCCGAAAGAAGGTATGCTAGATCAAGGCCGATCTTCAAAAAAACGGATACACTCAAAGATTTATCAACCGAGTATACAAGAAGCTGCACCGTCCTGGTCTCTCCACAGACCCGGCCCCTTCGAGCCGTATTTGCCTGCCATACGTAAGGAACGTAAGCGAGACCATCGGACGCACCCTTCGCATGTATGGAATTGCGGTCACTCACAGACCAATGACAACGATTCGTCACCGAGTCCCCCCTCCCAAAGACAGACCGGGAAAGAAGAAATTTCAAAGTCTCGTCTACCGCATTGCATGCGCGGACTGCCCTGCTGCCTACGTGGGAGAAACAAAGAACTTCTCGAAACGCATCCGCCGCCACAAATACGGCGTGAGGAACAACGACGTCCAAACCACTGCCCTCGCTGATCACGCCGCAAAACTTGGTCACAGCGTGTCTTTCGACAAGAGCGAGATTCTGGCCACGGAAAAACACTGGCGTAGACATCTGCACCTGGAATCTTGGTATATCTCAGGAGTGGCCAGGCTGACCCGGGCTGGGAGCCGCAAACAAAACCACCAAACTTCTAAGAGCCGCGGCGAGGGGGGGGGGGGGGGGGGGGGTAGCAGACTTTTGTTTAGGGCCTTTGGACAAACATATGCAACATATGCAATGAGCCATAAAAAAGAAACAGTTTAGTGAAGAGCGTGCCAGCTTTGTTTATTTCATTCATCTCGGCTGCGGGCACAGTGAATTATACTAATGCTGCGGTTGCGCATTCTGTGTCTGTGTTGGGCTTCCCCATTCGTAAATCATGCCCCTTGAAGTTCGGCTCGAACGACGTCGTTGCGCTCCGGAGCAGCTCAGTCAGGTGGTCGTCCGTAAGGGTTGCGCGCTGTTTTGACTTCACCGCTTCCATTGTTGAGAACACAGCCTCGCGGCAGTATGTTGATCCAAATATGGAGAGGAGTTTCTGGCCCGCGAGCTTGACGTGGGGATACCTTGCTTCTGGCACCTGCCCCCAGAGTACTGCAATTTGCTGAGACTGCAGGAACGTCTTCAGCCCTTCGTCTTCTTGTAGTTCAAGCAGTTCCAGTTCGAAGGCTCCTACATTCCCTGCCAAGTTTTTCACGGTTGGACAGTCGACACTGAACACATCAACCATAAAAGGCTTCATCAGAAGGGCAAAACAAGGCTTGAGTTGGTGCATATCTTTGAACCGGGAATGAAAGTCCCTCTCGAGATCCTCAAGCTTTACGAAATATTTCCCGAGCTTAGTGTCGGTCAGTTCAAACTCAGGTTCTGCGTCCAGCATGCTATTCAGCCGCAAAAAGGGGATCAGGCACTTCGTTTTCAGGTCGTTTTGAAAACGTTTTAGCTTGTTTTGGAAGCCAAAGACTGTTTGGGCGAATTCCGATACCATTTTTCCTTTCCCTTGTAGCGGCATGTTTAGAGTTTTAAGGTGGTGAACTACGTCAGTGAGGTAACTGAGATCAACACACCAACCTGCGTCATGAAGCTCAGGACATGGCTTCTCTTTCGCCTCCAGAAAAGCTTGAATTGGCTTCAGCAGATCCACAAACCTTGATAGTACGTTGGTCATTGACAGCCAGCGTACCGCACAAAAAAAAAAAAACGAAACGTCTTTGGGCGCTTCATGAGGTTTCAGTTCTTCGAGGAAGTTCCGAAATCGCCGGTGGGTTTTTGCATTTTATCGTATGTAGTTGACGGCTCGAAGGACGGTGTTTATAACGTCTTTGTGGCTGAAGTGCTTCGCCAGCAGGTGCTCGCGACAGATAATGCAATGAATTAGGAGAACATCTGGAATGCTGGGGTCGCTCTGCAGACCTACCAAGCCCACATTCTTACCAACCATAGCAGGCGCACCTTCAGTGGCAATAGCGACAAGTTTCTGCAGAGGAACACCGAACAACTCTAACGTTGTTAACAATGCATTCTTAATATCAACACCACGAGTGGTTTCCTTGAGGGCAACCATGTACAGACGCTCTTTTCTCACGCTTTCGTCGGATGAAACATAACGAACGAAGATTGCAAGCTGTGGTTTGTCTTGTATATCCGTAGATTCATCAAGGGCTAAGCTGAATGTTTTACAACTGTTCAGGCCCTCTTGAAGCTTGTCGACGACGTCGGCGCTTAGCTGTGAAATGCGCCTTTCGATTTAATGTCGTAAAACTGTGACTTGGTTGACCAACCTTTGAAGATCCTTGTTGTTTGGATCGAACAATGCCACGACGTCGGAGATGTTGGTCTTCACAAATTCTCCTTCCAAGTAAGCTTGCTTGGTACGAGCAATGTTCCACGCGATTGAAAAGCTTGCTGTGGCTGCTACGTCAGATTCCTTGCTGAAGGTCTTCATCAAGGACTGCTGATTCTGAAGTCGCGATTTGAGCTGGGCCAGTTTGACTTTTCTCAGCTCAGATGAAGCTGGACAGTCCCGAGAACAGGTTTTGTGATTGCTCTCATAATGCCGTCGAACATTGCTTGCTTTGTGGTGCGAAATTGCTGCATTACAAGTGAGGGAGAGGGGTTTACCGTTTTTATCTGTGAAAGCGAAATCTTCCTCCCACTCAGGAAGGAATGTCCGATGTTCATCTTTGTACTTGAGTTTCTTGTTGGACGTCATTGCGACGACGACCGCAAAGCCTCGTCAAAAGTTCGCCAAGGGTGGTTGGACGAGGCAACAATTAACTTCTTGTCTCGACAGAGCAGGTAGAACACCGTAGGGGCAGCTGAAGAAATGATGACCCGCTCGCATGGAACGCTGACAGTCATTTAGAACGTTTTATCTTCCGTGAACACATGTCTGCTTTTCCAATCGAAGCACGACCTTGGTACAAGAAACATTTTGCCCTTCCATGCAAGCGTTCGAGACACGCCTTCGCTAACCGCTGGCTAGCCACCCCCTTCCCCCCCCCCCCCCCCCCTCCCCGAAAGTATAAAAAAGCAGCCTGCGGGTAACAACTGTCAGCCGGTAAAAATAACAATTAAATGTTCTCGGTTTTCCCGGGTTTCCGCGACCTTCAACAAGAAACGATATGGGGAAAGATCCATTATCTAAAGGGGGCAAGTATCACCCGCAAGTGACAAAGGCCGGGAGACAGAACATTTTCTCGACCCCAAGCCAAAGTGCATCCATAGTTTGACCCTTGTACAGTATTTGGTTTGACAATCCCTGTCCCTGATGCATTTCCCCCTAGGGTCCAGCAAACTCTCTCGAACAATAAAAGGAACAGGAAGCATACGAGAGAAATGCGGTTCAACTGTACCTCTGGTGGCAAAAAGCTGCCGATCGAAGTGCAAGCTGTTTTTTGTTCTAAAATATTTTACTTCTTTCTTGGGGAAAGGAGGAAAGATTTTGCTTCTTTCCCCAGGAAAGAAAGAAGGGAAGTGACGGGCGTCGGGCCGGGGGGAAGGGGGGGGGGGGTTCTTTACGAGGGATCCGCGAGCCGCTCTTGGACCAGCAAAGAGACGCATGCGGCTCGTGAGCCACGGTTTGGCCACTCTGGTATATCTAAACAACGAAAGAAAACGTCAATAGATGATCAGGCACTCTCCCAAGCGTATATGTCTCAGGACTTCGTCGCCTCACAGAAATAGACGGGCGCAACCTTCCGAACAGGGTTCCAGCGCTGGATATTTTTAGCGGAGTTGAAGATGAAGATTATTAAGATGGTATAGATGAAGACGACAAAGCAGAATCGCCCAGCCCATAGTCATCCGTGATCAAAGGACCGAGCTGGTCCCGGAATGTAGAATATTTTGTTTTTTATTCAAACTTGGTTAAGGATTAAATTTTTTCAGTCAGCCTAGTTCCTAGTGCTCCACCTTTTTCCTCTTGCTCTTCGTTGCCCTCCTCTCCCGTCCCGCCTTCCTTCACAACCATTCTAGCTTCGCCTGGCGTTGTCTTCGCCTGCACTCCACACAACTAGTGACACGGAGTATAGGTGGAATGCAGGACATTCGGCTCATTTGCGTTAGACAGAGCGATGGCAGCTCCGAAACCTTTCTTTGTGAGTTAGCTACCCTGGCGGCCGACTTCTCTCTGCTCTTTCACTCTTACCTCCTTCCTCAATGTCTTTCCGGGGAACGTGGTCCAGTCTTTGCGTGGGCAATCCACGACCGGGAATCGGCTAAATCGGGAAACGCGGAGGAGAACAGCAACCCCTTCCGTGTAGCAATGGTTGGTGTCATGCAGATGGTGCGCAATTCTCCACGTTTACTTCATCAAAAAATAATTTATTTATTTTTGAGCAAAATGCTTGTAACTGCATTTCTCAAACAAACCTTAAACGGAGTTCTGAATGATCATGGTGGAATTTCAAAAAAAAAAAATTACTTCTACTATTCAATTCATTTCATTTACTCCCATATTAGAAAATTGACGATTTACTAGGAGAAAAACTTGCAGAGGTGCAGCTAGACGAAGCCCCTCCCCCTACAGGCAGATCGGTCAGCCGGATATAATTACATTGTGTAAAACGGAAGAAAAAACATTTATGCACCACCCCGAGTATTATGTTTTTAGGAGGATAATTTTTCACGCCATGTATTATTTTTAAAATTTTTGATGCAGACGTTGCCTCCACTTTTACTACTTTCTGTTGTGTTCTCTTTCTGCCTCAGTCTCAGGTTTACAATCATGTTCAATCAGACACCTTGTTTTTTGAAAAAAATTAAATACTGTTGGAAGTGTATGCTGAGTCATCTGAAGCCTTAATGAGTTCTTAGACGTGATATTCTCATACATTCGGCGCTGCGCATTTCATATGCAATAATTTTGTTAGTTAATTTTAAAATTTAGCGTAATGAATGTTTAGGAAATTTAAGTAATGCCACGTACATTGTCGCTAGACAATAGTTAAAATATTCTTTGATTTTATTACTTTATGTTTGGAAAACAGAGGTTCGGTATGTGCGCATTACAACTCATGAGTTACGATGTGAATTCTTTTTTAGAGCGCAGCTCTTAGGGGCCCGTTCCCGGCTTGAGCGGCGTCGCCGTCGCCGTCGCCGTCGGCGTAACCAAGGTCATCCCAAGGTCACGTGACCCCCAAGGTCACGTGACCCCTCCAGGTCACGTGACCCCTCCCAAGGTCATCTCAAGGTCACGTGACCCTTTGAAGGTCACGTGACCCCCGTCACGTGACCCCTCTGAGGTCACGTGGTCACGTGGTCTCCTCCCCAAGGTCACGTGACCTCTCCCCAAGGTCACGTGACCTCTCCCAAGGTCATCTCAAGGTCACGTGACCCCCCGAGGTCACGTGACCCCTCTGAGGTCACGTGACCCCCAAGGTCACGTGACCCACTGAGGTCACGTGGGGGTCACGTGACCTTGAGGGGACCCCATGTGACACCCAAGGTCACGTGACCCCAGGTCACGCCTCCCCGAGGTCACGTGACCCCCTCCCCGAAGTCACGTGATACCCCCCCAGGTCACGTGACGCCCCCCCGGAGCATATTAAAGAATGAGGGGAGGAGGAGGAGAAGGAGGAGGGGTCTACCCTCCCCTCAGTACCCTTCACTCCTCCTCCTCAAGAGCTGCGCTCCAATTCGGCGTTACAGGGAGTTGTAAACGGCTTTCACTTTTTTTCTGCAGCAAAATAATTTATTAAGGTTAGTATTTGTCGTAGTGGCCCAAACTAGATGACAGTATGATATATGAAAGCTAAATAATGCATTGTTTATTTAAAGTTTTACACGAGATGGTCATACATAGCGATGCTTATATGGAACACCTATGATACTCGATAGTTGCAGAGTAAAATTTTGAACATGCGAAGCCCATAACATATGTTAGTGAAAATTCACGCATAATGTTTTAACAGTAGTGGCGAGTTTAACCTCAGAGGGATTCATTATCAATTGTGTGGTGGAATTACACTATGTATTCGTTTCGGTTTGAAGATAATTGCTTTTTTTTACTTTCATTTATTTTTAGAGAATTGGAAACACACCAGCAACTAACTTTTCTAGGAATATATTTGCATCGGTAATTAAATTATCGATATTCTTTCCTGAAAATATATACTGATATCATCTGCATAAATGAAAAATGATGCATTACTTGGGATAGTAACTACATAATTTATAAATCGGTTAAACGGCAATGTCCACAATACACTACATTGAGGTACTTCTGTTCAAACTACTTTCAGCATTGAAGAATATCCGTTTTTTTCAACACTACTGCCGGAAGTTCAACTACCTTTTCCTCCTGTTCCATAAAATTGTAGTTTTCCGAACAAAACATTATGATTGTGCGGGTCAAAGGCTTTAGAAAAGTCAATAAATATTACTAAAAGTTAGACACTTGTTTACAACATTATTTAAGATAATTTCTTTTTGCTGTAAAAGTGCCAGTTCAATAGAACGGTCTTTCCGAAAACCATTGTGAGAATCCGTAAGTAGCATGTTTTTTCACAAAAATTATTAAACCTGACATAAATAACTTGCTCTAAGCTCTTGAAAATAACAGGCAATTTTGAAATCTGTCTGTAGTTGGACATATCTTTGTCCCCGGGCTCGAATAAAACAGACACCTTTGCGATCTGCATAACTTTAGGAAAAACACCAGTCGAGAACAACAAATTGAAGATGTGTGTGAGACAAGGTGAAATAATTTCAAGAACGCATTTTATTGGTTGCACCTGCATTTCAATAAAATTCGTACACTTATGGTTTTTGAGGTGTAAAAACACCAAGTGTATCTGGCTCTCGTCAGTAGGAAACAGAAAACAGTTTTCCGAAATTCCTTGAGTTCCAGGAGAGAGTAAATTTGTGAAATGATCATTCAATGTATTTGCTTGTTGAACTCTACTCAACTTACTTCCTTTTATTATAAGCTCTCGTACAACGTTATCGTGATTGTTTCGGTCAAATGAAATATGAATGTTTTTTTTCAAATTACGTCACTTTATTTTTATTGTAAAACATTCTGTAATAATATGAAGATTTTGCATTCCTTAGCATGCTTATTATCTTTAGTTGACACTTTTTAAACATTTGAAACGCAAATAGGTATCGATATAGTGTTCAAAAGACGCGCAGAGAGCTTGTTTCTTTTCGTTATCATTCTTAGTATATTTTGGTTAACCCTGGTTTCGTAGACTTTATATATATATTACGTTTCTGGGATTAAAACAATATTTATATATAGAATTGAACTGATTGATAAAGCAATAGTTCGCTTCATCAGTTGAGTTCCTTGAGAGCACAAAATTATAAATTTTAGATGCCACGCAGTACCCGAAAAGATCTAGTGTTTGAACGTTAACGACTTCAGGAGCTTTCCCTAAATAATCTAAATCAGTAAAAAATAAAATTGAAGATGATCACTGATATCAGATTACACTACACCAGTAGAGAGTCGAGTCTCAGGTATGTTTGTGATAAGTAAGTCCAGGAACCTTTCACTGAATGAAGTAACACAGGCAGTACAAGTGATTATATCAAATAAACCAAAAGACTGAATTAAAGTAGAAAATTTAACGTGGCGAGCAGAAACAAAATTTATATTAATATTGAAATCACCACCTAAATTATTTTATGATTGTCCTCACGAACAAATCGAAATTTTCAATAAAAAGTAAAAGCCGTTTACAAACTCCCTGTAACACCGAATTAGAGCGCAGCTCTTGAGGAGGAGGAGGGAAGGGGACTGGGGGGTGAAGTGACCTGGGGGGCTCACGTGACCTTGGGGGGTCACGTGACGATGCCGATGATGTCATCAGTGACGTCACTGATGACGTCATTAGTGACGACGATGCGGTCTCCGATGACGTCATCAGCGATGATGACGATGACGATGCGGATGTCAGTGACGTCATCAATGACCTCACCGATGACGTCATCCGTTATGACGATGACGATGCGGATGCCGGTGACGTCATCAGTGACGTCACTGATGACGTCATCAGTGATGATTTCGAAGACGATGCGGATGCCGGTGACGTCATTAGTGACGATGACGTCATCGGGGAGGTCACGTGACCTCGGCGGGGGGGTCACGTGACCTCTGGGGGTCACGTGACCTTCGGGTGACCTTGGGATGACCTTGGGGGGCCGCGTGACCTTGGGGTGACCTTGGTTACGCCGACGCCGACGCCGACGCCGCTCAAGCCGGGAACGGGCCCCTAAGAGCTGCGCTCTAAAATTAAAAAAGCAGATAAGTAGCTTTTTATCAAATACTATCATTAGACTCTTGTGTGCCTCCTTTACAGATAGAGCAAATCATTTAAGTGCAATACTGAATCTGGAGATGGGCCACGGCGGAGTCAATAGGGAACACAGACTACCATTTCGGGAGAGAACCTGAAGCCATTTTGATCAGCCCACCTGTATATGTTATTGATTGTGAGCTGCGATAGCTGTTCAGAGCTGGACAAGTTACGAGAGGAAACCAATATCTGCACATTATACAGATACATAGAATAGGATACAGATAGTGGTATAACCTTAGCCAGACTATTAATCGTCACATCAAAAAGTGTAACGCTTAATACTCTACCCTAGGGGAGGCCATTCTCCTGGAGAAAAACATTTGACAGGACGGAGCCCAAACGGACTTGGAAGGTCCAACCCGTCAAGGAACTTTGAATGCAGCGAAGCATGCGACCTCGGACACCATATGAGTACTAGTCTCGAAGGATTCCATATCTCCAAGTCGTATCATAAGCCTTTTGAAGGTCAAAGACGACTGAAACAAAGTACTGGCGATCGACAAATGCTCCCCGAATAGAAGTTTCCAAGCGGACAAGGTGATCTACCGCGGAGCGGCCCGCTCGGAAGACCACACTGATTTCTATCAAACACACCCTCTGCCTCTAAAAAAAAATGAACAAGACGGCGATTAACGAGTCTCTCATATGTTTTGCTCAGGCAGCTGGTCAATGCAATTGGTGGTAGCTCATCGGTAAGGAGGGGTCTTTGCTAGGTTTCAGTAGAGGGATTATGTGTGCCTTTTTCGAACAGTCAGGAGAACAAGCAGCATCCCACAGTAAATTGAAAAAGGTGAGTAAATTGTTTAAAGATTCAGGCGACAGTCTCCTCGGCATCTCGTATTAAATCCTATACGGCCCAGCCGCAGATTTTTTTTTTTTTTGACGACAAGAGTCAATTCAAGCTCTCACTATGTAAATGGCTTGTTATAAGGGACACCCTGAGCACCAGAAAAAGAAATAGCTTGTTTTTCTGCTGCTGCTCTAAAGCTCTTAAAGAATTCACTATAGTTGGCTGAGTTAGAGACTTCCTAGAAGTGTTCACCAAGAACATTTTCTTGTTCCTTAAAGGATGTTGCTGATGAAAAAATGGGTATTCTGAAAGACCGATAGTCTCCCTTGATCGTCCTAAGATGATCTCGCACTTCCTTTGATGAAACAAAACTACTCAAAGATGGGACATGTTTTTTTTTCCAAGAACTGCCTTTAGCTTGCCTTCGCATCCAGCGAGCTTTGGCTCTTCTTTTCTTAAATTCAAGCAGATTTCGGGGAGTGGGATATCGCTTAAAAATGCATCATGCCTCGTTTTGTGACTTGCACGTTGTGGTGCAGTAATTTTTCCCCCACGGCTTGCACTTCTTGGGGAGTCCTTCAGAGGTCTGGAGAATGCTGCGTGATGCGCCTGCTAAAATCGCATCAGTAACGTACAGCGTTGCATCTAAAGGGCTCATGTTTGCGAGAACAGACGAATCAATAAAAGCCTCTAAACAAAAAATAGGCGAATCAGCATTTTCAAATTTCCACCTTGGAAGCCATGTCGAAATAAAAGGAATTGTCATCGTGCTATGACGAACAATAGGGAAATGATGACTTCCAAAGGGGTTTTTAAAACCTTCCACAAAAAGCATGGAAGTAAAACTGGTGATGCAATAGAAATGTCGGTAAATGTGAATGATTGATGTACTGCGCTAAAAAATGGTGGTTCTTTCCCATTAAAAAGACACAAAGCCGATGATAACAAAAAGCGCTCTATGACGCCTGCACGTGAATCCTGGCGCGTACTACCCCACAAAGGATGGTGGGCATTAAAATCGCCTAAAATTAAAAAAGTTTGGGCAATTATTTTACAAGTGACTCAAGTTCACTGATATGCAGTGGAGAGTTACGTGGAAGATAAAGAAAAACTACCGTAATCAAATTGGTCAATTAGGAGGAGCACAGCTACAGCCTCTAAGGGCGTATAAAGGGGACATCCGAGCAAGCAACACCACTCTGCACCACTAGCGCCATTCCTCCCGACATATAAGTAGAGAGTCTATCTCTTCTAAAAACTCTGTGCCGACGTAAAATTTCTGTATCACTGTTGTTTAAATGTGTTTTTTTGCAGAGCGAGTGAAATTGGTCCCCAACTCGTCCATAAAATAATTTACATCATCAATATTTCTGGTTAGGCCACGGCAGTTCCACTGCATAAAATGGAGTTTGTTCATTGTTTTAAAAGAGTTAAAATTCGAATAAAAAAAACACTGGGCGACTGAAAAGTTCTAAAGCTGCCGTATGTGGCAAACATTAGTTTGCAATGTCACGTTGGGGGGATAACTGGTTTTTTGTTCTTGTGTTTACTCTTAGCACTCTGTCGCTCCATGTCGTCTTGGTCAGACGCATGAATAGAGACTTCTGTACACTCATCCAAGGCCTCAATTACCTGAGGCGAGGCCTTTTCTGCAGGTTTGGGCAGGTTCGGGGAACCGGGCGCCATGCCCCGTCAACGACCATACCCAGCCGAAGGGGCGGAGGAGGTGCTGGGTGGGGGTCGCCCAAGTCCACCCGTTCCTGCCCCCCAGGTGCTGCACGTGCGGCTCGAGAGTCATGCCGTTTCTTCGATGATGCTCTCTCCAGGGAGTGTGGGCAGAGAATGTCGCCCCTTCTTCCTGGAAGGAGTTTGCAAAGGAGGGACGGTTGCGCTGGCCACCGGCCCATCCTGTGTTTGGGAAACAGCCTGAGAGGATAAACGCTGTTGTCCCACTGGAGCAGGATGGTTCGCACTCTGGCTGGGAGGGTCGGTAGACCGCCCAGCCGAGATTGCACGCCTCGGAAGTTGAATCTTCAGCTGGGGCGTGGGGGACTGCAGTGGCCTCCCATAGTCCAGAAAGGACGTCTGGGTGGCCGCTGCTACCATCAGTGGTGCAGGTCCCCGCTACACCACCTGCGCATAACTGCTTTTACGCAAGTATCCGAAGCGACGGCGTGCCTCTGGGTAGGAGAGGTTTTTCTTGACTTTAGATGTAAGTACCTCATTCTCCTCCTTCCAAGTTCTGCAGGATCGCGAATATGCAAGGTAGGATTCACCCCAGTTCACTCAGTGTGCGTCGTTGGTGTGCAAGATTCTGTGGGGTTGTCAATCTTGGCACACTTTGCACAAGTCGCTTTTCAACGGCAATGCTGGGCACCATGGCCAAACCTGTGGAATTTGAAACACCTTCGAGGATTAGGCACATAAAGCCTCACTCTGCAGTTGACATAGCCAGCTATCACGGCCTCTGGAAGTGTGGAGGACTCAAACGTTAGGACTATGTGCGTTGTCTTGTGTTTTGTGCCATCAAGACGAATTGTGATTCGTCGTGCAGCGACCACACCTTGGCTAGAGAGGCCCTCCACCAGCTCAGCGTTAGATGTTTCTAGCAGGTCGTCCTCGGAAATTAGACGGTGTTCAGTTTCCGGTGAGGGGTAACACTGATTTTATACTCTGACACAGAGTTAAGACTCAAGAGGGCAACACTTTGCTCCTTTGTACTGATTTACACAAGAAGGTCTCCTTACGTCATTTTCTTTGCTTTGAATTTTCGCCAACTCCTTCTAGAGCCTTAGCTACAGGGAATGGGGACACTTTGCCCAGTGGCTTTTCATTTTCAAAATGAAAAGCTAGAAATCTTGCAAATTTTCCAGAAACAGAAGACTTTTCAGACTCGAACGGTACTTCGGTGCGGACCCTTTTCGGGGCCAGTGTTTTTTTGCTTAGAACCCATATAGATGGGAAGGGAAGTTCAGTGCCCGGGTGCAGCGCCCACCACGGAGCCCAACAATGGGGTAGGTAATGGGCCATAGCGAAATGGGCTTGGCTGACACAATTACTCTACCAGTGCTGCCCAGGCACTGTACCCTAATGTGGTTGCAGGGAAAGGACCTGTTTCAACTCAAGGTTGGAACTTGCCGCCTAAGAAGGTGAAAAAGGAAAGAAGGGAGTGTAGAATACGAGAGAAAGAGGTGGCAGGAAAAGCGAAAAAAGGAAGAAGAGGGTAGAACAGACGACTGACTGAATCATCCTGGTCGGTCCAAGCCAGGACACCCGTCTACGAGAAGCAGGGGCCGAAGCGGTGTATTGCCTCGCCCGCGGGGCAAGGGTCCAAACAGGGCTCAGCTGAATCAACAGGGTCCCTTTTTCCCCGGACACGGGTGAAGCCATGCACAGCCAGACGTGGGTGGGCGAACCCACATGGCTCAGGGTTCGTAGTGTCGACACTCACTTGGCACCTAATAAAGTAGGTGCCCCCTGCGTGCGGGTATGGTGGCCTACGTGGCTGGGGTTCATGGTGACGCTACTTACCAAGCACCTGGCACCTAAGGTGCAGGCGCCCCCTGCGGGGCTCGGGGTTCGTGGAGTCTCCAAACACCTGCTTTCACAGGTGCCCAATGCGGGGGCCCGATATGATCTTGGTGCCACTGAACACGAAACACGAGCTCTCTGAGTCCACACTTTGTCTCTCACCCTCACGACCTCTTCTTTTCCGAGTTCGGGCAGATACCTCCCTCGAGAAGCACGTTGCTCTTGCTTGGAAACAAAACTGCGTGGTTGTTGGATGAAGTCAGGAAGTCGGCTGCGTAATCTTCTGCTAGCAGCTCTCAGGCGATCGACCATCTTCTAGTGGGGTGGATCGGTAACTTAGCAGCCTAAGCCAGAAGTCCTCGTGGGCGTCTTCAGTCTTTCTTATGTTGCGCTTGACAATCTGTACCCTTTTTTTGGCGAGTTTATTCAATCGGGGAAATTCTGGGCTCGACGTCTCATGTTTGAAGTCAAACCTGGAGGCAAAAACAGCGAAGTCATGAGATGAAAATGGTGAACCGTTGTCACTGTAAACTTCCATCGGTATTCCGTACCTTTAGAAGATAGCGCTCAACTTATAAGTGACGGAACGTGCCGTGGTGCCCCTTAATATTTTCCACTTCCGGAAAGTTAAAAAGTGCATAAAACACACAGGCACGAACTTCCCCCATGTTAAAAGAGGTCGACGCCCACTATCTACCATGGATGATCTGGAGTTGCTCGCTCGGTTGTTTGTATGCGTATTTTAGGCACATGGCGCAGCGTTGCAGCACAGTTTCAATGTCCGAGTTATGCCCAGGCCAGAACACCAAGCAACGGGCTTTTGCTTTACACTTGTTAAGGCCCAAATGCCCTTCATGGATTCGTTACAGTATTTTCGGCCTCCAAGATTTTGGTATCAACACTCTGTTCCCCCTCAATACAATTCCTTGAACAATTGATAACCCGGAAACTGGTGGTTTCAGTTGGCTTTCCACATCACCACTGCCGCTCATCTAGCGTAACTGACTGTAAGTCCGGGTTCTTCGCGGTCGCTTTAGCCTGTCGGTTGAAGGTGTTTCCGCTTACCATGGCTGAGACCACGCTCAGAGCGTAGACTTCAACATCTTGGGTAGAGCCGGAGGTGTCCTCAGTCTAGACTGAAGATTACGTTGACAAAATGTCGACGACGAGGAGCAGTTTTGTTGGTACGAATTGAAGTGCATAATTCTACATAAGTATACGCAGGAAAAAACGCTGAAGTTGTGGCGGCATACCGCCAATTTCTTTTGAAGAAATCGCAATCAGTGGACGGTGGTCTGTTTCGAATAATATCTTACGGTCATACGCAAAGTGGTAGAATTTCTCGCAGACAAGGGGGATACCAATCGCTTCCTTTTCAATCTGTGAATATCTTTGTTCTGAGCCCATCATGACCCGTGATGAGTATGCCACAGACCGCCAGCTATCGCCCCGAGGCTGTAGTAGTGCGGCTCCCAATTTTATTTTTGATGCGTCAGAAGAAATTTTTGTTTCTCGGGCTGAATCAAAGATAGCCAGCAAAGGTGCGCTAGTAAGCACTACGCACCTTTCCTTCCATTCCTTGGCGTTGTTGTCTGTCCAATCGAAGACTGTCTTTTTTAATGAGACCGCGCAAAAGTTATGTTTCTACACTTGGAACACGACTTTCGAAATTCCGGACACCTGCCACGCTCATATTGGCGATTGCAGTTGCCACACTTGTACTACAGCATCTCTTCACCAGCGCAACTTACTTTTCCCCTTGTGCTCAGACCTGGCTCTGCAGAGCCGATGCTTCCTCTTTTTTTTCAGATCTGTTCGGCCTCGGGCAGCGTTAGGTTTTTTTTTCTTGAGCATCTTCTCACGCAGATTCAAATTATTAGAGCGCAGCTCTTAGGGGCCCGTTTCCGGCTTGAGCGGCGTCGCCGTCGCCGTCGCCGTCGCCGTCGGCGTCGCCGTCGGCGTAACCGCGCGGTGCATCATGGGAAATGTCCCATAATGCACCGCGCGAGCCCCCCACCGGGGTCACGTGACCTCGTGGGGGTCACGTGACCCCCCGAAGTCACGTGACTCCCCTGAGGTCACGTGACCCCCTCCTCGAGGTCACGTGACCCCCCGAGGTCACGTGACCCCCGCCGATGTCGCGTGACCCCCGATGACGTCATCGTCACTGATGACGTCACCGGCATCCACATCGTCATCGTCATCATCACTGATGACGTCATCGGCATCCACATCGTCATCGTCATCACTGATGACGTCACAAGCATCCACATCGTCATCGTCATCATCACTGATGACGTCACCGGCATCCACCGTCATCATCACTGATGACGTCACCGGCATCCACATCGTCATCGTCATCATCACTGATGACGTCACCGGCATCCACATCATCATCGTCATCATCACTGATGACGTCACCGGCATCCATATTGTCATCGTCATCATCACTGATGACGTCACCGGCATCCACATCGTCATCGTCATCATCACTGATGACGTCACCGGCATCCACATCGTCATCGTCATCATCACTGATGACGTCACCGGCATCCACATCGTCATCGTCATCATCACTGATGTCACCGGCATCCACATCGTCATCGTCATCATCACTGATGACGTCACCGGCATCCGCATCGTCATCGTCATCATCACTGATGACGCTACCGACATCCGCATCGTCATCGTCATCGTCATCATCACTGATGACGTCATCAGTGACGTCACTGATGTCGTCACCGGCATCCGCATCGTCATCGCCATCATCACTGATGACGTCATCAGCGATATCACTGATGACGTCACCGACAATCGCATCGTCATCGTCATCATCACTGGTAAAGTCATCAGTGACGTCACTAATGACGTCATCGGTACCCGCATCGTCATCGTCACTGATGACGTCATCAGTGACGTCAGTGATGACATGATCGGCATTGGGGATCACGTGACCCCCAAGGTCACGTGACCCCCCCCCCCCCTGGTTAGTTTAACCCCCCCCAGTGACCTTCCCTCCTCCTCCTCAAGAGCTGCGCTCCAATTCGGCGTTACAGGGAGTTGTAAGCGGCTTTCATTTTTTTTTGTTCCGAACACAATCTGATCTCGGATCACCGAATCGGTTAACTGTGCAAAGGTGCAGCAGCGTGCTTAATTCCGCACGTCACGCAGAAAATGTTCGAAAAGCTCAGCCTCCACTTGCCTTCGTGTCCGAAAGATGTACCTTTCATAGACCTTTTTCTGCTGTTCGGGACAGTATTCCTTGAACTTTTTTTTTTCCAACCGTTGCATAGTCGTCCTGGACTTCCCCCTCGGTGAAAAGAAGTTGTTGAAGATTTCTAAGGCTTCGCCACCAGGGACACTCAGCAGCAGTGCAGTCTTGGCTGCTTCCGACCTTGGTACTTTTGCTGACGCTGTTGCCCTCAGGAATAACTAGGAACTTTTGTCAAAACAACTCCAAGTTCTTGGCGAGGTTTCCAGATAGAAGGAGCGGATCCGGTGGCTTGAGTGGCTCCATCCTTTTAAAAACTACTGCGTTCCGCTCTTGCTTCAAGCTACTACCAACATGGACGAAATCCCTCTTCCGACTAAATGTGTCAGTTGGGCCGTAGCAAGTCGACACAAAGTTTATTCAGGGAGCGCTTTGTACGTGCCTAGTATCTCTACGGCCAGTAGAGATACTAGGCACGTACGTTACTCATGTGATAGGTTGGGAAAGATAACAGTGTGGTTGACATGCAACGTGGGCGTGACTTGCATGATACAGCTTGGAAGTTTATACATTAATGCATACAATGTTAACGTGCTTCCCACAGAGAGCTTCATAATCATCAATCATAATAGAATAATCTGTTGTGAGATTTTATTGAATATCTTTTTTTATGTACATAGCTATTCCACCACCGCGCCGAGAAGAACGATTCAAAGAATATGGCAGAACATCAATGAAAGACGAAGGGAGGTAGCGCGAACTTCCTTGATATTTCTTGGACAAACTGTTATTCTGCCATTCTCAAAATGCGACAGCCACTTAAAAAAGTGAAAGCCGTTTACCACTCCCTGTAACGCCGAATTGGAGCGCAGCTCTTGAGGAGAAGGAGGGAAGGGTACTGAGGGCCACGGTTTCTCGGGGGTCACGTGACATAGGGGAAAGGGTCACACATGACCCCCCCGAGGGCACGTGACCTTGTTGGAGTCACGTGACCTGAGGGGAGGGGGTCCACGTGGAGGGGGAGTCACGTGCCCCCCCCTCCCCCGAGGTCACGTGACCTCGGAAGGGGGTCACGTGATCTCGGGGGAGGGGTCACGTGACCCCCCAGGTCACGTGACCAATATTTCCCCGCTAGATTTAGCGGGGAAAATTTTCCGCTAGATCTAGCGGGGAAGTTTTTCCGCTATATTTAGCGGGGAAATTTTTTCCGCTAGATTTAGCGGGGAAAATTTTCCGCTAGATTTAGCGGAGAAATGTTTCCGCGAGATTTAGCGGGGAAATTTTTTCGCTAGATTTAGCGGGGAAATTTTTCCGCTAGATTTAGCGGGGAAAGTTTTCCGCTAGATTTAGCGGGGAAATTTTTTCCGCTATTTAGCGGGGAAAATGTTCCGCTAGTAGCGGGGAAGTTTTTTCGCTATATTTAGCGGGAAATTTTTTCCGCTAGATTTAGCGGGGAAAATTTTCCGCTAGATTTAGCGGAGAAATGTTTCCGCTAGATTTAGCGGGGAAATTTTTCCGCTAGATTTAGCGGGGAAATTTTTAGGCTAGATTTGGCGGGGAAATTTTCCGCTAGATTTAGCGGGGAAATTTCTTCCGCTAGATTTAGCGGGGAAAATTTTCCGCTAGATCTAGCGGGGAAGTTTTTCCGCTAGATTTAGCGGGGAAATTTTTCCGCTAAATTTACCCATAATGCACCGCGCGGTTACGCCGACGCCGACGCCGACGGCGACGGCGACGCCGCTCAAGCCGGGAACGGGCGCCTAAGAGCTGCGCTCTAAAAGCAAGCAGGACTCACAGCTTTTCGACCACCTGGCGAATCATTTCAAAAGTTTCTGGTCTATATTTACCGGGCTTGACCCAAAATTGGGATTTTCTAGCATATCGTTACCGTGTTCCGCGTACCGCACTACTGGAGACTTAGAAGCATGCTTTTAAGCGCGCTTCCCGCGGTCACTGTGACCGCAGGGCGCGCGCTCAAAAACATGCTTTGAAAGATCCAGTAGTGCGTTACGCACAACACGGTAACGATTTGCCAAAAGTGTCTATTGACGCTCGTAATTCTCCCTCATTGCAGGCTGTGTTAAAATCGCCGATGTGCCTGTTGACGTAGTCACAAAGCATTGTTGAGCACAAATTCATACGGTCACAAAACTACGCCATGTAGTGTAATGATTATGAAGGTTACTACCTTCGGCAGTTGTGCGCGCACCACTTTGCTGTCCACTTTTCTTATGCCACAGGTCTAGTCCTGAAACTGTATGATTGAACCTATTATGTACCTCACATCTTTCACACACATGCACATGACCATATTCATAATAGCCCTTTTTCAAAAGTCCTCGCCAACGCTTCTCGGCCATTTAACATGTAAGTGATGACATCACAACATTGCGCTCTGCTCAAAACAAATCGTTGCTAGGGCGGTGTTATAAACAAATGCATATGGGCTTCACGTGAGGTTAGAAATTGCCTGATAAAAAAGTAAATGATTTCTTCTAAGCATTGTGTCTTCTCAACATCTTATCACAAAGACTTTTCTGTCGTCTCAGTGCCATAACGCGATGACAGAAGCCCGTAATAATGTTTCACAACCGGTTTTGCCTTACTCGCAGTCGAGACAATAGCCTCGCGGGTCCATTCGTTAAGTTGGTGGCGATCGACGAAAACTTTTATCTTCAGGGTCAACTTTCTGTTGGATTTCGTGAGCGAAGAGTGACCGTGCATAGATTTGATCTAAACTCAAGTGTCCGAGCGCGCGAACCCATTCTCGTGGAGCTCGGTTCCGCAATATTTGAGAAGTTGGAAAAACTGTGAAGCCGAATCACATACAACAACGACGACGTGAAGTGTATCAAAGTCGAAGTGCAGGCCAGCACATGTTTCAAGGATTTCTGACAACATAGTTGCTTTATATAATAAACCAAATTCTTAATGCAGTATAGAGGTTTTTTTTTCGCGACACAGGGGACAATTACAAGCGAGTAGACACGGACTGTCCGTGTCTACTCGCTTGTAATTGTCCCCTGTGTCGCGCAAAAAAAAAACCTCTATACTGCATCATGAACCAACTAGGCCAACAACAAGTTTTAATCAAATTCTGAATATTGTAGAGTAAGGCTACAAAAGCATTTTTGACTATTTACAGTCGGTAAGTAAAGTAAATTTGTGTGAGTATGTTTATACAGCCTGAAGTTAGTCTGCCTCAACGGGCGACCTGTCTCTGAGCTGTATAGATGAGGAATTTTAGCCAGTGCAGAACTACCCCAAGCAGGGTGCCTTTAATGTGCACCACGCAGTAGTGATACACGACCGCACACCGATGCGATGCTCATCCAGATCGAAACGGGCAGGGGTGACGATGGAACCCAGGATCCTTGGGTTCTGCAGCGCAACCTTTCGCTCCACGGCCTCCAAGCTGTTTGCAGTGAGCGGTTGCGGCAGTGGGCAGTCTTCAGACCCGTGCCGAACCTCTAAGTCCCTGCACGTTGCCTTCTTTATCTCTTTTCAGCCGCCGCAATTGATTGCTACAATACCCCACACCCCTAAAGAGGGAAAGCAGTGAGTAAGCCTTTTTCTTCTAGGCAGAAAGAAGGCAAGGAAAAAAAAGCGTGCTTAGCCCGAGTAGGATCTTAGGCATTGAAGACGATCCGGTGAAAGAGAAAGAGGTAGTACTGTGTCTGGTTTCAAGTGAGCGGGCTTGACGAGATCGATGGTTACGATTCGTTCGCTGTTATTGACAAGCAAAGTAAGCGTCTTGGTGTCCCGACGTACAATGGAAAATAATCCATCGGTTGTAGCGGTGTTTCGGCACCATCGTTGTCGCAGAAAACGTGTGTGCGCGTACTCAAATTTGGACTGACAAACGTACTTCGCGTGGAAGGCACTTTTGAGGCAACGGGATGTAGTTCTTGCACCGGAAGTCCAGATCGGTGGACGTAGTCTTCAACGTTGGCGACTGGAAGGTTGTGTTGGCTTATTAAAAATATTCTGGTATGCGAAGGGATGTTCCATATATCAGTTCAGCTGTGCTGCATTTCGAGTCGTTCTTGTAGGTTGTTTGATTGCCGACCATTACCAAAGGCAACTTCACCATCCATGGGGCTGTTTGGTCCTACGTTTTGATGGACATTTCATCTACCGGTGAAATCGTGCTACCATTCCATGGGACATCGAGAGCTACGTGGTAGTATGCATGCGGTAAGCGCCAAGAAATTAAAACAGATGACGAAATAATAGGTATTCGAATTGTCGCCCGCTGTCTGTGATGAAAGTGTGAGGCAATCCAAAGCGACTTATCCACATCCCGAGCAGCGTGTGAGCCGCCGTTTGTGCCGTTATGTCCCTAATGGGGTTTACCTCGGGCCACCATGCAAACCTGTCTAGAGAAGTGAGCAGGTATCGGAACTCATAAGGTTGAGGTAGCGGGCCGACAATGTCGAAGTGAATGTGAGGATCCAGTGGATCGGAGGAGCTAAAGGTGCGACTGTGAATTTTGTTCCTCTGAAAGCAGATGTATCTTCGTTTACACTCCTCCACATCAATGTTTATTTCTGGCCAGAAGAACCGGAATCCAAAAAGCCGTTGGGTTGCTCGAAATTCCGGATGAGCCATTGAATGAACGCTTTCAGTAGACTTTCGACAGAAAGATAGAGGAACGAAGGGGCGAAAACGGCCTGCCCTACTGAAAAAAAAAAAAAAAAAAAAAAAAACATTCGAAATTCGAACGGGAGGCAAACTGGGCAAACAGTTTGGATCAAACGGGTGAAAAACTTCTCCACCCGTTTGAGAAATTTTTCCGCTAAATTTAGCGGGGAATTTTTTCGATAAATTTAGCGGGCGATTATTCCACTAAATTTAGCGGGTAATGTTTTTTTGCTGAATTTAACGGGACATTTTTTTCGCTAAATTTAGCGGGGAAATTTGTTCCGCTAAATTTAGCCGGGAATATTTTCCCCGAAGTTTAGCGGGAAAATGTACCCATAATGCACCGCGCAGATGCGCCGACGCCGACGGCGACGGCGACGCCGCTCATGCCGGGAACGGGCGCCTATGAGCTGCGCTCTAATATGTACTCGCACATGTGCTTGCAAATGGGCAGGAAAACGAACACAAAAGATTGTTTTCAGTTCCCCTAGAAGCTTATTACATACAACCTATTCTGTAGACAAGTACAGACGTGCAAGTGATCTGTGAAATGTGAAGAGTCACTACTAAGCTTTTATATAACTGAGAAGATTCCAAAGAAAGTAAATATAGGCTCTAGTGTTTATGCTCCCGGCAGCTAGGAAAATAACTTCCCCGAAATTCTACCGGAGGGCGCCTCTGATTGGCGGTGGCAATCAGTTCACCGAACGATGTTACTTCGACAGATCGTTTCATTGACACGCTGTTTCATTGAAACCTTATTTTATAGACAGCTGTGATTTACTTTTTTTGTAATAAGTCACCCCAGACTCTCGTCGCAAATGGCATATGCGGGTGGGTCAGGTAGGATAACATGTTTTAAAAATGAGCCGTCGCAGACTGTCGCCGTGAAACTGAGTGAACGGGTCCGCCGGCCAGTGATGCAAGCGCGACAAAATGTCCCTAAAGCCTCTAATTCGTTTAACTAGTGTCGGTGATATGTTAATATCGATGAAACATCTGAACCAAACGCGTATCCACGAAAAACTGTTCTTGAAACGTGTTTCTATGAAATGCCGAGAAAACAAGATAATCAGTATTCTACCTGCAGTTCTCACATCATTTTACACATTTAATGTAAGGTGACTGCCGGTAGGATTGCGGGGACATTATTCTCACGGCTGCTGGGAGAATAGACAGTGCCTAATTCTACAGATATTCCGGAAGAGTAACCGTAAAAGAACGGTCAACCGTTGCCAACAGGTTGGATGCACTGCACTTATCATAATAATAGTGGGCTTGAAAGATGTAATGCGAGATATGTGCAGACACGGACACTACAGGACAACTACACAAACACAAAAACGAGAAGGAAGGGCTCCGTCAAGATTAAACACGATGGGGCGCACAAGCTGTCATTTGCCGAACCGAACGAAACCACAAGAGATTATTTGACTTCTTTGAAAAGTCACTTGTTGCCGACAGGCGCGTAGGACCTTTCGAACACTGAAAGCTTTTTTACACTTCGAATACGTTGTCAAGAGACATTGTAATAATACCGCAGGATAAGGCGGCAGATCGGAGGACGAACGAAGTTTGAACAGCAACGGACACAAGCAGAGAAAGAAACAAGCGACTGCCAGCACGCGCGCTTTCGGATGTCAGAGTCCATGCTTATCAGCGTGTAGCGTTAGCAGGCGCTACACGCGCGAGTCAGGTGCCCTCTTCCCCCTCGGGTCACGTTACAGAAGTGAATAGAGTGCAGGGAGTTGACGCAGCCAAGGCGTGGGACCCCGGGAAACCAGGCGCATCCTCTCCTCGGGCATTCTAGTCCCAAACACATGACGCTCGTGTTTGGAGTCGCCGTGGCTCAGAGGCGCAGATAGGACTGAGCTTTCCTGTAAATAATAAACATAGAACCTTGTGTGTTAATGCTGCTGTGTTTGCAACTCAGTGCATCTTAATTTTAAACTTTCAAGCACTCCCAACCTTTTTTTTGTGCATTTATTTTGTCTATAGAGTGTCTTAATATTCTGATAAATAATTCTTTCACGCAACAAATGAGGTCACTTAAATTCCGTGAAGTATAAAATATGTGCGCAAATTAATTGACATTATTCTTGAAACAATTCGTCAACGATGAGCCCACAAATGCAAGATATGACATGTGGATAATAGGCGAACTAGTTCCGTTTGGTATATAACAGCTGCCTCGTTGAACGGGTGAGAAGAAAATGATGAAGTTCACAAAAACGAACTCACATCATTCCAGTGTTTTTATATTCGGTTTCAGCCGTGGCAGCCTATGCTTCCGAACGGCCGGGAGCGCCGGATCATCAGTATCAAATCGGCCGCGCAGTGGATGCAATTATATTTATACTTCACTTGCGCCGATGTACGCTCATACTGCAACTGCAATGAGCGAAATATTTTTGTTACGTAAACGCTCGCTGCATGGCCTTCGCGAGCCGATATTTTTGACAGAACTTTTAAAGGTTTGGCGTCTTCTGTTGCCTCAATTTACTTGTTTAGCTGAAACCTCTATCGCAGAAGACGCGACCACGTGAAAGATTATACTTCTAGACTCCGTTTCACCTAAAGTCAAGACGCAGCAATGGCAGCGCGCGAACACGTGGCTGAAAGAACATCGAGCATTGCGAGAGCACGTGCGGCGTTGCAGCATTTAAACCATAGAGTTATTAAGCACGCTAGAGGTTCAACTGGCGCTAGTGGGCTGCTGCGAATTGAAGCAGACAGCAACCAGTCCGCAATTGACTTCCGGTAATGCATTTTTTATGGGAAAAAATGAGTGCATTTTCTCGCTGCGCCTGACTATAAGAGCAAATATCACAAATATTTCGTACGTACTAGGTAGCTTGGAACTTTTCGGAGTCACGCAGACGAAATAGTTGGACAGTTACAGCGTTTTCATTTGAAATTCGTGGCATGAAAAACGGTCCTAAAACCGCTTTGTACGTGTATTTATGTGCACTGTCGGACACTGTTAGCGCGAACACTGCGTCGGCGCTTTTGAGCGTGAGGGACATACTTGCCAAACGAACGAAAGACATGTGGAAAACCAAGAGAGACGGCAAGGACTACGCAGTAAAACTGGATGAGTAACTTTTTGTGCACGCAGACGATCAAAATAAATTAAAAGTCACGTGATATAGTCAGATTTGCAATAAATAAGTACTGATTTCTTTTTTCTGCTCATGAATATGAGCGAAGATGCTTGTTCTCGGTTCAAATCATCACCCGCAGGCTCCAAATTTTTGCAAATGGGGAGAAGCCAGAGAACAGGTGCCCGATTAAAACTGCCCGACATAGGAAATAATGAAAAGACACACCTCTCGTAGCCCACATACTTAATTTGTTTTAACAGATTGTAAAGATGCACGACGGAGTCTTCATATAGTGACAGAACGGACATATTAGCAATATAGAAGCGCCACCGAAATGCTAGCGAACCTTAAACGCACTCTAAATTCCATTCGACTGCTATTTTGCTTAGAATCGTCGCTCGTTTTTATACACCGGCTGTGGAACAGAGGTTTGAGCCTGAAATATAGCGAAGTTTAAGATCGTTCAGAAATAACGAAAAATGCTGTAACTAAATCAATTAATCTTTCACAATATCAATAAAAGTACGTACTATCGGGTACAACCGAAATAACAAAAGTTATTCGTGTTATTTTCCGTCGAAGATACAAAATGCATACGCGTTTTCCCATAGGAATGCACAGGAGCACCACAAAAGCATACTGGTTGCTGTCTGCTTCAATTTTCCTCCCGGAAGTCGCATAGACACTAGCGCCAGTTGAACCTCTAGCGTACATTATAATAACTCTATGAGTCAAACAACGGGCTCGCGCCGCGTGCTTTCCTCGCACGGGCACAAGCCAAGCTTCCGGCCGGAGCTATTTCCATCAGGGTGTCGAACCGGAACCGAACCGAACCGAAAACCGGAACAGAATCGTTATTTTTAGCCGAACCGGGACTGAACCGAACCGAAATCTTCGCCGCCATCTTGGAACTGAACCGGAACTGAACCGAAAAAAAATATAACGGTAACCGGTTCAAAACGGTTCAAGGTAATATTTTTTTTCTTCTTTGCTAGTATCACAAAATGAACATATGGGAATAAACAATTGGCGGCTGTGTTTCTATCTGTTGATCGAATCGTCATATACATAATTGCAACGTATGATAAATTGTGGGTTTTCATGGCACCTTTGTTGGCACTATGATTAACCATGTGTCAAGTTGTCACGTGACGTCATGGTGTCAATACATGTTGTCAAGTAATGTCACGTGGCCTCGTGACGTCATGGTGTCAATACATGTTGTCAAGTAATGTCACGTGGCCTCGTGACGTCACGTAACTCACTGCGTTAAATCGATTTATTTTGAAGAAGTCAATAGATGTATTAACCTTGTTGACAGCATGACGTAACATGACATCACGATTTCGCACCGAGAGTCACGTGACACCGTGACGTAAGCGATTTTCATAAACCCCTAGTCGAGTGCTCGGGTTCATGACAATCAGCATGGCCAAACAATCAGGTAGCGGCTCATGTCAATTAGATATGATAATCAATAGCCCAACACTAACAATATCTGAAGCTCAGCCCAAGCTTTTGCTTTGCAAACCCTTGCAGCCTAGGGCGTGACTGTGATGAACACTGGCGGTATCTAATTAGGGTCAGATCACGTGGCCGCTTGTTCAAATTGCGAGTTGAGGAGATATCGACAGCTGTCTCTGTCCTTTATTTGTTCTGCATCTGATATTAGGGGAAAGCTAATGGATGTTTCGGCAACCTATCAACGTCACGGGTTATTTCTTAACACTATTTATTGAAAGTACAAAAAAAAATGTTGCAAGACCAATTTTACATTATTGAGGCATTGAAACATTTTTTCGTTGTTGCTGAAGTATATCCAAAAGATGTCCCTGAGAATCGAAGTTTTGAAATGACTAAATGCGACCTATTAATATGACGTTACATACAGGGTGTCACAAAAGAAAATTTACACGGTCTTTTTTACCGCAAAAATAAACTAGGCATCGCCGAACGCTCATTCTCCGCCCAAAGGTTGTGCTAGAGGTCACAGCCAGATACCAAAGTTTCAGCCCGATCCGATAACTTAATCAAAAGTTATAGGTGATTTTCTGAAAATTTCAATGGGAAAATGGTGGCCGACGGAGCTTTCGAATACATAGGGCTTTATGGCACCAGAAACCGAAACCAGGCAAAAACGGGCTCCATTTTCTCATTGAAATTTTCAGAAAATCACTTATAACTTTTGATTAAGTTATCGGGTCGGGCTGAAACTTTGGTATCTGGTTGTGACCTCTAGCGCTACCTTTGGGCGGAGAATGAGCGTTCGGCGATGCATAGTTTATTTTTGCGGTAAAAAAGACCGTGTAACTTTTCTTTTGTGACACCCTGTAGAACTACTACACGTGTGTACGGAAGGAATACCTAAAAAAAGAAGATATTTTAGTGACGTGAGAGGAACAGCCGAACGTTGCAGTCGCTGTGAGTCTCACACGAGCGTCGTTCTCAAGTTATTGCCCAAGCTTCGACCCCTCTGTATTTTGTTTAAATGAGCTATAACATATTTCTATACATTACTAAATACTACTCAGGATCAGTCCCTAACGTTAATAATTGATTGAACTTGGCTTTGCTCATTTTTCTAGGCAATGGTAGTCGCCGAAAAAATTAGAGAGATATGAGCATCGTTCATCCCCTCAACTCGGAGCCAGAAGCGGCCACGTGGCCTGCATGGTGCCTATCTTATGCCGCCAACGTTAATCATACCCCCGCGCTGGAGTTTTAAAGGAAGAAAACGCGTGCTGGAGCTCCAGGCATTGTTAGAGTTCGACTATTCTCATCACCACAGTGGTTGGACACGAGCCACTACCCAAGTGTCCGCCGAGGCATTGATTGTTACGAGCCGATGTACGGTGCTCACACAGTTCTCCTGCCCAATCCATGAGTCGCGCTCGACTGTCGACAGGCGGGTTGTTTTGATCCCACAATTACGACATCAATCTTTGAGAAGGCAAGACTAAAAGAAATAGTCTCGTTCAATCCTCGCAATTTCACCGCGAAAAAGAAGCTTCTGAATCAGTGGCGCCCTGTGCGAGTACACTTGGACCAGGGGACCAGTATTCCTCCGAAACGTCATGCACAGTCCAACCCGATATCGTTTCATGACCCCTTTAAACTTCACGGGGTGCAAAATAAAAGCAAAGAAAGGTTGCGGTTAACAAGTGTCAAATAAAATTGTCGAATTGACAGACACAAACGAAGGAGGCACTTCCTCAGGAATACTTTCAGCCTTTCCACTCTGGTGAAGAAGGAAGGCCAGAAATGTTGTACTATGGTCGGAATGAAGTAATCGCCGGCCGCAAGTCGGCAAGCCAGACTGAAAAGGCTGGAGGAGTTGCCGCCATTTATGAGCGACGGTGGCAACCAAACAACTGGCAAGCCGGCTGTCTGGTTGCCATCGCCATTTATAGATGGCGGTAACGCATGACTAGCCCTTAACAGCACCACTGTATAAAGAAGTGCGTCTGTGTGTGGGGCCAGGGGGGGGGGGGGAGGGGGGAGTTTTAGAAACATACTGTGTTGTAAAGGTTCCTCTTCCCTGCATCTTTGGCGCAGACCAAAAAGCGTGACCCTGGAAACTACTTTGATTGGAAAAGCGCTCTTGCCAAAAAGCACGTTTTTGTCGTGCCAGACGCTGGCGCCGTTCCTCACGACGATGCACTAAGAATAATAATACTAGCCTTTCAAATACTTTGCTTTCACTGAGCTCGCACCTCCTGCAGCGTGCCTTTTGCACCGTCGAATTCGACTTTCTCAGCAAGAAGGAATCAGAATGACCACCAGCCTATAGCGTGATAACATCACGTGCATACCATGCTAAATAGTTCAGCTTTCTGGTGAAATATGATGTTCGCAACACTAGCCATAGATGTCCTAATTGTAAATTTGTGAAGTATTTATAGCAGTCTCGTGATGAGATATGGCAGCCTAGAGAAATGTTAGAACGCTTGACTATTCTAGCATAGTGCTGTAAAGTGATGGCCCAAAAAAGTGCAGGTAAAACAGAATATAACATTTGCCTCCCGAGGCAGTATTTCGGAAGTTTCGAGCTCATGCAAGCTGATGAAATGTAATATACTAAGATTTCAAGAATCTTTGTCTGTCCTTCGCGCTATTTATGTAAAATCATGAATATCATTGCGTGCATCTTTACGCATCTCTTTTTGCAGTAAGGCGTTCTGGAAGGGATTATTTGGAAAACATAACATTAATTATTTCTCTCTTTTTGAACATTTCGTGTATCTGACTTCCAATTCATCATGTGAGCATAGAGTCCTTTTTAGCGTACCCTGCAACCCGATGTTTCACACTGCCAATCAGCAAACAGAAAAATACTTTCACGTAGACTCCACAGCTCGCGTAGTTTCGAGTATCGTCCTTCCGCGTCGGTCTCAAGCGGTAATGTGAACTTTATAAAGTAAACTTTTTTATCAATATAAAATATATTTAATTACAATGCCCGCCAATTTATTGAAAGCGGTTCTGCCAATCTTTTCCGGCGTTTTTATCCTCGACAGGCACGTTGTAAGTGATATGGGGCGGCCTTACATATATATCTGATTTTGAAGCTAATTTAAATATCTATGTGTTCCTCACACATATAACTTCTCAAACATATAGAAGTCTGTTATTGCCTTTTTTATCTGGTGAACATTAGTTTTATGTGTCTGTGCGGCTGGACGAAAAGAAAGTAAACAGGGGCGTGCGGTGGAACTATGATGATTACGCACGCAAACCGTCAGAAAGTGTCCAATTAAGTTGCTGCCTTGTCGAGTAGAACGTGAAATACTACTTCGTTTTGCTAAACAAAAAAGAATTTTGAAGGACGCTTAAGCTTCGCCTTTAAAAGTGGAACGCGATCGCGTCAACGGGCCTCGTTTGCATCGCATTCTCATTTGCCGCGCAAGCGTGCCTCGCGTGGTCTAGTGAAAAGCGTCTGACTTGCAACTAAAGGGTTGTGGGTTCGCATCCTGCCTAAAATATTTAATTTTTTCTTTAAGGCAAAAGAATTACTTTCAAAAGTGAAATCATTTGAAACATACGGTGACCTTTATTTTGCATTACATATCATGTTTTAATCACCCTCATTCCACGCGTGATATCACGTTTCACGTAAGCATTGTGGGTTGTTTCAAATTCTTGCGCTAGGGTATGTAGCTCTGACGTCATGAACCTATCGACCCATCAGGATTTTCCAGTCACGCCACCGACATCGGTTATCTGCGACATGAGCTCGTTAACGCTATCGTGTTAAAATCATCAATTAGCAAGGGTGATGCTCATTTGCCAATTAAATTGTCCGGCATCTTGTCAACAACAAACCTAAACAGCCAGGCTATGCCAGCTTATTCTGTGTAAGAAAATGTTCACTTGGGCAAGCGCTATTTTGGGCCAGATTCGATCTGAGTGCGAAGGTGCGTATATAATAGAGTGAAGAATTGCAATTACTGCTTGCTCCATGATTAGTCGCATGCGTGCGGTTCTGAGAGTAAACAATGTTTGGTTAGAAGAACAGGCATTTGGATTGCCGCTCGGTGTTTCTATAAAAGATAGACTGAAAGGAGTTATCCTAAAACTTTGTTACATTTCGAAAATTTCATTGCTGTTAGCTCAGTTCGGTCGTCATCATATATATATATATATTGTGAAGTGTATTTCGTAAACCTTATTTCATGATATATGGCCACGAGGTGCATGTTCATTTCATATTTTTATGTGATGTAATTAATACCTTAGTTCAATGACACGATTTCACTTTTAATACTGACACACAAAGTCGTACCAATCACGGGTATTTTAGATGACCTACCCCACTTCGCGACAACATTTTATACCGTGTAAATAGATCAGCTTGAACTTTAGAATTTTACTTTAACACGAAGAAAGGACAAGAAAATACAGTATAGTTCTAAATTAGAAGCTGATCTATTTACAGGTATGTACCAACAAGCTCAACTCTTTACTCTTGTACTTAAGCATTTTGATTCAGGCAAAATATATTTTACTCGTAAACAAATAGATATTGAGTCGTATGAACACGACTTTATGTATGTTAATGTAGATTTTCTTCTACTCTTGCGTCAAAATTAAATAACTGAATTTAATATTTTTGGTACCTAAGAACAAAAGTAAATTGCACGGACGATCGAAGAAACTATATAGTTAATCGTTTCACAACGGAAAGAGTGTATATAGCCAAAAGAACGCGGAAAATATGTTCTCAATTTAGCGGTTCAAACCGGTTCGTTATTTCTGGCTCCCCGGAACTGAACCGGAACCGAACCGAAAGCCGTGAACCCGAACCGGAACCGAACCAATAAACATTTCGGTTCGACACCCTGATTTCCATCATCCGTGCTTGCGTAAATGCGCGCGATTCGCCTGCTTTCGGAGGCTGCGAGCACCTCGTACTGGGCTGTGAATTTAAAAACACTGGAATGATGTAACCTCATTTTTGTGAACTTCATCATTTTCTTCTCACCCGTTCAACGAAGCAGCTGTTATATACCAAACGGAACTAGTTCGCATATTATCCGCATGTCATCTCTTGCATTTGTGGGCTCATCGTTGACGAATTGTTTCAAGAATAATGTCATTTAATTTGCGCACATATTTTATACTTCACGGAATTTAAGTGACCTCATTTGTTGCGTGAAAGAAATATTTATCAGAATATTAAGACACTCTATAGACAAAATAAATGCACAAAAAAAAAGGTTGGGAGTGCTTGAAAGTTTAAAATTAAGATGCACTGAGTTGCAAACACAACAGCATTAACACACAAGGTTCTATGTTTAAGATGTACAGGAGAGCTCAGTCCTATCTGCGCCTCTGAGCCACGGCGACTCCAAACACGAGTGTCATGTGTTTGGGACTAGAATGCCCGAGGAGAGGATGCGCCTGGTTGCCCGGTGTCCCACGCCTTGGCCGCGTCAACTCCCTGCACTCTGGTCACTTCTGTAACGTGACCCGAGGGGGAAGAGGGCACTCGCCTCGCGCGACTGTAGCGCCTGCTAACGCTACACGCTGATAAGCATGGACTCTAACATCCGAAAGCGTCCATGCTGGCAGTCGCTTGTTTCTTTCTCTGCTTGTGTCCGTTGCTGTTCAAACTTCGTTCGTCCTCCGATCTGCCGCCTTATCCTGCGGTATTATTACAATGTCTCTTGACAACGTATTCGAAGTGTAAAAAAGCTTTCAGTGTTCGAAAGGTCCTACGCGCCTATCGGCAACAAGTGACTTTTCAAAGAAGTCAAATAATTTCTTGTGGTTTCGTTCGGTTCTGCAAATGACAGCTTGTGCGCCCCATCGTGTTTAATCTTGACGGAGCCCTTCCTTCTCGTTTTTGTGTTTGTGTAGTTGTCCTGTAGTGCCCGTGTCTACACATATCTCGGATTACATCTTTCAAGTCCACTATTATTATGGTAAGTGTAGTGCAGCCTACCTGTTGACAACGGTTGACAGTTCTTTTACGGGTACTTTTCCGGAATATCTGTGGAATTGGGCAGCGTCTATTCTCCCGGCAGCCGTGAGAATAATTTCCCCGCAATCCTACCGGCAGTCGCCTTCCATTAGATGTATAAAATGATGTGAGAACTGCAGGTAGAATACTGATTATCTTGTTCTCTCGGCTTGCCGCTGCCCTTTACGTTTAGTATCGAGCGGGCTCCGGAGAACCGTTTGATTAAACCTGTGCAGTCTGCCGGTCACCGGTCAGCCGTTCGTGCAACACGGTCACCCTTTAGAACAAACATGCGACAAGTTTGCCCATAGGAGTAACCCGTTTACCCCAACGAGCGACCAATTTGCCCAAACGAGTGACCTGTTTGCACAAATGGGTCAGTTATGGCTTATATGGGTGACCCCTTGAGCCACACGGGCGACCCCTTTGACAAACGGGTGACAAGTACGGCTAAACTGTTGCCGATATGAACCCGTTTACTTTCATGCAGCCGCCAAATGTTTTTTTTTTTTTTTTGTAAGGTGTAAAGAGATTACAGACCACAGTAGCAGGAGAGTCGACTATTTGTATATTTCTAAAAGTAAAGGTTTATATAATGCTCGCAGGTGTTGTTCAGTATAATATCGCACAGCTGCTACTAGCTCCCCACAGGATAACGCCGAACAGTCGAAGACACAGGAGTCGACACCTAAGCAGGAGAGCGCATCTGCAGCAGCGTTTTCATAGCCTTTGACAAAGCGAATGATAGAAATTAATTCGGATATGTGGAGCCGTTTCTGGACTTATCGAGGCGTATATGCTGTACTGTTTAACATGCGGGAATATGTAAGCGGTGTACGGTCGGTAAGCACACGAGACTCTCAGGCTTAAATGAAGTGTCTAGAGTGTCGTATAGCGAAATAAACAGGGAGAAGTGTTCCATCAAAATTGATGATCCGCCCTTTCTTGGTGCTTAGGTGCTTCAAAATGAAGGCGATAGGAATTCAAGTGTTGTCGACAAGTCGTTGTTGGACGACCCTAACAGCTGTGTCTGAGGCGCCTACAATAAGAGAGGTGGAAGCGTCTTTACTAGGATGCATCAGCATGGTGACACTTGTAATGGCTTCCTAGACAGCTGTAAACGTGTCACCGGTTTGCGGCGTCCATTTTTGTGTGGTGTTTTCTTTGATTGTGGGTGTTGGAGTAAGTCGTACAACGGTTGAGAAATATGGGCGCAGCGGGGAATGAAACTATGATAAAAGTTTACCAGCCCAAGCAGTTTCAAAGTTTTGTAGCAGTTGGTGGGCGCGGAAAAGTACAAATAACGGCCACTTTGCCGGGTAGTGTTTATATTCCTTGAGAATAAACGTCATGCTTAAGGAAATCTAGTTCCTGGACCCCGAACTCGCACTTTGTTGCATTTGCCACGAGGCCATCAACCGTCAGTCGCGTGAACAGCTTCCCAATGTGAGTAGGATGTTCTTCGGGTATGGAGCTGAAGACCAGGATGTCGTCGGGGCATGCAAATCGGAAAGACTGCATACGAAGGACTTGGTCTACCAAGTTTTGAAAAGTTTGGGATGCATTACGGACACTGAAGGGCATCCGCAGGAATTCATACAGTCCGACCGGGATTGTGACTGCCGTTTTAGGCACGTCTTCCGGTTCGACCGGATTCTGATGCAATCTTTTAAATATGTCGACTTTGCTCAACATCGTCGCACCTAGTGGTAGTCCACCAAAGTCTTGATATCAGGTACGGGGTAGCGACCAGTCGTCGTAGCGTGGTTGAGAGCTCGATAATGTCAACATGCTCGCCAGACTCCCGCTTTCTTCAGCTTCATGTGAAGTGCTGAGGACCATGATCTTGAAGATGGGCGAGCGTACCCAGGCTCTAACATATGCTCAAACTTGAGTTTGGCGATTCGAAGTCGTTGGAGTGGAAGGCATCGCGGTCATAGAAAAATTAGAGCGCCTGTGGTTTTAATGTGGTGGGCAATTGTGTGCTGAATTGGCTCTTGAACGTTGTTCGGCCTAAACATGAAGAAAAAGTTGTCTGTGATGCGTTTTCACTGAGAGTCGATCTGCGCACGTGGGGAAAAACAATTCACTGATGGTGTCATTGATATCAGCACTTGGACCTAAAGTTCCGTCTCGGCATTACTGCGCCGGTATCGACGCAAATTAAGAGTGAGTTTAAATCTAATGTTGGCACGCCGAACTTCAGCAAAATTAGAGATTCAGTAAACCTTTCGCTAGAGTCCGATGTCTAAAGTTATCGACTTTAGTGCGTACGCCTTCATTGCAGATTCACTGGCCACTTCCGGGGTTGGAGCCTCTTGGCGATACCGACGATCTTGTGGCGTAGGTGAAACTATGCTAACCTCTGCTTCAGTGTCAACAAGGTCACAAATGTTTGTTGAGTGGTTGGTAAAGTAAAAAATGCTGCTGAATAATGTGGGGTCTCCCAACGTTTGCCGCCTTCCATTAGTGCCCACGTCGTTTCCCGAATAGAAACATGGTGGTCGGCGGGCTCGAGCGCTGTTTAAAATATCAGAGATGGTACCCGCACTCCTGTCCGTTGCTGGAAGTGCTGTTTGGGTAGTCGTACTGCTGGTCGACACTGACCAGACGCTTGATTTTAGTTTAGAGAGTGTTGTTTGTCTTTAGATCTAGTGGGGTGTTGCCGGATGTTCCGAAATTCGTGACTGAGGTCGTCGAGTTCTTTTTCCATGCATGTTTAGGGTCCCATAAAATCTATGCTCTGAAGCTGTGTGTCCTAGTTAGGGATTAAAACATGGAATGCCGGGCTCGCCATTTCGTGGTGGAGAGATGAAACACCAGGCGAGTGCACGTACGTTCATCATCTGGTCTGTGACGCGAACCATTTTGGAAATACATTATGTATTTAAATTTCTGTATCGTAATCCAATTTTTTTACTGTATTTTGTATTTCTGTATCCAAACACATTTTCTGATATATCCCTGGTATCGCTATACAATTACGGCCGATGCACTTTGTTACAATTTTAGAATAAATGCTGACCTCCACAAAAAGGGTCAAGACCAAGTTTCGTCAGGACATCTTGTGTCTGTTCACACATGACGCCCTTCTTTATTGTGCAAACATTAGCAGATGTTTCGCCACAATTTTGGCGATCGATTTTATTCAATTTCTAAAGCTGAAGGCTCTGTCGGCGCGCCGAACCAACAAATAAAAAGATACGGCTTTCTTGAACTTCATTCCACGTTGACGTTATAATTTCACTGCTGAAAGAGGAGTCCAGTGTGGGCATAATCATAGTAACTTCTTGAGGTTATTTGGGAGGACACAAAACTAATTTATATGTACCTGGAATTTTGTCTCAGAAAGATAAAAGATTCCGAAATGAAACCATGCTCGAGCCACGAAGAAAAAATCGCTTGATTCCCTTACTACTTCCCCAAATACAAGATGTTAATTCTGCGGTAAATATGATTTCAGATTAATTGATGCTGAAACATGCAATGAGAACTCGCTTGCTCGTTTAAAAACACAATCTTTTATACTAGAGCATGCTTCGTTTTGCTCTTGGTATGCTCTAAGAGGTGCACCAAAACATCCAAAATAAATTTTATATGATAATGTATTTAAGTTTCTGTATTTCACCCCCGCCAAAATGTATTCCTGTATTTGTATTTCGAAATACCTTTTTTATTTATTTCTCAAATGTATTTTATACGTATAGCGATACATTTTTATAAATCGATTTCAATATAAATATTTTACCTGTTTGTTCCAAACACCCCCCAGTATTTGTATTTTCATATACTTTATATTGCATTTCTGCCCAACCCTGGTGGGTTTCCTGTCACCCAGTTCAACAGCTGTCAACAGCTGCTGGAGACGTCGGGGTTTAAACTCGTTTCTTCACCTTATGAGTTCGGTACGGAAAGTTTCGTACTGCTGACCCAACGGTAAGGTGTGTAAGATGTCGCGGATAATGGCCCCGGTCGACTTGAAAGGGTTGGGACTGCTTAGTCTAACTATTTAAGAGACAATGTTATCCAATGTTTGCGAAATATCGACTCGGCGATTGGGAACAAGAGTTCTTAATCGGGGCTGTGGTCGCTACTACTGCACTGGACGTTCCAGCGGGAGTCGAATCGCCGTGAGTGTTCATTGTGTCCATTGTCGGTGCCATGCCCCAACTGTGTAAAGCGCTTGTGTACTTGCATATTCGATGGAGCAATGAGTGGTGTTTTAACGCTGTCTATTATCAAACTGCTGTTCCTTGCTTCGGGAGATGTCGAAAGTAACCTAGGCAGTTCCAAGCTTCAAAAGAAAATTGCAAAAAATGGCACCGGTATCGGTTCCGCCAAAAATTCAGCATGGACAGTTACTATTCTTACAGGAGTTAAGATTGTAAAAGCCAACCAGCAGACAATGGGTCAGAAAATAGAATTCTTATCGTTTAAATTACGGGCTGTGGAAACCGACTTAACAGTAATCAAAACGCTAAGGGAGGACCTACGTGCTGTTAACGTCGCCAAAAAGAAAAATTATCGCAGCAAGTGCACCTTGCCTTACTGCAAGATAGCATCGAAAATCGGTCTCCACGGTCAAACCTAATGTTTTATAATATCCTAGATTTCGAAAATGAATCATGGTCTGCTTCTGAACAAAGTTATAAAACTGTACCGTGATAGCCTCGATTGTGCTCTCAAACCTTCCGCTATTGAGCGTGTTCATAGGCTGGTCGCTTTCAGTGATCAACGTAACAGACCAATAATTGTGGAATGTTTGTCTTTCAAGACGAAGCAAGAGCTTTTGCTTCGGAGTCCGAAGTTTAAAAACACATTGTATAGTCGTAGTGAAAACCCCTCGCCTGATGTCCGCATCGAGCTTAGGAAGCTATTTGATTTTTTCTAAACAAAAACCTGCTGTTCAAGCTCAGATTTAATAAACTTTCGATTGGGCGAAACTCATGCATCTATGATATGGATTCCCAAACCGTCGTCGAATGTAATCAATAGCAATTGCAAACTGTTTCTGTGACATTGTTAGGGTCAGTCAATAACATTACATTTTATTTTGTTATAAACTCCCTTAGCGTTCGATAGAAATCTGATGACCTAACTAGTCTTACCTCAGTCACCAATCCGGACGTTGTTATTGCAACTGATTTGGGGCTTGACCCATATGTTCTTACAACCGTCTCCCTCTGAACTTGAATGTCTACCCTAACGATAGACATTATCACGGGGGTGGTGTATTTTCGCTTGTTTATCAGAGCCTGCAGAGCATTCCTGTAGATATTACCAGCGTGTCTTGTGAAATGGTGTAATATAAAATTTTCCTTTCCTGTTGTGAATACTTAACTGTTGGTTCATTTTACAGGCCCCCTCGTGCACTGCTCAACCCCTTATCTCAGTGCTTAATGCACTTTCTGTTGTTTGCGGCGTGTTATGTTTTTCTGGGTGGCGATTTTAATCTACAAGATGTTTCTTGGAGAGATCACCGTCCCGTGATTAATAAACTGTCGTCGCTCTATGCCGCAGTTTTGAAGAATATCAATGACTTATTTTTGTATCAGTTTGTTACTGAACCCACAAGAGTTGGCGTTACTCGTTCAAGTGTTTTTGATTGTTTGTTACTTAAAGGGGCCCTGCAATCATATTTAAGGGTCTACCTTTCTGCGGTTTCCACGTCTCTTGGGGTTCGGGCAAGCCGGTGGGCATGGAGAGAGTACCTGAATAGCAGTGCGTCATATTTTAACCGGACGACGCGGAAACCTCTTCCACATACGGGGGCGACCCATGATACCAAAAGCGCGCAAAATGTGAGGTGTTTGGTCCTAAGCTTACTACTGATCAGAGCCCCTAAAACCTCCTTTTAATCGAGATACAAAATATAAGTGGCGCGAACCATTTGAACTACTCATGAAAGCAGTTTGTGTTCAGTTTTTCGGGATAAGAAAGGAACAAATGCAGTTTATAAAGTCCGGAAAACAGAAATGACCCGTCGACATACCCAAACCAAGCGGTAAAAAAGGCAGCGCATACTAGAAAGGAATAGTGGGATCAGGCACCGACAAGCGGCAAGCGTGTGAAAGGTCCCTTATGTACGCGGCGGCGCTGCGGTCGTTTACGAACTCGGGGATCCAACCGGTTCCGAGCGTTCCGAAGGTTTTCAGCGCAGGTTCGGCTTGCTGTTTAGCCGTTTCGCGGCATGGCAGCGCCAAGTGGCTTCCGTTCTGAACTGATCTTTCCCCCGTGTTTGCTGTTGTTTGTGGCCAATGAAGTGTCATGCCGTATTAGTGTTTCACTGCGCCGCAAATGCAATGCGAGCTGCCCTGGCTGCCCGCTTCATACAGCCTATCCAGAACATGCTTTAGTGGCGCCCTCTCGTGCCGTCGGCACGGAGTGCGGCAGCCGTGAGCACTCGCTGAGCTCACTACCCCTCCTCTAGTTCTCGACCATTCAAGCAACCACGGACGTCATGAAGGAGGTTATTTTTTGCTTGTTTTTGTTATTTTAATTTTCCTATAACTTTCAAAATAAAGCGAAATTCGAGAAAACAAAGCTTCACTAAGCTACTACGTTTAGTGCGCTCAGGTTCGGTGCAAATTAAAACCCAGTAAAAAAAGTCATTGCAGGGCCCCTTGAACCCACAAGAGTTGGCGACTGTCCTTCGAATGTTTTGGATATCTTTCTTTGTAATAAAATCCCATCGATAACGTATCTCTGAATTGTTGGAGGAATAAGCGACCATAAGGCCGTTGTAGCGTCCCTGAAATGTTCGGAAGTGCCCAGATACGGAAGCCCACCGAAAACGACATACATGTTCAAGAAAGAGGATTACGCTAGCATGAGTTTTGATATAATTGACTTTTGTCTGATTTCGAAGTGCATAGTGTGTCTATTGATGTGAATACCTTGTTGAATATCATTTTTAAAAAAAATACAGGAACCGGTAGATATTTATGTTCTAACGAATATATTCAGACCGAAGCGTAAGCAAGATAAGCCTTGGATAAATTCGGAAATTAGGCGGTCAATAAATAAGAATAAACGTGTTTTGGCACGATATAATAACAATCACAATTCACTGATCCTAAACCAGCTTACATACTGTCAAACATATGTAGAACAAAAATAAAAAATGCAGAATTTGAATACTTTTTTTTAACTTGATAATAAACCTTAGTACTGTCCCAAGGAGCTCTGGAAGTATGTAAAATCACAACGTAAACATCTGGCTGGCGTCCTTGCCCGTCTGGTTGATGATAATCTCGTAACAGACGATAACGTTAATAGATACTTTATGTCTGTTTTAAAAATTTGCGCCTACATCCCTACCTCCGACTTTTAATAAAGTTGTCAGTAAAATGAATCTTCTTAACTTGGATCGTAACGGCATAAAAAAAAAATGCTAGACAATACAAAATTTTAAAAAGCACCTGGACAGGAGGGAATTGTAAATATTGTAAAGAAATCTTGTACTGATATTATAGCGGCCTACGTATTGATATTTACGATTTCGCTAGAAAGTGGGCGTGTGCCTGATGATTTGAAATTGAGAAATGTAATTCCAAAACATAAGAACGGCAACAATAGTGTCGACAACTACAGGCCTATTTCCTTAACGAGTCAATGATGAAAAAAAAAAAAGAAATACATAGTTTATTCTAACCTTATAAGTCATTTAAATAGCAATCACTTTTGATCCTTAGCTCAGCACGGCATCCGCGCAGGGCTATTATGTAACACGCAACTGCTTGAATTTTATTATGGCCTTGCGTGTGCATTTGATAAACGTTGCCAAACTGATTGTGTTTTTTCTGGATTTCAGGAAAGCTTTTTATGTAGTTAATCACTCTCCTTCACTGCATACACTACGTAGTCTAAAAATCGATGCAAATATTTTGCAGTGAATAGCCACTTATCTCGACGCTAGGAAACAGCGTGTCATCATAAATGGAGCTCCTTCATCGTATGTAGAAGTAACTTCAAGTGTTCCATACGGCTATGTTCTAGGCCCTCTACTTTTTGTTAGTATTTATTAATGATATCACGCATGGACTTTCATCGAGTATAAGGTTGTATGCTGACGACTGCATTTCATACATACAAGTGTCCAACAACGCTGACGTTAAAATTCTACCGAGATTCAAATAAGATAATAAAGTGTTTGCGATAAATGCAAAATGTATCCCTAGTTAAAAAAGCTTATCAGACAACGTAATGTGACGTTTATCTACTCATCCAATGTCCGCCGAGGCCCTCAAATATTCTGTGAAGTGGCATCGGCCTACCTATCGCGTTATTAGTGTGTTGATGTCAAATATCGCACTATATATATATATATATATATATATATACCCGTTACTACCATTTGAGTACGCCGACTGCAAGTACTGAATGTAGATCTTTAGTATACTTGAGTGCACACCCTGAATACTGTTTTTGAACTACTTTTCACCGCGGGCACTACAATTCTACTACATAGACTAGTTTTGTACAGACGAGTATATTTTCAGTCCAGCATTATTTTTACAGGAAGTATACTTCAGTGCACTTCTAGTATACTGATTTTGAAGGAATTTTTACCAAGGGAAGCCACACTCAGTGCTGCCCCAGTGTTCGATCCTGTTTTTACGCCGACTTCGACGCCCGCGACGCTCTGTTTTTTTTTTTCTGTTTCCTTTTTTTTTTTTGTGGGCACAAGTTTGCCCCGTTAAACCTTTCAGTTTCCTCTCTTATTCTTTGTTTCGCCACCTCGTCATTCGAGACAAGGAAACCGCTGGTGTTTCAGTGACACTCACTGGGGAGTGAACTTTGAAAACAACAATTCAGAATTTTTTTCTTCAGAGCCCGTCAAAGTCAACTTGAAACTCTTATACGCACTTTCGTTGTCTTCATGTCGTCGCAAAATAAGCTGCGTATTCGAAATTTGTTGCGTTGGCGATATCCTCTCTTCGGCAAAAACATACGAGTAATAAAAAAATTAAAAGCTTTCGTTTTAAGATAACGAATATTTTTGTTTATCAGATGCTGCCCTAAACTGCGGACTATTGCTTCGATACATTTGCGTACTGACATGCAATGGTTGCGCGAAAAACAAGTTCCGTTGCATTTTGTTGTTCTTAAATTGTGTACCAGCAAAGAGGCCGAGGCGGAAACTGATGTACCGTTTTCGATCAAACAAATGAAACTCAGGTTTTGTCCCGCGTAAATAAACTACGAATCGGAGAAAGCTGAAACACCTGTGCAACTGGGGATGCCGATAGGATGCGAAAGTTCAAAAACATTATCTGGATCAAGACATAAAAGAAAAACGAATTCTGTTTTTTTGAGCCGACTTTCTCCTGAACCTACTTTTGTAACGTCTGTCATAGCCACAGCAGCTTGCAGATTGCGTAATTCGCTATTATTGCCGCGTCGTTGTCGTTACTAAGCAGCCTCATGAGCTCGATCCTTAAGGTTTTCATGGTGTTTTTCGCTTTCTATCGATTTCGCACCCGTGTCTTGCCCACATTTAGCCTCCGACGAACCTCCCAGCCAATACCGCCCTGGAGGCAAGGCCTGCGTATGACGCCATCATTAGTGAATCCCCGACCTACCCGAAGCGGCAAGACCGCTAAAACTCTACGAGTGTCGCCGCAAGTCCGGCAGCGGCTTGGCGTTGCCGTGTGCTGGCGTCGTGCTCGCTCCGAGACACCGCGAAGTTGGCGCTGGCGGTGATGCTGACGACAGCTGTAGGCGGCGCTGCATGGATCCACTAGTGATGACGGTTGGGGGATAAAGACGAAAGGGCTTCTCTTATAGAAGGTATTACCTCAGCCCGCACTGAAATTGGCGCTCTTCGGACTCACTGCGCACTTTCCCGAGTCTAACCATACGGCGTGCAAGTTCGTCAGATCGGATGGTCGTGTGCCCGTGCGCCGGCAAAAACGGGGTGCCGACTACAGCCAACAACTCATATACGCGTAGCAACTAAGGGTCGAGAAAGATACGAGGGCGCGCGGGGACCAGAGCATCAACACTAGTATCGTGCGGTAAAAGTGACAGCAACGCCATGCGAAAGGAGGAAGGGCAAGCACTAGGAGGGTTGGCGGCAAGAAGAGAAACTTGTCTTCTCTCACGTTCCTAGTGCTTGAATGTAAATATGTTCGACAGAGATATGTCTGGTTAGGAAATAAATAGGCTGACTGAAAAATTGAATATTTAATCGAGCTTGAACAAAAAACCAAATATCCTACGTTTCGGGACCTGCCCTATTCCTTAATCACGGGTGACTATGAGTTGGGCGAATCTTCTTTGTCGTCTTCATCTATATCATCCTAATGATCTTCGTCTTCATCTCCATCAAGAACATCCAAATCTGGAACCCGGTTCGGAAGGTTGCGCCCGTGCTTTTCCGTGAAGCGACGAAGTCCTGAGACATATACGCTTGGGAGAGTGCCCGATCATCTGTTGACGTTTACTTTTCTTGACCACTGATGCCTTGTGTGTTGTACGATGGTAAGATTTGAGGTTGAGGTACCTGCCGGTGCGCGTAGGCTTCGTGTACATTGAGAAAGTACGCTTGTTTAAATTTGTCTACACACTGACATCCAAAAACGGGAGAGCGCCATCTTTGTCTCGCTCAACCATGAACTGGATTGCGGGTTCGACCGAATTTAGGCTTTGGTAAAGACGGTCGATTTCAGTCGTCTTAACGACGTAGAACCAGTCGCCAACGTAGCGTAGAAAGATCTTCGGTTTTGGCACGAACCATGTCTGTAGGCTTTACGGAGGAATCTCTCCGAAAGGAGGTGTGAAAGATCAAGGCCGATCTTCAAAACAACGGATACATTATAAGATTTATCGACCGAGTATACACGAAGTTCCCTGGCTGAGCGCAGGGACCCAAGTTTTAAAAGACGAACGAAGGCGTAAAAACTGCCTAAACATCAACACGTTAAGACCGGATTTCTCAAAGAGGACTCGTTTTCGAATACTGGCCATAATAGCAGGATGAATTCGAGGACTCCCAAATTTTTCTTTTGCCTTTAGCTGGGATATGGTTGTCCACAAAAAGTTCCCTGGCGAGGGCGGATGCCAGAACTTTAAATAAGGAACGAATACCTATAAACAACCGAAACATCCACAATTCGAAACCGGCTTTCTCAAAAACCAATCCTTTTAGAGTACTCGTTATAATACCACGATGTGCTCGAGAGCTCTAAATTTTATATACTATCTTTAGTTGTGAACTGGGTAGTTATCAAAACGTTCCCTGGCTAGGCGCCGGTGCCCGAATTTCAAATGATTAACGAATGCCTAAAATTAAAATTAGCCGAGTCATCTCACTTTGGAAACCGTTATATAAAAAATATCTTTTGGAGTACTTGCCATAGTACCGAAATGGGCTTGAGTGCTTTAAATTTTAAATTCTGACTTTAGCTGGGATTTTGGTTGTGCTCAAGAAGGTCTCTGGCCAAGCGCAAATACCCAAAATTCAAAAGATGAAGGAATGCGTAGAAACGCCCGAACCAGCCCCACTTTGAGGCAAGTTTTTTCAAAGAAGGACTTATTTTGAAGTATTGGCAGCAGTCCCAGGAAGGGCTCGATGTTTCAACAAGTTATATTCCGCTTTAAGTGTAAAACTAGGTGGTCCTCCAACTTTTCCTGGCAAGGCGGGTGCCCAAATTTCAAAAGATGAACAAAGGCGTAAAACCTACTAAACCGCCCCCAATATGAGACCGGTTTACTCAAAAAGGATTTGTTTTCGAGTATTTGCGATAACACCAGGAGGGACTCAACTTCTCTCCCTTTTTTCTTTATTCTGTCTATAGCTGGGAACTGGACTGCCCTTAAAAAGTTCCCCGGCGAGGCCGGGTGCCCGAATTTCAACTTATGAACGAACACCTAAAATCAGATAAACCTTGAGACCGGTTTTCTCAAACAGAATTTCCTTTGGAGTATTGCCCATAGAACCAGTATAGAGCCGAGGGCTCTAAAGGTTATATTATGCCTTTAGCTGGGAACTGGGTTCTCCTCAAAAAACTTCCTGGCGAGGCGCAGATGCCCAAATTTCAAAAGATTAACGAATGCGCAAAAACTGCCGAACTATCCCAGCTTTGAGACCCGTTTTGTCAAAATGGATTCAGTTTCCAGTACTTGTCTAATCTGCTGGGACTCTTTCTAAAACTTACTGATGTAGTGGTTCTCGTTGACGGGAATTTGAACATTCTGCTCATTTATACTGATTAAAAATTTTCAAAAACCTTTTACATTGTGACGATTAGTCCGGTATATAGTGTCCCCCTTGTCGTATAACTTACGTAATTATACTCCAATTTTTAAGCCCTAACAGAATATACAAAACGATGCGAAATCCTAAAATAACACCCTAAGAACATGATATAAATGTAATAAATTTTATTTGATATTCCAATACATTCGGGTGCGATGGAAATGCCGCATAAACAATAGCTTTTTATGCTTCGTTGAGCTTTAGGGCGGATGGTAGGTTGAGATATGACTCAAATTGTTTTTACACCATCTCAGCTTCATTTTATGCGAGTGGCTTCAGGCTTTTAAGTTTTTATCTGTGGTGTTTCCCCTTGCTGCTTACAAAGTTTCATTCAAAAATATTAAATATTATGACAATTAGTAAAAAATATTTATGATTTTTTTTTTAATTTTGATTAAGGGGCATGTGGGGCATGACATAGCTATACCCCTTTTTATCGACTTTGGAGTGAGAGGACGTGTAGTTTAGGATGCCTTTTTTGGAACGAGGTGAAAAAATCCAGCACAGGTGATTTGGTAGCAGGGAAAGCGAAAGGTCTAGAAATAGCAAAATTCCTTCCATCGGCGTTTCATAGGTAAAGATACGTCCTAAACAATACTTCTGGAAAATGTCCGTTGTCTTACAGACAAAGTCATCAATGACTGTTTTATTTTGTACACCAGGAAAATGTCGTCGACGTACCTAAACACTTCTCTAAGTGTTTGATTCTACAAATGTTGCAAAACTGTAGATACGTCGGCAAAGTCCTGTTGGTGTACAAAAACAGCACTGAAGAGAAAAGGCGAATACGCTCGTTTACACATTCGTTTACAACAAGACTAGTGGCGCAGTTTTGGTACTTCATGCTTGCAACATCAAACAAGACAGACTCCCGGTTAACCTGTTATATTATAAAATAAGAAGAATTTCGTGTGACTCGCGGTTGATCGTTCTTTTCTACGTCGGCCTGTAACATGGCAACTCTTCGCACAAGAGTCACAATACACCAGAATGCTCCGGACGACATGCACATGGGGTACTATGCTCCTCCTTTTCATTTCACACGTCTGATGTGGGCCGACGATAACGTGTATAACACTCTGCAATCTTTCTGTTAAAACCTTCATCAATATCTTAAGTCTACGTTAAGTTGTTGTGATCGGACGGTACGACACCAACAAAAAAGTTTTGAGAAGTTTTTGTTTTTTGGATATAAAATCGAGTACAAAAAGAACGGGGGTAAACCTTTTAGTCTTCATTATCAATAAATACGCAGCGTAAAGAAAGGAGCAAACTAATCCTTAAACGCTTTGTAAAACTGAACGCCGAAACCAACTATTCCTATATTTTTGACAGGCTTGATATTGAGAATCGCCTTTTCAAATTTAAATAACGTGATGGGCTCTTTTAACTTTTCTTTTAAATCCTCTACAAATCTCGGCAATAAAGGCAAATAAATGTGTGGAAGCTACCTTTTTTGGGCGCTTCGTAACTGAAATGTTTTTTTTATTCTATTGTACAAAAGAGTGTTCTATAATTCCTTTATCGCGCGATAGTCCGCCCTGATACACGATCTCGCTGACTTCTTTCTTAGTTACGCGTATTCTTCTGTGCCCCAATCACCCTCATCGTGGGTGTCTTTTGAGCGACAACTACTTCCAGTATCAAGAACCTCAAGGCGTTTGTTTACACTGAATCTTTCGTCAGAAAACTAACCGGGAGAAGTGCTTTCCTAATTCATCAGCTTTCGAAGTAGTACGTTTAACCCGTTCTCTTCTTCTTTTTTTTTTGTACCTTAAAAAACTGCAGCGTTGAAGAGCTATCGTCCTAGTTTCCTGTTTAAACAATATCCATTTAATTCCGCACTCTTCCCTATTAGCCGTTGCCAAATATTCAGGATGTCGGCGATCTCTGTTTTCAAAATGTTATTCATTTAGAAGCTATGCTTTAAACTTCCCTCAATCCCAAAGAAAGATCTTCGGCGTTCCTTTAAAAAAATAAAGCGTAAATGATACAAGAGTATGATCACCTAAAGGGCACGTGATTAATTTCATACTGCTTGAACCCTCTTACAAGGTTCAGAGAAACGTACGCTCTATCCAGGACCGCGTGGCTTGTACCTTGAAAATGCGTGCACTGTACACTTTGTCCACTTGACGCGCAAAGTACATCTTCTAACACACCGCGTTCGACCATATTATTAAAAAAACTTGCTGCTAGCGTCTTTATATTGCGCGCCATTTGGTCCGTCATGCCCTGCACAAAAACAGTAAAAATCACAAAACTAAGAAGTCGGTCAGTTTGAACATACTTTTTATTGTGCTCAAATATTATTAAACATTCCTCCGCCTTAGTAGTGTCGCATACACGCATCTCCAAACCACGAACGCAGCACTATCGCCTTTATTTCGTTTCACCTTTACGTCGAGACGAAGCTGACCCCTCGAGCTGGTGGAACCAATCAGGCAACGCCAAGGAACACCATCCTGTCGCTCGTCATGTTTCTTTACGTGTTCTACCATCGCCAAGGAAATCGTAAAAAAAAAGATCCAGTGATTTGCACTTTTAAAGCTGCTGGATGGGTCCATTAGCTCGCAGCGTCGGTTGCGTGTAGACAGGGCATAATTGATTAAAACTTTTTTTTGTTAAATTTTATCTAGAAATATATCAGGGTTCTTGTAGAACCTGTCTTCCAAAGAGCATTGTAAAATGAGTGCTAGAGGTCATTTAAAAATGTTGCCTAATACACCTATCTGCCCTTCAAAATCTCGTGACTTTACGCAGACATAGTTTGAATCGCTCTTTTCGCTCTCAAAACGTAAAAAAGCAACACAACTTCTTTTTCCGTGTGTGTAACATTGACAAAACAAAGTATTTTATCTATTTTGGCGTTTCATGGATATATCATGGACGCACCCAAAATGCTGAGTCGCTAAACAACTTGATCTGGTGTAGGTGTGCAAAAAACACATTTGTTGGAGCGGTCTACGACGCAGTTGCGTTCTGCGACAATGGCAAAGAAGCAAGGAAAAAAAAAGTGCTCGATGCCCTTGGTGTAAGACAAGCCGTGTTTCGTCAAGCGTCCCTGAATTGGATGAAAAACATCCGAATCACAAAAGCAAACCTTCTGGCCTTTGCGGAGAGCAAGAAAGGAAGGAAATCGTAGGCGAGTCCCAGGAGAGGCTTCACAAGGCAGTGCAAAGGGAATGACGCTGCCGACTATGCACCAAGCGCGTTTTAGAACTGTGGATGAGTAGCCAAACTTCCAATTGCGTTTTTTTTTCAAAATCATTGTCTTTGTGCATGCAAAGTACTATTTCTTGAGAAATAGTGGAACTGTCAGAGAAATATTTTGGGCAGATATTACACGGCTACTTTATTTACCGAACCTCGTAAATTTTTTTGGTTGAATGATTTTTTTATTAATATGTTTCTCTTAACAAAAAGCTACAAAGTGAACCACAGGTGTATAACAATTTATTAAAAAAAATAAGACATAGAATTTATCTAGTTTGGAAGTAAGAAGGAAGCCAAAGTTGTGAATAATAACTGAGAGAGCTTTTATGGCTCTAGTTAAATTTTGACATTTCATAAATGTTCCTTAAATAAGCCTTCTTTTCATACCCTCAACTGTACTTTCGAAGCTCGAGTTGAGAGACTGGCATCCTCGGGTTTTCCAATGCAGGTGCTGACTGAGGTGGTGGGAACAATGGTCAAGAGAGTGAAAGGAGCTCAGAAACCTGAGCCCACTGTTGGAAAAGAAATGTTGTCGTCCCGTATATGCAGAGAACTTCTCACCATTTTAAAAAGGTCGCTAGACGGTGCGGCGTTCCTTTAGTGACGGCAGACCCCCATAATATGAATCAAATTTGTCAAAAGGTCCATGCTAAGTTAAACAATATAAAAAAAATCTTTCCTACAGTAATCACACCCACCCTTATGTGTCCCTCTTCCTGAGTGTATTACATAGTATCCCCTTTTCTTGTGGTAGAAGCTATCTTCGGCAGACCGGACGGTGTGTAAACGACCGGCCTACGAGAGCACAATCTCTTCCTAAATACAACAGTGGGGGGCCATCTATTCCAACATTGAAAACCCTGTATTTGTATGCCATCCTTAGCAAAAACCAAGATGATACGCAAGTACTGGGGAAGACACACCAGAGAGATTTTTGAAGCTTTCATTATCCTAAGCATGGACGACCGATGCTTTCCGCCTCTCATTACCAAAAGAGGAAATGGCTTTTTAAATTATTTTTCGTGTGGGTAACTTTACTAGTCCCCCTCAAACTTGCGGGCCCTTGAGCCTGTGGTCCCTCGTACCTATGTCAACGATCGAGCTGATTTTGCGTTCTATTCTTCATTCTTTTCTTCTATCGTCAATACATAAGTTTTGAGTGCGCGTCGTCAGCGGGTTCCGCTTCTCTCTCCCTGTAGGCAACTGTAACTATGTTCACTATGGTTTACGTAGCAGCTTGGGCCAGTTGGTTGCTCAATTTTACACACACTACAGCGCACAATTGCAAAAAAATGTCAGCGCGGTTTGTTTAAATTTTACTTTATTTTTCGTGTGTAGTGAGTGAGTGTTGTTTGCAATTGTGCGCTGTAGTATGTGAAAAAATGCTCACTCTATACCAACTCGCCCAACTGTCTACATTACTACAAAAAACGGTGTGAAAGACTTGAATGTTTTCAACGTACTTCACCGACCACAAGGCAATCGTCCTCTCCATGGGCTTTATCCCACTACCGCCAACACTACCGCAGCCGTTACGACGCGAAGATTACAGGCCAGACGTATATTCCTCTGATGACGAAAATACTGTCGCAACAGAAAATGACATAACAACGACATACCTACCATTAGGCATAGATAATCGCATAGCTTGAAATAAAATTAATCGTTCTGCAGCAACACAGTGCGAATGTTTCCGGTCTGTGGCCAACGTAATCGCAAACACACAAACCGAATCAGCAGGAAGAACTTTAATGCATGTAAAAATATCAATCAAAAACATTTCACGAAAGGGAGTATAATGCTTTCGCATTCCCACATGTAAGCAGTCTCAAGTGTCTCAGGCAAAGTTTTACAAAACAATGATTTAAATGAGATTGCGAGGTGCATGTTTGGTTTTTATTGTTTCGGCGAGCGAGGACGTAGGTGCCTGTGTACGTGAATATATAAAAGATGTTGTTTCTCCTTAGTGGATTTTAGTCACGCGTTTCTCACAGAAATACTTGCCTTGTGTGTCGAGCAAGCAGAAAAAAGAAGGATTTCATTTACTTGGTTTTTTTCCAATTCCTCCGTGTAATTCACTGTACAGTGCAGGCCCAGGGCGAAATATCTTAAAGCGAGTCAAGCAAATATTTTTTTGTTTTGTTTAAGTTGCATGTTTACACAGTTTTAGTTGGAGCCTGGTTAGTTGAAAAAGGTATCCCAGTAGCATGGTCTGACAACTGCATGCTCTGCAGAAGGCAGGAAAAGTTTGACTAGGCTTTCCTAGAATGTTCGGAGGCGGTCTTCTTATGAAACGTCCTGCAAGTGACGCTCAAAAAATACTTCCCATTAACGCCCTATGGCGCACGTTTTTCGGCGGTACAAGGAAAAAATAACGTTCTTGACGACATGATCCTGCACAGCAGATGGTGTGCTGCATGGCTGTGCGCCACGCGGATATAGATGTGTGCCCGTGCGTACGTATATTGTTGAGCACATATATGCAGGAATTCTATAAAGAGCAGCAGCCTAGAACTGGGTGGCTGCCACTTTTTGAGTTGTTGTCTACCCTCAAAGATTTGTAGGATGTTTGGCATTAGCCAAGATGGCTGGTGTCTTTTAGTGTTCCCTCGCTATTGTGTGTCACTTACTCGTGTTATCGTCCAAATCCGAAAAAAAGCCGCGTGCGTGGCAGAGTTGGCAACGTATGTGGCTGTAGTGCAAAGCAAAGGGCCAGTTCAAATCCCGCTCGTTGCAGATCCTTGTTTTATTATTTCTGTACTCGTCTAGGAAACTAACCGTAGTGAGGCGATAGGCTGGGCGAGTTGTTACTATTTGAATATTGTTGCGGGAGTCTCAGTTCATGGGCTAAACGGGCAACCCATAATTCAGTCCCCTGTCCTCCACACGACCTCGTCTTCCTCTCCTCCTTTTCTTCCTTTTCCTTGTCCGTTACATTCGCCCCTCCCCGTTCGGAAGTCCGTCCCGGACGATGCTAAGATAGTCACCACGTGTGACATAAAGTTTCAGATGGCTTGAATGGGTTGTCAAAGTGCGGCGTCGCCCACGCTGAGGCAGGCTGTCAAGGTGTTCGAGACGGTATGTTACGGGTCCAAGTTGCCTGCTAATCTTGAAAGGTCCACAGTACCTGGGCAAAAGCTTTTCCGAGTGCTGTGGACATCTTAGGTTCCTTCGAAGAAGCACCACATCACCTGGTGAAAACGACGGCAATGAGGTTTCTCTGTTGTGACGTTCGGCCAACTTTGATTGCTTATTTAGACTAGCCAGCCGAGCCAGTTTTCTGGCTTTACTTAGTCGTTCAGCGAAGTTCTCTTCATACTCTCGCGCCCGACGGGTTCATGCAGCGCCCATCGATGATTCCTGCGGAAGCGTCGGGAGTCTTCCGTAAACAAGCTCAAATGGAGATTTGGCGGTCACTTCCTGTTGTGAAGTGTTCAAAGCGAACGCCGCTGTACCAATGAATGTGTCCCAGTTCTTGTGAGATTTATTGACGAACGCAGCTAATATATCTCCAATGCTGCGGTTGGTGCGCTCTACTAGGCCATTCGTTTGAGGATGGTAGGGTGAAGCGGCCGCATGTTCAATTCCGTAATCTCGCAAAGCACAACTGAAAGTACGGGACATAAATGACGTTCCCCTGTCAGATATTATCCGGCGGGGTGTGCCATGCCTGAATACAAGGTGTTTGTTGACGAAGGCGACGAGATGCACAGCTGAAGTATCGGGGACCGCCTCCACTTCGACCCACTTCGTCAGGTAGTCTGTTGCGACAATGACGTACTTGTTTCCATCATCAGATTTTGGAAACGGCCCCAGGTGATCGATTCCAACTACCTCAAACGGGCTGCCTGGAGGTGGTATTTGCTGTAGTTCGGTCTTCGCCGGGTGCGGTGGTGTTTTCCGCAGTTGACATGTTGCGCAAGACGCGACGTACTGTCGGACATCCGTCCTGAGGTGCGGCCACCAAAATCTCTTGGCGACTTTGTCGAGCGTCCGGTGTTGCCCGAGGTGGCTCGCAGTTGGAGCATCGTGGCACATCTCAAGAACGTTCCGACGCATTTTGGGGGGAACTACGGGGAGCCACGCTCCTGAGGGATGTGCTCGATGACACAGCCGACCGTCCCGAAGCTGGTAGTACGCTCGTAGACGCCGTAAGGGACGTTCTGAAAGTCGCGGTCTCCCGTTCACTTCGTCAGAAAGCAACTGGATTATGTTGAATGTGTCACATTCTTCTGCTTGCGCTGACTGCAAATCTAGGAGTGCGAGTACAGGAGCAACTCTGGCGTCTTCGATGGGGTGCCATGAGAGGAAGTCGGCGTCTTGGTGCTGTTTCCCACTTCTATGAACGATCGAGAAGTTTAACTCTTGCAGCTTCATTGCCCACCGAGTCAATTTCGGAGTTAGATCGTTTTTTGACTGAAGCCAACGGAGAGCAGAGTTATCTGTCACGACTGTAAAATGCTTTCCGTAGATGTATGGACGGAACTTTTCCCCTGCCCAAACAACAGCGAGGCACTCGAGTTCTGAAGAATGACATCGACTCTCTGGTTCGCTGAGTTTGCGGCTTACGTATATCACGGGATGTTCTACTCCTGCATTGTCTCTCTGGAGAAGAACAGCGCCAAGCCCTTCGCCACTGGCATCAGTGTGAATGAACGTCGGTGCTTCTTCTGAAAAATGAGTATGGGTTGGTGGTTCAAGAAGTGCTCTTTTGATATCAGCAAAAGAAGCTTGTTCTTTTGCGGACCAACGCCACTTGGTGTCTTTTTTTAGAAGCTCAGTCAGTGGAGCAGCTCTTAGAGAGAAGTTTCTTACAAATCGACGAAAATAGGACGCAAAGCCTAAAACGCTTTTCAACTGCTTTGTGGTAGTGGGCTCAGAACTATTGGCTAGCGCTGCCAGCAAGGTTGCATCCGGGCGAATACCCTCTTTGTTGACAACATGCCCTAAGTAAATGACTGTGTTGCATCCGAAGAAGCATTTCGATGGTTTCAGACGGAGATGCGCATTGGTGAGGGCATTCAGCACTAGACGCAGACGGTGCGGGTGTTCTTCAAAAGTGTCAGCGTATACGATGGCATCATCAAGATAAACTAACGCCATCGTCCACTTCAGGTGTCCAAGCACCCTATCCATGAGGCGTTGGAAGGTCGCAGGTGCATTGCAGAGTCCGAATGGAAGACGGTTAAACTGGAACAATCCGTCAGGAGTCACAAAGGCAGTTTTTTCGGAATCTTTCGGCTCCAGCTCCACTTGCCAATATCCGGACATGAGATCCAGAGTAGTAAAGTAGCTGGCACCATGAAGGCGATCAAGGGCATCATCAAGTCGTGGCAAAGGATACACGTCTGGTTTTGTTATGCTGTTAAGTTCCCGGTAGTCCACGCAGAATCTTGTAGAACCGTCTTTTTTCTAACCAGGACAACTGGTGACGACCAAGGACTGTTGGAGCTAGTTATAATGTCCCTTTGAAGCATGTCGTCTACCTGGTGGTTTATCTCCTCCCGTTCTCTCATCGAAACACGTCTTGGATTGTGATGTACTGGAGCGTGATCACCAGTATTGATGGTGTGGCGCACAAGTGGTGTGCGCCCTAGCTCTTCTGGTGTCATAGCAATGCACTCCCGAAAGTCCAAGAGCAGTTCTTGTATCTGTGCCTTTTGTTGTTCTGTTACGTTGTGGCCGAAATTAAATTCCAACCACGGAAGGTCACTAGCTTTTTCAAGGCAATCTTGCGGGACAGACATTGTTGGTGCCGCACTAATTGTTGCGACAGTGGCATGTGACAGGGGAAATGTCACAGGTCCGAAGTCTTCACCGGATTTCAGGAGCAGGTCACCATTCGTCAGGTTTAAAACTGGAAGCATCAAACTCCCCTTCTCGCAGGAAACAAGGCAGCGAGGTATAGCAAACTCCATCCCAGGACGAGATTGTAGCAGTGATTCAACTAGGATATCTCTTGGCGTCATTAAACCTGGAATTATTTCTGTAGCCCAAACTGCAGATAATTTAGGTACAACAATGTCCCATGCTGTGACCATACGGAAGACCTTCTGTGGTTTTCGATTGACCATCGGTGCCATTAGTGTAGACACAAATTTCGCAGCAGTTGGGACGGTAGAACACACTTGGGCTGCAGCGGTCTTCGTCAGGTTTTTCAAGCTGGATCACGCTAGGATAAATCCATCGAATAAGCTCTTAAAATTCCAGGAAATTGCTTCTTTGCTTCCCCCGCTATCTCCTTGGGGCAACTCTGTCGCAGAACGACTGGACTGATCGCCAGTGCTGAAAGTTGGTACGGCTGACAAACAATGTTCACCTCCTCGAAACGATAGGGAGAGTTGGACGTTTGAACACCAGTCACGGCCGAGTATCATTGACCATTGTAACTTGCGCACAATTACAAAGGGGAGGTTGACTGTTGTTCCTAAGGTTTCTAGAGTCAACGGGATCTGTCCTTCTTGTTCGATTGTAGAACCGTCGGCTGATATAAGACAGACGGTACCAGGAAATGTTTTGGGCGTGGTACACTTTGCTGATTGCAGTAATGCATAATCGATTAGACTTACTGCAGCTCCGGTGTCCACGATAGCAGTCACATGTTGTCCCGACTCATGAACATGAACTGAAAGACATGGCGTTGTTGAGGTGCGCAGTGGCGTTGTCACCAGAGGAACATGATGCACTACATGAGACTCAACCTTGCCAGGCTCACTGTCACTTGAAACGTTTGGCGTTGGTATAGGTTGCATTTTGCACGGGGCCAAGTGATTTGGGCAGGATCGAGCTAAGTGCCCAATGTCACCGCACGTGAAGCAACGACGTTTACTTGAACGTACCAGAGAAGGTCGGTGAGCTACCCGCGAAAGCTGGATTCCAGATGTTGACACCATGTCCATTGCTTTGTTGGCTGCTTGAACTTCGAGTGCGCGAGCCAGTGCTGCACGAGTCGTGTTTGGGTGGGCGAGTCGCACAAGAAGCTGGATGTCGGTGTCTTCGATTGCGTCGATGAAAGCAGTGGTTGCTATCTGCTCCACGTCGACTTCCGTACATCCGACGAGCGCTCTTCTTGCCATCCTCTGGATTACGTCAGCTAGCTCCTGGAGTGTGTCCGTGCCTTGGCGGTGGTGCTTTAAAGCAGTCAGGTGAAATTGCTGGAGATGTTCATCACCAAAGCGGGACTTTAGAGCTTCTATGAGTAGTTGATATGAGGAACGACTTGTGGCGGACATGCTCTCCAAACATTCAGCAGCGTTCCCCCTTAACTGGGCCACCATTGCACGACCTCTGGACGTTGAGTCGAACCCGTAAAAGTCTGCAACCGTTTCGAATTAGATGATGAAGGCTTGCCATGACGACTGCCCATCGAATGTCGGCAGCTTGAGTGGCGGTCCGTGCTGCACAGGCAGTCGAATTTGAGATTCCACGGACGAAAGGCCATCATTGAGGCGTTGCCCTACATCGGCAACCTGACGTTCGACCGCAGATTCCAGCAGAGACAGACGGGTTGCGAAGCAATCGTCGAGGGTTCCAAGCGGGTTCACAATGTCCGTAGCACTCCTTTCGGCGAGCAGATTAGCTAACCGCTCCGTGATTTGCATCGCCGCGGAAGTTGAGATGACGCCACTTGCCTCCGATTGGGTTGCCATTTCGTAATCCCACCGCTGCCACCAAATGTTGCGGGAGTCTCAGTTCATGGGCTAAACGGGCAACCCAGGATTCAGTCCCCTGTCCTCCACACGACCTCGTCTCCCTCTCCTCCTTTTCTTCCTTTTCCTTGTCCGTTACAATATGGTAAAAAGAATAGCCCTTGTTTGTCTTCTGTGTTCAGTTCCTGTCCCTGTTCTCATCTTTTTGTGCGCTATTTTTTAATCTTGTTCTAAGAAATCTCTCCCCATTTACGGCTGTCATTTAGTTTTCCTGTTTGGAACATTCCTGAACGTGTCATGTGTATGAAAGTAGCGGTAACGCGTCGCCACGGGTCAGTCACATTCCGTCGTCAACGCAAGACTCATGGCATCTTCCAGTTTGTAGGTGCAAGTTCATCTTATTAATCGTTTATTTTTCGCTCTGAATTAATCTGCTCTTTTTATTAGCGACAACATTGCACCAGGCGGAAAGTTTATATAAATCAATTTGTAAACAAGTATGTGATTGGAATACATGAGCTGACAATCCATCCTTGGATACGTCTTGAACAGAACCACCCACTAATAATAGCATATATTTTATGATCATACTCACTGGCAACACTGTTATATCTGAAGGTACCTTAGAATATCGTACTGTAGAATATCGTACTGTAGAAATGCGTGCGATGATTTCTGAGAAATACTTTAGAAGTTCCAATGTTTTTTTTTTTTTTTTTTTTGATCGCAGTATCGCCATAAAATGGTAAGGGAGAATACTAATGTTATCCCTATGTTGTAATCACCAGAAACTCATTATATCACCCTTCTGTTTCTTTCTTTTTTTTATTCCGCACACATTCCGCTTTGGTGGCAACTTGCACACGGCATAAAAGTTAACAATAAATACGCATGGTAGGGCCAGAGATGTGAACTAGAAGTTCCTGTCACAAATTTCTGGCCATGCTCAAAGCTATATGCGAACGGGTGCACAAGTACCTAGAGCTCTGATCAAAGCGGTACATGAGCGTACTTCACTTCTTTCGAATTGCAAACACGGTGACTCGGTTCTTATGCGAATATGGTGGCTCATGCAGCACCCAATCGGCGGAGGGATGAAGTATTTTGTGTTGATTTTTTCCATCGTCTAAAAGCGCTCTCTGCAATCTGCCTCAGCATCTAATGCTCTGAAGGCAACACTAGTGCGGGTAATGTGTAGTAACCGTTTCTTCAATTGGGATAAATAATAATCACCACATGCCTTGTGCCCATTGTTACACACAGCTTTTAAGATTCTACTGCAACAATGAGTTACTACAGGAATGTGTCTTCAGCGTGTGTTAATTTGGCAAGCTCCTAACTGAAGTAATTCTATAAAAATTTCTTTAAGAAAAATTTTTATTTTTTAAATTTTAGTTGTAATTTTTGTACGTAACCAAATCAAGTGAAATCAATTTTTCTAGGTACTAGTGATACTGTCAAAATTTATAAAATTACTGTTCGGGAGTGTGGCTAATTTTACCCATGCAACTCTGAAATAGTCCTCCCTTAAACTGCTCACCTTCTGTTTTCATAAAAACAGTCGAGATCACAACTAGAATAACATATATTTTTCAAATATTTTTTAACGCATTTCTCCTTCAAAGGAGCCCAGAAATTCACTTTGTGCTACTAGGTTCAAGTAAGTAGTAACAATGATTTTTTCATTCAATAAAGTTCACAGTAGTTTGGGAGTTATACGCAAAATGAAATTACAAAAACAAGTTACAGGTGTTATCTCCATGACGCCTTAGCTGCCAGTGGTAGGGGTGACGCGACTTTCCAATCGGCTGCGGGTTGGGTTCATGACGTCCTCTCGGAAGCCGCACGGCCGTTGTCGGCTCGCTGGCAAGCATGATTGCTTGACTTTCTCCGCGGTTGGCTACCGGAGTTAGTTAAGTAGGAAGCAGGGTGTCGTTGTGTTTAAGCGGGTGAGCCTATGCGTGGCCTAGCAGAAAAACGAAACGATCCCATATTCTAGCGCTATCCATCGTTTATCGTCTTTCGTTATCTTCTCGTACCCTCTGCAATGAGCCGCTCGTTCTTTGCGACTGGACTACGCACTTTTGAAATTTTATATTTCTTTTTGACGGGGCGATTATAAACAATGCTACTTTAAAAAAAAATGAATAGCGGTTGGTGGTATGGAATATTTTATTTTACTTTTAAAATACATTTTGACGGCTCTAACCTACCATATAGGTCATCTTTGAGATGTGACCACCCATCTCTAGAACTCACCAATTTGACATCACGGGATGCCACGGTAGATAAAGGTGTTTCTGCGTTTTTTGCGAATAAAATGCGATGCGCTAAAACATTTGCAACTTTACTTTAGTCGCTTGGTTTGCCCAAACCACCATAGAGGTAGAAACCCCTAGAAGAGCATAGGATAAAAATATCAAATATTACTCGCCTTCACGTACTAAATGAAGCAGTTAATAGATATTTCAAGAAAATATAATTAACACCCAACTAACCACATGCTAGTTCCTAATAACCTACAGTAGTTACAAACAGTCATTTCAAGATAATATTGTGTCAGATAATTTAGCTCATTATCACCACAGTGGTTTTTCTAAATATCGTGAAGGTCATAACCAGCGAAACAGATGACCGAATTGAAATTAATCTTTAGAAATCAGTCATCCACTCAGCCCCATTTTTTTCTGCATTTTGTTTTGTCTAGAATAGCGCATTTATAATTATATTTATAAGAAGACTGGTTTTACAAGCGGGAAGAGGTCAAAATTACTTGTGTTTTGAAATACTGCGTTGCTTTCGAAGCGTTTACGCTAAGTATTTTTCCCACAAGAAATGTTATTAGACAGTTTTAGTATAGCGTTGCTGGATCTTACGTACGCAATACGCTATAGTATAGCGTACGCTAAAAATGACCTGCTCGGACCGAATGTAGATGTGCGTTACGTTTTCGAGTGAACACCGCGCATGATCATGGTTAAATTTGCTAGAGCCGTAGAATTCCGCGTGCTTATAGCGCAATCGTGCTTCTGGAAAGAAATATTGAAAACGAAAAAGTGTCCAATCATTTTATTTCAGATTAAACCAAGCCACAGCTGCCTCGTCAAGCGCGCTTTGCTGCGGGGTACAGAGGCTACGAGTGCGTAGCCAAATTCGATCACGGAGCCTCCGTCAGTCGTCCCGTGGAAACGGCAGCTTTTATCAATGCTATCCCGGAATGAAATTCATTACCCTGATGTCCAGTGCATAGCGAGAACTTCGGCGATTTATTTTAGAGTCGTTCGTCCGTCGGCGACGAACTGTGGGAATAGGCTTAGCGTTGAGCAGATCGCAGCGTCGACGCACACTGCGAGCGGCGAACATTTCCACTGTGCACTCCTTCAGCTGCAGGGCGATCTGATTCGACCGCGGTAGGTCCCAGAAAGAATCGCCGAGCTGAAAACCACGCAATTTCACGTAACACAGAACTTCGAAAACACCACGTCGCCTTTGCTGCGCCAGTCGAGGCAAGCGCCATCTTGAAACTGCCGCTCTCGTAGGGGTCCGAGATCTCTCGAGAGCGTCCCGCAAGGCCCGCTAGTCAGCAACGCAAAATTCCCAGCGTTGCGTGTGTACGCAATACGCTAGCCCTTCTATTGCGTTCTGCGCATGCGCACTCACGACTCGCAATCTCCTCGCGTACGCAAAACTATAGCGTACGGTCCACTAAAGCTGTCTATTAACTGCAAAGTGCGGCCATATGTCCCGACCCAGCTTCGCTGCTTTCGCTGCCAGCGGTACGGTCACTGTTCACGAGCTTGCCGTGGTCGTGAAACCTGTGCCAGGTGCAGCGGCACTAACCATACTGCTGACGACTGCAACCTCGACTATAAATGTGCAAACTGCAACGCCGACCATCCTGCCTACTCTCGATCTGGTAACCACTTTAAAAAGGAAGAAGAAATACTTGCTCTCAAGGTGAAAGAAAACATTTCCTACCAGGATGCAAAGCGCCGCCTCTCTTTTGACGAGGCGGTGTCCAGCAGAGGACCGGCACCGTCTAAGGTATCGGTGGCGACCCAGGTGTCTTTTTCAGACCACGGGAAGCCACTGCAGTCCTCTACGCCCAGGCTGAAGCTTGCGCTTCCTGGGCATTCTATCTCAGCTGCGAAAGCAGCAGATCCACCTAGTCGCACCAAGGACATAGGTGCCGCAGCCGCGACGGAGGTCACGCCTTTTTGACCTTATTAGTAACGTCCTTCAAATGAACAACAACGCGTCTTAACGGGACTTATACGCATCTTAACGGCGTATCGCTATTTTGCTATTCAACAATTTATTCCGATTGGGGCTTGAGCACATGTCCTGAAAGCCAACCGAAAATCGAATCAAATCTGAAAATTAAAATATCGTTTCATGCTATTTTCAAAATGCGGTACTGCATGTACGTTACAGGTATTTTTGTTGAGGCTTATTTGTGCTTGTTGTAGAATAAAACGCCACGTGTTTGTTTTCTAAAATATTGTGCTGGATTCATTTTTGAACATACAATTTTCTTGTCATTTTTGTACTCTTCTTGGCAGATATGTTTTAACCATACTAAACAAAAGGCAACTCCAACAAAAAGACATGGAAGAACCACAAGCGCGATGTGTACTTCTATCATTTCTCACAAATCCCATATTTCCAGTTCCATTTGCTGATCCAAACGCGCGACTACAAAACAGTATAGTTCTTTGGTAGTCTGCAATCTTCTGCCGTAAATGGTGTAGGGTATTTTGCTCGAATCACTCTGATAAATTCTGTAACCCTGCATGGCAATGCGCAGCCGTTTAATGGAAACACAACTGGCTCTGCAGTCCTATTTCTGTACAGACTCTAATCTGGTGGCTCTGAATTTGTTTTGTCACCTCGAAAAGCACCATCAAGCCATAAAAAGGCTTTTCTGTAAACATTTCTTTGAGAACCATCAGAGTTGCCATGATATTCAAGTCGTGACAAGAAAAAAAGAGGAACTTGGTTTCACGAGTTGCATTTTTAAACCCTGTGATGGCAGTAGCGTTCAATTGGTTTGGTTTCCTGCAGGCTGATATCGTTCCTCAAGGGGTGTAGCAATGTCCCTGAAGAATAGGAAGAATATCGCAGTTTTATGTAACGAACTGGAATTTACAGTATACCGAGCGGAAGAAACATTTATGAGTTATGCAACACGAAAGTTATAAATTCATGACGACTTCTGGAGGAGTGCAAGAAAAATGCTGACTTGAATGATCAGAAAATGAATTTCGCGCTAAAGGTAGAAGTGGCACATGGCACTTTTAATTACGTGGAAACGGCCGTCGTGCTTTGGTTAGAATGATTATTGCCACTCTCAGACTATATGAAAGTATATTTAAAAAACAAGGCACTTCTCTTGGCATTCCAATTGACAGGTTTTCTCGACGTTGTCTGATTTACTCAAAAAGTTTCCTATTTATATATACGTAGAAATGCATATTTTTTAAATGAGGAATTGTGGCAAATAAACATTAAAATATCCATATCTTGCATATTGTAAACTTAAATTTAAATCAATTTAAACTGAGTATTGAAGCACTGCCGTCTTCAATGTGACGGTATATATGCCAGTATCGAGCAATCGGTGCTGCCAACTAAAAGCGGCTCCGCGCATCACATATTGCCGCGCGCAGGGCTGAGAAAGCAACGCTCGGACACGGACCTCTAGAAAGTTCTCGTTTATTCTTGTTCCAGACGTAACTTCTATCATTTATTCCTGCTTTTGTTTTCTAGAAAGTGCTTGTTCATTTTCGCCCAGCGCGCGCAATGCTCGAGCCGCTTTCGCGGAATCTTCGAGATAGTGACGCACTCTAGATAAGAGGCCGCCCGCGACCTTGTCGAGTCAGTTTCGCCTCAGCGTTCGATCTTGCTGCTTCGCCACCTTCGATGCCCGCAACGCTCTGTTATTATCTTTCCTTTTCCTTTTATTTTTGGGCACAAGTTCACCCCATTAAACGTTCAGTTTACTCAGTCATTCGCCACCTCGTCACTTGTCATCCGTGCCATTCTGGTGGAGGTGCGGGGTGTTGCATTCTATGCCCGTTAAACGTACCCCTCCGAAGACATCCCGGCCAAGCGACGTGCTCAGCCCCGGAAGGCTACCCTTCGCCGAAGAAGCCGAAGCCCGAAGAAGCCGTCGTACAAAAGGTTAGTCTCCCGAATTGGGTCTCTTGCACGAGAACCGGAAGAAGAAGATCCCGACCATGACTACCCCGCGCGTCGTCGTCCTGCCCGTCGCACCCCGGACTCCGACGCCTTTCCACGGGGATTTCCACGAGGACATCGAAGACTGGCTGCGACACTAAGAACGTGTAGCCCGCCACAACGGATGGACGACTGAGCAGTGCCTCCACAACCTTTACTTCTCGCTTGAAGGCACTGCGAGGGACTGGTTTGAAAACCACGAAGCCTCCCTCCCCACATGGGAGTCCTGCGTCGCTGAACTTAAGCGAATATTCATTAACCACCATCGTCGCCAGCGAGCAGAGGACCTGCCTCAAACAAGAGTGCAGGGCCCCAACAAATGCTTGACCAGCTTTGTTGAGTACGTCCTGCGTCTAAGTGCCCGAGCCGACCCGGAGGCGGCTGAGGAAAAGAAACTTCGGATCCTCATGCGAGGCGTCAAGGCAGAAATTTTCGGAGGCACGGTTCGTCATTCCCCGACGACCGTCGATGCCTTTGTCAGTGAAGCCACGAACATCGAGCGCGCACTGACGGCCCGTGCAAGCCACTACCACTGACTCGCCGGCGTGCCTACTCCTCCAACCGTCGCAGCTACCCGTCTGGACCTGAGCACCACCGGTGTCAACAGCCTTCGGGAGATCGTCCGGGATATCGTCCGGGAAGAGCTCCGGAAGATCCTACCTGCTGCAGATCGCCCAGCCTCACTCTCACTCGCCGACGTCGTCCGAAAGGAAGTTCACCGAGCCTTCCATCCCAAGGTTGCCGTCACCGCAGCAGCACAGTAGGAGCCAGCCGTGAGCTACGCCGAAATGGTCCGACGAGCACCGCCAGCCCCGCGTCCGTACACGGCGCACCCCCGACGTGAACGTTCAGCGCCGCAGTATCCCCAACACCATGAAGATTGGACGCACGTATGCCCAGAACCAACTGTAGCAAGGAAGACCGACGTGTGGCGCACGGCCGACAGGCGACCGCTGTGTTACCACTGTGGTGAAGCTGACCATGTGTACCGGCGATGCCCCTACCGGCAAATCGGGCTTCGCAGGTTCGCACCGGACGCACCACGCCCAAGGAGCGGAGAACGACATCGAGACATCGAAGAATACCTGCAACGTGCACCGTCTCCAGCGGCCGCTCCATCTCGAGGATACCGTTCGCCATCACCACGACGTCCAGCTTCGCCGATGCACCGACCCCGACGTGAAAGCCTGTCGCCCCCTGCTCCTCGCCGGGGAAACTAGGCACGGCAATGCCGGGAGGTGGTGTTGCCGAAGACGAACGATGCCAAGACCGTTTAAGATCGTCGGAGCTCTCCCACTCTAACGCCACCACGCCCGGAAACGACGTATCTGCAACAATGTCGAATAACCTCAACGTTATCATCGACGGCCACGACGCGACGGCGCTCGTCGTCACCGGAGCAGACTACTCCGGTTTGAGTGGGAGACTCTCTCGTCGCCTTCGGAAAGTTATGACGTCGTGGGACGGGCCGCAGATACGAACCGCCGGCGGACATCTCATCACACCTGTTGGCAGGTGCACCGCTCGCGTTGAGATCCACGGTGAAACCTGCCCTGTGAAGTTCGTCGTTCTGCAAGACTGTTCGAGGGACGAACAGCCTTGCAGAACTGGTTGGTTCCAGGTCGCAACCAACAAGCGTCAGCTGGTTGGTTGCGACCTGGAAACCAACCAGCTGACGCTGCGGAAACCTGTGATGACGTCCGGGGACCAGGAAACAACGTCGGCCGCCTCAGCCGCTGTGCGTGTACTGTCCGAGCACGTCAACTTGCCACCGCGCTCGAGTGTGCTGGCACGGCCGTGGTGCTGGTGCCCGTCGTAACCGAAACGGCAATCTGCGGAGACGCCCTGCTGGAGGGTGATGTTCAACTGCTCCTAGGCAGAGGGATCGGTGTCGCCAGAGGTGTGACGCAGCTCCAAGGTGGACGCACTGCTGTCCTTGTAACGAACTTCCGACTAGAGCCTCAGCACCTTACAAAAGGTGCCACCGTGGGACACATCGAGGAGCTCCAAGACACAACCGCAGTCGCCGCAATCTCTGAAGACTCCCCTTCGTCGCAATACGAGACAGCGTCATCCTCAGAGCTCGACACCGACCCGCTCGAGCCGCTTTCGCCGAATCTTCGAGATAGTGACGCACAGTAGATAAGAGGCCGCCCGCGACCTTGTCGAAGTGAGTTTCGCCTCAGCGCTCGATCTTGCTGCTTCGCCGCCTTCCACGCCCGCGACGCTCGGTTGTTATCTTTCCTTTTCCTTTTATTTTTGGGCACAAGTTCACCCTATTAAACGTTCAGATTACTCAGTCATTCGCCGCCTCGTCACTTGTCATCCGTGACAATATAGAGTAAGCGCATGCACAGAAAGAGACCACACGCTGTCGCGGTAGTGTTTTTCTCAATGCGCGCGTTCTGAAGAAATAAAAACAATTACCGTCGCGTTCCTGAAAGCAGGCCAGACCAGTGCCCGTTACTTATAAAATTCAATCGATTACAATTACGAATTACCGAGCCTCAAATGTAATGGATTGCCGTTACAAATTACTTACAATGAGCACCGGGCACACAATAATGTAGAAACCCTTTTTAACCCCTTTAGTCAGAGCCACAAAATAAAATAGTTTATATGAAAAAAAGGAAAAAACCTGTCAGATTGGAGAGAACATGTTAGGACCTTTAGACACTTTCTTATAAAGATAGAGAGAGAAAGAAGAGACTTGCGAAGGCGGAAATTCTAAAGTGGGATTTACAATCAGAGGCCGAAGAGTCATTGTTAGTTAGGGACAAGAGACCGAATTTTGCAATATGCCTTCACTTTCAAGACACAGGTGTTTCTCTGCGGCGGCTGTTCAGACAGTTGTATGGAAGCGATGTTTCCACGTATCGGTTCTAAAGCATATCGCGTGTGTACTGCCATTCTTGTTATAGTGGTGCCTTTTTTATGTTACCATGTGTTCTTAAGTATAAAACTTGGAAGAAGTCCTCAGCATAGAGTACATGTCACACCTGGAAGAAGGTGCAACAAAAGTTCGATTCCGAGTAAGTCATCACCATCTATATCGAGAAAAGACAAACTCGTCAGTGCGTGCTTTCCGTATGGAACAGACCTTTTGGCGAGCAAGGAATCTTGCGTTTGCTTGAAAGGGTGGACCGGGGAAAGTTGTTCCGTGCCACAGGCCGTATGGGACAGTTATGGTTTCCAAACCTGGTACCGTAAAGGATACATCAAACGTCGTTCCAGACCTCGAACGATCATCAACTCCCTCGTCTTCAACCACGAAGTGGACCTGCTAGAAATTCGAGTGAACGTACTTCACGATGCCGTGGAGTACTTCTTGGTGTGCAAGGCCAACTACACATACTTCGGCGATCCCAAGCCACTTCACCTCAAGTCGAACCTCTCCACCGGCTTTCTGTCTCGCCACCGGCACAAGATCATCAGGCTGGAGGAGGTGAGCACCAGTTTCGTCGCCAACGAAGATCCTTTCGCCCAAGAGAACTACCTCCGCAGCTTCATTTGGAAGAAAGGTCGCCACAAGTTTCCAAAGCTGAGCGACGACGACCTGTTCATGATCTTAGACGCGGACGAGATTCCGAGCAGAGAGGTGATGCTGTTCCTCAAGTACCACGATGGATTCGGAGAGCCCATCTCTTTTGACCTTCGATGGTTCCTCTACGGATTCTTCTGGGAGAAGCAGCAACCGGTGAATGTGGGCGGTATCTGCACCGTGGGATACCTTCGAGAAGTGCTCCACAACGACTCCCTCCTTGTAAGAGATAAGAGGTTTCGAAATATAAACGCGACTATACCGGTGACACGGGGACAATCTGGATCCCCTGGACAATCTCGGGGACAACTCGGGCGTACGCGGGATGGCATTGCTCATGGTGCTTCGATGCGGCCGGAATCCAGGTCAAACTGATATCCGCTCAGAGGGACGACGGTGTGCGCTGGGGAGACTTCGCCGCGAAGCGTGATGTCGGATACATCAACTACCTGAGAAGAACGGGCAGGTATTTTGACGAAAGTCAGTCGCTTCAGAAGGTGGACGGGTACATGGCAGCGCCGTCTTATTTACGAAATGACGTAAAGCGGTGGCGCTACTTATTGTCTGTATAGGTAAATTTAACCCCCTTGCTCGAACTACGAATAGTATGAGTATATTTTGATCCAAGAAAGGACTCTTAGTTTTATTTCTGAGAAGGGTTGACTACTTCGGTTGGCAATAAATGCCTCGAAAGTATAGGGGTTTATGATCCCTGTTTGGTGGAGGCAGTTCTACAGTACATACATGCACACATCACGACCAGCATAAGTCACACGATACAAGGCTGACGAAAGCGTGAGCATCACCTTGGATGGCGTTTGACCGTTTTTGACTGAGCCACCTTTATTATGAGGGCATGCGCTTCATTGCCTCCATGTTCATGAGTCCGGGCCACAGTGTAAGAGATATATAGGTGTGAGCGCCGCGCGATTGAACAAGCCATATAAAGTCCTCTCCGAGCTTTGGCTGCAAGCGGCGTCAGTAGATGACTTTGCGATATGCGGCTAGGAGTAGCCTGTCGCGTGCTTGGTTTCCCGTGCTTCTGTAAGGGAAAAATATGCTTGATTTTTAAGTTGTTTTCCGGGTACGCCGCGTAATGCTGAATTTAGGACTTCCAATACGCTTGTTGCTTAAACGATGCTTCGTAATTCATCCAATGTTTGTGCCTTAACTATCGAAATAACAGTATTATGAACGCATTGAAGTGGAGAGGTTGCTGCCGCGGTGTTGATGCCAGCGCCCGCCAGGGTAATGTCACTGGATCCTGGGAAAGTAGCGCCAAGCTCCCCGTATGGTCGCCATTCTGGTTCATGGAATGAGTAGTTTCTCTTTCACCTTTTCATTCTTGGTGAGCCGACCTAAATTCGCTGGTGAGGGGTAGTTTGATAGAGACGTTTCGTGAATGATGAGAGTTTGTTATCCACACATCGACGAGACAAGCGCGCATCTTCGAACTGCCACGACATGCGGCACCGGTGCTCGGCGGCATTGCAAAATAATCTTCCCGTCTTGAAAGGCGCACTGACAGGGTATTGTATGCTCGCCGAGGTTTTTAGTTGTACATGACATATGAGAGCCCAACTACCCAGAAGACAATTTGCGGCTCGAAATTCGGTTTCTTTCCGTTCGAAAACCGCCGATCAAGAACTAGCCGGTTCGAGTCTCGCTCACTCTCTTTTTCGTGGTCACGGACCGTTTTCTAAGGTTTCGACGCGACCACCAATTTTGATTAAAGTCTTTGTCACTGAAGGCACACACTCAATATTGAAAGTAGAAAAAAAAACATGAAACGCATTTTTTGTGCCTTCTAAGAAACTGCAAATATGTTGATTGAAAAAAAAAGTTCCACGGAGAACCGGAAGCATTATGTGCGTGCGTCGTTGTATCCTGGGACTCACGGGGACGGCGATGGCAGCGGACGATGGGCGTGGGACCTCTGCTTGAGAACTGTCGCTCGCGGTACCGGCGAATTCTGTCTGCCTTTAAAAGAGAAATTTGGGACTGGCCCAAAAAATTGGTATTCATTCCGTACAACACGCCCGACCACCAAGCCGATTTGCACGAAGACGTCGCCGAGCCGTCGCTCCCTTCTCGTGGCTGAAGATATCGCTCGCGCAAATGTCAAGCACGAAGTGTGTACTTCGAGTTGAATGTGCACGCGTATGATTTCTTTACTAGGTGCGAATGTCGCCAATGCGTGGTGCTTCCCGACTTGGACCCGGTAGTGCTTTTGCTGGAGGAAAATCGGCAGCAAACTTTTCAACTTACAGTTTACCGGCAGCATTATTACTGAAGACAGAGTTCCCCCAGTAGCTCAGTGGTAAGCCGCCCGCTTCACGCGCGGTGGTACCGGGTTCGATCCGCAGTGAAAGCGTAATTTTTTTTTTTTTTTTCATTTTACGATGTTTACATTTTTTTTTACAATTATCAGTGAAGAAACAAACACAAAATAACAAAACTGAGTTTTAAAGTCGATGCACACATTTCGGCGTGAGCTCAAGATGCTGATTTGGGGCAGGAGGATGTAGACGGTTGCGAAAAGCGTTTACTCCAAGCTTGGGCACATAGTATCGTAAAATCGCAGTCGACCACAGTCAAGCGTCAAAAGAACAGCCTATCGTCGCTTGCGGCTCACCAATTCGCGTCTTCAGAACGTTGCTCGCCCTTCCGCGGCGGAAACGGGAGCCTGCTAGCGGGAGTCCACTGATTCTCTCGCGCAAGTCTAACGGCGGTACTGCTTGTGGTCATGGCTGGTGTACAGCCATATCTTAATGCAAAGACCACTTTTATTTTCTCAACGTAGCGCTGCAGCTTGTATGAGTTTGAGCCTTGGTGTTTCAACGGTTTTCCTAAGCCAACGAAACTAGCTGTAGCGAACACAGTAAGCGGGTGGGCATTCCTTCGAACTGGAACGGCTGAAATTGACCTAACGACATGTGCAAACGTCCCAAGAAAATATACCATGAATTGTTTTGTAAATAAATAATAAAAAAAAGCAACGAAATCCTCCCTCTCTTCTTCGGTGCACTTGGTCCAAAAGGATCAGCGGTTAGCTTGGACGTCTTGTCGATTGTCAAATGCCATGAGTTTGATAGCACCATATGCTTTCCCACACTTAGTGTCATTTTAAATGAATTTGTTATCCTAGCTAGACAGATTCCATTCATTTTAGACTATTTTTACATTAAACTTGGTAATTAAAAATGCTATACTTTGTACCTGCCATGGTAGTTTGCTATATTTGGATTACCTTAGCTATTCTCGGGTTTTAAATTAAAGCATATGCGAGGAGTGAACTAGTGATTAAAAAACTAGCTATTAAGATTTCTTAATTTTATCATCACTGACACAAATTTTGATAATTCATACCCGCAATACAAGCCACAATCACAAAAATATGCAATTTAACCTAGTAGCCTTTACAGAGAAGTATGATGATTTACCATATGAAAACGTTGGCTTCGTTATCAATATATTCATAAATACAGTATGTTATATGTAGTACTCGAGCTGGTCAAAAATTTAGCCCGCCGAAACCAGTGGCCGGGATGGTCTAATCGGTTAAATGGCAACTCCGGTCAAAACCCAAAATAAAATAAATTACTGGTATCGCTGTAGTGACACAAAATATGACCCCAGCCAAAATATTACGTCCTTGGGACGTCGCATTCTCAACTAATGCCGATAATAAAAATGCGACCCGCCGCGAGCCGCTGCTTCTTAGCGGGCGCCAGCGGGTTGCCGACCGCTAATGCAGCACTGGGCCGTGAGGTCAATATCGTTCTCTTTTTTTCCTCCGGTCCGGGTGTTGCGCGGAGTGCGCTTCTTTGAGCCGCTACCCCTGCTACTTCGGCTTGGGATTGAAGTGTTTAGCCGTTGCTTTTATCTGTAGCCCGTGTAGCTTCGATATAGCCTTCTGTTTATTTGCATGTGAGGACTCCAAGACTCGTTTTTGCGAGCGAGCAACTCGGTGCGCCCAAGACTTTCCAGCTGTTCCTCGAAAAATGCCGAGTGCAACTTGTAGCGCTGTGGGCTGCTCAAACAACCCACTGCGCCACATGGAGCTGCTTTTTCACAAGTTTCCAACGGACCGAAAATAGGAGAAGGTGTGGGTGGACGCGTTTCGACGAGTGAACTTTGGATTTCGGCTTTTACGCACCCGAGGAAAAATGAACAAAAAAACAGACGTGTAAAGCCCATCACACGTGTGTTCGATCACCGCGGCACGCTCCCGAGAGCCTCGAAGCTTCGTGTCTGGGACTGACCCGCAGCGCGAAAGCGAGAGGGCCCTCAGTACTGTGCGTCACTGGCAGCGCGGCGTAGAGCAACGCCGCTCCATCCACGGAGCCCCGATGACAATTTAGGCCTGGCGACGAGTACGGAAGACCGCACAACAAGCGATATCCGCCGAGTACGGCACCGAACGAGTTCACTCGCTTTCCAGTCGCTAGCTTTTGGGTATATGAACTAACTCTTGCTACATATGCTGGATAACAACCACGTATACAGATTTAAAACAAAATCAACTTACCTTCTATCCTTACACGGCTAGCGCAACAAAGGTAGGTGCCGCTCGGCCTGCCTACTCGTTGAACGAGAACGATTCTGACGTCAAGTTCACATAGCGGCTGATTTCCAGCGTTGCCGGGGCCTCGAGAAGCTAGTTTCGGTTTGGTGGCTGCTCCCCAAACGAAACTTTGAGGTGTCGATATCCTTAAAACTACGCACAATAAAAAGAAACAATTACACCTTGCAATTTAGGGACGCTGGCTGCACTAAAAACAGTCATAATCCCAAAATCAAAAGCATGGACCGGAAAATCAAAAGTATGGCTTTCGCCCCGGACAGGCGAAAGTTGCGGGTTGAATCCCCGCTCCTGGCCCAATTTTTTGCCAGCTCTCTTTTCTTTTCCATTTCCCTAACCTTAATACAATAAATTCAATAATCACCTACTTTATATAGAGGGTGTTTCAGAGAACTCAGACCAAACCGCTCCTGCGAAAACTACTCATCGCATAAAAAGAAGGCTTGTGTCGTTTTGGTCCTGGGCCAGGGGCCCATTTAGGAAAATTATCAAAGACTGGGATAATTAATATGCTAATTATTTTTTCGTAATTAACTTTTTGAATGGTGTGTTTAAGGGCATGGTTTCAACTAGAAAATTGCTCACCATCATCAAAAAACACTAAATCAACAAATTGCAGGACGATAGAAGGCACGCGCACCATTTAACGGCTTTCTGAAAAACCGCACAAATTCGCCGGGCTTTTAAGTTTCGGTTTACTATCGGAGGGCATCTCGGCCCCGGCGGCACAGCGCCCCGTGGAGAGATAGTGCGCAACCAACCTCTGCTGCGCCGTCATCGCGCGGAAGCAATTGCCTAGCGGGAGCAATTGCCGTTTTGCGGGTGGCGCGGTTTCTAGTACCTTGCATGTAATGTTACCTTTCTTTCCTGTAGTTCTAAATTGTTTATAACGTCCATTCTTCAATCCTAAAAAAGCTTTGACTACGCGGTCAATTCTAGTCAAAAGGTCGTCATCCTGGCATATCCTTATCAAAATAGCTGTCAGTGAGAGTCGCGCTCGCGACGCTGTTGATATGTCATGGTGGCAGAAATTGGAGCCTTCTTTAAACCAATTTGTACTTCAATTTATGGACGCGTTTGCCATATCTGTCAGATTACATGGGCCCAGTAAAGAATGCACGAAAATTAAAATGAAGTGGTATGTAACACTGACAGGTGCGCAACTTTCTGGGTGAATGCAAGATGATGCAGTGGGCATGGTTATGCGCTAAAAAAAATTTTCCGTCAAAGAGTACATTTTTATATTGTATGTATTTGTGAAAATACATGGCAATTGTATATATTATATGTAAATTATATGTAGTGTATGAAAAAGCTATTCTTGCCCGGTGTATATTATTTCAAGGTTTTCAGTGACTCCTTTTGCGGTTTTTGGAATTCTTAGATGTCAACATTTTCTTCGATACAGTTCATTATTATTTATTATATGAAATACTTATATGTATTAAATAACGGCTTAGATATTGTCGTTTAGAGTGATTAAAACGCTGTGTGAAATACTAATACAAACCGGCTTACCGTGGTTTTGGGGATACTTCGAACGTATGTCGCCTTTGGGTCATCCTTCAGGCGCTCACTGTATCGGCCTTTGAGATATTTCCCGAGTTATAGCATAGTTTGTATACCCCGTTGCGTAAGTTTCCCAAATCAAAGCTTCCAGATGTCGCTGTTTCAATTCGTGTCATTATGATAAGTCATGAGGGGCGCCCGATCGCCATGTCAGAAAATTCCAAACACAAGGTGGCGTTTATGAACTTCGGACTTCTCCTGTGAAGCTTCATCGCCAAAGCCATCATGTGATATCAACAAGGTGTAAATAATTTGAGCCCAAGGATGCAACATGGTTTTTTCCTGTTTAGGAGAAAACAATAAGTTATGTTTAAAAAGAACGTTCAAGGCAAAACATTCCCAAAATTTGAAAAAAAAAGAAGAAGACTATCATATTGGCCTAAATTTACCGTAATGTCTCTGGTTGCGTTTTAGAATCTTGACCTAACACTTAGAAATGAAAGTTCACGAAATAGTTTAATAAATTGTAGGAAAATGATATGCCTTGCTCTATAACCTGGTTGTCTTTGTCATTGCTTTATATTATATGGTAATATTTCAAATTACAGGTTAATTCTTCAAATTACTATTTCGTTGAGGTCACATAAAGCTATCTAGTCTAACAGAATTCTACAACCAGGAAGTTAAGGGGGAGCTCAAGAGGTCCTTGAGTTTGAACAAACAGTAAAATTGTATCGTAGGCACTTTAACTATTAACTCTCTTAAGTTTTCTTTCGATCATATTAATAAGAGCAACATAGCACTCATGTAAAACTTCGATGTAGACGAACACTACCTCGACAGAAGCCTCAGCACCTTGATCGCACCGTCATCAAAATCAGATCGATCGAAGCCTGAGATTGGGCCCGAGTGCTGTGTCCGTGTTCGTCTAGCGCTCGTGCCCAATCAGCGCGTTGCAAGATCGGGCTCGGGCCCAATATACAAGTTAGCGCGACCCGACTCTGATCACGTTTCATGAAGGAAGAGTGGAGCGTTCGGAGGCTTTCTTTACTCTAGTTGGTATTGGGCAGACCTATGGTCGCGAAGCGCGAGAGCGGAGAGACGAAATAACAAAAGCGACGTCATCAGCGGGATCAGATAGCCCTTGCTCGTCACTAAGCTGGCTTGGGGATGCCGACGATGACGTCACGACGTTCTGGTCAAATAACAGGCGTCCGAGAGAATATCCGCCTACCCGGCGACAAATGCAGTACATATTTTTTCCAAAATAAATCTGGTTTACGTTTACTTCTGCCCAAGGTAGGTGCGATAACTGAATACGCGGGACAAAAACACCTAGACGTCCGCTCCTAACACAGATTTCTTGAAAAGTGATGCAGCTTCCTTTTAAGTCATGCGTTAGTATTGCAGCAGAAAATAATACGAACCCGATCTAATATTATTTTTACATTGGCCGTTTCATGTACTGCTATACTAAATCTAAATTTGATTTCGTGTAGCATTACGATTACGATAATATTCAAGTAAAATGAGATAGTGCTTCTCGTTACAATTCGTCCCTGTTGAAACCAAAACATAGCCACATGGAGGGGCATGATTGTAATAAATAAGAGACTGAAGCGAATATCCTCGCACATTTTATTGCTTAGACGAGATGGCATAACATTTTTTTGTTCGTTCACAGATTAAGCTATCAAAAAATAAAAAAGGCTGCGATAAATACAAGCAAGAAAAAGAGAAAGAGGGAGAGAGAGAAAGTGAGTTAAAGCCACAGTATCATCAACACCACAAATGCTGCTAACCCAGCACAGATATTGCCGATAAGAAGAGCCACCAGTTAAAAGAGCGAGCAGTCACGTGACAGCCGAGAAAAGTTGTCCAGCGAATCAAGAGATCCTGCGAATTATGATATAAGATATAGATCGAAAGATCTAATGATTTAATAATGGTTCAAAAGTCAACTGCCTCGAATATTTGCCGTGCCTGACATACGTTTTCTTCGAGGGAATGTCGATTAGTCAGAAAATTAATTTTTCTCGGATCAATTTCTTTGCTGTTACATTTTTTTTGTTGACAAACAGGGTTGCCGTAAGACACTAGTTCGAGTTCTGAATTATGATGCTCGTGTGAAAACACCTGAAGACGCATTTGTTCTGAACGTTGTTGTGTGCATGTGCATCCAGTGTGCGTGCGTGTGGACGTGTATCCATGTGTGTATTTGTATTTGACTCTAGTCTTGATATGCTGTAGGGGTGTTTTTAATAAGTAATCTGCTAGACACAGCTCCAACTTTTTAAGGCATATAAGTACCACTAATATGTTAACCGACTGATTAAAAAAATGTTTACTTCAAATTATATGTAATCCCCTTTTTATTATTACTATAGTTACGAATTCCGGGACAATAATATTAATTGCACCGCTACCAAATCTGGACAGAAAATGCCAACACATCTGGAAACTTTCAGGGCATCTTTGCTACTAGTAATACGCTCAATATTTTTTAGTAGATTAAAATATTACTATGCCTTTTATTAGTAAAATGCGCGTTCTATTTTCTTGTACTACAAATGTACACCAACATCTCAGAAGTCTATCTGCTTAGACTGCACCTTTTCGCTGTTAAGACATATTTTATGTAAAACAAACAAAATTGCTCCACTTCTTGCCATTTTAGCGCCACTGTGTTATTAATGTGTGATCGACCTACAAGGATTGTTCGTCATTGTATAAATGATAGGTCTTAAAATTCCACGATCGTCAAAAAACACGAGCAGTGAGGGAGAATGTTGACGGGTAATTTACGCAGATAATCAATAAAATGGGATCATTGATCCTTCCCCGCGGGACGCCAGACCTTACAGTGCATGTCTGATACTTCAGATTATGATAGAAATGTGGTGCGATTAACGGAGAATTCAGAGATCCAGCTGTCAAGAAGGTGCTGAATCATATGGTATTTTGCTACGGTTTGTTCAAACTAATTGACAAGGAACCTGGTCGAATAACTTAGGCGTGTCATTGAAAATATGGTAAGTTTAAGCATTGCAATCTAGACTTCAATAAGCCTCCGAAATGCATAAGGCTGACAGTGTTTCAAACTGGTATAACTGAGAAAATCCGTTTCAATATTCAATTAGAAGGTTCTCTGAGCCTAAGAAGTTCATTTTTCGTGATTATAGTACACCATATAAAGGTTTAGACGGAGCACAAGTGAGAGAAATAGGGTGGTAATTACTGATTAGATGGAGCTCACCAGTCTTGTGGATTTATATTAGGATATTCCAATCACACAAAATTTTGAGGAACCCGTGTAACTTCGAGACTATGTAGCACGGGATAGTAGAGGAGTTGTCTATAAAGTTTATTAGTACTTCTAAATTATTGTGCTTATTTTATGAACTACAGGATAATTTCAGCTGCTTCACGGCCTGCAGTACAACAGTGTCAGCAATTACGATGAAATTCATATGAAGGCGATAGAACCGGCATGAGTCAGGACTTGTTGACATGTTATTGCGTTATCACGATCCCGTGTAATAAACGCCTCTTCCCAGACGAGGAGCGGGGAGCAGACAACCACGCAGAGGCTGCCGACGAATGCTTTCGCCGCACGTCAGCGCACCGTTCTGGGTGGCTGCTCGGCCGCGGCAGAAAAGAACGGCGGTCTGCGTCTTGAAACATTTTCCGAGTTTTATTATTCTTTGAATTATCACAAACTTTCTCTTCGCTATATCCGCGGGAGTCGCTCAATTTCATTTGCTAAAAGCAGACACAAATGCATGCATAAGTCTAAACGGGAATGAGAAATAGTAATTGCTTCGCGTTAGCCGCTATTTCATTATAGCCGCCTTCGTTATCAACGGTTGCAGCATATGTCTTTCTTTGTGCTCCAAAGGGCTGGATAGTAGAGATCCAATATGATGAAAACATGGTCACGGAAGTGACGTCTCTTGAGGCGTACACCAATGACGCGGCGAGCAGCTGTCGTATCAGTCACGGAAGTGCCGTGGGCTCGGTTTTTCTCTTGTTCTTATTTTCTTTCGTTCCATTTTTTTTTTTTTTTTTTTGCAAGCGTAAAGCAATGACACGTCAAACAAGCTATCGCTTCAGCCACAGAGCTGCCGTCGGCTCCATAATGATTTTGTTTTATTATAAAAACTGGTTTCTTTCTTTGTGTTTGCACCAATGATGCGGCGAACATGCTATCGTATCAGCCACGGAGGCGCCGTTGGGTCCTTTCATCCACTGCTTTACCCATTGTGTACTTATTCCCAACAAAGCTTCGTATTGTATGATTGAAATGGCCCCAGTAGCGCGCCCAGGTTTCCTGCGTCGGATTACTTCGCACGCAATTCCGCATATGTGCCTCGGAGATGGCGGCGAGGGGGGCTGCAAATTTGTCTCTAGATAATTCCGAGTCACGGGCATTCTCTTCTTGCGCACCCGGCATCGTCGTGCGGCACGAGCCCGTTGACTTAGCTCCAGTTGCCACAAAAAACACATCTGGGATGAGTGAACAACGACACTGCGCCTGGGAATTTTCCAAGGTGAAATCCACTGCTATTGGAGATGCAGCATTGAGGCGCGGACATTTCCGACCACTTTTCGAGCGAGCCTCCGTATTGATTAATTTTTCTATATTTAGAAACGAAGGAAGAGGAGGAGATGAGAGTATGTGGCGACGTCAAAATACCAAGTTTATTTGGAACGACTATTGGGTAGATGCAAAGCTAGCTGCCTTTGTCTCTACTAACCGTTCGAAAGCGAAACGAAAGCGTCGGACAAAAGCGTTCGGCATTCGAGCGCGTTCGAACAGTTAGTGGGGACGAATGTAGCTGGCATTCCATATACCAACTGTTTATTGCACCACAACTCGGCGTTCTGGTGCCCAGGAACGCTCTCATTTCTTCCTCTCGTTCAGTGTCTATGGGGCATTACAAGCGCGCGACAAAACTTTTGCGCCACGATGGGGCTTCCTAGCAGAAGCATATCGCATTAAACACAACCAGACTCGCGGAGACTTCCTGTGTAGCGGTCAACTTTAGTTTAGAACAACGCTATACAATTCGTTCGATTCCATAGTCGGCACTTATTTTACTTCACGCAAGACCTATAATTTCAGAACAGCGATCCGCTTCTTGTGCCAACGGAAACCACCGCGACTGCAGAGGGCATTATGCACCTTAAGCGGAACACAGAACCGGAACCGAACAAAATATCAAACTGCATGCTTCGCAAGTTGCCTAAAAACAAACAAGACGAATTGTTCGAATATATTAGCCAGGTAAGGGCTACAGAAGAAATGACATCGACATGAAAAGAAGCTAATCTGGTGCTCCCTCTTAGACTTGGGAAAGATCCCAAAACACACGCCAACCTCAGACCTATTTTTGACATCGTGCGACGGCCAACTGCTGAACAAGTTGGTCCTCAACCCCTGGAATGCCACCTCAACAAATATCCCTCATTTCGTCCCCACCCTTGTCGGCTTCCCCAAGAACGTGAGGACACAGGCCGTCGGAAGACGTATTAGACAGTAGGCCTACGATACCCCCAGCACTGCACAACTCCGAACGATAGTGGTAGTAGATATAAAATAAGCATTTGGCAATGTCACTAACGAGGCAATTCCTACAAAGCCTCATGAAATACAACATGGCTTCCACATGTTCCGCTATATCCACAACTATCTCTAACGTGGAGCAATTCGCTTCATCGATCACGACGGCCAACCGTTTAAGCCTCACCCCTTTGCCACAGGGCTCTATTCTTTCATCCACACTCTTCAACTTCGTAATGAACAGTCTCCACCATAAGCTAGCACAAGTTCCACAACCCTGCCTTGCAATTTACGCGGAAGACATCACGCTATTGAGCACAAGCAGCCAAGGCGTGTAGGAAGAATTCTTCTGAGAGGGCTGGACATCATACAAGAAAACGCGAGGTCTACCGGCCCACAGAGCACCCCGGGAAAATCGGAGTTCACAGTCGTCTTCAACCACTTTCACAAGACCACCAACGATTACTAAGGTCTCATCTCTGTCCAGGTCAACGGGGTATTCCCATCCCCCGCAAGCCACACATCCGTATATTGGGATTTATTCGGTAACAGGACGGCCGCAGTGCTCAGTACTCTACTCATCTAGCCAAACAGATTAATAAATTCAAAACATGCCCTTCAGTCGCTCGCCAGAAACAAGGCATGAAGGAACATGAGTTGCGGAAACACTTCGAAGAAACTGTATGCACCCGCATCATATCTGCATATCCATACCTAATCTCTCCAAAACACAAATTATAAAAATTGAAACAGCACTAAGCAAAAGTCTACGAACCAAAGACTGGATGCCCAACTACTTACGAAACACTGGGATCGAGGAAGTTGCTCTCCATAATACACAAAGGTGAAAAGGGCAGACCATCACGATGCCCAAAACCATGGCCTCATCATTCCACACCAAGACAGTATCAATATAGCAAGTCTCGGTTATTCCAAAGAGAACCTTACCTTTATCCCCTTGAGTCCTTTTACCTGGGACACCACAGCCCGCATCGCAGTACAACCGATCCCCAAATAGATAAACCAAACAATCAACGAAGAAAGGCGTCCGGCTCGGGTCAACCACTTACGGGAGCCATCGCACGACACGTACTACACTGACACCAGGCACACGAATCATATCACAGTTGCATCACTCGGATCACGAAGTCACGTCGTGCTCCGTCATAGAAACATAAAGCGCCCTACACGCCTTCGCGAAAACCGATTCCCGACTACCTTCAAAGACCCCTCAACTCACATGTGCAAAATCACCTCCATCTTCGCGTCCTCCTGGGGTGGATACCGGGCCGTCAGCGTATGGACAGCAATGTACGAGAGCATGCTCTCGCTAGCGATACACCCCCGCCGGTAACCCTCCAACATGGACCAAGATCTATAACTCCAAGTAGGATGCAAAGGGCAAGACTGCCAGCTGTAAACATAGACCGCGGCCAGCTTCTTTGATTATCCTACATACTCTCAGAACGTGACGCCGCTTGCTTCTGCCAAGCTCAAACGCACTACTTACCGTGTGACATGTTTCAACACGACGTACATAAACGCCCAAATATTCCCTTCCATTTCGCAAAGGGTGCCCCGATTATGAAGATACTTGGACGTGGTCTTGAGCCATCGAATCACTTTATATTTGCCTCCCCACCCTCCTTCCCTTTCTCATTTCCCACGCCTGGCGGAGCTGGACTGGTTCACATCCGGAATTCCAAGCCAGGTTGCTGCCACGCCTGGCCGAGCACATTCACGGCATCTTCCATTTTGAACGGATACAACCGTCGACGGGACCAATGCAGGAGGCTTCCATACTCTTCCCCAAACACACCGTCAACTAAATACAGACACCATTCCGATCCAAATTATGCGAATAAAGTATATTTGTTTCTCTATCTCTCTGAATCTCTCTTCCTCTCTCTTTTTTTTCTAGTATAACATTGACAACGAGAACTGGGTGCTTCCCCGTCAGATTCTACAATGACCTGTCCGGGTCATATTTTTGATATTTATGCAAGAGAGAGAGATATATGGCAAAGCCATGTTCTTAGTAGGAACATTCAGCTATATGTTAACGCCGTAGGTATAATGTTTCTAGAGATATAAAATTGAGAAGCTCGAGGCATGGAGATCGCCTAGATTTTACCATGTTAATTTGCGCTGTCCCACCAAGGCAAGCACGTGGGGTTTTTATTTATTATTTATATTTGAGACAATTGAGAACAAGCACGTCAAATATTAAAAGTTATAATGGTATGTTTCTATAAAAAAATTCAAAACACATGAAAAAATACATTTTATTGACATTTTTACAAATTATTTCCCTACTAATATAATAATGCAGAATGTCACAAAACATATCTTGACGTGCGTCCTGAAACTTACCTTACGAATATAGAGCAAATATTTGCTTAACCATCATTTCAGGTTTGTAATTAACGCAGAAGCAAAAGTCATTTCTCTAAAAGTAGCAAAGTCGCATGTTTATATTAAAACAAATCCTATATCATTTCCTTTGCGCTCGCCTTAACTCCTTGCAGTTACTTGAACTAACTTGTCATAATATTGAGTAACATACGACCTATATTGACTACCACATGAGAAAAGCGACGACAAAGTTTCACTCAAATTGTGCTAGCTTTTCTTCGTTGTAGGTGCTTTGCCGCATGACGTCGGCTCCACAGAGATATTCCCTAGAATCGGCGCACTCTACGACGGTGCCGCACTATTGCAGAGCGTAGAAAGTCGTCACACTTTAAAACCATAGGACTAGAAGGAATTAAAAAAGAAAAACGGACAACACAACACAAAATCTAAAGAACAGCTGAGTTTATTCGACCACACCAAAACCAAGCAAAAACAAATCAAGAATGCAGAACATGACGTCGCGAAGATTGGACGAGATGTGGCTCGACAAGCTAAATCACAACAACCCTAGACACCCTTCCGAAAACAAGCATCCGCCGCAAAGCACCCGCGAAGACAATCCCCGCCAAGACTACAAGAAACGGACCAACTTTCTAATCTCAGGGTGTTAGATTGTGATGTTTCCTGACCAGCTCGTTTCCCTGCGTTCACTTTTGTCAGAGTCATACTGTCCCAAGCATTGTTTTATCTTTCTGTTTCTTTGTGTTGCCTTCTAAAGGACCACCTCCTCCTCTTATTTCCTAAGGAGTGGCGCTAGACGTCACCGCTGCCGGCAGTTGAGAACAGTGTGAACGACATATTGCCTTGAAACTCAAGCGCGCACAAAAGGAAGGTCAGTCACCACGTAACAAAACGAAGGTCGTAGTATGAGGGGGGGGGGGGGGGGGGGGTTCCTATCTTGGTCTTCAACATTTTGAGGCGCAAAAAAAAAATACATCGGCTTACCACTTCAAAGTATCGGCGTGTAGCGTAACGCAAAAGGAGTACAGTGAGATGCTGGTAACCACAAGAACGTTTTTAGATGTTTTGGTTCAACCACGCTAACCAAACATTTGGAGCCTAAAAATAACCATTCAGAAACTCTCAAATTAACATTTGGAGAGAACATCAAAAAGAAGACTTCCGTCACTTTGTTTACGCGGTGACTGACCTTCCTTGTGTGAGCGCGTTAGTTTCAAGGCAATATGGCATTCATACCGTTTGCAACTACCGGCATCAATGACGCCCGCCGGCACTGATTTGGAAATAAGAGGAGTGGCTGGGACTTTAGAAGGCAACGCAAGGACACAAAGATAAAACAAAGATTGGGTCAGTATGACTTTGTGAAAATGAACGCACGCAAACGATCTGGTTAGGAAACATCATAATCGCACACCCTGAAATAAGTTGGCTGGTTCTCGTAGTCTTCATGGAGATTATCTTTGCGGGTGCTTCGCGGCGGATGCTCATCGTCCGAAGAGTGTCTAGTGTTTTGTGCATTTAGCCTGTCAAGCCACCTCTGGCCAAATCTTCGCGCCGTCATGGCTTGGTCGCTTGGTCGCTTGGTCGTTTTTTTTTTCTTTTTTTTTTGTTTCTCCTTTTTTTTTTTTTTTTGATGCGGTCAAATATATTCGGCTGTTCTTCATATTTTGTATTGTGCTGTCCGTTTTTTTCTTTTTTTTTTTTATTCCTCATAGTCCTTCGGGATTAACGGATTGTACAGGCCTTTCCGGTTCTAGGAAATATCTCTTTGAAGCAGACGCCGTGCGGCAAAGCCCCTGTAGCAAAGACAAGCTAGCTCAATTTGAGTGAAGGTTTGTTGTCACATTTGTCACCTGGAGGTCACATGCTACCAGTGTGTCGAACCGAAAAAAATACGGGTTCGGTTACGGTTCGGGTTCAGGTAAATTTATTTTGTTCCGGTTCAGTTCCGGTTCGATTAATTCGATCCGCGAACCGGTTCGCGAACCGGTTCGGGGCGCTGAACCGGTTCGCGAACCGGTTCGGAAGTTATAAATGACAAAATGCAACATCAAATTAAATTACAAATAAAACATCTGAAATCAGCACATACGGAACGGGATATATCGTAGTGTAAGGCTCAGGGATTTCTACCAGGAATGGTTTCTTTATGTGCACTCAAAGGTTACCTCACCGACGTTTACGCATTCGGACTTCACCTAATTGGGTCCGGCGCAGTAGCTGTAAAATCCGCGACCTCCTTACAAACCCACTTACAAGTAGAACTCGCTAACTATCCCGCCACCTCGGCGTGTAAGCAATTGAAGGAACAGTGGGGAGAAAATACAGCTTTCTTTATTTGAACTAGCCTTCGGTAACTCAAATTAGACGCTTAAATAAGTTTTCATTAAACAAGATACGGAATATGAAAAACACTTCACCGAACGCAACGCCAGAAGGACGTAATAGGATAAATATTAAAATAGAAGAGTTCGCTGTCTCACAAATATGTTAGCTTCTAAGTGCCTATACGAAACCGGATGCATTATTATCAAACTCCACAGCCTTTTCTTTTCTCATTCCGATGGAAGCAAGCTTCAAGAACTCGCGCAGTCTAGAAACGTGTTATGAAATGAGTACATAGCAGCATTTAGGATTTACGAGATTGTAGGAAAATGAAATCCCGTGACGCGATTTTTTGTTGTTTTTTTTTGCACAGCCTTCCAATTCTCTTTCTTCCGTGCAAGCCGCGACCGGCGCAATACTGGTTCCTATGTCAAGATTCATGGATGCAGCGTTTGTCAAGATTCATGGATGCAGCGTTTATATTCCTAAGACTGAGTGGAGAAGAAAAATATGTAAGCGAGGTGTGTGTCAGTTGACGGCACTTAAAAAAAAATGGCATTGATAGCACATTCATTGTCAACAGCGCGTGGCCGAACCGTTTTGACATGAGCCGGTAACCGTTATTTTTTTCCCGGTTCAGTTCCGGTTCGGGTTCATCGCGATAACAATATAACGGTTCGGGTTCGGGTTCAGTTCCGGAAAAAATACCGGTTCGGTTCCGGTTTTCGGTTCGGTTCGGTTCCGGTTCGACACCCTGCATGCTACATAATATTTTACCATCACAAGTTATTTAACGTTACGGCAAAGTGTTAAAAAGAGAGTTTATAGAGAATAAAGATTGTCTTTTTTATTATTGACGTTTAACTTTGATACTTTAAGAGAAATAACGTTTCGGCATTAATAAAATATCTACAATGATGGCTAAGATTAAATTTTATATATTTTCGTAAGCTACGCTTCAAGGTGTACATCTTGATATATTTTGGGACGTTTTGCATAGAGCTGTTTGTTGATAAATCATTTAGAAATGTGTCTCTAAGACATATTTGTTTTAGGTGTTCCGTAATTTGTTTCGCATAGAAATATATTAAGGTGTTTTTTTTTGTTTTTTGTTTTTAATTTGGTGTGCGCGTTGTAAATTGTCCATAAAAACACTGAAAAAATACCTACATGCCTGTTTTAGTGTGACATTGGTGGCTCTGCAAATTACCATAGTGAAATCTCGGCAACGACTACGCCTCGAGCTTCTCATTTTTATGTCTCTCGGAAAACATACTACGGCGTTCACAGATGGCTGAATTTTCCTCCCAAGATCATGGCTTTTGCGTACATTTCTTACAGAAATATCAAAGATACGACCCCGACAGTCGTTCTACGATCTGACGTGGAAACATCAACAGCGGACGTCATTTCAAGTGTTGGGAAGAGCTTATACAGATATCGCTGTAGAAAAATGGCGTAGCTCTGTGCTAACGCTCCCGCTTCAAACGCAGTGGACCCAGGATCGAATTCCTAGAGACGTGGCCGATATTTTTCAAGCAGTTGGCAACACGGGACCAAGCCGGAGGCAGTAGTATGGAAACGAACAAACGCCAGGTGACAGACCCAAGCTCTTCGAGACTTCCACCTGGCATTTGCCGCCGGCTCCATCAAAGTCTCGCACCTCCGCTGAAGGCTGGTGTGCATTTTGCCGGTGCACCTCTCAAGACACGGTGGCACCGTGTTCCCGAACACGCCACCACGGTAGGCCACGCAGCCATACCTTAAGACTATTCTGCCGTCGCCAGCACCCAGAGCGCCCACCAAATCAACGAAGTGATATGTGTCTAAGCGAGCTCTCAAGTTTATTTTAGCATTACCTCCGTAATTGTGTAGAGCTACATCTAGCTCTCTCTGCGAGGGCACCTCAATTCGCTGACTGACTCGCCTAACCCGTCAACGAACTTCCGAAACTCTGTTAGCGGTTTCCGCGACAATCAGAACAGGTAGTACTTGTCTTGTAATATATGTTATCAGAAATTTACAATCACTAGACGAGGCACCGCTGGACCCCATGGTACAGAATTTCGCCTTCCTGCAAAGCCGCGGCTCTTATGAGTCAATAAATTGTTTTTAATTATTTTATTAATGAAATATGTAATATTATAATTATTATTATTCATTAAAAATGTTCCAACGCCTAGTTTCTGTACCTTTTCGAATGGCCGTTTCTTTCGTAATTGTGTTAGTTGAGAGCCTTTTCTTTTGTGTGCAAACGGCCTCCTTCTTCATTACGGGAATCGCATCTTCGATAGTATTTAATTAACAACTTTGAGCCTTATAGTCATAACACCTAGCCACCTATATGTTACAACTCTAACCTGGCGTGAAGAGGTTAATCGTGATTTCAAAATATGGGGAAAAAAGTTATTCGGGAAGGCGACTTTCGCACATGACCCCATGAAACGTATGCACCATTTGCCGGTGCGCTACAAACTATTACGCACCAAATTCGTGACGTGATGTGATGCGAGCCTACTTCAGTACAGTGGTTTCCTGTTATTTCAAAAACGAAACTGTGAGATCAAGGATGAATTGTGGTTTATATAGAGGACCTTCTTGACAATCATTCCATTATATATCTGGATAAAAACCAGGCACGTAGCCAGGGACAGGCCCATGGGGCCCGCCCCCCCCCCCCCCCCCTCCTCGAAATCTTTCATTTTGCTGGGACCTCCTCTCCCCCTTCCCCCTCATACAGCATTTTGTCATGGGCGGGCCCCCCTCGAACCAAAATCCTGGCTACGTGCCTGATAAAAACGTATTCCGAGATGGAGCTATGAGAGGCCTTGGCCTTTTCAAACGTGTTATGATGCATTTCAGTTCTCGAAACTCGTAACACAATGGCAGGTGATTGAGTGACATTTTCAAGAGAATGAACTTTCAGAACAACATTTCAGATTTTTTTTTCAAAGCCCGTCAAAGTCAATTTGAAAACCTTATACGTATTTCATTGTCTTTATGTCGTCGCAAAATGAACTGCGTATTCGAAATATATCGTGTTGGCGATATCCGATCTTTAGGAAAAACATATGTGTGATACATAGATTAAAAGCATTTTTTCTTAAGATGAGGAGAATTTTTATTTATCAGATGTTGCCCTAAATTGCGGAGTATTACTTCAATAAATTAGCGTATCAGCACACTAAAGGCCCGTTCCCACTGTACCATTTTCTTACGTTCAGTTACGTTACAAAATATTAAGTTTGAAGTCACCGGGGCCTCTGTGCTTCATATTAAACGAGGCTCCCAGTTCAAGGAGAAAGCGTGAAACGCGACATTCGAGACATGACTGTTTCGGTGACTTATACGTAACGTAACTTAACGGAAGAAACCGTAGCGGTGTGAACAATCCTTAATACATATCAGGTTGCCTTTATAACATATCTGATTATATTTCGACTCATGCCGTCTGAAAGGGTCGGTGTTGTTTTTATTTTGGCGAAAATATATATGTTACTCGGGGCATTTCTAAAATACAATGGGGCGGAAAAAAAGCAAGTTCGTCTCTTTTTGTCTGAATAAATTGTACACCAGCCAAGCAAACAAGGCAGAAACCAATGTCCCGGGTTCGATCGAACAAATGAAACTCCGGTTCTTGGCCCTCGTAAATAAAATACGCATTGTAGAAAGCAGGAACACCTGTGCCACGAAGGGTGGGGATAGGATGCGAAAGTTTAAAAATATTATCTGGATCAACCAATAAAAATTAAGAACTGTTTTTTTAGCTTGCTTCCTCCTAAACCAACTTTTGTAACGTGTGCTACAGCCACAGCAGCTCGGGCATTGCGTAATTCGCTATTATCGTTGCGTCGCGGTCGTTACTGAGCAGCCTCATGAGCTCCATCCTCAAGGTTTTCATGGTGTTTTCCGCTTCCTTTCCATTCCGCACCCGTGCCTCGTCCGTACTTCGTCTCCGACGAACCCTCTCAGCCAGTGCCACGTTGAAGACAAGGCCAGCGCATGACACCGTCGTTAGTGATTCCCGACCCACCAGAAGTGACAAACACGCTGAACTTCGACGAGGGCCGCAGCAAGACCGGCAGCGCCTTGGCGTTGCCGTGTACTGTACTCCGTGTCACTGTACTCATGATGTAGAATGCCCGAGACTGCGGTAAAAGCTGGGAAACTTGGTCGACCAAGTTTCCCAGCTTTTACCACAGTCTCGGAAATTCTACATCATGATCGACCTCCATCAGCTCGCCTGCGCACTCACTGTTTTTTTCACCTCAAGAAAAAAGGAAGTTTCGCGCATTCTTCATACTCCGCGCGAAGTAGTTCTTACAATATTAGGTTGTCAGTAAAAGAAGCGATACTTTTGGCGTTTCAAACGTGTCCGTCTTGATGAGATAACATATATCTAATCTAAAATGCACATACGCATATCTTAATTCTCCATATAAAGGGGAAAATTAGTAATGCTGCGCGAGGAGCCGGTCTTTTTTTACTACGGTTCTTGAGGTAAAAACAAGTATAGTTGCGTGCAGTACTGGTGAAGACAACGCCAGGCCAGGGGAGAAAGTAAAGAGCAAGGAAGTATGAAGAGCAAAAAAGAAACCTCTCCTCTCTAACGTTCCTAGTGCTTTCCCTTTCTCCCCTCGCCTTTCATTGCTCTCCTCTCCCGTCCCGCGTTCCTGTGCTCGTACTTTCTCTCTTCACCTGGCGTTGCCTTAGCTTGCACTCCACACAGCTAGTGACACGAAGTATAGCGTCGTGCTTGCTCTGAGACGCCGCAAAGCAGGCGCTGGCGGCGATGCGGACGACACCTATATGCGGCGCTGCATGGATCCACTACTAATGACGGTTAAGTGGTAAAGACGAAACGGTTCGTCTTCTAGGAATTGTTACCTCAGCGGGCACTGAAATTCGCGTTCTTCGGACTCTCTGCGGACGTTCCCAAGCCTAATCATGAGGCGCGCAAGTTCGTCAGGTCTGAGGGTTTTGCACACATGGGCCGGCTAAAGCGGGCAGCCGACTGCAGCCAACAACTCATATACGGGTAGAAACTGAGAGGAGGGGGGGGGGGGGGGTGGGAGAGACGAGAGCGCGCGGGGACCAGAACACCAAATACCATACTATACTCCGAGTCACTAGTTGCGTGCAGTACAGGTGAAGCCAACGCCAGGTGAAGGGAGAAAGTAAAGAGCAAGGCAGGATGGAAAGCAAGAAAGAAACCTCCTCTCCTCTCTAACGGTCCTAGTGCTCTCCCTTTCTCTCCTCCCCTTTCATTACCCTCCTCTCCCGTTCTGCGTTCCTAGTGCTCGTCCTTTCTTTCTTCGCCTGGCGTTGCCTTAGCTTGCACTGCACACAGCTAGTGACACGCGGTAGAGGTAAAATGCAGGACATTCGGTCCATTTGCTTTAGACAGCGCGATGGCAGCGCCGAAACCTCTCTTCGTGAGCTAGCTACCTTGGCAACCGACGTCTTACCGCTCCTTCGTTCCTATCATATTTCTCATTGCCTCTCCGAGAAACGTTGACCCGTCCTTGCCTGGGCAATCGGCGACCCGGAACTGGCTAAATCGGGGAACACGGACGCGAACGGCAACCACGTCCAGGAAACAATGGTTGGTGTTTTGCGAATAGTGAGCTAGTCTCCACCTTTACTTCATAAAACAATGTATTTATTTTTGAGAAATATGTACCTAACTGCATTTATGAAAGATCCCTCAAACTTAGTCATCGTGGAAATTTGAAAAAAAAAAAAAAACAACTTCAACTAAACTAGTTTAAGAATCAACATCGCATATTTACCAGCTTGTTGACTATTCACAAAATATTAGGCTTCGCTGTTATTAATGAGCTTCCTGTTGTCTTACGTGTTTCTTAATAAGTACAGCCGACAATGTAATCGACAATTTTTACTACGCGAAAATAAAACGGAAGAAAATTGCGAAGCTAAACCTTCATCCTACGATATCGACCACAATACATTCCTCTTCCGATCGTAAAACTAAAAACCTTCTTTTCAGCGAAACGTATCTGCCACGCTAACTAAATATTAAGCCCACAAAAATAAAGACGCTTGCATCTGCCATATTTATGTCCTCTCGCTACTGAAACATGACCAACTGATGTACTGTTTACTTGCCTGCTAAACGCGCCTCTGGCGTCTCCAGCTTCCTTCCCCATTAAATCTGCACGGCTGTAATAAGTGATTTGCGACTAATTACACTGACAAGCACCATCGAAATACTCAACGAGTCGGGGAGCTTCAAATCGGCGTGACTTCAATTTGAAAGCCCGCTAACATACTTTACGATTAGAAAAGATCAGAACGACGCGCCCAAACTGCACGTACACCAAATACGCTGCCGGTAGCGAAGCAGCCAAACCGAGAGATGGCGCTAGTTACCAGCCTAATGAAAAGATAAGAAAAAGAAACATCAACAAAAGAACACAACGTTGTGTTACTTAGCTATCAAAGCGTCAGATCCCGCTCGAGCAGAACCCATTGTGTTCGCGGGAGTGGCCTGTATTCCCCTAGTGAAGTATTTAGGAACACCCAGTTTTTGGTGAAATGGTTAGTTGATAAACGAAAAGCTATCTACCCTTGTTCCTTCTGATCGTTTAGACGCTGAAAGCTGGCGTCCGGCCTTCAAAGTTTGCTTTTGAACAGTAGTAGTGACAAAGGCTTTGCTTTCCCGCGCGCTTTCATCACCTCCTCTCACTCAGTTTTCACTTGTATAGCCACTGACAAGGTGAGGACGTCAAAACATTTCTTTTGAACGCCCACCTTGAGCACCAGCTCGTTGCCTTTAGTCCACCTGGAGGCTGACGACGCGCAGGAGCGTTATTGAAGGTAGGGAGAAATGAAAGTACTGTCGATAGTTGAGGAATTCGAAAAACCACGCCCTTCGAAATTGCCACGTCGAACATGTTTCCCGGTGAAAACGGCGTATCGGCCACTGGCCGAGCACCTATGTCAGAGTCTACCGACGGTTCACACGATTACCGCATGAGCATGCCTCGTCTTTTCTAAGGTAACATTGTTCTGAACTCCGTTTTCTTACACGACGACCTGGGCACTCATCCCTATCGTGATGCCGACTTCCGAGACACTAAATAGGAAGTAATCGATTTGAAGGACCTACTAGGCTTACGCCAATACCGAATGAACCAAGAATGGATGACATATTTTGCCACCGCTCTCGCCAAAAAAAGAGCTCGTGTTAAAATGCAAGCTGCTGGTCGAAAAGCAAAAGTGCAGCGTTAACAATCCCGACACGAAGGACATCGAAATTAATCTGCGGCGGCTATACAGCAACAATTTGAAAATCGCCGATTAGTTTAGGGTCTCAGCCTTCGGAACCGTGAAGTCCGTGGCCCGGAAGAGGTGGAGGTGCCCGGGTCTGGAACAGATAGACACACTCAATCGGTAGGTTGTCTTGAGAATCCATGACCGCATTTCGGTGATCCAAGTGACGCCTTGCAAAAATCAAAGCAAGAATCAAAACACTAAGGAAAAAGTCCCCCTTTCTTTCCTTTGTTATTTTTTATTTAGTAGTTTCACCAACCCGCTCTTTGTACCACGCCCCACTCGCTAAATGTGTTTGGGAGCCAGAGCCCGGTTTTAATGCCGGTACGCCCTCTACTGTGTCTGTGCTTCAATAGAGTGGGCACGTCCATCGGCAGTGCCGCGCGCCTCAGTGTGGTGATTGCTAACGTTTCGGACACCCTGCGGTAGACTGCATTGTCACATACGCTGACAAATAGCTCCAGAGAACAGAAACAAACGGCGACGGAGCAGCCGCAGACCCTTTCATTCACGTCAGCGAGATAGCCGACGCTACGGATGAATTGTGCTCTCCTGATCCTTCTCAGCAGCCATTTCTAAACACCGCTTTACGTCCACCTGACGAAGCCGACCACCCAGTGTCCGTAAAGGGCTCGGCTCATGCAACTTTCTAAGAGCAGTCGATTCCGGAGGTCCTAGTTTCACCTCAGTTTGAGTCACGGCCGAAGCTTTCCTCCTCTTACATCTTGAAGACAGATGCTTAGCCTACACCCACTACAGCACCATCTGAACCACAACCCATCACCACTTTTTCGTCGAGCAGAACCCTCACCGAGCTCCCGGCATCGCCAAGTTCCGACTTGCCGTACGTGTCCGCTACTGCATCTGCAGCCAAGACTCGCGCGGCAGGCGTTGGAGGTGGCAAAAGGAAACCTTCCGGAGTCCGTCTGGTGCCGTACGTTAAGCACAGTGGGTTGCTGAAGGTGCCCAGCGACAATCTGAACCACCATGAGCCCTTCGAGTTTCTTAACATTTGATGTTCGGGATTTACGGTCGAGGGTGAAGCAAGTGCAAGTGAAAAAGCTTTTGTTCCGTGAGCGATTCCATTTTGTAGTCGTCCGGGAAGCAAGCTATTCACCGATAAGAACACCGCAGGTGCTCTGGATCCTTTTATTCATGCTAACGAATTTTTCAGTCATTCAGTATGTGTCTCTGCGGGTTGTTCTTCGTTCCTGAAGAAGTCTTTTGATCACTATTTCCTTTTATTTATCGTTGACACTCTGGGCAGATTTATATATTGATCTTTTTTAATGTAAGTTTACCGGCGGGTGGTCTGTGCATATGCGTTCAATGACTCCAAGAGACATTGATCTTATTAGCAACATAGCCACTTTCTTTGACCATGATAGATAATTGTTTTGTTTGGAACTTTCAGTTGTGCATGTCATGGAAAAAATCGGGTCACAGCTTTCTCAAGCCAGTATAAATACTAATACTAATACCATATTTATTTTCAACCCCTGAGACATGAATGGGTGATGAAAGATTAGCACAAGAATTTACCTGACAAGGCCACACAAGCCTGGTACATTGCTCAGCAAACACACACTCATAAACATACTGAAAAAAAAACAAAGACGTAAATGGGTGATTTCAGATAAGATCGACCAAAGGGTGGCTGGTCGACATTTTTAAATCAACTGATGTTTTTATATGACATTGTCTAGTGTCTGGTACAAACGAATCCACACTTAGTTTTGACCAGAAAAAAAATTTGGAGACAAGAAAAATCGTACGGCAGGGAGAGGTGGACAGTTGCAATAACGCGCACTGATGGAGGGGGCAAGTTTGAAAGTGAATAATTAAAACAATAAAATTAGGAGAATTTTAAAACTTTTTACAAACAAACTATGGGTACAACTTGCTTGTAATATAAAGTAATAATATTTATTAAAAATTTATTTAGTTTTCTAAAAATTGCCAAACATGCCTGCTCGAACGACAAATGGCAAACTTTGGAAATCTGTATCTCATGAAATAATTTAATCATTATTACATAACTTGCAGACATTATTTTACTAATATATGGCTATTATTGAAAAAATAAATAAGGTATCTGAGTGACACAATAGTTACAATATATTTAGGCAAACATGGGAAAAAAATCAAACAAAGAAACATTCCAATGCGAATAAAAAAAACACCACCTTCGATTTTTTTTAAAATTTGGGTACCCTGTTATACTCTATTTCGGCATTCATTTCTATTAAAAACATGTTGCATCATTGCACTGTGAAAGAAGAAACAACTCCCCAAAGTAGGGTCCTTTTTCAAAGCCTACACTTAGCAGTGTCCTATACAAGAAGTGACTCTGAGTTCCAGTTTCATGAAACTTGCACAAATCTTTTATATACATTTATTCAGATGAGGTCATTGATAAAAAGAGCGATCGGTCACACAGTAAAAGGGAGGAGAAACTATATACAGCATTTTACATAAGCGTACAAAGTGGTATCATATTAGAGACTAATGATTTCAGAAAAGATGATGCAGTGTGAAGTTGTACCTTCCGGTATATTTTACATCTAGAGTAATATAAATAACTTTACTTCCACACACAAAAACAAAGATATAATAGTAAGATATTTAGGTTGGCTGTGTATTTACGATTACAAACAATTTCAGGTGACGGATGCCATAGTGCCTAACTGGAGCAGCTTCGATGCTCTTGGTGTATGAATGAATCGTGGCAAGCCGATATATTTTATCCTGCTCGAGGATAACATTTTGGGATTTTTTTATAGTGATCAGATAAAAATTATTAGTAACCACCAACAAAAACAGTAGGTTAAATACCCCGTGAAGAAAAATGTGATAAATAAGATGTCCCTGCATTCAAAATGAGCAGTCCTTGGGAAATCAAATTCGGCACTTTACGCTAAGGTTTTCCTCGCTGTACCCATTTAATAAAGTTGCTTCCAAGCAGATCCGACTGTCCGTGCTACATATACGTCACAGGTCCCTTCTGTTGATGACTTGCTGAGCCGCCACGCGTGCCAAGACTGAATGCCAGGGAAGGCGCGCACCGTCAGCCACTCTTCTTTTTTTTGTTCGCGATACCGAACAACCTCATTTTCGTCCAGATATACAAGATGCACGCATTTCAGTTTCTTTGATAGAACGCTCACCATTGTCCTGGCCGTCTGAATTGCGCTTACTGAACGTTCTCTCAGGTTGTTCAGCGTGGCCTGGTGCTTTACGAGTCCGCCAACTCCGTCACATGCATTTTTCCCATGTCCAGATGCAGAAAATAACCACTGGGCTTGTGGGCAATCGTCCTTTGCAAATTGGTGAAGCTGGTAGCGATTCTTGAAATGACTGGCGGCGCCGTCACTTACGTACGTCACGTACGAGTATACCGCAACGTTGTCTTCAACCCACTCCTTCACTTTTTTCTAGAGCCAAGCAAGCGTGAGCGGCGTCGTGACACAGGTCCTCACTGATGATGGCAAAGCTGTTTGTAGATTTTCTTGTCGTCACTACACATGTACATATCGAAACTTGTTTTTTTTTTCCAGTGATATGCTTGCACTTCGTCAGGAAGCACGATGGTCCAGTTTTCAGCAAAGTCAAAATGAAAGACAATGCTCCCGCGTTGCATGCACTGTTTTTCATCGTAGATCGCTTTACCTTGCGTTTGCCGGATATGGTTGTGAAGTACCCAACTTCCAACCGTCACTTGGATGACTTTTAGGAAAGTCTCAGGTTCCAAAGTTTTTTTCACAAGGTCGCCGGACTCCCATGTTGCAAGCACAATCTCTTCATCCTCCGGGATATCAAGTTCCTGGAGTGTAAGAAACTGGCCTTTTGGGCAGTGATCACAGTCTCCTTGAAGGCACAGTTCTGTTGCTGGGTCGCATAGAAATGCCGAGTTCATTTCACCAGTGTTGAATGTTGAGCCTGTAACGTTCTCTAGAGCGGCAATACAAAGATAATAATTGGCGCAGCGCACACAAACGCACACTTCCTAGTGTGGAATACATTGGACCCATCTAGGGCGCAACGAATAAAATTTCGTTAGCCCAACGCCGGAATCGGGATGCTTGTCTTTGTATATACGGAAGGCCTCTCGTATTGAGCGTGTCATGAAGCGCTTTGGCACGAACGTTTTCTCTCCGTTGAGCATGACAGAGATGACGTCCTTCTGGTTGGGACTTTGGCGCGAACATTGTAGCTCGTCTTTCGTAAAGTACTCTAGGGCAGCAGACAGGTTCTCAGGGCTCACCTTGCACCTCGTGTAAGGATCCGGCTCATACCACACGCCATGCTTTTCCTTGAGTTTTCGGGATTTACTGATGAGGTACATTGAGGCCTGTGGAATCATCTTTTGAACCTCATTCTTCGTCAGTGTTGACGGCAGGAGTGTAAGCAGTTGACAACGTTCCCGGAGAGAGGTGGCGGTTTCAAAGGCCTGCCGAAAGTTGTCCACCCACTCAGTGCATGTGGAGCATGTTGGTTCGGACGACCCCGGTGGTGCGTCCCTGTCGTACGCAATACGTAGCCTTGAGCGTATATTCTTGACAGCAACCTGCTCCAGTTCTGTCTGCTTTCTCTTGACATAGGCAGGCCTGTCCCGACTTCTTACGATGCTTGGTTGTCTCAGCGGCGACACATCTGTAGGTAGTATGCTGCGATTTAGATCTTCAATTGCTTCTTCAGCTGGCACAAATATGTCAGGGCACTGCTCTGAGCTTCGCATCGAGATCTCCTTAGTGATGTGCATGAAGCAATGGTAGCACAGGTAGTCCGTCGGACTCACTTTGGTGGAACAGTCAGGCGGAAGAATTTGCTTCAACGAGTTTAGGTCCAACTCGCCAACACTTCGAAAATTCCGCTGCTTTGGTATAGTCTTTTTGTGTTTGCAAAAGTAATCTGCACAAAACACTCGTTTGGAGCTCCAGGACGTCTTCATAATGTATACATAAATAATAGAAATTAAACCCCAACTGATGGCATATAATTGCCAAGTGAAAGAACTACTGGGTGCACAAGTGACAAGTCCGAGGCTGAGGAGCTCACTCACTGCAAACGTACATTTGAAAAGAGAGGTCACAACTGAGGCTGTCGGCAAAGCTTGATCCACGTCAAAGGAAGAAAGAGGGAAAGTCTCCAGACAAAAAATTGTGGTCAGCGGCCTTCGAAAAAGACTTTCCGGAATCGCACTGTCGTCCCTCCACGCGCTGATATGAAAGCACCCGAGCTTCTACCACGTGGTTCATGACACAGCCTGAGCCATGTCGGCAACCGGTTCGCGAGGGGTTGGCGGTGGGGTTACGTTGATGGTCACTCGGATTAGCCCTTGCTGTACTGAGCTACCGCCTGCAGTGCCTTATCGCCGGCTGATGTCAACAACGAGAACACACACACCCTGTCTACACCAAAACTACAAGCGTTCACCGCACACGCGTCGCCGCCGCTTTTAAGCTTTTGTGAAATTGCTTTCTTTTGCCGCGGAGAACCGCCTTATCTTAACTACGCGCCTGAAATCCTTCCAGGCGGGCGTACACAATATCAAGCGTTTCGAGAAATGCCCGTGGAGTAGAACTATGGGAAAATTCGGAGCCCGCGATGTCGATATCGTCGCCGTTGTGTTAGTACGCCGTCGCGTACTGCAGTCCCCCGTTGGGGGAGGGGGGGCGGTCTTACTACGATAACATGGCGACAGCGTTTACACTCTATGTATTTACGCGAGGCTCGAGTATTTGGGGATAATGCTGCCGGTTGGTGTGCCCCTTTGTGCCTGATATTATCGCCCGTGACGCCAGCGAGTGAGATGGCGACAGGCATGACTGCTCAGTAAACAGGCGTCGGCGGCCATGTTTTGCTGGTTGAAGCGAACCCCCTTGTCCTTGACAGCGAGCGGGAAAATGCGAAAAAAAGATTGTATCGGCCGTTTTGCCACAACTAGCGACGAGTGTCGTCTGCGGTTTCCGACAACTATTTTGCCATAATTGTGAGCTTAGCGAGGAAATGATTTTTGCTAGCCACAGAACACTACCACGCAGAAAGGGAATGCTTGAACATGTTTTTGTTCTGGATATATGTCAGGGATATATATGAGAGAGAGAGAGAGAGATGAAGGTAGAGCGGAAGAGGGAATAGCATATAGTGTTGCAGCAGAATAAAGTAAACAAAGTTCCTAGTGGCCGATGGCTGCATGATCTTTTCTCGGATCACTAGTCCGTAATATGATACCTCTTTGTACACAGTAGTTTCTCCTTAATTTAAGTGTGTGAACGATTTCTTTAGTTATCATTGGCCTCATCTGAATAAAAATATATAAAAGATGTGTGTTGGTTTCATGAAACTGGAACTCAGAGTCAGTTCTTGTATAAAACACTGCTAAGTGTAGGCTTTGAAAAAGGACCCTACTTTGGGGAGTTGTATCTTCTTTCTCAATAAAATGATGCAACATGTTTTTAATGGAAATGAATGCCGAAATAGAGTATAACAGGTTACCTAAATTTAAAAAAATCGAGGGTGGTGTTTTTGTTTTATTCGCATCGGAATTTTTCTTTGTTTGATTTTTTTTCATGTTTGACTAAATATATCCTAACTATTGTATCACACAGATACCTTAGTTATTTTTTAAATATTAGCTATATATTAGTAGAATAATATCTGCAAATTATATCATAATGATTAAATTATCTCATGAGATACAGACCTCCAAAGTTTGCCATTTGTCGTTCGAGCAGGCATGTTTGTCAACTTTTAGAAAAATAAATAAATTTTAAATAAATATGATTACTTTATATTACAAGCAAGCTATACCCATAGTTTGCGCCTAAAGCGTATTAGAGTTCTCCTAATGTTATCGCTTTAGTTATTCACTCTCAAACGGGCCCCCTCCATCAGTGCGCGTTAATGCAACTGTCCACCACCTCATGCCTTACGATTTTTCCTGTCCCCAAGTATTTTTTCTAGTCAAAACTAAGTTTGGATTCGTTCATACCAGACACTAGACAATAACATATAAAAACATCAGTTGATTTGAAAATGTCGACTAGCCATCCTTTGGTCGATCTTATCTGAAATCACCCAAATATATATTCAATCAACATAGCACAATACCACGTAGAAAAAATGCACGATACATAAATTTACTCTTTTCGAAAACTAGACGAGTTTGAGTCACTGTTTTCCGTTTGTTTCTTGAAACGTTGTTTTCACACGTAGTTCTGTCTTTTTTAAGGAAAAAAAAAGAATAGGGTACATGCGGTTTGCAGCGGATTATTCACTACTAATCACAACACTTTCATAATAAAATACAACTGAACTTAAGGGTACGGGACCCCCCAAGCCTTAGACCGTCAGTCAAGCCGAGCACTAAAACTTTATTTTGTAAATTACGGCTGCCCCGCAAAGACAATAGACCAAACCACTTGCGCTGAGTGAGTAGGGTTGGTTATTCTCCGTTCCAAAGCTTCGAAGTTGGTTTTCACGGAGTTTGTTTCCTTTATTCACCCTTCTGTCTTAGTAGTTGTCCAATAACCTCCCTTCCCTCCTGGTGGATGGGGTCCTCTGTCACTTCTGTCCTTACAACAGGATTTCCAAAACCTCAGTGTTTGAGAACCACTGCGATGTCTGTTCGAATGAGAAGCCATAATTTATTAACTCATTAAACGTGTGAATTAACTAATGTATCATCTGTCTTTCCTGCATAACATGTGGCGACGAGAATAAACAGTGAGTAAAGCACCCTCATAAATGAAAGATCGTAACGCAAAGGAGTACCTTTGGATGTATGGAGGAGTTCGAGCTCTCGAAGCCAGGCTCATGGCTGCAATTCGTCAAGCGACCTCGATTTTACTTCCTCACTAGTGGGATCGACAACGACGCCATGAAGCGTGATGCCTTGTGCGGCAATTGACTTTCCGTCTACGCCATCCTCTGATCTCATTGTCCTCCGAAAACACCAGGTAAAGTAACTCACAAAGAGTTGTTAGAAACGCTAACAAAACACTTCGCCTCACAGACATCGATAATTTCTTACTGATTCATGCGCAGGAAGCACTGCCAATGATAAGGCGAGTCTCTGGTGGACTACATTGCTGAGTTGCGCAGTCTCGCCATGCACTGCGAAAATAGATGCCAATTTCGGACGAGATTCTCCGCTATTAGTTGATTTGTGGGGTTTTCGAGGAAACCGTTCAGCGCCGCTTCCTCGCCGAGTTTGATCTCACATTCGCTAGAGCTCAAGAACTGGCGATAACACATCTTTGAGTTGTTCGAGGAATAAGTGACCATGAGGCAGTTGTAGCGTCTCTGAAATGTGTGAGAGTGCCCAGATACAGAAGCCCATCTCAAAACACATACATGTTCAACAGAGAAGGCCACGATAGAATGAGTTTTTATCTCATCGATCTTTGTCTGATTTTGAAGTGCACAGAGTGTCCACTAATGTAAATGCCTTGTTGAATATCCTGAAAAAAATAATGGAATTGGTTCATACTTATGTTCCAATGAATATTGTAAGCGCGAAACGTAAACAAGATAAGCCTTGAATGAATTCGGAAATCACGTGTTCAAGAAATAAAAATAAACGTTTTTCGCACGACATAAAAAAGTAACAATTTACTGATCCTAAGGCAGCTTAAAAATTTTCAGAAATATCACAAAACAAAAATAAAAAATGCAGAACTTTAATATTTTGTTTAACTCGATAAGGAACCTAAAGACTGTCCCAGGGAGCTTTGGAAATATGTAAAATCACACGGTTAAGATCCCCGCTTTTCTGTTTGACTATAATCTCGTGACTTACGATAACGTTAAGGCAGCCGCTTTCAATAGATACTTCAACTCTATGTTTTCAAATTTTACACCTACATCCTTAACTTCGACTTTTGATGAAGTTAGCGGTGAAATCAATGATATTACATTCGATCACAACGAAACATAAAAAGTACTAGACAATGCAAAATTTAAAAAATCACCTCGACCGGATAGAATTTCAAATATTGTATTAAAATCTTATGCTCATATCATAGCGTCATATAATATTTACGAAGTTGCTAGAACGTGGATGTCTGCCTGGTGACTTGAAATTGAGAAATGTAGTTCCAATACGTATGAACGGTAAAAACAAATAGTGTCGAAAACTACTGGCCCATTTCCCCACCAAGTGAATGATGTAAATTAATGAAACACATAATTTATTCTAACATTATAAATCGTTTAAATTTCAACCACTTTTGGTCCTCAGTTCAACACGGCATGCGCGCAGGACTATCATGTAAAACACAACACCAATAATTTTATTGCGACCTTCCGTGTGCACTCGAGAAATGTTGTCAAACTGATTGTACTTTTTTTTTAGATTTGAGGAAAGCTTTTGATGTAGTTAATCACTCTTCTTCACTGTATAAACTACGTAGTCTAAAAATCGATGCAAATATATCGCAGTAGATAGCCAATTATCTCGATGGTAGGAAACGGCGTGGCAACATAAATGAACCTCATTCACTGTTATGTCGAAGTAAATTCTGGTGTTACAGAAGGCTCTGTTTTAGGTCCTCTATTTTATAAATTTAATAATGATATCTCGTATGGAATTCCATCGAGTACCAGGCTGCATGCTGACGACTGCTTTTTATACATAAAAGCGTCCGACGACGGCGACGTTCCAATCCTACACTGATTCAAATAAAAAAATAAAGTGCTGTGTTAAATAAAAAAAAAATGTATCGTAATGTATCCAAATGTGTCTATGTTCGATTCTCTAGAAAACGTGAAATGGCCTCTGCAGGTCACAAACAAAAAATCAGTCTTTGGAACTTAGTACTGAAGCAATATATCTCGGGGTTCGCCAGACCACTGATTTAAGATAGAATAATCACGTGAAGCAATTCTCTTCTAAAAGCCAGCGGCATGGTGCATTTTTTGCGTCGCAATCTCAGAAAAGATTGAACTCACTTGGCAGAAACCCTTTACTTTTATGAAGTCCTCCCGATTCTGGACTATGCCTGAATTGTTTGGGACGCGCACACTGAAGTACGTATAAACTAAATTTAAAGAGCATAGAATCAGGCTGCGAGATATGTGATAAAAAACTATAATTGTCACGATAGTATACTTCAATTCAAGCTCCAGCGCGGATGGAAACCTTTACAGCAAAGACGAAAGGGCCTCCGCCTCCATTTTATGCATAATCGATATTACTTTAGCATCGGCAAAGATTAATCAAAATACCTAATGGCACCTCATTGTGTTTTTCTTCGGTCTAGCAATAAAAAAAGATCTGAGAATTTTTTCAGGTACTGGCGTTCTAAAATATGTATTTTTGCCCCAAGCAATAAGCGCCTGGAACGTGCTTCCCGAATCTCCAATCCTTTTTTGATGAAACCGTATTATTGAAATTTGTTTTGACGGCTTACTTCGTTTGACCTGTGGTTGCTGTTGATTGTGTTTCATATTACTGTATTCTGTATTGGTATATTTATTCTGTATGATTTTGTTTTTATTTGCTTGTTTCCTTATATTATCGTTTTTGTATAATTATTTGCGACCATCCTACTGTAATACCCACCGGGCGATGTAGGCAACAAATAAATAAATAAACACCATTATCGCACCAATATGTAGAGTAAGAATACATAAATGTTTAATACTATTTATTGTGAGCGGCTGTGGCAGCCGGAAGACTTCAATGTCCCGTGCACGTCGCCTTGATTTCTTTTTTGCCGCCGTGCCTGGTCGCTACAGTATGAAGCGAGAGTTAAAGTTAAAAAGAAAACTGTCACATGAACCACATTTGAGTCAATAAATATACCTCTAGAAATGAATTGTTCTTCAACAGCGCTTATCGTGCTTGAAGAAGTGAATGTTCTTATTACATACGCGTTGGATGAGAGCGTTGCCGTATTTCTGGTAGGCTGCAAATAACTGCTCGCCATACTGTGGTTTTCCTGATTGCTCACGCTATCAAATTCAGAGCCTAGAAGTTGCATTTACAAACTTTCTTCATTACAAATTAATTTCAAATATTTGAGCCACGTTTTTATGCCGGACTATGTGGCAAACGTGCTCTTTTGTTTGCATTATGATTTTTAGGTATGTAGGTTTCTGTGGTAATTGCATTCATGCTGAGACTGGCTGGTGTTCTTTGGGTATCAGTCAAGAGGGCTGTAAACGCTCCTTAAAATTTAAAGGCATCAGGACTTTCAATACAAGGAATGATATTAGAGTCCTATCTTAGATTTGATATATAAAAGAAAAAACATCAACAAGCCAATGACTAATAAAAAAATATGCAAAGAATGGCGCTAACTTCCAAAATTAATTTAATGGAGTCTCAATTCATGCAATTCATGCCAATGTCTGCATATGTCCTCATTCGTGCATGCGTGCAAATAAAAATACAATAAAATTATAAACCGTTCGACATTGAGAGTGGATAAAACAATAAATAAGCCATATTATTTTGTCAGTACGACCTAAACAAGGCGTACTGACGCAATTGACTTCAGCCTTGTCGGTAAAAAAGCCAATGTTATTTTTCTCAGTCCATTCGTTTCCTAGATTTAAACTTTTATTGCTTTCATGCACGGTTCACGCAACATTTAGAGTGCTAATCGAGATGACCACCAAAGCTGTTTTGTACAAATAACGCATTTTCGCAAGCTCTGCCACTGAAACAGCGACCAGTTTGTGCAAAGTAGGTGCAGCCACGGCTGAAAGGAATTTGGTTGGCAACCCCCTTGCGCACTCCGTTTACGTAACAACATGGAAATTGCTTCTGCTAAGTTGTTTTATTGCCCACTAGTTTACTCGACACTAAGTGTGAACCATCTAGCACAAATACGAGTCGCTGTGTACGGTCGGCCGGTCGGTATAAGATTCTTCCTTCCTCTTCTTTTCTTTATTATTCTTTCTTTATTGCACGTGAAACATTTAGTCTTGTCATCTCAAACTTCTTTTAAATGCATGCAGGTGTGCTCGCATCATGCATCACCCTAGTGAAAAAGCCATTTGTATGAGCATTTTCTGTGTCCAATAAACACATCTTAGTCATACAAGATATATAAGAACATAGAAGAACCATACGGTAACTATATAAGAACTTTATAAGACAGGAGTGGCCAGGCTAACCCGGCCTAAGAGCCGCAAACAAATCAACAAAACTTCCGAGAGCCGCGGGAAGGGGGGAAGGGGGGGAGGGGGCAAACTTTTGTCCAGAGCAATGAAAACTCAAACTACTTTCAATCTGTCTGAGTCATAAGCAATTCAATTGTACATAAGGATGTAGTAGCACAAGACTACCAAACTGCAACCTGTCGTTCGCTTCAATACGCATTCCTTTTCCCTTTCGGGGAAGTGCTCGTTGACCGGGAGGGAGGCGGGGAAGAGGAGGGGGGGATACGCTAGGGAGCCGCGAGCCGCACTTTGACACGCAAAGAGCCGCATGCGGCTCGCGAGCCGCAGCTTGGTCACCCCTGATATAAGATATTAAGAACATTTAAGAACCATATAAGAAGCTGATAAGAAACTTCTCACTAGCTTCTTATATGGTTCTAGTACGTTCTTATCTATCTTAAATAGTCCTTATATAGTCCTTAAAGGGGTAGTCCGTCGTTTTTTTCATGCCCCCCGATTCGCCTCAAACTTGCCTCACCGCACAAGTAGGCACTAGTCAACAACTTGGTGAAATATTTCGAAGAAATAAAAAAAATTCGTGCAGTTATTAAATTTTTAAGTTACGTGTTTGAAGTCAGTTCCAACCAGCGGACCTTAGTTGGCAACAATGTTAGTCGCACGGGAAGTGACGTCGTTGTTGGGTATCCCCGCCATTGCTTCTGCGCCCGCCCGCTTCGATCTCGAGGTGCTACCGAGAACGTATGGTAGGCAAAATCGCGACTCAGTTACCGTACCCATAGAATGGGTGGCGGAAGCTGGTGCTCTGCCGTTGACTGCACGAACAGCAGCAAAAATTCTCCAAACGTGTCCTTTCATAGCTTTCCGAAGGATGGCGTCCTGCGCGAGCAGTGGCTCCGAGCTGTACGGCGTAAAGCATGGAGCCCGACGGCTGCAACTCGAGTGTGCTCCGAACACTTTGAAGCCGAGTGTTTTGAGGTGACAAGCCTGCTCAAGTTGGACTTCGGCCTTGGCCGTGGGTATCGTAAGCTGAAGCCTGGTGCCGTGCCCACAGTATTCAAGTACAATGAGCCCCGACGACCCCGCATCGAAAGAGGCGCGCTGGCGAAGAGAAGAAGAACAGAGGTTTGTTTTGGGTTTCCTTTCATTCACGTGACCGCTCGAGAAACGATCTCGCTTTTCTCACGCAGCTGTCGTTTCCTTTCTACGAAATGGCGTGGATTCGAGGAGAGTTGAAACTGTCCGTGTATTTGCATGTCATATGTATTGTGCTGGGCGAGTTGAGTGCCAGCGATTGGACCGGAAAACAAGAGAGAAGTTCGAAGCGTCACTCAATGCGGCGGCCCTTGATGCGCCTCGTTGATCGACCTCACATCTCTCGGGGGCTCGTGGATTGTTGTCAGCGTTGTTACGTATTTATTTAATTATTACGGGGGGGGGGGGGGGGGGCGGGGGCGGGGCGGGGGCGGGGGCGGGGGCGGGCGAGGCGAGCGAGCGAGTGAATGAATTTAGACAGGGTTTCGGTTATTATCGAGGCACCCGTGCCCCCATCGAAGGCGGAGGGAAATGGGGCCTTCCACGCCACCCAGGTTTGTGCAAATCATTAATCATTATATTATTAGTATTAAATACGATGAGGTAGAAGGGAAAGATAAAGAAGGCGAAAATAGTGAATTGCTTTCCGTCTGCTCGTGCGTAGGCTTCTCCATGATATCCGCTCGCGGAGGAGCTTTTTACAGACTCGTGTCCGGTCATCGTCTGTCCCACTTGGGGAGCGTCCGTTGGGGGCGTGCCGCATGCATTAGGTGACATTCCCATAGATGAGAAATGTATTTATGTGTACCTGTTGCATCACGTAGCTAGTGGCATGGTTAAAAAAAAATAAAGAAATAATGCACAGCTTGCCTATGGAACTGCTACACAGTAATTGCTTCGTCCTTTTAGATGGTGTCTCCTTCATTGTTAGGAATGGTGTCGCCACACTTATTAATATTATGAGAGGTCCTTGCGGTAGTTCCTTGATTTTTTAAAACATCTCTCTGTTGCCACATATCTTTACTTTGTTTTCTGCGAGGTAAAATACTATTTGAGTCTGAGGAAGAGAAATGCAAATTTGTTAAGAAGCAAGAGATGATTGCTAACAATCACATTCTGCGTGAGTTCAATGGCCCTTTGAAGAGACTGCATGAATCAGTTTGCTATTGCATTTAGCTGTGATTTACTAGTGGTGCCCATAGGTGGTGCTTCTTTTCTGTAAACATTTCGAAGAAAAAACATACCTGAGTAAAAAGTACAGAAATAAAAAAAATTGTTTTTTTTTTCTTTTATATAAGGCACCCGTCTGCTAACAACAGGAGCCTGACTGCTCTCATAGCCGACAGATGGTTGAAACAGCCTACAAAGTGTGTCCACCCATACGGAGCTGAAAGCAATACCCAAAAGAACCCCGACACACTATGTTCCTTATTCGTTTCATGTCCGTTCAATTCGCTAAAACATTATGCTGGCCCACAAACACCAAAAAGCAAGCGCTGTTTTTGGCTCATCGAGCTTGTCCACTCTCTTTAACACGACCACTTCCGCCCGCCAGACTTATGTAATTAGCAGACAGATGCTTGACATAGGTGAAAAGCATTCTAATTGTTTTACTTTTCACTGGGGTAAGTTTGTCCTTCAAACATTTGATAGGAAACAGTGTGCACATCTTTTGACCTGCATAGCAGAGTAGCTTAAGATGGCAGTGTAATTCTTTGACTTCTGTTATCTATGACGGGATGTCATGTGATATTATTACGTCCCGTTATGTGACGTGGTTACTTGGTCGTGTAACAAAGTGACGTGACGACGTTATGTACTTGACATCATTTGCCAGGTGATGTCATTGCATTACATGGTGTGTTACTTGAATATCAGCAGGTAACACATGTAACATTTCAGCATTTTCCTGTTAGTCCCCTTCTACTTTGTACATGTCTTCATGCTATTTGTGTTTTTTAAAGAATGCAGTATAGTACAGAACATGGTAGGCTGGTAATGAAAGTATTCTGTCTCAGTCTAAATCATGCATTATCGAACACAGCTGGTGCAGGAAGCAATGAGTGGTGCTGAGCCTGGACCATCTGACCAAGGAGCTTCTCCGGTTCCGGTCACAGATGAAGACAGTGAGGGCTCGAACGTGGAACACTCACAATCAGTGAGTGCTGATGTTGGCTGCCAAGCCAATATTCCCCTGGGGACGAACAAGAAGATGACCCAGACAGCCTTCAGGTGCAGAAGCATTGGTACGTAAAAAAGCCAATCATTAGATTGCTTTCCTTCCTTTGGAATTTGCTTTGCTTATTCTTTTATTGTGAAATAAAAAATTCAACTGTGTAGCCCAACTCCTGACATGGCACAACTTAACCTAACCTAATGGCACAGTTCACTCCTCACATGATAGTTGCAGGGAACTGGCATTACTTGTTTTAAACATTTGTGACTGCCTGATTGGTAGCCAAGCGTGAAGACATTGTGTGCGCTTTTTGTGGTCGTATATAATGCGGCAGCTTTGTGGAATGCTTCACGAGACAAAAGATGCATTATGTTAATGGACATTATGCAAGAGATGCCTCGGTTGAGGACATATGATTCACACCGTTTACCTAGGACTTTTTAGTCTCCACCGTAATGTCGATGAAACACTTCTGCCAACATGTTCTCAGGTGCAGCATATTGTTCAAAAACATGTGCCTGGTTTTCCTTCCAGGTAATTTAGTGCTCCTTATCTAACATCACTTTTCTATCCAATCTTCATGATTCTTGGTTAATTTAAGCCAAGAGTGTAGAAACTTGAGGGCTTGTCTGCAATCTATTTGGTCTCTTACATCCTACCTATGTAATGCTTCCGTGCCTATCTCATTGCTTTTGTTTTACATACCCCAATTCCCTTTTTGGCTACGTTCTAACACTGCATGCAGCACCTCTTTGGAAATAAGAAAGGTGATCTTTTATTGAAACCTTGGTTTGGACTAGTTGGTCTACGGTAGGTATAAAGTTTAAAAGCGCAAACAGACGGGGACAACAGGAAATAACACAAACGACAGCCTCCCATCCCTGCCGTTTCTGTTATTTCTTATTGTCCCTGTCTGTTTGTGCTTTTAAACCTTATGCTTTTTTATGTCTGCAGCACCCTTATGGTGGCCTACCCTTCCTTACCAAGAAGTGAGTCACATGCTTAGCTAACAATATATGTATGCAGTTCTTTGGTTGAAACGAAAAGCAGCACAGGATGTTGCACATGGTCTGAAATCATTTTTATTTTGAACGAGTCTATCAGTTCTGATATTCATCTGTTGGCAATATAAAATCTTGTTTGAAGTGCTGGAATATACCCATGCAGATCTTATTGTGCTTTAACTTGAAACTGCATGTTTGTTATCAGTAGCATATCTTCCAGCGTTGCGATTGATGCCAGCCACACATTTGCTTCAAGCATGTTAAAATGCACTTCTTTTTAGGCACTCAGACACAGCAATCGATTTGCCATGTGGGTAGCCAGACCGACAGCACAGCAGGCACACAAGGGCCACCTTTACAAGCTTCAACCGTGTATCATCCTGATGAACCTGGCGATCACGCCGACGGGTATGCATTGCACATTGTGGTATTTACGGTGCTGAACGTTGAGACCTCCTAGCTTGGACACATATGGCACTATACCAGAATGTGAAATCTTTTTAGCAGACAGGTTTTCAAGGAATATCTCTGCCTAGGTAAAATGCCGTCGTTATTAAAATGTTTTAGCAGATGCCGAGAAACAAGGGTGAGGCTTTCAATTTCAGTCAAGTGCTACATGAGGACTGACTTCCTAAAACCAGCGTCGCAGCTGAGAGTGGGGGAAAAAAAGCAGTCAAGACTAGTGCATGAGTGGAGTGAAACGCTAACTCGAGACTCAATGAACTGTGTGCCCCAGGCTTGGTTAGCTGGCTCTGTTTCACCTTTTCTCAGATGAGGTGCCGGTTCTAGCAAGACCGTTCAGGTATCATCCTAGGATACAACTTTCATCATGCAAAAGACGATGTAAGGCCACTTACAATACCTTGCAAATTAGATATCATTGCCTAGCTAATGTTTTTAAGCAATTTTCAGTGTTGCCATTCTGGAACTGACACTTCCAGCTACTTGTTGAGCATTTCTTGATGACAGACATTGTTGTAAGGGGGTACATTGCATCATCTGCATTGTGACGGACTCCGTAGCACTGCTTTCTTGTTGTTACTGGTGTTCCAATCTCAAACAACAATGCTAAAAGTACCAGATGGTTCATGTGTCTCACGTACAGTTAGTACTATTTAGAAAGGTCATTGCGAGGAAAAAATAAATGTGGCATGTCTTACACAAAGTAATCAGTTAGGCAAGCGTTCACCATCTCGTGCTCTCTCCTGTTGCCTAATTCCGCTAGCGCTCCCTGTCTGCCCTATTGCTGGTACATATGTACTTGCACCACAAAATGTTCCAATTTGGGAGGACTCCTTGCAGCTTTGAAAGAGGGACATTTATATATCTTCAGTTATGCAGAAAGCTTGACTTACTTTAATACATTTTCAGGGACGACACGGATGATGAGGCAGTCACAGCACTAAGTGGTGATGGAGACACGTGAGTATTCGCGACTCCAACGAAATCGTCGCCGCGTAGCGGCAGCGCCGAGAAGCTCAGGAAAGGAGGTCGTTTCGACTCTGTCGTCTGCTATCGCTGCTTGGTTCTCGTAGGCAGCATAGAAACAAACATTGTTTCCAGTAATTATTTTTATAATTCCGCCATATCATTCCTACGCACTGACTATAAGAAGGTTTCTACCGTCGAAAAATCGCTTTGCTTTGAAATGTAACACTGATTTTACGCTGCAGTGCAGGAATTTGTGGTGGTCCGCGTGCTGAACGACGAAAACGACCTCTTTTCGTCCGCCATTTTGCCTGAGCAGCGCGCAGTCTATAGTTTGCTGAATTTCCTAGTATATATATATATATATAGTAAAGATGTTCTTTCTTCGAGATTGCGCATGGACCCGACGACGGAAGCAGCTGATTGTCACTCGCGCCGTCCCCCTCGTCTTCTTTCAAAATGTCCCCTGCCCGAGCCCGCACGAGCGTCGCCAGTTCACATACACAAAGGCACACGTGCACACGCAAACACGCAAAGAAAAGAAAATGAAACTCGGTCCTGTTCCCGCGTCCATTCACGGTGATGGCGGAGCCGATTTTCACACCTCCCGACTAAGTATATTTTTTAGACCCGAAATGTCAAAAATAATATATAACATCTAAACTCAAACGCGTCCGCATATCCGTCACACCTTACACAGAGTTTGTGACTCAACCCGTCAGAATCCAAACTATAAAAAAAAATAAACTTACACCAATACGCAAATCATATGCTAGTAAACTGATTCTTACTGTGCCCACCAAGGCTCCAAAGGAATGACAAAGCTCGTGCCGAGACTAGCGCAGCATCTAGGCTCCTAGCCTTGGTCTCTTTGCTGACAGGTTATTCAAGCCATCCAGATTTCGACGGGGCTTGAATCGGACGAAGTATGGCTGGTTCCTGAACATCGCCGCGCAAGAGCGACGACAGTCTATATTCTGTCCTGATTTGCGAATCAGGAATGATCCTCGCAGGCGGTCGCCGTTGTCGACGTCTTCTGCACTCGCAGCTCTGTCACACGTGGCCGGCTGGCAGGTGATCGAGCCTTCATCGGCGTTTCTAGCTATATTCTGGGACGGCTTGATCTTGAAGACGGCGTCTTCGTGGCTGTCCCCGCTTTCCCTGAGATTTTCACCGGCCCGCTGTGACGTCAGCCGCCCTGACAACATGTCCGGCTTCTTGTCGACACCCACATGCTTCCCGTGGTCATCATCAGCTTGCCAGAACGTCTGCCACAAAAGCAAGATACTAAGTTCGTCGTCGTCGTCCACGTTCTCCCCGCCGTCGTCCACGGCTCGCCAAAACGCCTGCCGACCAGGCGGTAAGTTCAGTCCTTCATCGTCATCCACTTTCTCGCCGTTGTCGTCCTCGGCTTGCCGGAACGTTCGTCTCCCAAAACATACTCTCGGATCTTCCTTGCAACTGACGCCCATGTTCTCAACATGGTCGTCATTGGATTGCCGGAACTTGCGCAACCCAGGTAAGATGTCGGGACCGGCCTCGACGTTGTCGAAGTTCACACATCTGTCGTACTCAGATCGCCGGGATGCTTGCTGCCGAGGAAAAGGGTACGGCATTTCGTCGTCGACGTTCCCCTGCTCGTCGTCGTCATCCTCGGCTCGCTGGGACGTTTCCCAGGCACGCGAGACATTCAGCTCATTTCTATCGTCAACGTCAGCCCGCGCAGACACGCAGCTGCGATTGTTCTTTGACGACCGCTTCGTATCGTCGGCCTGTAACACAATCTGAGGTGCCTCGCGGACCGATGAGTCTGGTCTCTTCTGACCTTGGTGGTCCAACTTGTTACCGTCGGTCTTGCCCACATCGGTCGTCGCCTTGTCGGGCTCACGGCTGGAGTCTTCCTCCACAGTTACATTCTCGGCATCTACTCCTTTCTTGTGGAATAGAAGATCTCCGTCTGGTGTCTTCTTCCGGGGACATTCGCGGGAAAGGTGCTTTAATTCCTTGCATTTAAAGCACTTCACCCGAGAATTTTTAGGTATGATGCCCTGCCTTGGGCTCTTGTGTTTTTCCTTGAGAGAAGTGGTGGTTTCAACGAAGGGCCTCCAGACTTCAGCTTCCGACAGTCCGATCTCTAGCAAGACCCGTTCTTTGACCGCATCATACCCACTTCTCTCACCCACGTTTAGCCTATTCACTAGTGCACGCATGCTCTCCGTGAAATAAGGTCGCACAAGATATCCTCTAAGCCGTTGAGGGACTATATACCTCTCGAAAACATTCTCCAAGGTGTCAAACCAGCTTGGTACTAACGTATCGGACGACGGCATGGGAGTCAGTACTTCCTTCATCAATCTGGAAAAGCTTAAAGCTTCATTTCGGAGTTCGAACTCCATGCCGCCTTCACTGGCTCACGTTCGGTTCCCTGGGCGTAGATGTTCTAGCTCTAGCTCGAGACGTATTAGCCGTTCTTTCTCCTTCACTAGTTCTATCTCCTTTTTGATTAAGCTGTCTGATCGGATTCCTCCGTTCCCCTCCCTTTGTGTCTGTGTGTTTGCCACTATTCCACTCGAAGGTGACGATTCACCTGGCCCGTCAACATCCCTATTCTGACCCCTATTCTGCTCTGGCGTTAGAACCGGCATCCGCCGCTCTGCGCTGTCTGTATCCATGGCGGGCACACGTCAAAGAATCACCTTACCGCAAGGTCAACGATTGCTGCTGGATCACAGACGCAGCCCGCTGCTCAGAATAGTCGGGCACGAAAATGATGTCCGAGCTGGAGATTCAGGCGTTCCTCGCTGGAGTGGGACGGCATCTGGTCCGAGGTAGCTCTGTCGCCACGAAGTAGCTCGGTGGTCCAGCCTTCAAGGAGCTCGGTGGTCCAGTCTTCTCTTTAGAAGGCTCCACCAAAGCCGCGTCAAGTCCCTGTCCGCCGATTCCGTTGTGAAGAACACGCCGCCGGGGTCTGCTGACGCAATCCTGTCGACTGCACCAGTAAAGATGTTCTTTCTTTGAGATTGCGCCGGGACCCGACGACGGAGGCAGCTGATGGTCGCTGACGGAAGAGTAAAGCAGACAGGACTCCGCGGATAGGGGGAAGAAAAAAAACACGTCTATTTACAAGCGAAGCCAATTTCCGAATCCTTGTAGAAGGTTCTCCACGCGCTGTCCCCCTCGTCTTCTTTCAAAATGTCCCCTGCCCGAGCCCGCACGAGCGTTGCCAGTTCACCCACACACAAAGGCACACGTGCAAACGCAAACACGCAAAGAAAAGAAAATGAAACTCGGTCCTGTTCCCGCGTCCATTCACGGTGATGGCGGGGCCGATTCTCACACATATATATATATATAAGATGTCCAAACCTTGTTTACTCCTTTTTTTGGCTTTTACTCCTCTGCCTGAAATTAGTGCAAGAAATCAACTGGAGCAAAAGAAGCTACATGTCTGTTTACAGACAGAACAAATATGAGTTGATGCCCTGTGAGGAAGTTGGGGATGCCCACATATAAATGTTTGGTCTGTTTTGCTCCAATCGGCTAGAAGTATGTTCTGTTTTAAAGTTTGCTGTTTAAATTTAAGCTTCAGGCATTTTGTGAACATGGGAGCTCCACAGAAAGCTCATGGGTATGTTTCACCTGGACCAAATCCCAGATTCAGAATTCAGTTTCTAAAATATTGTTAGCTGAAAGAAGAAAAGAAAAAACATTCTTGGCCTGCTCTGAACTGCTGGCTTTCTAAAACTCGAGGATTTATAAAGGCCTCCTGAAGTTTTCTTTTTTTCTTTTTTTTTTTTTTTTTTATTAGTGATTTTGAAGATGTAAAGGTTAAATTGTTGCTTGGTACATCAAGCAATCATTTTTTTTTCTGGCTGATTCTTAGGTGGTGTTGTACCTTTGAAATGGTTATTATTAAAGAGAATATTGAAGTCTTTATGCATGCTCAATTACGCAAAATGCTTTCTACGCATGCAGGGAGGCCTGGAAAGACCCACCATACTGCCCTGATGAGAGCGACATGGATGATTCTGATGACGAGTAAGCTATCCTTTGATGTCCCAAGTTTAAACAAGACAGCAATGTGATGCATGGTCTGGAAGCAATTTATAAAAACAATTTGCATAACCCGATTTTTAGCAAATCGTCGGAGGATTTCCACTCCTAAAGCTGCATAGCGCACTGGTTAGTCTATGCTGAACCTCCTTAGCAGATTTGTAGTAGACCTAAGTAAGTTTTTGTGTTGGCTTCTGATAGCAATCGGAAGCACGTGGTACAAAAATAAGTAGAAAGTGAGCTTCATACCCTGCATTAACATTGTATGAAAGTATTCCGATGCCGGTAATAGTTGGGATTATTCTAGGTTTGCATAGCTTGCTGATTAAGTAGAAATATATCTGGTCTAAATGCTTTCTATGCATATGTACAAAGAAAAAAAAAAGATGTGGCAATCTGGTACTTTTTAAAAATGAATACCCCTATGATGAGGCAGAACTGCATCAGGCCAAGCTGACCGATCAGTTGAAAGCTGTTCATACTTAGTACTTTTATTGTAAGCTACTTCTAACATTTTGCACCCGCTTTCTTAGCAACCTGATATAATTCATATTTTTTTCCTTTATTACTCTAGGACCGATGCATCCACCGAGCAACCAAAGCCCGAGAGGTTCTACGAAAAGAAGTTCCTGGTTTTTGAGTCGAACCTGAGGGAACTCCTGGACAGGTGCCTGATCTGCGGCACACCACAGTGCACGGCTAAACTGTCCTTCGTGGGGACAATGGTTCGAGCTGACATCACATGTCCCAAGTCCCACGTCTGCACTTGGCGCAGTCAGCCTGTCCTCCACAGAAAGCCAATGGGGAACCTCGCTGTGTGTTCTGCTACCCTGTTCTCGGGAAGTAGTCCCGCAAAGGTGCTGCGACTATTTTCCTTCCTTGGAATGGAGTCAGTGAAGAAGTCGCAGTATTTCAAGATCCAGCGATGCTACATGCTTCCTGCAGTATCTGAGGTTAGGGTAGCTTGCAATGTGCAACAGTAAACAGGACTTGACTTGCTTATCCTCGTTTTTTCATAGGTCTGGTTCCATGAGCAAGCAACCATCCTGGATGAGCTTCGAGGAAGAAAGCTCTGCCTCGCGGGAGACGGGAGGGCCGACACACCAGGCCATTGTGCAGACTTTGGCACATACACTCTGCTCGAGACATCTGTTAATCGTATCCTGCACACGGAGCTTGTGAAGGTAGGTCATTATAAAATGAAGAGTGCTACATTTGTAGAGAGAGTTTGTGTCTCTTATCTACAAATCTAACAGAGATCCAGGCTTGAGGTTGAAGAGCAACTAAAGCTAAGGACAGTAAATGACCCTGCAAAGGACTAGACTGATTTGCAAGCTTGGATGCTCTTCAATACAATAATATTAGCACTGTAAACAGTATTTCACTATATTTATACCCTAGCTCCCCCTTGGTGACAGTGAGACGGTACATATAGACCTGACCTGATACGTTGAAAAATATTTTACAGTCCACTGAAGTCTCTTCGAGTAATCGAATGGAGACCGAGGGGATGGAACGGTCCCTTAACTTCCTGTGCGCCCAAGATATGACGGTGGACACCTTGGTGACTGACAGACACTCGGAGGGCAAGGCTTCTCTGAAAAGGAACCACCCAGGCATCAAGCACCGGTTCGATGTGTGGCACGTTGCCAAAGGTACTATGCATGTTCAGTGATTCTCAGTAGAGTAGATTGTTGGGCTAGTTGGTTTTGGAACTTGGAATACATTTTAGCGCTCAAAAACAGGGACAAAAGAACGAGAAACAGACAGCACAGTGCGCTACTAACAACTGATTTTATTACATGAAACCGACACTTTTATACCATCCGAGTTTCTAATTTCGCCCCATCACTAGCCAACCCGATGCCAGGCCGCGTCATTGAGGAACTCGCGCTCCTTGTCCAGTAAATCAATCGAGGCCACGCTGACACATGCTGCACCATTCTTCTTAATCTCATCTGCCTCGACTATCTCCCTCACAGTCTTTTCCTTGTGATGTGCCAGAATCTTGCTCTCGGAAAAAAAGAGCAAGATTCTTGTGCCTTTGTGTGACCTTGTTTTTCGAGAGCAAGATTCTGGCACGTCACAAGGAAAAGACTGTGAGGGAGATAGTCGAGGCAGATGAGATTAAGAAGAATGGTGCAGCATGTGTCAGCGTGGCCTCGATTGATATACTGGACAAGGAGCGCGAGTTCCTCAATGACGCGGCCTGGTATCGGGTTGGCTAGTGATGGGGCGAAATCAGAAACTCGGATGGTATAAAAGTGTCGGTTTCATGTAATAAAATCAGTTGTTAGTAGCGCACTGTGCTGTCTGTTTCTCGTTCTTTTGTTCCTGTTTTTGAGCGCTAAAATGTATTCCAGTGATTCTCAATTGCTAACGTATGACTAGTCATGATGTATCAACTCCTGGCCTAGAGTTGCTGGTCTTTTAAAATTTTCTGAATCCAAGTTGTGCCAAAAGCAGGCCCGATTACCTCTTTTAATTATCTGAGCAACCGTGTTTACTCAAAACCATACACTGTGTTGATAAACAGTTCAGATTAGTGTTGTCATCTGCTGAAAGGATGTAAAACACTGCAGGAAGGCTTTGTTGCAGTTGAGCAAGTTTGAGGTACATGTGTCGCATAAGTGTTGTAATACTATATTTCCCTGTGCCACACTATAGCAGTTATGCTTGGCATGAGTTCTCCTAAGACCCCCTTTGAAATTTAATTGAAATAAGGTACATGGGGGATGGTGCATAATCTATGACATGGTGGGCAGTGGAATGCTGAAAACATGATTGTAAAAACATAATACTTGTACATGATAAGTATGAACATATTGCAGAGACCGTGCTAATTTCGCTGCAGTTTCCTGATAGTTTTGGCCTGGAAACTCCCTCGATATTCATCCTAAGAACTTCCTTCTTCTACAGGTGCAAACTTAATCCTTCGTGCTGATACGTACAAAGTGCGACGCAGTTAGGGCAAACAAGCCACCACCATCAGTTCTTACTGTTTTACTTTGTCAAATGATCTGCTATAATCAAAACTACTTAATGGAGGAAAGGGCTCATGTGATGCTACAAGGAGATAAAACATGGAATCCCACAATTTATTCTCCGAGCACAGCGCAAAAAAGTGCCGATGCTGTGTTTGTGTTAACTGTGTCGCGATGTGTAGAACCATCTATGAGTGTAGTTGAGGCACACCTAGTTGTATACTGTGTATGATACTGTGAAAATTTCAGCACTCTTGCAGTTCCAGCATTGGACGAGGTGTGGTTTATTGTGCTGAGGGTTATACACCCCGGACATGCAGGCGAGGAGAAATTGTGGGGAAACTAGAGTACATTTTGTGCCCTTGTAGATGGGAGAATAAGCACATGTGCTGTCAGGAGTAAAAGAAACAGACAATGGTGAAAAACTTTACTAAGCTTGATAATGATAAATGCCACTACATTATACTAAAAATCAATCTGTTAAATAATAAATCTTGTCCTCACGGCCAGACTGTATCTGTCGTGGTTCATGTCACCATTAGCCCAAGTTCTTGCATTACCTGGCAGATAAGCCTCCAGACCAGAACCATCCAAAGATTGCAGTTCTGTCATCATATACTTTTCTTACATTACTTTTTAGGTGTAAACAAGAAAATCGTGGCGGCGGCTCGATCCAAACAGCACAACGTTCTCCTGAAGTGGAGTAAGACTATTGTCCGTCACCTTCACTGGTGTGCTAGTACCAGTGATGGCGACGGCAAGCTGGTCCTGGCCAAGTGGACCTCCCTGATCCGCCACATCATCAATGTGCACCGGCATCCTGACCCCCTTCATCCAGCCTGTGAGCACGGCAACGTGCCAGATCGTCTCTGGCTCGAAGAAGGTAAGTTTCACCTAGTAAGTAAAGTAGCTTGTACCTTGCTTCTACTTTCTGTCAGGAGCAGGGATTTGTACTTTGTTTGAAGTATACTTTTTTCTAGTAATCATTTTCCAAACAAAATATGCTTGACTACCAGGTACACTTATAAAATTTTGTGTAGCTAAGTCAACCTCACAAAAGCAAATCTTCATTAACTCTGAAAAATACTAGGAGGAAGTAAGCATATTCATTCTAGATGTACAAGCATAGGCATGGGCAACCGGGGGGAGAGAGACCTTGAAAAGATACAGAAAAAAAAAATATACATATGGAACATTATACAAAAAGAAACAACAAAGTATTGAACAACCTTGGCCAAACAGTGGCCACACCAAAGCATGATCTTAGTTACTTATTTATTATGAATGACACTTCCAGTGGTGGCACTGCTGTGCCATTTGCACCAAACTGTGACACAACGAAAACCCTGCTACATGCTCGTCCAAAGGTTGTATTTGTGTCCAGTTTGTGCCATCTTTGTGCCAAAAGAGAGCTGTTCTCAAAAAGGAAACTGAAAGTATCTGGCACGTGGCATTCTTGGCAATGCCACTGAAAATTAAGAATGTAAAGTTGTTTTTTTCAAATGCCTAATTACTATGTGCGGAGAGTAGGGCTGCACAAATATTCAAATTATCAAATACTAGTTTTAAATTATACGCTATTTGATATTAGCTTCAAAATTAACTGCAATATCCATACTTTTCAAAGTGTTGATCGCGGCGGGTTAGCCCCCTTGAGTGTGCTTCTCCTCAACCACCGATGCACTGCGAAGAAGCAATATTCGCTGAGCTGACACTGCAATCTTGTAACTCGCTTCACCGCAGTGCAGCTGCGTACTTGGGCAAAAAAACACCATCAAGTGGTATAACCACTGATTTCCACTATAGGGGGCTGTATGGCGGATAGCTGCTCTCCGAGCCTGGCGCACGTGAAGCCACCAGAAGTTCAATGCTTGTCCCAGTAGCCTTGCGTGTGCTGGGCTTCCTAGTGCAGCTGGACAATATTTCAGTCCATGCTTTTTTGATTGGGTTTTAATACTCCCGTTCTGGATTAAATCCCGAAAATGAGGCATTTGACTGTGGGACACACGCACACTTGATCAACTAGAATCTCAAAATTTTCACATTGAATGGTTTGCCAGGAGACTTCTCGGGTCCGCATGCGCTGTTACTTCACAACAAGCAGTCTGTTTGCTTCGCTGTTCGATTCAGCACTCGGAAGAGTTAGAAAGCCTGTCAAGGGCGCTTACTTCCAGTGGTTTCATACCATACCTGTCTGCTCAATGTGCCGTCCAGCCCCCTATATCATATATGGGAGATCAGTGGGTATGAAGCATGTGCGTGCCTGATGTAATAAAAAAAAAAGAAATTGTTATTGGTGATATGTATTTATATTGCAGTAAAAAATTGTCCAAAATTCAACTGTGGCTTTTATGCAAGGGTTATGATAGGCAGCAATGTTTTAACAACCTGTGTTCATTACTTGTGTTTGTTTTGTTCTCATAATTGAAGAAAATATCTTCAAATAGCAAGAAGAACTTATAAGTGCTTTCAATGAGGTATGACGAGGCTCCCTTATAGGTTTAATTTTATGTTAACTCTGTCATTTACTTCCCATCCTAATGTTGGCATTGGACTGTCAGTCTATAAATATACCAAGATATAGCCAAAGTCTATAAATATACCCAGATTAAATTTAACAGAGCTCATAAGTGGGCAATTAGAAGCTTGGGAACAACCTTTGCGAGTTCAGCTGAATTTTTGTTCAAGCATGGCGTAACAGTAGTGAAAGGCATGGAGAAAGGTGCAGCAACTATGTAATATTCAATTAAAAAATATCTGGCCAAAGCTACTATTACCTTTAAATTTGCTTCAAACCCAAAATCCATTATTTGCACATGCCTAATAAAGAGTTGTCATTTTTCTGTGCGAACGGTGCTCATATCGATCGCATAAATAGTTAGCGCTACTCGTTGTGATCAGTTAGAGCAGCTGGTTGAATATGAGCGAGGTCAGCATGAGACACATTCAACGCAAGAGTGTCCTTTTGATGTCGAACTCTATACAATTACCTAACCGTGATACAAACCCTACAAGCAGTCCGTGTGCTGCTTGTCCTAAATTTCAACAATAACCAGCGTGCTTTGACACGAGCCGAGCAGGCTTTTATTTTTGTTCTTGAAGATGCTCACATATTATTCACAGCAAAAATAATGCCTAGATTGGGTTTGTGTGTATACAAAGAAAAAATTAAGGATACAACATGATTACAAAAGATGTTGACTGTGAAAAGCGAGAATTTAGCAGTTAGATTGGTTGTGCGAGTTAGCATGTTTCTGCTTAAATTTGAGTTAAGGAACTTCGAAAGCTGAGAACCACGCTCCAACAATAAAACGTGATTGGAATGCTGACATAGAAGCCAATGTTTATGTTCACAAGGTTTGTTCCAAAAGCTTCCAGTGCAGAGATGAGCCCAGCAGAGCCTAGCACAATACTTCATGCAACAATGTGATACTATAGGCAACGTTCGTGCATTTGACCACCATAGTAACAATTCGCTTGAAATAAATGAGGACGAGACGCCATGAGGTGTCCTATTATATTGAAAGGAACAGTTTGTTACCACATTGTGTGGTACCAAACATTTTCATAGGCAATGGTAACCATTAACCGATTCCGCCAACGAAAAGAACACAGAATTATTAGATGGTCGTATGGCTTCGCAACCTCAGTCAGGGTGAGTCATAGATGCGTGCAAGAGTGTCATTGTCCAACTGATGCGAATATCAAAGCCGGTAAAAATGCTGTGATGTTCGTTTCCACTTGGACTTCCCCAAGAAAGTGGCCTCCCAATTGTCGGGCTGTGTGTGCTTCATAATACTCTAGTTGGTGTAGCACTCCAATAAAATAAGACACAATATGCAGATTTCATAGGAGTATAGTGACCACCGTAGGGTATACTTATTGAATATAACTTTGGAATTACTTCAAGTAAACTTGTAGTTTACTTGAAGTATCTTCTAGATGTCTACATTTTCCAATGCTGGGTCTGCTTGACCGCTTCTTGGTATACTTCATAACACAGTTTTGTTTATAAACTTGCCCAGGCACAGAGACATTCAGGAAGCTTGAAGCCATCCTGATGGCACCCAACCTGCTGAGGGACATACCCTTCCTGTCCCCAAAGGAACAGACGTTCGGGCTGGAATCGTTTCATGCAGTTTTGATACACTTTGCTCCAAAGTCCAGCAAGTTCCAGTATGACGGAATGCTCGCACGGTGAGAAAAATTGAACTAGACAATGAAATTGAAAGTGCATGGTACAGTTTTAATGTCATTAATTTTATGAGCACCCCAGGATAACCATTCAAATATGTACACATCATCATTGCAGCACCTACATCGCAGCCCTGCACTACAATCAAAATGCAGGCAGGGACGTGCTCCTTGATGAGGATGGGAGCCCCAAGTTCTACCAGAGATGCTCGAAGGCACAGAAGCGGTGGACACTTGCACCTGTCAAAGAAAGCGTGACATATGGTAAGCCTCACAATATTCAGCACATAACATTTATAATGCTCGGGTCACAAACAGAATTATTCAATACGGAAGTTGTTCTGTTCTGTACGGAGCGAAGGAAAGCTAATCTGAAATGTTTTGGCTGTGAGTTTAGAGGAGAGGAAAAAGAATGTCTATACATGGAGAAAGCAAAGTACAGGTGGTAATAATTCTTCACTCTATTTGTACTTTGCAGACTATGTGCGGAAGCTGTGCGACGCTGTGCTGGAGTGCGTGAACAGGTGGCCCACTTATGCGATCGCCGGAAAAGCTACGTACCGGGTGTCGCACGACACACTCAGCAGCAAATGTGGTCCCAAACCATCGATGGGTGAAGCAGTTGCAAGGCATCGGTCACGTTTTTCTACATGAAATGTCAAAGCAGCTGCGCGGTTGCTGTTGACAGCAGTGAACACTGAACAGACAGCCTGCTATCATCATCAAGGACGCCATCAAGCCATGAGCATGGGCTCGCGTGTTTCGCGACTTATATGACAGATGCATTTGACAATCTGGATCACAGACTTCTGTAATACCCCAGGCGTTGCAACCTTTTTGAGAGCTACTTGTCTTAACGTGAGAACTTGGTGTGTGTGTCTAATTGCCTATTGAACCCTTTCTTCGTTTTGTCAGGCGTCCCAGTGTGAAGCAACCTCAGCCCTTTGCTGTTTTTTTAGCTTTCTAAATTACCTTGCCTTGTGTGTGAAATACTCAAAAATGTGGTTATTTGCCTATGGCATAAATTATATTGACTGAAAAATACTGTGTTTATCTACAGCATGATGTATGCTTTACTTTTTTTTGTGGTCGTCTAATGGTATTGTAATGAACGAATCAAAAACAGTTATTTGTCTCAGCAGAAAACGTGACATTTTGCAATTTTGCTATGTTTTAGACAATACTGTTAGCCGTGTGTCTCTGATTAGAGCTTTGGGTGTTTATTTAGATACCAAATTTTCTTTTAATCATCAAGTTACAAATATTGTCATTGCTCAGTGTGTTTGGTTCATTATGCATATATCGAGCGATTTTAAGAATGCACCTTGTTTTCCAGCATTCTTTCGTTCTCTTGTTCGAAGCCGCCTTGATTTTTCTCTAGTTTGAAACAGCATTGCAGACTAACTCTTGTGTTATTGAGCGAGTACAAGAAAATTTCTCTTTTATGGCCGCTACTTGCAATCCAAGGTATTTTATAACTATGAGAGATTATGTTAGCTGATTGACTTACACTCTTTGTGTAATAGACGAATGATGCGGGATTTGATGTCCCTGCATAAGGTCATTAATGGGATTCTAAACAGTGTATATCTGCGTGTTGTGCAAAGGTCTAGCTGTGTGCGATCATTGTTTTATCCTTTCCGTTTACACAACACTGACCCCATTATCCGTCTGCAACTGGTTCTTAACAAATTTGAATCTGAGATAAATTTGATATTGATATTTTTGGATGCGAGCATACATTTAGAAAGTGCATTGATATGTGTTTCGTTTCGACTTGTCAACATCTGTTTTGGAGATGTGAATTCCTATCGTTTCGATGTAGTGCACCTCTAAACAGGCATAGAACTGTTTGTGTGGCACTGAAAATAAAGCAATCAGTCAACAAGCACCCATCTTTTATTTGTTTGCAATAAAGTCTACGTTATCACAAAAAACGTCAATTATTTTGGTAATTGACGCTAATTATCATGAACATTGCTATTTTAAAAAAAGAATTGTGGATTCTGCAATTTCAGAAAAACAATTGGGAAGGGTAGATCACACACATGATGCATGCCACGATGCAGAATACAGGGCATTCCAGTGCCGATTGTTTCCACTAAATAATTCCAAAACCTGCTGCTTGCAAAATTCGCAAAATATCTGCTAACTAGCGTAAATACTCGTTTTAGTGTACTTCAGCTGGCCATCAGCTGAACAGGCATGTCTGGTGTACAGATGCACCCGGAGCAACTTGTTTTCTATACTGTCAATGGCTTACTCTGCATTTTGGTTCTGTAATGCTGTGAGAATAGTGCCCTGAAGACTTGCTTTTGTTCACTTTTAGGAAGTGCATGTTCGGGTAATGTGGCATAAATGGATGAACAGGGATCAGGAGCTCCGGAAGTACATCTGATCTGGGGGGGGGGCAACTTTTGTGGGCTCCTGTCGCATCGTGTAGTTCACCTCTCTCTCTCTCTCTCTCTCTCTCTTATATATATATATATATCAATGACCACTGACGAAGCGCAGTGTAGAGAAATGAAGGCTGCAGTCTGATAGAATTTTTGGAGTCTCGAACGTGGTGTAGCCTGGTGTAGGCACTCTCCACACACGGTTTGTCTAAAGCGTCGGATTAGCCTGTGGTGCCTCGTCGCTTATGGAGTGCAGCTTCAACATGCAACAGCCTCACGCCCTCATGGGCGGTGGGGGTTGAGAAGAGAGGGGGCGGTCGGACCAGAAAAAAATCCCCCGAAAGGGTTCTTGTTTCACTTACCTACGCACACATGACTTATTCGGTTGATGGGAAAGCTTCCTGAATGCACCAAAGCACGCAAGCTGTCAGCCTCTGGAAATTTATTTCTCCCAGGAAGCCCCACACCCACCACACGGAGAGCCTGTAGACTGTATACCTGAGTCGTACGAAATAACGTAATTAGCAAATAAATTCAAGCATATTTTGGTTTATCTTGCCATTGCACCTGGTGTTTCCTGCATGTGTGCCACATCACGAACATATGACAGCTTCTCCTACAAAGATGTCAAAGCTACTGGCGCGAGCGAGAGTACTGGTATCGCGGTTTATCTCGCGCAAATGGGACGCTAGGCAGACTCACGCGGTCGCGTCACTAGATTTGGTAGCGCTGCACACTAGCGTTTCATAACAAGTGCGTGTTGGAATGTGCGGGGGGATAAACTAGCGACACCAGGCTCCTAGGAAATAGACGTGCTCGAGCGTAAATCTCGCATTCGTGCTGTGAAGGTTATACGAACGTGCTCACAGCTTCAAGAAGTGGCCTCGGATGCACGGACCCTCGTGCGCCGAGGAACCCACCAAAAGTCATGAGCGCGCGCGCTTTCTAACATTCACGGGCAGACCTCGTGGGGACTCCCCACCGGTTGTTGTCGCAGCACTCCACGTATATCGGTGAGTAGTATCGCACGTGACGAGCGTAGACTTCGAGTACGTCCCTGCAGAAGAACGTCTCGTGGCGCGTGATGCAACTGATACCAAGGAGCGGACCCATCACGAAACTTCCGCACAACATAGATCTTCGTCCCGCAGCGCGGGGCAGCACCTGTGGCAGGAACACCTGTGGCAAGTGTACGTGATCAGTAGAGAGCACCGACATAATAGAAAAAGAGAAATGTTCAAAGAGTCTTACCAGTCTCCATCACTGTCGGCGGGTTGCACAGGTAGCACTGCCCAGCGGGGCCGGGAGACCGTATTCGCCACCGCCGTTGGCGCGATGAGGCAACGCCGGCGGATCGAAGGCGAACAGAGACTCACGGAGATCGAACTCTAAATCCGCGGTGTCGAGTTCGGAGCAGCTGCGGATGCTTTTCGAGTCAAACGCCTGCGCAATTTGTTTCCTAAAGAAAGCTAGCCGCACCAGCCGCACGTCTCGCCACAGCCTTCCTGGCCATGCCCGCCATGCCTACCCAACAGTGACGTCACAGCACCACCGCACGAGAAACCGAAACCTCCCGGCCGGAAGTCACGAATATGGTTTCGCTATCGTATTAATTTGGACTTTTCTAATTAACTACAGTCAATTTCAAGATGTCAAGGACCATTTCAGAAAGGGCGAATTCCCAGCGTTCAGAAAATACCATTAGCTTCGGTAGTTCGAGAAAACGGCGGACTATCCCTTTAATGGTTCTAATATGCTCTTATGTATCTTGTAACATTAATATGTGTTTATTGGACAAAGAAATTTCTCATACGAATAATATTTTTCAATATTGCATGGTTCCGCTGTCTCTCCGCCCACCATTCACACGGTCCTGAAGAGGGAGAGATTGAGTTTTTTTTCTGACCACTCAATGGTAAGCTTTGTTCAGTAAAAAGTAGAAATTATTGTCTTTCGAAAAATGCAAAGCTTTCCTGTGTATAACTTTAGTAGAAATAAATTCCTGCTAGAAAATTTACTAAGCGATTTCAGTTTCGCATTGCTGTTGTTGAGCCATGAGAACCAGGACAACAGTGCGTCAGTTTGTAACTTCATGCTTGTTTGAGCAACTACACTCATGTACGAATGCAACGTTATCCAGCGTTTTACGCTATAATATGACTATCATAAAACCGTTTCTACTTCATTCTTAATTCATTATACATACATCGTGACTGCGTCACAAATCGTCTGTAAAAACACTGCATTTATAATGAATTTTTCATTGCTGTATCATCAATCCGACATAGATCCATCACGCATACCCTTATTACTTTTTTCGATCCCACGATATGCTTTCATGCCGTTTTTCATTATAATTTCTTCATTGAGATTTCCCAGTAAAGCACCGACTATGCATGCTGTTGCTATGGCAAATTCACAAGAATAAAAGGCATCCTGCCGATTATTGAAAATGGGCTTCTGCTCGTCACGCAGGGCTCCCGGCTGTCAAGTGGTTAGGCATAACTCGCCTTCTTTTCTTTTATCAAACATCCTTTTTTCCTTATAGTCTAACCTCTCTAAACGTTACCAACCAAGGTGATCAACCGTTTCAAGTTAGCGCATAATATTTAAAACATACTAATACAGGAGGCTTCAGAAAAGGGAACTACCGGTTTCGTGTGACGCGTAGTTTTTGCCGGTGTGGCGTTCACCACGTGAAAGCCTTTCTGACCGATTTGACACACCTGTCAATGAAATAACGGATCGGGTTGGGCGTGGATATATGTACCAAACTTGAATGTGCCGGCTTCGAGAAGATCTGCCATTGAGGCGAACATTCACCAGGCATGCCGATACTTGCGCTAGTTTTAACCCCGACGTATACGTCTCAACAAAATGTGGGCAATAGCCGTATTATTTGCTAATATGTGCTTTTCTAAAATTTAGATAGCGAACGAATTCCTAGTTACTCGGTTCGAATTTGGGCTGAGACTCCCACGATTCGACGCCCGCCTTTTTACAGCGTGTAAGCAAATGTTTCGAGTCCACTTTGCACCATCCACGAGACTCTGGATTTTAATCATTCGTACTGCAATTTAGTGCAGAGGTGCGACTAGGTGGTCTACCTTTGCACTTAAATATCAGTAAATAAACTTATAGCTTTCAAAAGAAAGGACAAAATGTAAACCTTGTTTCGCGCAGTCATATTACTTCTCATTGGATGGAAGCAGCCGATTTCTTATATGTCTCCAATTACCCTATGTATATATTTAAACATCCGAGTCACCCATTCATGCAGGACTATGCGCCATATGATTACACATTTGTTGGATTACGTTGCACCTATTTATTACATTAATGCAGAGACTGGAGATAGTTATTTGTCTATCAATCAAAAAAGGCGTTCCTTGAAATCAAAATATGTTAAAACTCATGGCACAAGGAATGGTATCAAAGCGGTACCTTAGATTTTCGTTCACTTGTCTTTTTCTTAGTCCCACTTTATGACAGGTGAATCATGCATACTTTTGATCTCATCTTTACTAAATGTTCATGTTGCAGGTGCACTACCACCGTATATCGAGGTTCTGATGGTTCTTCACCCACAAGCCAGGAACGCCTGAGCAAAGTGATATGCAGCTTCTTTTGACAGCTCAAAGTGCACTTCCGTTGAGTTACTAATTTATAATTCTCGTTCTTTAAGTACAATTAAGTTTCGCTGCATGTAAATTGTTTTTAGGAATAAATAAATGCTAAAGCATTTCTGAGAGATTAAATTTTTAAATTGCAATTGTAGCTCCAGCACTTCCTACAAGGGTATATGACTGTGCTGGCAGTATGCTTGTTTGAAACACTACGCTGATATAAATAATCGTCGATATCCACCGTATCACACCACTATATGGTCCTCATAATGCCATCACGATGGCGGCATAAGTTCATTGTGAATCTGTCATGAACCTCTCATGAAGGCATAATGAATCCATCATTCTTACGTCACCATGACATTACGATTTATTACCTAATAAAATAAACTGGTATACGGCTTTCGCCATAATGACTCAATAACCAAGAATTTCCAACAGGGCTGCGTCTTCTCGCCTCGTCCACCAGGCATCCAGGCCGACACCTTGCGCTCCCTTTTAGACTTTGTGCTTTAATCGGGCCTGGACGTGCACACCTGGCTGCCTTGGTGTTCACTGTGTGTGTATCACGTGTCAGGGTGTCCAAGCAATGTCTTACTACTACCACTGCTGGTGGTAAACTGAATTAGGGCACAGTTGCTTGTATGATGTCAATTCCCAGATAAATGTAGTGTTCAAATGAGTGGACGAACGAAAGAAATTACAATTCGTTTCGGTTATATGATTCCCTCAAAGAATCATGTCAAATTTTAAATATAAGATAGAATATAAAACTTATAAAGTAGAAGCCCAGCGAGCATTGACCCAGCGAGCATTGGCTAAAAATATACTTGTACATAATAGGAGCCGAACCTGTTTCCTTCCCCGGAATGCACACACAATAGTCGTGCGCGAAAACTAATCTCCACAATGAATACCCTTCGCCATTACGTTATTCAACAGGTACTTTCGCATTATTAAAAAAATACGTTCCTACTTTCTGAGCGGCATAATAAAAAATGATATATCCAGGAATGTGCCCGGCCAGTCAAGATCAGGGTCCCACGTAAATATACACTTTACAGATGTTCTACAAGACAGAAAAAATATATCTACAGGACTTTTGCGTTACTGTCACAGACAATGATACTGGCTCTCTACAGGTTATGACTGCTGCAGTCAGACTGTAAGCTTGTGCAGTATGAAGCAGCAGAGAAGCATTTACTTTTTATTTTTATGACGCCAGGTGACGGCATGGCTTTGAGAAATAAATGCACGCGTATCTTTTTGTTGGTATTGAGTTGCTCCATGTTTGAATATTTTGACTATCTAGGAAATTCGCTACACCCGCCTAATAAATGCCTTGAATCGCCAAATTTCGAGGCCGAACCCACAACTCATCCCTTTCACATTTTGAACACCAAAAATGTACTGCCGCCACCCCCCCCCCCCCCCCTAAAAAAAAAAAAAAGGAAATGAATAAAAATTCATTTCGTTTAGGTGTTCTCTGGCTGATATTTAACTGTTACCTATTTCCTGTTCCCCCATAATAGATATTAGCTGTTGCATGTGCTGTTGATTTCTTATGTGTGTTTCTTTTGACTCTGTGCATCATTACATAGGCTACTCGCCGTTCATGAGCACGAAAATAAATGAATGAATGAATGAATGAATGAATGAAAAAGCTTTTTTTTCACGTTCCACCGATTTTGGCTTTTGAGGAACAGCATATTTTCCGTCCACCTCATATTTACAAAATTGTGCTCGCAATGCATGTTGTATATACTAAAGTTATATTTTTGCTTCCTGCGTCCTCTAGTTGTACTTGGAGGATACTTCTAACTATATTTTGAATGTACTTCTGTGTTTTGCAATAATTTAGTTATTATTTACTAAATATTATTTCAAATAGATGTTGAATATATTAAGGTGGTTTTTATGCTGCCTCATATTCTTGGGAGTGTATTTCAAATGTTTTACGAGTGGCTATTTTTTAAGCTTTACGTAGGTTGTTTTTAATTTATTAAATTAATAGTTTTATAGATACATCTGGCAGGCATTCGGATATACTGATTTAGTATTTATACAATTAAGTGTGCTCGAATACTACTATGAGCAGTATTTTCGAATTATTCCTGATTGTATTTATATAAGCGAAGGAAAGTCTATTTTTGAATATTTCAGCACATTCCTAAACACAAAGTACACTTCATATACGATTCAATTGCATTCGAATGTATTTCAGACATAATATTTTTACTAATGGCAGTGCGGCGCCAACATCGTTAAATCGGCATCGAATTGATTCAATCGGGTGTCAATAAATCTCCAATATCCAGCAAAATTAAACCGTATTGGAATTAAAATGAAAATGTATTTAATTGAATACAATTTCAAATTTGCAAGGAAGGTCTGGAATGGGATACCTATACGCCTCGCAAGTGGGCTCATTCTCGTCTTCTGCGCATGAAAAGGGAAGTAGCGATGACGTCAGAACGCCGATCCCTGATTGGCTGATCGCGACCCCCTATCTGAGCGTCGTCGGCTCCATTGCAACGTCGTCTGCTCGCAACGTCGTCTGCGTCTGTCTTACCTTTCCTGAGACTTTCGGAAGTCGAGCGAGCTCGACTTCGCCTTTCAGGGAGGGCAGACGAAATAACTCGAGCGGTACGTTGTTTTTGTCTAACAACTAGCAGACGCGCATCAAGGAGGGAAGTCAAAGGACTCACTGGCGAGGTGTCCCGAGGCGCTGAAGTTTGTTTGCTAAGAACCGAGAGTGAGCGTCCGCAAGTTCCCTCCCAAATACTTTTTCCTTTCTTTCGTGTGCGGCGAGCAGTGTTGCCAATTTAGCGTTTTTTCCGCTAAACTTAGCGGTTTTCGGTTCTGTTTAGCGGGATAAATTATTGTTTTGCGGGTGGCGGGATTTTTAGCCGGTTTTATGTAACCATGGCGGTTTTTTTAGCGATTTAGAAGTTATATTGATTTACTGTCAACGATGCACCTTTCATATCCATAATGATAAGGATAATAAGCCACAGTCGTCTTCGCTTACTCTCAGTAATCTTCTGGTTTGTGAGAGTAACGCCTGTGACGTTATCAAAACATTACGACGTCGAACATCAGAACATGCCTCACCGTTTTGTGCGCGCACGTTTGAACTGCATGGATGTTCCAATTTTCCTTTGACGTTTTTGTCACTGTTTCGTGAAATGGGCGTGGTGAAGTACACTCAAAAATTTAGAAAAGACTGGCTATAAGACCCTTAACTTAAAGACTGGCTACTGGAGGTTCCTGGTGATAGCGGACGAGCCAGGTGCCGCTATTTCAAAAAGGAACTGTCTGTGAAGAATGTGGATTTGGTCATGCACGCTGCAACGAAGAAGCATGTTTCGGCCGCTGCGCCTTTCTCCTCTGGTAGCAGACGACTCTACAAGTTAAACGGGGCTAACTAGTCACTCAATGCTGAAGGGTCCCTTGCCGTGTTCGTATGCGCTCACTCCGCAATTTCGGCTTGGGATCACCTGGGTGAACTGTGGCGTGACGTGACAGATTTCTAGCCAAAACAAAAGGAATGCTTCCTTTCAGATGGCATTGATATGATCTACACTATTATTATACTTTTGTCCAGAATTAAAGCAAAAAAAAAAGTTTAAAAAGTCGTTTTGCGCAGCGTTTTGGATTTAGCGGTTTTTTTAGCGGTTTTCGGGATTCCCACAGCGGGTTTTTAATTTTTGAGTTGGCAACACTGCTCGCCTCGGTGGTTGTTGACATCGTGGTCAGTGTAGTGTTATGTGATGCATCAGGGCCTCATCAGCTCACCGATGACTAAATCGCCCACTTCAAGGTATGCAATGTGACTTTATCCTTGCAATGTCTTGCTTACGTATTGTAATCGAATATTTCTCCATGTTCGCCGTTCGAGTGCTTTCGGTTGAAGACAAAAAGCGCTCGAGCGTGTTCGAAATCCGCGGTCTGAAAACACGGGCGTCCACCGACACATCGTGCTTTTGGTGTTTCTTTTTCAGCACGTTATGTTTCCGTTATAATATGCATGGGTTTATTTATCCGTGCTGCAGCTCCGACGCCTTTACTCAGAGCCCTGCGCCTTATCTCTTAGGAGAACTAGTGAGTACGAGCTTTTATGGAAGCTTAGTTTCTGTGTTTGTTTTTGCAATAACATTCATGCAGCCAGACAGCATAAGCGAGCGGCTAACATCTTTGTGACGATGCAATGTCATTAAACGATGTTTAGCGGCTTCGAAAACGGAAGTTTCCAGTGCACTCGATTCACAAGTCTCTAAGACGTACACAAAGATATTGGCCGCCCTCGTAATTTGAAGAGAAATTTCTGAAGCAGTTGGGAGGGTTACATATTGTAAACATCCACCCTGCAGCTCGCTGCTGGCTCTGACTTTATATTTAACAGTGTGCCTATTTTTTATATCGTATTTTCCGGGCTATAGTCCAAGGTATATACATGTTTAAAAGTTGAAATTTTAGGCTGTGCGGACTCTCTACGCGTGCGGACTATACACGAATTTTGTTTTTCAAGATCGTTCATTATAAGGAGATGTGACGGATTTTATGAGTGAAAGAGTAGGTTAATGGTGATTTATGTATAATATAGGCTTCTTTGTGTGCTAATAAAGCAGACATCTGTCAAGGTGTGCCGTCTATAAGAAGATTTTCGTGTCGACTAAGCACAAGGTGCCGACTATGCTCGGCACGCGGACTATGCACCGGGTGCGGACTATCTAAGTATCTAAGCAAGAACATCTATTTTTGACCCCCAATTTGCCCCTGCGGACTATACACCGGGTACGGGCTATAGCCCGGAAAATACGGTACATATATTTTAGGTTTTTGCATGTCCTAGATTCCCTTCACGCCAAAGCTGACAGTGCGGTGCAAGCTACTTGTTCGCCAACTATAATTAAAACCTCTTATCGCTTGACCTCGCTCTCCCCGCGTGAGTATGCGGAGAGGGGGCGATCACGTTGTGCAGAATCGACAGTTGACTGGTCAAACGAACATGCAGCTTCCACCGCACTGTCAGTTTAGGGGTGAACATTTCGCGAAATCGCAATAATTAGCTCAGCATACCCAACGGCTGATCGGCTTCGCAGAAGTTAATATTTTATTTACTTTTCTGCGCTTTCTTGTTTCATTTCTCATTTATGAGTACAGTTCATTCATTTGCACACCTGAGTCATTAGACAACTGAAATGATATTAAAAACTTCTTGCGATATAGTTTGTTTTTGTAATCTTGAACGGATTGTAAAGGAAAATGAAGGTGATATATATGTGGATGCCGTCCTCACTGTATAAATGTAGGGCTCGGCGGATATTAGACAGGCGGATAAACGTCAAAATATGTTTACTAATTAACCAAAAATTGTAAAGTCGCTGTGTAATTACATAGCTTCTTAGTTTTCTTTTCTTATTTCACTGTAGATTGCACTTGTGCAGCTTCAGACACCCCGGCCGTGACACTTCTTCATTGGACTCGGTTTAGTCAATTCGTGTTTAGTATAGTTGCGTTATCTGTATTTAGTATAGTTACGTTCATTTATCATTAGTGCATGATTTTTTTCAACGAGGTTGTAATTGCTTCCTCTTTTTTATAGTGGCTATTTTCAAACCTAACGTTGCATTTGCATAGGTTGGTGTGCACGTGCATGTGTGTGTCTGCATCTAACTGTGTCACATGACACCCGTGACATCCTAATGACGTCTGCATATAGTTGTTTCACTTTGCACTCGGGCTCAAAGTATAGCTATGTTGGACTGTTAATTTTAGTGTGGCATATCCCGCAAGCCTCATGTTGGCTTTGATGTGCCCGTCATGGTAACTGATGTGCGCTAGATACAATAAATATAATGTATTATTATTATGAATATTATTATTATTATGTAGCGGTTTAATGGGCCTCTTCGCAATTGCAATTTTAAATAGAGTAATCTAACCCCAAAACTTTAACCGGCGATTTCCGAAAAACATGGATTACCTCAAAACTTGCTGCTTCTTCACAATATTGTTTCATTTAGGTTGGGCTTTAATAATGCCTCCGCTTAAAATTGCAATTGCAGCATAGCCCATTATACCAATACCTAAGAAGGTAATTAACATATTTTGGTTAATAAACATAATTTTATGTTTATCCACTTATCTAACGTTTGCCATTGCTGTGGTTTTGCTGGCTACTGCAGTGTGTGACCCAATTGTTATATTTTTTAATAGGTACTTTGGCCAGATAAATCTCAAAATAGGTACCAGGTGTGCAGCCTGCCATACCGCAAAGAGCGGCATTTATCCGAAAGTGCTCAGACTCATCAAGGAAGGGAAATGAACCCGTAGGTACTATCCAAAGATTGCCAGCCGCTCTCTTCAAGCCGCATGGAGAGTTCAATGAGTTCAGCAAGCGTTTCTAGTGGTCCTTGGGATATTTCATGCTGGAGGCTTATGTAATATTGGTCTTGTTTTTGTAACTTTGTGCGTATAAGGCAAGCTGTACTAAATTTATTGCAGGTCCCAGCTGCACCAAGCAGGGGAACGCACCATTACAGATCGCAAGCCATTCTCTTTAAGCCACATGGAGTGTTCCATGAGGTGAGCGTGCATTTGTAGTGGTCCTTGGGACATGTCGTGCTGTAGGCTTATGCATTCCTGGCTTTGTATATGCGGTATACGGCAGGCTGTATTAAATATATTGCAGGTCCCAGCAAGAAGCCGCTCGCTTCAAGCCGCGTGGAGTGCTCTCTGACGTGAGCAATGATTTCTGGTGGTCCTTGGTACATGCCCTTCTGGGGGTTAATGTAATACTGACCTTGTCTTTGTTATTTTCTGGTATATGGCAAGCTGCATTAACTTTCTCGCAGTTCCCATCTACACCAAGCGGGTTGACCCACCGTCAGACCTCAAGCCGCGTTCTATGAGGTGAGCAATCATTTCTGGCTGTCTTTGGTGCATGCCATGCTGGGGGTTTATGTAATACTGGTATTGTCTTTTTTACTTCGGATTTCCGGGCCTATCCTATATAAGCGGTGCTGGCAGAGGAACTCGACCATTTCAGCGGGAGATCCAGGCGTGTCAGCACTGGATCGCACTCTCACGACTGCTACTTTACAGAATCGGGCATCGCCAGATACCAACGGGAACCGTAGTCAAGCACGGATTCTGAGGTCGACGCAAGTCACTGAAAGAGTCAGCAACGCAGGCCACGCCCCTCTACGTCACTGAGGATCGGCGCAAGCGAGAAGCTGCCATCAGATTTCCGGGCCTACCCTATATAAGCGGTGCTGGCAGAGGAACTCGACCACTTCAGCGGGCGATCCAGGCGTGTCAGCACTGGATAGCTCTCTCACGACCGCTACTTTACAGGTATAGTTGAGTCTACCATTTTTTTACTTTGCCTGGATCGCCCTGCTGAATTGTGAAGTGTTCACTGGCGTCAGATATCAGAAATGGCCGATAAGCAACCGACAACTATTAAGGAAGTAGCAAAACTGCTGTCAGAACTCTCGGCAAAGTTGGACGCCATGAACGAGAAAGTAACAAGTGAGCCATGAGGAATGTCCCAATCAATATATTTCATGAATAAGAACTTTGAAGAATTCAAAAGCACGGTGGAAAACAGCAAAAAGGAAATAAAATAACGAAATGCTGAGCAGCTGCAACTGAAAAAGGAAAATATGGAACTTGCCAAAGGGCTTGAAGTGATGAAACGCAACGTGATAGAAATAAAGCAGTACAGCCGCAAAAATAACATCGAGATTAAAGGCCTTCCCCTTGCCCCTAACGAGAATCTTCAGACCGTGATCACCGAGATCGGAAACAATATAGGCATACAGATAGCGCCGTCGGACATTGACGTTATCCACCGAGTGCCAACAAAGGATAAGAACAAACCTAATGTGATTGTGCGATTCACCGCCCACAGCACCCGAGATAGGATCCTGACGGCAGCAAAACAACTACGGCTAAGCACTTCTGATTTCGGCTTTGAGCATGCGAGTCCTATCTAAGTGAATGAACACCTCTGTCCAGAAAGCGAAATTCTGCTTGGAAAGGACAGACAGAAAGAAGGCCAGCAACTGGAAGTTCTTGTGGGTAACACAGGGGAAAATCCTCATGAGGAAAGCAGTAAATTCTGGCGTGGTTCAAATCTGCACAGAAGCTGATCTTCACCTTATTGCATAAACGAAGACTAACACGGTCCTAAATTAGCCGAACAACAGATGTTCTCTATTAAATCGGTTAATAAAGCTCATGAAAATGGAATATTCTCTGTGCTACATGCAATATACGGAGTGTAAACAAAAATATGGACGCGCTTTGCGCAATACTAAGTCAACATGAATTTCACTACGATGTCTTAGCATTATCTGAGACATTGCTCAAAGATAATGAACATATTAACTGTTCTGGGTATAACTGTATATCTCTTCCGAGACCAGCGACCACAAGAGGTGGAGGGGTTGCTCTACTAATCAAAACAGGATTGACGTTTAAGAAATGCAACGAATACAGCTATACACAAAGTGCTGAGTGCGAAATTCTTTTCGCAAAAATCTCGAATAATATTATGATCGGAGTGGTATAAAGGGCCCCGGAATTATGTATGAATAGTTTTCTCGGAGAACTGGAAGACATTTTTGCACAAATGACGGTACGGGAGGGCAAGGTAGTAATCTGTGGAGATTTTAATATATACGTATTAAGGTCATTAAATAATGAGTATCTACTCTTGTTGCAATCATTCAATTTTACAAACCTTATAAATATTCCTACTCGATGGGGAAACGAAACTGCCTCGGTTATTGATCATATACTATGCAACTTTAGCGTCGAGGATTCTTTATACGGGGTTCTAGATGTTTCCTTGACTGATCATTCACCAATATTATTATTAACGAGAATACCTGTGGTTTCTAACCACAAACAATATAAAAGTTACACAATGAAAAAGATTAATTATAAAGAGCTAAGTAGCAGGGTACATGCGCTGACGTTTGAGGACATTACTTCTGCAGACGTAAATGAAAATTATAGATGCTTTCATAACAGGCTCCGCCAATGCATAACCCAGTCCACATCCAATGAACGCAAGGGCTACTATAGTGAACCAATCTGCCCATGGATGACAAAAAGTATATTGGAAATGGCTAAAACAAAAGACCATTTCTATAGGAAAATGAAACACAGAAATAATGCATATTACCATAACCAATTTAAAGTATACCGAAATAAGGTAACTGCGCACATACGGCGACGGAAAAAAGAATACTATTGTTGTAAGATCACAGAATGTGGAAATTATATAAAGAAGGTGTGGTAACTTATAAATTCTGTCATTAAACCTACTGTACAAAGTCCAAGGCTACCGGATCTTGTGGTTACTGGCTGTCAAAATCAATATGACGTTGCGAATAAATTTAATGAATACTTTTGCACTGTAGGTACTATACTGGCTAGTAGCCTTGCAGAACCAACAGTAAGCCAGCCTTCTACCCTAGTTACGAGCTCTTTCAGTTTTTATGATATAACAAGCGAGGAAATCATATCAATGGTAAAAGGAATGCCGGGGGATAAGGCGCTTGGAACGATGGTATATCTATAAAAATGACTAAGGACAACAATAATTTTCTTAGTAAGCCCCTGGAAAAAATATTCAACCAAGCGTTTTATAGTGGGACTTTCCCTGACCTCCTGAAAATAGCAAGAGTAATACCAATATACAAGGATGGGGACGTAAATCAACTATCTAATTATCGACCAATTTCAATATTAAATACTATCAATACCATTTTTAAGAAGCTAGTAGAAGCTAGAATGGTTGATTTTTTTTACTCGAAATAAAATTATAACAGAAGAACAGCACGGATTCCAAAAAGATAGATCTGCTAGTACTGCGGTCTTAAATGTAAGTCAATTTATTAACACAGCTTTAAATAAGAATCATATAATAGTTGGCATTTTTAGAGCGCAGCTCTTAGGGGCTCGTTTCCAGCTTGAGCGGCGTCGCCGTCGGCGTCGCCGTTGGCGTCGCCGTCGGCGTCGGCGTCGGCGTCGGCGTAACCGCGCGGTGCATCATGGGAAATGTCCCATAATGCACCGCGCGAGCCCCCCACCGGGGTCACGTGACCTCGTGGGGGGGGGGGGCACGTGACCCCCTCGAGGTCACGTGACCCCGGTGCATCATGGGAAATGTCCCATAATGCACCGCGCGAGCCCCCCACCGGGGTCACGTGACCCCCCCCCCCCGAGGTCACGTGACCCCCGAAGCCACGTGACTCCCCTGAGGTCACGTGACCCCCGCCGATGTCGCGTGACCCCCCAATGACGACATCGTCACTGATGACGTCACCGGCATCTACATCGTGATCGTCATCATCACTGATGACGTCATCATCACTGATGACGTCACCGGCATCCACATCGTCATCGTCATCATCACTGATGACGTCACCGGCATCCACATCGTCATCGTCATCATCACTGATGACGTCACCGGCATCCGCATCGTCATCGTCATCATCACTGATGACGTTCCCGACATCCGCATCGTCATCGTCATCATCACTGATGACGTCATCAGTGACGTCACTGATGTCGTCACCGGCATCCACATCGTCATCGTCATCGTCACTGATGACGTCACCAGCATCCGCATCGTCATCGTCATCATCACTGATGACGTCACCGGCATCCGCATCGTCATCGTCATCATCACTGATGACGTTACCGACATCCGCATCGTCATTGTAATCATCACTGATGACGTCATCAGTGATGTCACTGATGTCGTCACCGGCATCCACATCGTCATCGTCATCATCACTGGTGAAGTCATCAGTGACGTCACTAATGACGTCATCGGTACCCGCATCGTCATCGTCACTGATGACGTCATCAGTGACGTCAGTGATGACATCATCGGCATTTGGGGGTCACGTGACCCCCCAAGGTCACGTGACCCCCCTGGTTAGTTGAACCCCCCCCCCAGTGCCCTTCCCTCCTCCTCCTCAAGAGCTGCGCTCTAATTCGGCGTTACAGGGAGTTGTAAGCGGCTTTCACTTTTTTAGATATAAAAAAGGCCTTTGATACCGCTAATCACGAAATAATGCATATTACGTGCTTGCACCGTTACTTTTTTTATTTATATTAACAACATTTCCAAAAATATTGATGAATGTGTTAGTGTTAAATTGTTCGCGGATGACTGCGTAATGTATAGCCTTGTCAAAAGTTCTTCCTGTCAGACTACATTGAATGAAAACCTTTGTAAACTTGCGGACTGGTGCGACCTCCAGAAAATGAAAATTAACTTCTCTAAAACCGTCTCAATGACACTGACTACAAACAAAATCCCCTTTCTTACATTTACCATATTGGCAACCAGTGCATTCAAGAAGTTTCCTCTGTAAAATACTTAGGTCTAACAATTAAAAACAACCTAAAATGGAACCAGCACATGAACAACATATGTGCCAAAGCGTTCAGAAAGCTATGCTTTTTTCGAAGAAAACTCAAAGGGTGTCAGTCGGCTATGAAACTTGTAGCTTATTGTTCTCTGGTTCGCCCAGTTCTAGAGTACGCCCCTATTGTGTGGGACCCGTATTTGGTGAAAGACATTGCGGAGGTGGAGCGGATCCAACGTCTTGCTGCAAGATTCATCCTATCTGACTACCGATCTTCGTCATCAGTAACTAACTTGTTAAAGCAGCTTGATCCGAACCGCTCCACCTTCGCCGACAAATCTCTAGGCTGAAGTTTCTTTACTTACTTTATAACACTTCATCTGGTCTATCAAGCGACACTTATCTTCGCCCTGTGCCACAAAGGTCAGCTCGACTAAATCGTTCCAAAGTCATATGCCCATACTATGCCAGAACTAACCTTTTTCAGAAGTCATTTTTTCCTAACACAATTGAACAATGGAACTGTTTGCCGTCATTGCTTATGAAATGTACTCATGTCAACCAATTCGATCATTTGTTAACTAAACTCCTTTTGTAACCCTCCCCTGCTTGGGCAGCGCGGCTGCCTGCAGTATATGTAAATATATAATAAATAAATCAATTGATTACTAAGTTAGAAAGATATGGCTTCCGTGGTTTTTCTTTGGACTTTTTCAAGAGTTATTTATCGTCGCGCTCGCAACAAGTCAACATCGGGGATCAATACTCTACCAATGTGATGGTGCTCACAGTAGTACCACAAGTATCTGTCTTGGAGCCGATTCTTTTCTCTATATATATAAATGACTTGCCTAAAGCGGTTGGAAAATTAAACGTAACAATTTATGCGGATGATACAGTATTGCTGGCATCTGGTAACTCCTGGGGTGAACTCGAGGGGGAGATTAACCAAAACCCTAAACAGATGAAGAGTTGGTTTTTGAATAATAAGTTAACTTTAAGCTACCAAAAAACAAATTATATAGTGTTTGCTTCCCCACATAAGGTCACTCCAACAGAGGCGCAAAATATACAAATAGGTAATAAGTCCATTCAAAAGGTTGAACATATTAAATATCTAGGAGTGAATCTTGACTCTTGCTTCAACTGGAAACCGCACATCGAAACATTATGTAAAAAACTGGCCTATTAGGTTTACACGTTACTTAAAGCCAGACCCGGACGACCTCGGCGAGCGACAGTGAGGACGGGCGATCCGCAGCGGGAAGTATCTTGCGGAGTTCTTCCCGGACGACTTCACGAACGATCTCCCGAAGGCTGTCGGCACCGCTGGTATTCAGGTCAAGAAGGGAAGCAGCGACAGTTGGAGCAGCAATGGCTTGCTCGGGCCGTCAGTGCGCGCTCGATGTTGGTGGCTTCCCTCACGAAAGCATCGACGGTCGTCGGGGGTTGCATACCATGACTCCGAACATTTCTGCTAAGACGCCACGTATGAGGACTCGAAGTTTCTTTTCCTCGGCGGCATCCGAATCGGCTCGGGCACTTAGCAGTAGGACATCCTCAACAAAGCTGGTCACGCTTTCGTTGGGGCCCTGCACCCTTGTTTGAAGTAGGTCCTCTGCTCGCTGGCGACGGGGGTGGTTAAGGAACTTCCGCTTCAGTTCGGCGACGCAGGACTCCCATGTAGTGAAAGTAGTAACAAATCTATTCCGAAAAAGGGTGGCACTTGGCCTGTTTGGGAAGGGGCTAAAGGGTGTTACAAGTTAGGTGCGGCGCACTATGGAGGCTTCACAAGCGAAGCTACACAGTGCGAGCAAAGTCGTTTTTTGGTCCTGTACCGGAGTAACCCACCCCTCTAGGAGGTCACACCTGGTGGTCGGTGCTTCTCTCTGACGTCCTTTAGTCCGTCACACTCCCAGATGAGATGTCTGATGGTCGGTGCTTGATCTGCGGAGCAGCTGCTGCAACGTGTGATTGGAAGTGGTGGAGGATCGACTTCTTGATTGCACAGTTGGTTGTACCACCACCTTGCCACCATGTCTTCTGTGATAGCGAAGCCCATTTGCGCTTTAACAACAAACACTTGGGCCCCACGAGGTAGACCTTTAGGCAATGGATTCTCGAGGAGTGGTACATGATCTTTCGACCGGTTTTTCCGAATTGGCTTCCGTCGTCGCCGTTCTTCCTCCGGGCTGTGGTCAAGCGATGGACGGTAGATCGGCACTCCCTGCGAGCGGCGAGAAGTGCAAGCCTCGCTCGCCAGGTCGTGCGCGGCCTCGTTGTCCACTTGACCGGAGTGCCCAGGCACCCACTGGATTTTTACTGCGACGTCTTTTTGTGCTTTTATTATGTTGCAGCCGCTTTTTATGGCGTACTCCGTGGTTCCGACTCTGGGAGGACCGATTAAGGCGTGGATAGCTGTGGACCTGTCAGTGCAGATTGTGACCGTCTTGGTTTGCTCGTTCACAATTCGGTGGTCTGTGAGAATCCAATTTACACCCACTTGAAGCGCCCGGAGCTCCACTTTGGTGGTGGAGGGTGTCTCGTTTAGGTGGCAATTTTGTAGGCGATGATAGCCGTCTTCGGTTCTCGCCACAACGGCAGCGATCTGAGTGTTCAGATTCCAGGATGCGTCCGTAAAAAGCAATGTAGTGAAAGAGGTTTCGTGGTTTTCAAACCAGTGCCTTGAGGTGCCCTCAAGAGAGAAATACAGGTTCTGGAGGCGCTGCTCAGCCGTCCATACGTTGTGACGAGCTACATGTTTGTAATGCTGTAGCCAGTATTCGTCATCCTCGTAGGCTTCGCCGTGAAAGGGCGTCGGAGTGCAGGGAGTGACGGGCAGGATGACGACGGGTGCGGTAGTCATGGTCGGTATTTTCTTCCTCCGGTTCTCGCGCAAGAGACCCAATTCAGGGGACTGACCTCTGGTCCGACGGCTTCTTCGGGCTTCGGCGTCTTCGGCGAAGGGTAGCCTTCCGGGGCTGTGCACCTCACTCGGGCGGGGTGTCTTCGTAGGGGTACGCTTTACAGGCTTAGGATGGTACCCCGCACCTCCACCAAAATGTCACGGGTGGTGACCAAAAAACAATAAATAAACAGAAAGAAATAAACGTTTAATGTGGCGAACTTGTGCCAAAAATAAAAGGGTACAAAAGATAATAACAGAGCGTCGCGGGCGTCGAAGTCGTCGTAACAGCAGAGTCGAACGCTGGGGATAGACTGACTGCTGCTCGCCACGCGGAGCCCCTTATGTACATGCGTGAGCTTCTGGAATAATCGGCGTAGAGTGTTGGACGCGTAGAACATTCGGACCTCGAACAAGCAACAGGATTCTCGAATTTACCAGAAAACTAAATTGCAGGAATAACAAAAGATGCGTCGCTCCCAGGAATCAAACCCTGCCTTTTCGCGTGGGAGGCAGGCCCGATAACCGTTAGGCCACGCGCGCGCTGCCTACTTGGCCAGCTGCGCGCGCGGCAATATTGCACACCCTTGAAAGGAGTTTTATGAACTACAGAATTGAAATCCTGCTTATCAGGCTATTTTCTTGATGATACTAAAGGACCTCCAGTACTTTCATTGTACATTCAATGTGCTTGCAAAACACATTACTCGGTCAAAGTCATAGTCACCGGAGGCATTGAAATATAAAGTAACGACCACCCCACAACTCTTTCTTTAATCTGGTCGTCTTCGTTACAGTTATTGTTCAATACCTTCATTAAGTTAGTTTTTTACAGCCCTGGCTAGATGTTGCTCTAAGCATTCTTTGGTTGATTTCTGGCGTGAGCAGGTATCCTTGCACAGGATACAGCTCATATAAATTAAATACAGTTTTCATTATGAAAAAGGGCCATTCAGGCTAAGCCATTGAGCCCATGCATAGCAAAGCTTTTTGAGTCATAAAATAATAGCATATATCTGTTTGCAAGTGCATCAAATCTCAGGAACACCTCAGCACAGTGAGGTCACTTAGCAGAACCTAATCTGATTACTGTCAGTGCTGTATCTGGCTTTAGATTTGGAGGACCCTTATGTCTTAATTTTCAATAAATTTGACATGATCTGGTTTTTCAGGCATCTTCCTTGATGCAACATGTCAGAATTACAACATTTTTATGTGTAAATAATCTTAAATAATATTAACAATCACGTTTTCTCTTTATTATCACGGGACGACGACTATTTCGTGGTAGTTCTCAGCGGTGCAGTGCCGCCTGGAGGCAAGTTTGGTCACAAGATATAAAACTTTGTTGCAATAGCACCGTTCAAGAGCTCTGCTTCATTGATTTATTTCATTCACTTATTTATTTAAAATACCCTCAAGGAAAGTTAATTGAATAGGGGAGAAAGCTAGAAAGCAAATATAAAGTGGACATATTTTTAATATGCTCACATTATATGCAATTAAACAGCATGTTTAAACAAAACCATACCAGTGATGTTAGCAACCGCGGTAGGAGGTGGCTCCAGTTAATCGATGTTCGAGGCATAAAGGAATACTGAAATAGCTAAGTTCGAAAATTTGGAATACCAGCCTTATGGCTGATCACAGAAAAAATAAAACTAACTCGGGACGAGGGACAGCCCCTAGCCTATTGCTTCCAGGCATCCCGTGCTTCTCCGTGGCCCGCCACTTGGCTTTCCCCTCCGGGTGTCTCCGGCTACATCCGCCGTTGTTTTGGCTCAATGGATCGTGTTCCCTATGCGTGGCGGTCACGCAGAGTACATGGCACTCCCTTTCTCTCCTTTTCCTTGACGGCCCTGAATAGCAGCGGGTACGTGCTTTCGGGCTCGTTTATGTCGTTGCTGGTTGAAAGAAACGTTGATCGTCCTTCGTCTCCAGTTTGTTTTATTCTTTCTGTGGTCCACCAGTTTTACGAATACGCTCTTTAGTTAATATCAACCTTATGGCCATGAGCAATGCCATCAGATATGTATAAAGGTGAAGCGATCAGTTTATGACGAGGGGTAACATTTTGATAAAATTATTTATGAAAAAATCACAAAAGGTACATTTTTGGTGGCGAATTATTCTCGGCAGAGTCCAGACCTAGTGTTTTTTATGGTAGAAACCCGTTCAGTGCGATGATAATTTTTCACTATATAACGAGCTGAGTGGTTCCGAATGGACTCTTAATAAAAGCAATTAGTAATGAGTGAGCAGGGTCCCACACACAATCGGAGGACGATGACCATCCCGTGGTTATACGGAGGTGCTAACTGTCATTGAGGCGCTAACCATCCTCGAGTTCAACCATAGCCTCCTTTATAAAGGATAAAGGGGGCTGTGGTTCAACTACTACCGGGAGCCCACCTACATGGAGCAAAAGATGGCGGCGTCCGCCGCATCGCCTTCCATTGCCAGCACCAGCGAAGCACTTACTATTGCGGGAGATTCGGGGATGTATCTTGAAAGTGTCGTAGCGGCGAATAGTGTTCGAAGAGATATGATTCGGGCCAGAGCTGCCGCTACAACGATCAGGGCACGTCGCGGAAGCCAAAGGTCGGTGAGGATGGCCATTGTGATGTCGATGCCAATAAGACTTTCGTTATGTCTCTCTTGCTTGAATAGACCATTCTAACCAGCCAGTTTGAATATGCGACCGCTGATTGATTGAAACCATATTTATTGACCTCATATTGCGTGGAACGCGCTGCGGAGGTTAGTTAGAAGGAGAATAAGGGATTAGGAAGCGGGGACTAAACAAGAGGAGAGGAGGAGGAGGGCAACACTTCATGGCTTCACGGCCTTCGTCAACGAGGGAGTGGGAGGCCGTATGCTCTTGGCTGTAGCCGGAAGGAGCCGACCCCCCACTGGAGGCGCAGTTGGGTCTCTTATGAAGGTGAGTAGTGCCTCCCAGAGCTCCAAAGCATGCTTGGGGGATATGGTGCTGTCTGGGTATGCCCAGGTGTTCAGGGATGCGGGTACTGGGGCGTTTGTGATGAAATCCAAAGCCCGTTCTCGTGGAATATTGTCACGGGTGGTGACCAAGGAAAAACAATAACTAAACAGGAAGAACTCAACGTTTAATATGGCGAACTTGTTCCAAAAATAAAAGGGGTACAAAAGGTAATAACAGAGCCTCGCGGGCGTCGAAGTCGGCGTATCAGCAGAGTCGAACGCTGGAGCGAAACTGACTCCGCTTGCCTTGCCTAATCCCTATGTACTCTCGTGGGTTTTTGGATCGTTCGGCGTAGAAGGTTCGACGCGTAGAATATTCTAACCTCGAATCAGCAAGACGGTTCTCGAATTCACCAGAACATTACTTTACATAGCCAACGAAAATGTGCCTCCGTGGCCAGGAATCGAACCCTGGCTTTCAGCGTGGAAAGGAAGCGCGATAACCGTTAGGCCACGCGCGCGCTGCCTGCTTGGCCAGCTGCGCGCGCGGCAATGTTTGTCTCTTTCATCGCATCGGTTCCTTCTAATAGGTTTACATATAGCAGTGGTTCTCAATTTGGGGTCTGCAAACCCTTTTGGTCCCGTGATAGCATCCTAGGGGATCAGGAAGCCAGGTCTCATCAGTCAAGCCCGGCAATATAAGTTGTCGTTTTTCACATCGGCAACAAACGTTACAATTTTTTGCTGAGTTATCTTGTGTGTATGCCAATGGGATGAGTCTATTTTACACAAAGAAATAGTTATATTTATTTATTAAATCATTGCCATGATAAACCTTTACCTTTCTATTCCTCTCACCTCGAACGGGGTTCTCCATCATCTCCGTCTGTCTACAAGGGGTCTGCGAAACGTCAATGGTTGAGAACCACTGACCTGTAGCATACATAAAACTTTTAACCAGGCCGATATCGAGGCAATTCTAGACGATCTAGACTGGTAGTATGGAAGATTTGAGGAGATGGCTGGAAATCCGGAGGTGTCGGTTAATGAGTTATGGCTGTACACGAAACAAGTTATTACTAAGTGTTTATTCAAGTACGTATCCACTCGAACTAAGAAGCAACAAACGATCCCTGGATCAATGGAGATATTATTCAAGCTGAAAGGAAGCTCTCGCGCTCTAGAGCAAAGATTCGTCGAGTACCCTAGTAGAAGTAATAGACTCGTGGTGCTCAGTCAAAACCTCAAAACTCTTATTAAAGCGGTGAAAAATAAACCTTATTATGCCAGCCTTGCTGCTTTCATCTTCTCGCAAGTTTTGGTGGCACTAAAAACCAGCAAAAGAGGCTGTAGACAAAATTATTATTGAAGGCCGTACGATTCAAGATGCATACGAAATAGCGAATTGTTTTAACAACATTTTTTCGAGCGTATTTTCGGCTGACGATGGGACTACGCCACTGTTCAAGAAGCTAGATTATGTGCCATACATCCCTGACATAAGATTATTTCGCGAAGGAATTTGCGATTTACTTCTTGATCTAGATTGTACGAAAGCGATCATATAAATTATCTCCCGAAGGAATTGTCGATTTACTTCTTGATCTAGATTGTACGAAAGCGATCGGATATGATAAGATACCGAATGCGTTCCTGAGACGATATGCTGAATCACTGTCTAACTATATTAATATTGTATTTGAGAAATATCCGACACCAGGTTTACTGCATAATGATTGGAAGATTGATAAAATCGTACCTGTTTTAAATTCCGGTAGAGCCTGTTTCATTAATAACTACAGGCCAAACTCATTAGCATCGACGGCTGGGAACTTTCTTGGGCATATAATCTCTAGTCATGTTCATTCTTCTTTGGAAAAGCATGAATTGTTCAACAGCTCCCAGCACGGCTTTCGTAACGGTCTGTCCACCATCACTCAGCTTGTTGAAGTCGTGCATGATTTTTTTGAGTTTCTGAACCGTAAGGGACAAATTGACGTCATATTTTTTACCTCAAAAAGCGTTCGACAACGTTAGCCATAAGAAATTATAGATCAAACTAACATCTATATGTAAAAATCCCGGGCTAGTCATATCAATACCGGTGTTCCTATCTGAACAAAGACAATTCGTGAAAAAAAAAAGCAAACATTCCGATATGACCGATGTCAAATTGGATGTGCCCCGAGGCACCGTCCTCGGGCCGCTCGTTTTCCTCGTATTCATCAATGACACTTTCAGACCTAACCGTACACCTTTCAGGCTAGATTGTTCGCCGACGAATTCGTTTTGTATGCCGTAGTTAAAACGCCCATGGATCAACGTAACCTAAATACGTGTATTGCGCGCATCTGCCAATGGTGCAATATATGGCAATTGTCGTTAAATCTTGAAAAACCGTCTGTATGACTATTACTCACAAAACAAAAAGCCCTCTGAATTTGTGTACGAGCTCGAAAGTAACCCGATCGCAAGGATTAATCACTACAAATATCGGCGGGTAACCATTTCGCATAATCTACGCGGTGGAATTCACGTCAATAATATTGTAAAAAAAGACACATTCTAGCTTATAGTACTTAAGACGGTACCTGAAGGCAAGGTTAGTCAGCACAAAACTATTGGCATAACAACAGTTATCCGACCACTGATGAAATATTCATGCGAAATTTCGGAATCGCAAGCTGTTTGAGATGTGCTTAAGCTAAAAGGAGTGCAAAGGCTCCACATTACGCTTCTCTTTTTTAATATCGTTGATTGGATTCCCTGACGGCTTTGTACGCTCAAACTGAACTCCCGCTGCTCAAGAGTCGACGTAAAAAAAAAGACTGAAATTTTTCTATATGGTTCTCAGCGTTTATCTGCAGATAGATAAGACAGCCTACCAAATTTCTGCTTTATCTAGAATTACCCGTAACAAACATAATCGTGCCCTTCACCAACCCTGATGGTTAAAAAACTGTTTTAAATACTCGATCCCTTTTCCACGCGACAGTTAGCGACTGAAACTCGCTGCCAGAACAAGCAATGTCGTGCCAATCACTTGAATCATTTGATCTTTCCTTGTATCTAATAAAGACGCCTCTAATAACGTTTGAAATAGTGTTTCCATAGACCGTTCCATTAGGGTCATAGCAAAGAGGGTAATTGAGAAACAAATGCCCTCTCCCTCTCACCCCGCATGTCGTCCGCTCCGCCAAGTGGGCTGCACCTACCAGCCGACTGGCGTGCAAACTCTGTTTAATATCGTCTTATTTTGGAAATTTCAAGCGCAGATGCGCAGGCTTGAGTACGCCTGTTATCGTGTAATACTATGCTAGAAAAAACGACTAACAAAGTCCAACTGCGCTGTCACCTGCGTGCAAATAAATAAAAAAAAGGAAAACTTTGTCAGATAGGCCGGTCTCATCCGGGCAAAAATAAATCTGGTTGCTGTACCTTTTTACTATACAAAGTTCGTATTGGTGTAGGCCTTAGGGACCATGAGTGGAAGTCTGAAATAATGAATAAAAACGTGCTCTCTTGCCGCAATAGACGCAGTAGTTGAGGGTAGTACTGCAGGCTGATTCAACTATTATTTAAGTAACGGAAAAAAGATATGCTAGTTGGCCATTTACCGAAATAGAACAACAAAGAGCTATAGGCTGATATTGAAGTAGACTTCCCTATTGAAAAAAAAAATTGGCGCCTATATAAAAGTAACCGGGTTCATACCGGTAACAGTTTAGCCATACCGGTCACCAGTTTGTCAAAGGGGTCGCCCGTATGGGTCAAAGGGGTCCCCCGTATGAGCCATAACGGTCACCTATTTGTGCAAACAGGTCACTTCTTTAGCAAACGAGTCACTCGTCTGGGCAAATGGGCCACTCGCTTGAGCAAAGTTTACGCACGTTTGCTCAAACCGGCAACCATGTTGCACACCCGGGTGACCGGTAGCCGGGAAACTACCGGTTTATTCAAACGGCTCTCCGGAGCCCGTTTGACACTGAACGTACCGATCGGCGGCATGGGCGCGCCTATTTCAGCCGTGGCAGCCTGTTTCCGGAAAGCCGCGGGAGCGCCGGTTTATTGGTTTCCAATCTTCCGCGTAATGCAATTAATGTTATTTATATTTTGATTGCGCTGATGTTCGCTTATACTGAAACTGCAATAAGCAATTTTGTTATATGTAAACGTGCGACGATAGCGAGCCGATATTTTTGACAGAACTTTAAACATTTGGCGGTCTTTGTTGCCTCAATTTACTTATTCAGCTCGAATCTCTCGCGCAGAGGACGCGGCCGCGTGAAATAATATATTTCTAGACTGTAGAGTCAAATTACGAGCTCGCGCTGGGGGCTTTCTGGGCTCGGGTGCTAGCCGAGCTTCTGGCCGACGCCATTTCCAGCGTTCCAGAGGGCTGAAACGCGCGCGTTTCGCCTGGGCTGCAAACGCGATGTGCAGTGGCTATTCCAAGAGATGAGAAAAGCGCGTGTACAGCGGTCTGTGCAACCTCTCCCTTAGCATTGACTGCATTGCCACAAAAAGCACACCGCAAGTTTTTTTTTTTTTTTGTTGTTTTTTTATTTATTTTGTTTTACAGAGTGAATGAGGAGAGGGTTGGGGGGGAGGGGGGGTGTCCCTGTGTCCTGCGTCTTGACCTCGCCGTCGCCCCCTTCCTCCTCTCTGGTCAGAGAGAGGAGGGCACGCTCCATGCTGATATGCGTAGAGAGATCCGGCTACGCGCGGGTTGCCAGACGCTTTTTCTTTGTCTGCTTGTTGTCCGTGGCAGCTTCGTTTGTCCTGCCTGCGTCGATCTGCCGCCTTTTTCTGCGGTCTTATTAGGATGTCTCTCGGCAACGTATGGAATCCGCACCAAATGTTCGAAAAGTCCTACGCGTATATCGGCAACGAGCGATTTTTTAAAGAAGTCAAGAATTCTTCCGGTTTGGCTGGGTTCGGCCATGGCAGACTGTGCGCCGCATCGTGTGGAAACTTCAAGGAGCCTTCCTTCACGTTTTAGTGTTTGTGTGATTGTGAGTGGGTTGTCCTGCTATGTCTGTGTCGACATTTATCTTGGATTACATCTTTCAAGGCCGCTGTGATTATGATAAGTGCATTCCTACCTACATGTTGGCTACGAATGACGGCTCTTCTACGGGTGCACGTCAAGATTATCCATAAAATTATGCAGCGTCTGTTCTCACGGCAGCCGTGAGAATATTTTTTTCCGAGAATCTGCCATATTGTCTAGAATTACTTCGGTTCTTGTTTGCTTTGCAATCTTCACAGTTGTATAAAAGCTTAGAGTGCCTCTTCACATTTCACAGATCGCTTGCACGTTTGTACTTGTCTACGGAATAAACTTTCATCAGAATCGAAAACAATTTTTTGTGTCTGTTTTCGTGTCCATTTGCAAGCACCTGCGCGAGCACATTTTTTCTACGTGTTTCCTCCCTGTTATAAATAGGCTGATAAGTTTCGGGATCTCTTAAATAAATTTAAGATAACCAACCTTCCAGACGATACCCATTTAAGGCTGCCAGATAATTTGCTCATCCGAATGACGCGTTGAAATGTGTGGTCACGCGTCTGGTCGAACGGGCACCCGTATCGAACGAGCACCCGTATCAAACGGGTACCCGTATCCCATAATCTTGTTTGATCCAAACAGGTCGACAAGTTTGCCACCCGTTTAATTCAAACGGGTCGACCAGTTTGCCACCCGTTTGAATTTCAAATGTTTTTTTTTTCAGTAGGGTTAGCTATTCTGAGAACGCGAACCACTTCACGACGGCAGCCACGAGCGAGAGTTCGCTGTTTCGTACAGACCGCCGGTACAGCCCAAAGATGGAGAATGGCAACCTCCCGGTTTGTCGTCTGCTACCGAAGTCGGGCGCGTGCCCTCTTTCTCGTTTTACCCCGCCGAACCCGCTGAATATCCCGGATGTATGGAGAGGGCGCTGCTGTCGAACAAAAGGTTGCCTTCCAGAGAGCGCTAATTGGAATAATCTATAGCAGCTATGTATGTTTCCTTTTTGGAGCGTGGCTTCAAAGCACTTTACAGTGTACGCGATTTGGACCCAGTTGCGAATCGACGGCCTTAATCTAGTTAAGTTTTTGCTTGCTCCTGTTTCAAAATTCTTTTTTTTTTCTACAGTGTGCCTAGTGTTTTGTTTTTACCCACCGTATAAAAATTACCTTCCTATCACAGCACCGTGGGGGAATCGTAGTATTTTAAAATAATAATATTCATAAATATCGGGCTATATTATTCAGTCTCCTCTCGGCTTTAGGCAAAATATCGAAACGGCAGAAAAAGCCAGACACTCTTCGGAAAACTTCTAGGTAGAGGCCTTAACAGTCATCATTTAGTTTCGTCGGACATAAAAGAGACCACGCTGTATGAGTCGACCCCGGAAGTTTCTAAGCAAACTTATAGAAGGGCTTCAGGTCAAAGATCTCAACTCCAAACTATATTTAGTCACTCATCCAGCTAGCGCATCTTTAGAACACTGATGAGTCTTTGAAGAGGGTCAGGTATTATGGCCTTTCATTTGCGCGGGTTTACCACCAACACAGGCACCCATTAGTGATTGTCCCTCCACTTTTAATGGTGTCCATGCCGTGAGAATCTAACTAGAAGTGGCCACGGATTTAAACAAAGTGCGGCTGCAAAACTATTTTGTTTAGTTCAACTCAAGAAACTTCTGCGTATTATGTGCACTGCTGGAACACACAGAAGAAATTTAAGGTTGAGAACAAAGTTTATTATCTATAAGCCTCGCCTCCGAATGTATATTTACGATGCACTGCCAAAAACAGTGCTACAGTACCACATATCCTTTTGGATATCCGCACACCTCCGGTGTAAAATCAATTGGAAACCTTTGTCTCACAAGGGTAATAAAATCTTTCACCTTGCAAGGATAAGAACAACCTGGCAGATTAAACATCTTGATTTCCTGGGTACCATTTCTATAATAAACTGTGATATCAGCTTCTTCTGCGACTTTCCGCACCTCGAACGTCACTAATGAGCCATAATATGGCTTTTCAGAAAACGTAGAGTCGAGAGCCATCAGCGCAGCGATGATGTTCAGGTCGTGGTACGAAAGTAAGTGGAGTTTGGCGTTCCACCTTGACTTGTCTTGGCCTGGAGTGAGATGATCTTTCTTGAGGTTTTCGGATGAATGGATGTACTTTTCCTCAAGAAACGAGGCAATATCCCTAGAGAAATAGAAAACGCAAGACATTGTTATAACAACCAAAGGCAAAGCTCCTATACCGGTCGCAAAACATAATTTTATTGAAAAACAATATTAGATCGACACCTTATTCCAGAAAAGATGAACAGTTTTGGAAGTGTCTAATACATATTGAATGTTCCTATATCGCTACAATCAACTATATGCCTTAACTGCAAACGTTAGACTATGCTTATTATTATTACTCCAAGTGAACGTTGTTATTAAAAACCTTGAAATGGTAAGCCGTTTTGTAATCCTATTGTGTCTTCCACAACCGGCAGCAGGCAGTGCCTAATGACATCGGTACGTCGCTCACTATGTCGCGTCAACTGCTCAAAACAGTTTCCAAATGTTGTACTGATCTGAGGAAAAAAAAAAAGGAATGATGAGATTTAACTCCGCTGTGTTGTGAAAGTCGGCCCAAGTTTTAGTGTAATTTTAAGAGAAACACATTTTTAGACAACTGGCTAAAAAAGTAAGCCCGTGACAAATCATTATATTGTTTCAGTGGGGCATCTTCTGAACGTAACTAAAAGAGCTTTAAGGTAACGCAGGGATTCCTACTAAACCAGGAACTGAAAGTATCCTTCACTCCTTAGTTCCCTTTCAGCAGGATAGATAATTCTGAAGCCCCATTCAGAGCATTAAACTATTATCTTGAAGATCGCGCTTTTCCCCTGCCCATCCTTCTGAAGAGATGGTTCATTGAAAAACAACTCTGCAGTCAAAACTCGCGAGTAGCCAAGACACCAGAAATGTATAGGACGCGGCAATCCTTACACAAACGCCACGCTAAGTCTAGTCTGGTTCTTACGGCCGCGGAGGTCCGTGTTCCAACGGGAGCCCTCATGAAGATGAATGGGTGCAATGCAACTGAGTGGCGACTTTATTTTCATGCAGTGCTGAGATGCACCACATAAATCCTTGTGCGCAGTGTTGCATTCAGAGATTTTTGGAAGTAGTCTATTGTGCTGGCATTGTTCTGGTGACTAGACGGGGAATGTGACAGCATCGCGCCGTTTGCTCTGTGTGCGCCAACGCGCTAGTGCGTCATGACGACAAAAGGTTGAGCACTGATTGACTCTGGGATGTCATCTGCTGACGCCGCTCCGGGAAAGCCTCACTCGCGTCGCTAGAAGTACTCGTTTGTGGTGCTCTTTCCGGAAAGATTGCCTCAAGCGTCCAGACTATCGCGATGGCATAACGCTAAACACTCCGCTTTGCTCCCGGATCTACCATGGGGTACTTTTCTGCGAGAAAGAGAAAAAAGCTTTCCTTTACGCCGTTTCCGGCTACACCGAGTGCCGTCAGGTCTGGCAGCACTCAATCCCAAGAGCTGACAAGAACTCTAAAAGAACTCCGTAGTCTATGCAGAACATTTCGGTGAAAGATACATTGATCGCACCTGCACTCACGTAATCAACGGTGAAATTGGAGATTCCCCGGAGTCGCCCTTGCCTGACTGCCGATGCAATCCCGCCTTCAAGACCTCATTCATGAAGACGAGCACACCGCTTCAATCCCCGCCAGTGAGGCAGTGCCTCTGCCACAAAAACTTGGAAGGTATGAGAGGATATCTCACAAGCAAGCACTGGGCAAAGTACGTAATCCAGAAAGTCCCAGACGTCATTGCGTTTTGAGTGTGTGCGCCAAATGGCGAGACTCTCTGCTTTCAGAAGTTACTTTTGTTTTAAACCAACAACACAAACATCCACTGGACTGCATATGAAATGGGATCAGTGATGGCGATTGTAAATATTCACAGCAATCAGGCTGCTAAGAACCTGCGATTGGTGATGTACGTCATGATTCCTTGTGAAGGGTCTAAGATTGTGATGGGGATTTACATAATGCACACGAATACAAAAAAGAAAACAAAAAAAAAACGGAGCAGAAAGCATCCGAGTAAGCATCCAGAAAGCAAACGCAAGCGGACGACTCATCTTATTGTCAATAGCAGCGCCACCGCTGCATCCAGCTGGCCCTTCCCTCTCGCGTCGATTCTGACCTCTCCTTCTAGCTACCATTATATAGTTCCCAAGCCGGTCGTCGCGTAGTGTGCGGCATTTATTTCTCAGGAGGGAACCTGATATTTCAAAATAGTATTATGTGCAAGCATGACTTCGAATTCCCTGTGCGGTTGAAATAATCATATCCCCATTTAAAAACTATAACTGAACAAAACTGTCATATCAGGAAATATTAAGTGCCCCCCCCCCCCCCAACCCGCTTTTATATGTCCATCTCATGGAACAAACAGTCACCACGACGCCTGTTTCTCATTAATATTACAGTTTTATCTTTATTTAAAGCGGCAACGGGGACGTCCAACCAAGCCCAAACTATTGCCCTGACGTTTCAAGGCCCACTAAGCTTCCTCTTCCGGGGTGACTATAACCAACGTTACTAGATGGGATCTGTCTGGAAACGCCTCCCGGTTTGGCGCCATTTCGTTGAGCGCGCGAGAGGTGGCGCTGTGGTTGTCCTCGGATCGACTCTTGGTGGTGTCTCCTTGTCGTCGTCCTTCCTCGTGTTTTCGCTCGTCTCATCGGTGGCTCGTCGTAGGCTCGTAAGCCTTATTTTCTGGTGCCGGGAAATCGGGTCGCGCTTTAATCAATGAAAAAGTATGCTGACCTGCTGCGCTCCCGACAATCGCAGCGGGTACGCCTCACAAGCGTCAAAAAGTTACGAGGAGCGCCAGATCTTTACCGCGCCGAAGGATGCTGTACACCTGAATGTATAGCAGAACGCGGTCCCTGGGAAAATGTTCACGCTCACATAAAAAAGTGTGTGTGTGATTTCAGTTTATAGCTCGACAACGTTAATCGTCATTACTTGCACGTCATCAATAGTCCTCAATCGCACGTCCTCATCAAAGCTAGCGCAGGATTCGCAGCGGATCTGGTGGAGCGCTCGAAGCTGCGCGGAGGCAACCGATCTCATGTAAAGCCCCTTCATGTTTTAAAAATAGCGCAAGGTGCTTCGATGCAAGATGCACGTTAACGTGCAGCTCTTGGGAAGATCATTGCGGCACAGCCCAGCACTGAGCTGGATTTCAGACGCCATGTTCTTCCCAGATGTAGCGCGCGGCACGTGCCTCGAGCATTTTCACAACAATAATGGTGCCACGTTTCCCAGGTTAGAGGTGCTTTAATCTCACGGCGGCAGCAGCGCCATTATTTCGTCAGCTACCGCAGCGGCCCGCGCTCGTCCGATGAATGCCGCTCGAGTTCCCAAACTTGTGACGTTGCTGTAACGATGGCCGTTGAGGAGCAGTAGTTTGGTTTTTGTTTTCGTCTTATTCTATGATGGTAAATTTCATTATGGTCTATTGATATTGACGAGAACGAACTATAGGAATCCCTATGGCCAGCTCGTTTTCCCCGAAGTTGTGTATTTACCAACACAGAGCGTGTGCACAGGTTTCTTTATTTCGTCATTCTTGACCGCACACGGAGCAAAGGTTGGGGATGGCTTGTGCCCATTTTTCCCGTGTGCGCAGTGGATAAATATGAAGAAACTTACCCATGACACTTGCGTGCGCATTTGGCTTCAATGATTGAACTTGAGCCCCAGCTGAACACTGACAAAACTTTCGGCTACGTAGCCCGAGCGCTACATCGAAACAGAAACAGGTCATCAATGTTGTTGTTGTCCATAGTTTCACTGGTCGCCCCTACCGATGTAGTTCTATAATTAGCCACTAGGGGAGCGACGGTTGGATCTACTTCCCAATGCATGGTTTGCACTGACGTCACAACGCGTACTTTTGGCCACCATGAAAGAAAACGAGTGAGAGAGAGATGCTGCTTTTTCGGGGAGTTTAAGTGACAGGTTAATCTTTTATAATCACCTGGGGGGAAAATAGCGACGTCGGGGAAAATATGGGAAATGCAAAAGAGGGCTTTGGCAAGAAGGGAGCTCCTTCTTCTCCTCTTCCCTGGTGGACATCGGAGTGCCCTTTAGATGACATCACGTGCAAGCCATGCATCGCAAAGCCCGTTGACATAGGCGGATGGTAAAGCACCCAGGGGCATATTTATGTTTCTGTGATAGTTTGCATGTGCATGATTTTGTGGCGTGAGCTACACTGGCCGAGGTTTAGCAGTTTCGCGTGGCTCGCATAATGAGCCGTGCTCCATGCTGCGCATGCGCGAGGAGCAGTGACATCACAAGGTGCACAGCTGGCGCGTCGGAGACGCCGCCGCCGCGAGCTCCGCCGCCGCCGCGCCCGCCTCGCCAGTCTGCGCGTTCCAGAGGAGTGACGTCATAGCCGCGGCGGACGCACTGGCGCCGTCGCGTGCCCCGCTGTGCGCCTCCGTTGCCCAGTAGCCAAGTCGGACGCTGCACCGGAGCCGCTTGATAGCGCCTCTCATTTTGTGCGCATAAGCTCACGCTACGTATATCCTGGCATGGCCGAGCTAAGCCACCGCAACTTTTCATTTCATGGGACATCCAAACTAGAAAACAGAACTTTACTGTTAGTTTACCACCAACCTACGTCAACGGGCTTCGATAACAAAGCATATTAGTTGTTAGTCGTTTATGCAGCGGGAGTTTAGTGTGCCACAGCCTGGCAACATTGTAACTTGCAGTTGATGAGTAATTTATCCAGTGCAGTACGACTGCTACTCTGGGGTCTTTAACGTGCATCATGCACCAGTGATACACGACCGCACGCTGGTACAATGCTCATCAACATCAAATAGGTCAGTGGTCGAGATTGAAACGCCCCCCCCCCCCCAACGCGAGCTTTCACTCCATATGCTCCAATGTGGTGTTCGCTAGCCAAGCCGGCCATCGATTCTACTCGACGGCTTCTGCTTTATCAACAACATATAAAGAAATTCACAATTCTAGAAGAAGAATAAAAAACTCAAAATACTGCACTTCAGCAGCCATCGCCAGTCATCTGTCAAGAAGAATCCGAGTGTGCCTCAAGACGTTGGGTCTCTAAATGAGCTATGTTGGACGTCCCCCCTTTTAATTAGCCCTGTCCCAACCAGACAAATATCTGTCAAATGTTCACCTTCAAGTTCTACGTTCATGTTACACGTTTTGTGTTTTCACTAAATTAACTTTTTTGCTGATTAGTTTGATAATCTTTGACAAGTTAAATAAAGAAAGTTTAGTAACATTCACACTCTCTCTTGTGATGTTAAAGCCGCCGAAAGCGAAATTTTCACACAATTGGAATATTGTAATAGATGTAACCCCAACCAGTCTCTCTGTTAAAGCTAGTTTATTCAAATTTTTGGGCTTATTGTTGCTCATGTGAATCAACGCAATGAGACAAAAATTAAACTTTAAACGAAAACTAAAAAAAAAACACGTATTTTTGTCTTTTCTTAAACTTTGACATGAGGAGTGTTTTGTTCGATATTTTCACAAGAAAGTTCACTACCTATAGCCACGCGTGTATTGTAAATTAAAGTGTGTTAGCATGCATTTTGTAAATCTAGTTCTATTTGTCCGAAAGACATGAAAAAATAACTTATAAAAAAAATCAATCCGTTCACAATTTCAAGTTCAGGGTTACTTATAGTTTCCGCATAATCGTGCTCCCTAAATTTAATAAACTTTAAGGGTTTTCATAATAAGAACTGTTTTTGTGTGCGTAACATGAAGGCTTTACATTTTTAGAAACTTAACTATCTAATAAAACATCGTGTTAACTTCACACCAAGAAACCAGCACTGCAAACAAAGGATATTTGAAAGCGTGTGGCGAACATTAAATACAATTAGATCTGAGAACGTGATGTAGACAAAGACAATTAGAAGGACCTATTTTTTGGGCCTAATAAAATTTCAACTCTCTCTCTCTCTCTTATTCACGACCTCAATACCATTACGCTCATCACATTTTTAGGCCGAATGGTATTCCAAGGCTCGTCGTTCGCTGGGAGACATCAATAATTCGCAGGTATTCCCGGCCTATGTCTTCCACGAAAAAATGAGTACGCATTATTTTCTATAAGGGGGTCAGGAAAGTCCCTGTAGTTCTTCATCAATATTAATAAAGTGCAAGCCTTTTTGGTGCTTTTTGGGTCTTTGCGTGCATTACATACACTGCATAAGGGAGACAAAAAAAAAGTGTGTACAATATTAAGCGTTCCAACCTTAGGAATTGTCCTCCCATGTTTTTGATGAAAGCTTGAGCCATAAGCACGTAGAGTCCTCGAGATATGTAAGAAAGGGTGCTGATCCTGTTCTCAAACCACGCTGGCACCTGTAAACCATTCTCTTTCTGGACGAGGACGGCGTCCAGGGCATCTGGAATTGCAGCTACGTGAGCCTTCAGGTCAAGACCCAGTTGCTGTGCCGCTTCTATCAGGAACTGTGACATGCCGGTAGACTGGCCAGTAGTGTTCAGCACCTTTGTCGCCAACTTTTGTATTTCCGTCAGGCACAACAACCTGGTAAAAAAAAGGGAATTCATCGATGTCGTGAGCAGAAAATTACGAGACGACTTCGCATTCAGATCATTTACAAAGGTCTTCAACAAAATTCGTTCTTGTTTAAGGTTAAGAGACGATTGTGACGTCAGACACTGGCGAGAATCAAGGATCCCCAGCAGTGTCCCCAGCCCAATATTCTGACGATATTCGTTAAGTTCCACAGCCTGTAGCGTGCAAGGGTGAAGCTGTGGCTGTTCCTGAGATCAGTAACTCTGCGAAGAGCACATGCCAGTTATCGAACAGCAACGGGACCTCTTATTTCGAGGCCGGTAGCAGACCGTCCATTTTTGTTTCATGTTTCTGCGTGTCTGTTTCACCACTTCACCTCGTGCTTTCTTTATTCATCAGCTGGGTCCTGCTATTTCAAGGTGTGTGTTTATGGGTGGAGAAAGGGGGGCGGGTAGGAGGGGGAGGGGGTAGTGTGACAATAGTGATGACGACGCTGCGGCAGTGGTCCGCAACATCATCGCGCTCTAGGCAAACGCGCACGATATTGCCATTATCAAATCATTCAGCTTCATACTGTGAACGGGCGTCCCTTTATTCCCGCCGGCCGCTTATCTCTGTAACAATTTTGCAGCACAAACACGCATTGCAAACCCAACACTTTCGTTATCGATGGATAAGAGGAAGGTGTGTTATTGGCGTTCGAGGACTGAAAGCGCAACTCCTGCCGCACGGTTGATATCAACTGCGCCTTCAAATGTCAGGTTTCGAATGGGTGTGGAAGATTCGTCTTAACCCTGCAATTGCTAGTACTTGTGAAACTAAAATTTTCGTAATTACTTTTACTACCAGATAGTACTCCGCACCAACGCCTGGAAGATGGCGATTACAATACGCCACCCGTCAAATTGACGCTTTAAAATCCCGGAAATACCAATAACCTTCTTGAATCCAGGCCTTCGGGTACACAATGGGTTGATTCTAGTTGTTTTGCTTCCAGAACGGGGCAAAGCTCGAAGTGCCTCACGAGGGATCACCCCTGCTCCGGCCGTTCCCCTTTTTTAGCTTATATGCTCCGGAGCTGCACCATTGTCGCATTCTTGTCTTTTTCCAGCTCAATGTTCACTTCACGCTTATGCAGAAAACAAAAATAATCAATAACGTACCCGTGTCAATGTTAAGACTCTTTTATAGTTGGACTGTGGTCGGAAACAGCGACAATGCGTTGGCAATAAAGCAAAATGTTTTTCTGTTGCTTATCGACGTAATCTCTCATTTCTGCAGGTTTAAGCTAATTTGTTGAGGAAACATACAAAGTGTTATTGAAGATCAACTCTAGAGGTCTGCAAATCGACTGAGCAAGAATATTTTGCTCTCAAATGTGCAATCTCAATATGTTTTACAGCAACCGTCGATTGTAAGTTTTTGTTTTTAATCTACACGGATCTTGTAGCTGCTAGGTTTCTGTGGGGGAACTTCGCAAATACGCTATAGTCGGTTGCAAGCTAAGAAAAAACCGCAAATGCCTCTCAGAGGAAAATGTAATCCTACGCCGAGAAACGCCAGCCAATCGTTTTCATGACGTCACGATTCCGTAAACCAATCGCGATTCTTTTGAAAAAAAAAAAAGCTCAACATGGCTGCTGGCCTTAGCAACGCGACGCTAGTTTCTAGTGACAATTATTCTGCTTTTTTGCACCGTGTTTTACGTGCCCGAGGTTACGCTACGAAATCTTAATAGTATCGGCTTGCGTTTGCAGCAGTTTTTGCGCGACAACGTGAGAATCCAGCGACGCTATCGCCAACGAAAATTTCAAAGCGGGAGCGAGGCTTAGCACTGCTGAGAGGTATGTTAGACGGTATGTTAGACAGTATCTTGGACAGAAAATGAATTGGGAAGACGGTATATTGGACATGACTTTCTTTCTTTACTATACAGCTATTTCGTTGACAAAAACGTATTCTAACTTATTTAAATGTCCTGAATGAATTAAATAAATATTGTAGTAGTTTAAGACACGTTTCCTGGAGGAAGAAAAAGCAACGATGCTAGCGAACTACTTTCTCGACGGCGGAGGCACTTCAGATGGGCGCAATGCGCTTGAGGGTGGAGCTAAAAGATTGTTCTCAGGTTGCATCCGCCTATAGACGCTCTCTGTTTTGTAAATCACTGCACCTATACCTGTCTGACAGGCGCTGCAAAGAAAGCGACAAGTATGTTATTCTAGAGCTGTCTCTTTTTTTAATTTTTTTAAAAAAGAATTTCACGTGTAGTTAAAAAAAAATTAGACATTTTTTCTAAGCACTTGCAGCAAAGTTGTAACTTTTGACACGTTTGGGTAAATCACGCCTTGAAATTAACCATTCCAAAGAAGACTTGCAGATCGATATTTTGTTTTTTTTAGATTCAGGTACATCTAAGTTTAATTAGAAGTATCTTGGGACCCATTCTTATTCGTTCGCTAATGCGCTCGCATAGGTGTTGGGTGCGCTCTAACAGAAACTCGTACATTTTCTCGCAGAGTTTCATGTTTTGTTATTTTTAACACTCCGGTATTCTTCCCAAATTTTAACTGTGCGTGTATTGTTCTTTTTTTTCTCTAAAACTAGAATGCCATTCATACGAAGAACGCGTCTTCTAGTTCATCCAGCACTTGATGTACTACATGTTGAAATATTGTCGAAGCCGTCAATATGCTAAAAGGCAATGCAAGAACTGAATTTCCGAAACTCAAGTGACCATGTGGGATGTCAGAAAGTGTCTTACTCCATTGACGCTCGGCGCCATAGCTCCTAACGTGGGCTTTGGGTAGTGCTTTTTGAGTTGGCCTTTGTCTATAAATAAAGCTTCCTTTTTGCATGCCCACAAACAATTTTAGTTTAGAATATCGTGAATACAAAGCGCACTAAAACACAGCTCGGTATCGAACATTCAAATACATGTCACAAAAAATATAAACTATAAATAAGAGAAACTGAATAGGCTATACAAGATATTTACATTCTCACATAAAACATAAACTGGTGAAAACAAAAAAAAATGTAATGGGTTCGATCAACTGTTAATTAAGTTATTGGTAAGGAAGACACAGAAGGCACAAAAGATAAGTGAAAAAAACTGCATTATGCTGTCGACCCTTGGCGGAACATGAAAGTCTGAGAAACTCAACAAATAAATTGAATTCACTCCCCGTGTAAAAATTTGCCAAGAAATATAAAAAATTTATATTGCCTCCCCCCCCCCCCCCCCCCCACGACAAGCTTCTACCACGCAAATCGAACAAGTAACGTTTCATAATGGGAAAAATACATTCTTCAATATAGCTGTCATACGTAATTGCAACGATTCGTTTTTGCATATTTTTGATTATAAGATCCGGTACGTGATAAAGTAAAACAAATTCAAACGATTCATCCAAATTTTGATCGTGGCCTCACCAATGTCTTAAACAAGTGCTATGAGCTGGGTGTAAAAAACTGGCGACACAATGGACCTTTTCCGAGAAGCGTTCTGCGCACGCGCGAGCGCCCGATGCCAAGCGGCGGAAGTCGGAACGAAAAATCGAGGAAATTCGGAAGGAGGCTGTATATCAGCGAGTAGAACACGTAACTGCAGCATATATATAATTGTGTTACACAAAAAACGAACGTCGACGGAAAGGAAAACACGACGTTTGGGTGAACGCCACGGATGCCCCTCTTTCAAGTCGCGTTGGGCAGGCGCCGCTGCTCAGAGAGCGAAGAAACTGGTAGCGTAGCTCCCATTATCGATTGGTAGCGCAGGTAGGTCACTTCCGCGATTTTTAGTTCGTGCAGCCACCGCCTGGTGCCGTCGGTATGTGGAAAAGGTCCATTGTTAAATCATTCCCAGCAATCTCAGTGCTGCATTCATGGTTATAAAACGTAGTTATTTGAAGTGAACCATCAGTGGATACACCAAGATCCTTGTTAAAAATAACTTTACATATCGGGGCCTCTTCCAGATTACATAAAATATTTAGAGTATATACATCGCGCTCCGCGGATAACACAATTCGTTTTATTTTTTTTAGGGTTAAATGACAAGTGGTTATTGGCACACTCCTCAAAAACACGTCTTATGTCAGCCTGGAGACGGGGCCGGAACAACCAGATAGAGTCATCACACTTATGAAAGACTTAACAACATCAGCAGACAAAATAATATCGGGTGCGTGATACAAAAAGCAAGATCATTTATAGACAAAATAAACAAAGGTGGTTCCAGGATGAATCCTTGGGGTACAGCAAAACTTGAAATGAACTCCTCGGAGTAGCTTTCAGAAATGCGAACGGACTTCTGACGACCGAGCAGGTAAGTACGACACCACGCGCCAGGAAATACATTGCATCTGTTGAACCTCCACTTAACACCCCTGGTGCTGAGTAAATAAAAAACGAGCGTAAATTTGACTCAACTGACTTTGATTTTAAGCAAACAGTGTTCAGGTGCGTATGTCATTGGGCTAAGGTAAAAGTAAACACGCTTCTGCATTCCATTTTCGAAAGAATTTGCAAATTTGCATTACAATAACTCCGAACGGTAATTATTAACCAATGGCGATTCACCGTTTTTAAATATAGAAACAACTACAGAGACTTTCCGAAGCTAGCGAAGACCTCCTTGTGAAAGTGACAAGTTAAAATTGTGCATCAAAACAGGTGCAAGTAAAGAACACCACCTTGTTATACTAAAAATAGATATGTTGTCAACACCGCTCGGTAATTTAGGTTTCAGTTCTTTTATTGCTTCTACGATTTCTTTTGCGCCAACAGTAAGCGAGGCAGAAAACTTGTACACTCAACATCAATGGTATCAAAAGAACTATTCATTGGAGAAAGAAAACACAAAATAAAAAGTCAGCAAAACTATTCACTATTTTGACTGGCAAACAATTGTACCCATTATTATCTCAAAGACACATATATTCTTTATTTTCATGCAAGTGTTGCTTTGCAGAGCGCCATGATCCTTTCGAATTGTTTATAAGACTTTGCTCAGCGTCATTTAAGTGCAAACGGGTGTCTTGTATGTGGAGTCTGTTAACGCGACAACAATGAATACTGAAATTCGGATACCACAAAAATAGCCCAGTTTTCTTGCAAAGCAATGATAGTGCAGTTTATTTCGTAATGATTATTTTTAATCTCTTGAGAACCAACTAGGGGAACGGGAGTTGCGCGTCAAACGTTGTGGGGGACACTGAGCCGTACGGCACGTGGAGAGACGACGCCGCTAACGGGGAAGAAGAAAAAGAAGAACGAAGGGCGAGGCTCGTGGCGGGCGAGCACACGAAGAGTTCAAAGGCAGAGGGAGAACTAGGGAATAGCCGGTGCCGAGCAACGCCTCCAATAAGAGACTCGGACCACACGACAGCCTTGGCCCTCCTCATCGGACTCATACGTGTGTATAAATTAAACCTTTCCTAACAGTAGCGCTTCCCCGTGTGACTTCCTCGGAGCGAATGGAACTCGGCCTGATCGGATAGTATTGGCAGGCGACCCACATAACGGCGCGTCCAACGTGGGGCCCGATCAGTCTGTCATTGTTTCTGTTCACTCCCAGGAAGTCACACGAATCGCGACTCCTAGATTTAGGTTCCCTTTGTTTTTCTTTAGAATTTTTGATACGCCGCTGGATACCAGTGTTTAACTTTCTGCCGCCATGACCAGACCTCCGAGTAAGGCCGCCCCTCCCGAGGCCTCAACCCGGTCAGTGGCGGATATCGTTTCAGACGCGGGAGAAGGCACGAGTGGGCAAGCGAGCGTTGAGGCAGCGCTAGAGCCCCCTTTCCAGCGGTGAACACAGTAGACGTCAGCGAACTAATGCACGCAATGACGGCGATGTTCGCGACGTTTTCTAGACAGATGGGTTTGGCCCTAGCTGTGAATCCCGCGCTTACGCCCGTGCCCCACCCGCGGTTGAGCGTGCCGAAACCGACCTATTCGGGCTACTCCGACGGAGGATTGGCACACAATTTCCAGCAGGATCTACACGCGCTCATTGACGCGTTGGGCGCGTCGGATGAAACGGCCCTGACACAGATCGTCCCAATCGCGTTGACGGGCCACGCAGCGCGTTGGAGACGAACCCAGAGGCCTTTCCTTTCGATTGCAGATTTTCGGACATGGTTCAGGGAGGAATTTCTGCCTCCCGACTATGAGATGTGGATCAAATACAAGCTGGCCAGCCGTACTCAACACCCGGACGACGCTCTCAAGGAGCTCTACTCCAGAGCCGAACCTGCAGCGCCAGACGCGGAGAAGGTAGCTAGGGCGATCGCCAGTGTCACCCTAGATTTAAAGCCTACTTGTGCGGACGTGATTTCGCTGATCTGGGAACACTTGCAACAGAGGCGCGCACCGTTTATGCGAGCTTGCTCGCCGAGTTGCAGTATCTCCCCCCTCCACGCGCAGAGGAATCTCTGAAGCCGAGGTGCGTCTGGACAGGACGAGACGCGGGAGCTTGCGATGACTCACGTACGCCATACGTGGCTGTTACAGGACACAGGAGTGGTGAAACTGCTGTGCCCGCGCCTTGGATCTCTTTTCTTTTGAACAGAAGCAAACAGCAGCCAACGCGTGCTCTTTCAGGGCGGATCCCCGTAAGAAAGGCGGTGCAGCCGACAACCGCGGAGTCGTTAATCATGACGAGGGTCGCGAGAACTACAATGACCCTCGGCGCGACACTGCATCGCGTGGTGCTAACGGCGGGTTCGCAGCACACAATTGCAGGGGACAGGTTAGGTGCTATAAATGCAGTCAGCTTGGGTACATCAACCGTCAGTGCACATGGACGGCAGCTTCCCCCATGGGTCTCAGGGAAACGGGAGAGGCCGGCGCCACTACTTGGACTTCCCGATTCACGGTTGCCGGTCGCTGCCGAGGCCTCTCATCAGTCTGCCAACGGGGCTGGAGTTCCGGTCAACGACCGGTTGGTGTGTGCTTTGTCGGCACGACGGACACAGGGTTTGACATATGAGAAGGGGCGGTGCGTGTGCGTTGAAGTCGGTGGTAACATTTACTATGCACTAATTGACACCGGTTCAACCCTTTCCCTAATCGGCGACAGAGCCTACGAAAGTTGCCGTCGAAGAGCACTTCACGTGCGGGAAGTTTCCACCGCGCTGTGTTTAGCAGCTGGATCGGCTAAAGCGCACAGCGCAAACGCCTTCACCTTAGCCTCGACCGCAGACGAAGGAGGCAGCTTTTTCTCTATCTGCCAGACATCCAAATTCCTGTGATCTTAGGACAGGACTCGTCTGCCGAAAGGGGATTATTATAGACTTGAAGAATAGCGGATACAACTATAATCCGTTGACATCCTCTTATCCCATTTGCCGCCCCACCGAGTTCCGGTCAGGGCTGGATCACGCTAAATCACGAGAGGAGAGAACATTAGCTGCGCGAGTCGTATCGGGAAACGTTGAAGCGATTGTCGCTTCTTACAACGAGTCCGCAGAACAACGGCGGAGGCCAGCAGACGCCTTGCATCGACACGCACCTATGTTTACCGAGAGGCCGGGACTTACGAACATTTTACAACATAAAATTGGCACAGGAGATGCTATGCATGGGGTTGTAATCCCAGACCGCTGAGTGCGCACATGCGAGCTCTCCTAGATAAGGCTCTTTATGAAATGATAGACACAGGGACCGTGCGGCCGTCACAGAGCCCCTGGGTTTTTCCGGCAGTCTTAACGCCAAAAAAGACGGCACCGCTCGCCTCTGCGTTGACTACCACCGACTTCATGAGATGACACGAATGGATCCATATCCATTTCCATCTATTGAGTCCATCATATACTCATTCAGTAGCGCGAAGGTTTTCACTACCTTGGATTGCAGCAGATGTCCAGAATACGGCGTTCACCTGTCACAAGGGACTGTTTTAGTTGATCCGCCTTCCGTTCGGAATCTCTAACTCGCCATCGAGTTTCCAACGGTTGATTGGCATCATGCTGACGGACGCGAAGTTCAACTTTGCCATGGCATACATGAATGATGTCGTCGTATTTTCAAAGTCATTCGAGGAGCATCCAGCACACCTTGAGATCATCTAAAGCAGGATGAGCAAGGCGGGCCGGGTTAACGTATCATCCAAAGAAAGTACAGCTCGCGACCTCAAGAGTCAACCTTCTGGGTTTTATGATAGATGATGTACCTTGAGGCCGAACTAGGATAAGTTGAGACCCATTCTTGATTATCCACCACCGCTCGACGCGAAGAGCCTTGAAATGTTCCTTGAAATGGTCGGTTTTTATCGGCAGTTCATTCTAGGGTGCGCTGGACTCGCACGGCCACTGAACCTGCTGCTCCACAAAGGCTCGTGATGGGCCTGGGGCCCAGAACAAGAGGTAGATTTCTCATCCCTCACGAAGGCGATAGCAGCCACAGCTAGCCTGTGCCTGCCAGACCTTAACCGACCGTTCGTTGTACAGACAGACGCTAGTGACTACAGCGTCGGTGAGGTGTTACTGCAAAAACATGACGGACAGCTGCGCCCTGTGGTATTCGCCAGCCGAACCATTACACCGCCAGAACGCAATTACAGCGTGACGGAAAAGGAGGGGCTGGCCGTCATGTTTGCTCTGAAGAATCTTGACCTGTATTTAGACGGGACCACTTTTGTAATCCAGACAGACCACGGCGCTCTAACCTGAATTCAAAGGTTAAAAGAGGCGGCGTAGAGGTTAGCTTGGTGGGCTCTCACCCTGCAGCGATACTCCAATACTGTTGAGTACCGAAAGGGCTCGACCAACAAGGTTGCAGACGCACTTTCTCGGGCGCCCCATGATAGTGGTTGGAAGGAGGGGACGCAACCAGGGGATTGCGAGAGACGAGTTTCCCGCGCGACCGCTCATAAGCGAGACAGCGGGCAGGGGTCAATACAACCGGAGTTCGTCACAGTATTAGGAGGCTGCGCGAGGGAACAAAGGATCGTGGCTTGGGCCCTGGGGTGAAGTGGTGAGCAAAGAAGAGCTTGTCGAGGTTCAAAAAGCGGATGTTCTTTGTCAGCGGGTGTTGGGGAAAATTGCGGAAATGGCAAGCAACACCGGGAACGCTGGCGGTTAAGTTAACGAACATCTTGATTCTAACCTGCTGGGCCAAGACAGCTTATTGCTCCGCTACATCCCAAAAATCGATGCGGAGGACGGGAACGACTCTCTGTTCAGGGTGATGATTTTTAGGAGGCTACTGAGGCGGTTTACCGGATACTTCCACGATTCGGCTCTAAATGGTCATGGCAGCGGCAGCAAGACTTTTCGAAAGTTATGTCGCATTGCAACCTGGCCGATACGCTCTTAGCTGCCCAGCCTGCCAGAAAGCGAAGCCGCGAGGGGGAAAGTTCACAGGCCTGATGCAGCCTGTACTGAGTCACTACCCGTGTGAGATGGTTGCTTGCGACATCGTCGGCCCAATACCAGAGTCCCCGAAAAAAACAGTATTTATTGGTGGTAACCGATCATTTTTCAAAACAAGAGGAGTTACACCCGATGAGGAAGCTGGTTTCAGAGCGCATCTGGGAGAAGTTGTTGGAAACTTTCATGCGCTTCAGAACGCCCACATGTCTCATCAGCGATGATGCTAGCTATTTTAGTATCAGAGTGTTGACTGACTCCTGCTTGGCGCTAAACATAAAGCACAAGAGGACGACACCATACCATCCTCAGGCTAATATCACTGATGGAGTGAATCGAAACTTGAAGATCATGCTGATCACACTAACAGAGAGACACGGGGACTGGGACGAACACATTGTCGAGATGGGTTTTGCAATCCGGACGGCCGTGAAGAGATCGACTGGGTAAACGCCTGCGCTACTAAACTTGGAAAAGGTGCTACAGTCTCCGCTGGAGAAAGGATTATGAAATAACCAAGTTTCAGCAGAGCGCCCTCTTCCTAAATACGCGGCGAAGTTGAGAGTTCGCCTTTGGAATGCGTTGCACGACGCCTGAGAGAGCCTCGATGCCGCAAGGATCGAACAGGCGGCCCAGTACGATAAGAGTCATCGTCACCTGAAGTACAAGGTGGGGGACCTGGTCCTCAAGAGAACCCATCCTTTGAGCAATGCAGCGAGTGGATTCGCAGCCTCACTTGCTCCAAAGTGGGAAGGGCCCTACGTGGTAAAGGCACGAGTGTCACGTCTTACCGACACACTCGCTCGGCCAAATGCGAACGAGAATTCTGGTCCGGTCCACATCACAGATTCGAAAAAGTATCATTTTCGTGATCGAGATGACGATAAATGAGAGTTTACCGGACAAAACGAGGAATCCTCCGTTCCGCGTGACTCTCGCGTGCGACCGTCAACGCATCCTAAGCGCGGTAGCCGAACTGTGCGCGAAACTGTCGGTGAGCGCGGCGTTATAATCTCCGGCCTAGAACTTGATCTAACCTTTCAAGATGTTAATAAAGCTTGTTCTGTCCGGAAATTCCCCCCCCCCGCCCCCCCCCCCCTCCCCTCCCCTCCCCCCCTCCCCTCCCCTCCCTCCCTCCCTCCCTCCCTCCCTCCCTCCCCTCCCCCCCCCCCCCCCCCCCCCCCCCCCCCCGAAGGAACCAGCATAAGCGGCGCCATCCAGAAGAGCGACCTTCCACCTCCCGGGATTCCGGCGGAGCTAGCCGGACCAACTGCCAGGGTGGTCGACCCTTTCAACAGAGGAGCAGCCAGCCCAACGAACCGGGGGGTCAACCCCTTCGGCAGGAGACTGGCCAGACCGACCGAGAGTGTGGTCAACCCGTTCGGCAGCAGACCGGCCAGACCAGCAGGCCGGGTGGTCAATCCGGTTGACAAAAAACGAGGCGGACCAACCAACAGGGCAGTCAACCTCGTTGGCAGAGGCGGGATGAGCACACTCGACCTCGACAACGTCAACGGAGGCAGGGCGGCAGAGACGCGGAATACCGGGGAAGTTCAGGTTCAGGCCGGCACACGAGACTCCACCATCGAAGCGGAGGGGACCTGTCTACACCAGAAAAACCGGTTCGGCGCAAGCCCCCATCGACACACGGTAGCCACCTGGACGGTTCAAGAGGGCCAAGAAGCCGTCCACTTTGTGTCAAGGATGCGCTGTCGGAACCAGCCCCGACCGAACCCGTCTCAACCGGACACCCAAGTGCCGCAGCCCTTCCGGGGGCGTACGCTGCCCCATATCCCGCCACCCGACGACTACCCAGACGCCTGCTAGCTGTGCTATAGGCTTCGGTCGTCCACCAGGACACGCACGAGGCCAGCCGCCGACATACCGACCTCTTGAAGAATATGGGCCGCCCAGCCGGCGTCGCAGCGGAAATACAACTGCTTCGCCGGGGTCGGCCAAACCTCCTGACTCCAGCAGCTTTCAGCTTTAGACAAGTTACGGGAAGCCGGACTCCTGCCCCTGACCAACTGCTCGTCGACGGAGCCGTCGTCGAAGACCCGACGCTTGGCCCCTTCACCGAACACACACCGGTCCCACCGGTGCCGGCCCTCCGTTCGACCACCGCGGCCCCATCCACGTCGGCCACCACCAGCGACGCGGAGGTGAACGAGCTGGATGAGTACTTCACCAACAACCCAATGACTCTGGATGCTCCGGGCCCCCAATAATTTGAGGCTTGAGGAGATGGGAGTGTGGAGGACAATGAGCCGCACGGCACGTGGAGGGACGACGCCGCTAATGGGAAAGAAGAAAAAGAGGAACGAAGGGCGAGGCTCGTGGCAGGCGAGGACACGAAGAGTTCGAAGGCAGAGGCCAACGGAAGAGCCGGACCACACAACAGCCTTGGCCGTCATCATCAGACTGATACTTGAGTATCAATTAAACCTTTCCTAAATTTAGCGCTGCCCGTGTGAATAAAACTCGGCCTAATCCGATGGAACTCACCCTGAGCGAATGGAACTCGGCCTGATCGGGTGGTATTGACAGGCCACCCCCACACAGTTTAGGAACGAAAGCATTCACAGCTTTCTTAAGGTGCAACTCCACTTTTGGTTAGTGTGATTCTGAACCAAGCGGCACAAGATGGAAAATGCAAATCACGTGTTGCCATCTGTATTTTATATTAAGAAACTGCAATTTGCCGTAACTCGATGGGAAAAGCTTGAGGTCGAATAACAACCTTAATGTGTATTATATCGATATGGAAGTTCTGGAAAATGTAATATCAAAGGATGCTTCACAAATTTATGTCTCGTAATTTTGATTAGTTGACGTAAATTCGTTTTTACGACACCATAAAATAATATCATTTTAAACATTATTTTTATTTTAAAATATACAACATATGCACAGTTTTTTTGCGTACTGTTTTAATTCTTTATATCGAACTAAACGCTCACGTAAAATATCGTGGGCGATGGAACGTTATAACTCGAAAAATTTGTTTTCAATATTAAAGACTGTGGTTTATTAAAAGCTAAATTATTAACTAACAACTAAGAATTATCGCAATAATGATACATTAAATTATTGTTGAAAACCAGCTCTTTCATTTGACATTAGCTTTATATTCGTAGGGCACATAGAAAGAAAGTTATAAACCGTCAAAAAAGTGCCAAAACGCCATGCATTGTGGGGTTGCACATTTAAGCGGACCATTAAATTATTTTGCAGCTTTTCTAAATAAGGACGCCAATTAATCTTCAATGTGCATACAATCTGGACTAGGAAACTGTTTTCGTTTTCCTCCAGTTTTACACACACACACACACACACAACTATGAAAATTCACGTCTGCGTTTATCCTCGACTCGACCGGACTCGCCCACCAACATGTAAAATCACGCGGCCCCGACGTAAAGTATATCCTTTTACCGGAAACGTAAGTTCCCCCAGCCGAGCGGGGAAGCTGCGTGAGTCAAGCGTCGCGTTTCGTCAAAACGACGTTTCTGCGTCGACGTTTCAACGCAAGAAAGTTGAAACGACGTGACCTACTGAGGTTCCCATGAACGGCGATTGCTTCGTAGCACTCGTTAGTCCGCGACACTCGTGCGATCAACGCCAAGGTAATTAATACGTCGCAGCTGAGTTAGGTGCAGCTTCAAATATTTCAGTATAGTAAAGTATAGGCCTTGCACCGGACGTCCGGACGCCCACGCGGTAAAACGATAACGAAGTAATATAAATTCCTAAGAAATCATTCCTTCATAGGAAGGAATGATTTAAACAGAAAGTATCGCTACAACTCATTTATTACTCCATTCATTCGTACACTGAGCTTTGTTGCGAGAAATCGAGGGAGAGAGTGTAATATAGTTCGTTTTATCTGCCAAAACGTTACACCAAAATTAGGGTTTAGCCTTCCTAATCTGCATGCTGGATTTTGTTTTTGATCCCATAAAAGATGTGCACTCAGAAAAATTGTCTAAAATCGTTTCCTGGTCCCTTTTACTATCGCGATAAAGTTGTTTTGTAGCAGAGTTCACTGTTCTGCCATTTAAGACAACTGGTCACTCATAGTTCTCTAGAACTTTGTATAAGCCGAGATAATTTCCTAGAAAATAAGGATCCCCAAAATATCCCTGAAGTAGGGAAACACGGGGCTCAAAGGAAAAACACAAATCTCTAAAGAAAGCTAGGTGGCTGATGCGAGACTGAAAAAAATCCGTCTGGTCCTGGTGTCGAGCCAGGGACCTCTCCATCTCCAATGGAGTGCTCTACCAACTACGCTAACGAGAAGTTAGATGTAAGTAGAGCAAACGATGGCTTGTGAAAGCACCACCAGTCTTACGCCAACAAGGGTGAACGGCCTGCATTTTAAGGTCATGAAAATAAGGCAATTAATGCAAACGTGCAAGCCAGCTGGACAAGAATAACGATACTAATTCCTGCAGGAGGAGAACAAGAGGAACAAAGGAGAAACAGAACTCTACTAACAGAGATAGGTGACCGGTGCGCGAATGTCAAGATCCGCCAGGTCCTGGTATCCAACCAGAGACCATTCCATTTCCAGTGGAGCGCTCCACCAGCTAAGCTAACCATGAATAAGACGGCAGTAGACCAAACGGGTTTTAACAGCTGCCACCAGTCTAACACCAACAAGGGTGAACGGCTTACATTTGAAGGTTATGATGATAATGCAATGAATGCCAAGGTGCAAGCGATTGGTTGATTTGTTAATTGGGGGTTAATGGCACATGAGCATCTAAGGCTATCATGTGCCAAGAGTCTGAACAATTGCAGTAGAGGGTTAGAAAGAAGAAAGAGCTATAGTAGCTGGTGATGTGATAAGACTATCAACATGCATTTGTATAAGTGTAAAAGGTATGCTCATGAGTTCGGGGCGGAAAATAAAATCACAGCCGGTGTATAAGGCTGATATCGGTGAGAAACGTAAATAAGCCATCATGCGGAAATGAGCGGTTCATCACCTAAAAGCAGGGCTAGGTGCAGTGGGACACGTTCTTTATATAGTTGTGAGAAGCGTTTCTGACGGTATTGATCATATATGTGACATTCAATTAGGATGTGTAAAACGCTTACAGTCACGTTACAGTGTTTAGACACTGGAGCATCCTCCCCACTCAAAAGGTACTCATGTGTGAGACCCGTATGACCAATTCGTGATTGACACTGGACCACTTTGTAGAAGCGCTCCCCATGCCGTGCACTCTCCCTTGTGTAAGGTTTTACTGCATGTAATTTGTTGTGCGCTTCAGTATTTCACTGAAGTTGCTACTTTAATCAAATGTACCGTTTTAAAGACGTGTAATAGTCTTTATAAGGTATATTATGCAGGTCTACTTGTTTCTCGTTAGCAGAACTTGCTGCAGAATGAGCGGCTTCATTTCCCGGGATGCCAACATAGCTAGGCACCCATCATAGAGTTATGCGAATGTTGCTGTTTTCGGCTAAACTAATCTTGCTCTGCGATTCAGAAACAAGCGGATTGTGACCCGTTCCAGCGATAGGGATGCTTTCAAAGAACTCAAAGAGTCAGTGAATACTACTGAGCGAGGAAACCTTTTCATGGCTCTGTATTCGACCGCCAGTAGCTGACCATAGAGCTCTGCCATGAGTATGGTGGCGTTTGAGTTGATCCACCTTACTGGCTTAACGGATGGTCCGACCATAGCGCAACCTACAGTGGACTCGTTTTTATCCCATCCGTATAGAAACTTGCATACTCTTGGTATTTACATTAAAGTTAAAAAATTCCTGCTTCGTGACTTCCTTTGGAACATATTTTTTACTATGTTTCGAAAATGTGAAGCCGCAGTGAATTTTGTTGTAGTCCCATGGGACAATATGTAGAGGATATTGGACTACTAAGGCCTTTGCATTCATCCCAACAGACTCTGCTGAACTATAATTCCTAATTGAAAAAGGAGGAACTATGGAGGGTTTGTTTTTTAATGTTCTCTGGAACCGAATGTTTGCAATATTATCTCGAGCAGGGTGCTCGGCAACCGAGCGGACCCTAATGGAGTATATAAAACCCAGTGCGAACCTTCTATACTCCAAGGATGGTTCATTAGCTTGTACGTACAGACTAGGTACTGGGGAAGTGTAGAACGCACCAGTCGCTAAACGTCACCCCTGATGGTGAATGGGGTCGAACATCTTCAAAGCCGATGCCCGGGTTGAACCATACACTATGCACCCATAGTCAAGCCGGGAACGAACGACAGAGCGATATATGCGTAATAGACACAGTCGGTCCGAGCCCCATGATCCATGTGATAAAACCTTAAGAATGTTTAGAGATTTCAGACATTTCAGTTTAAGACTGTTAATATTTGGAATGAAAGTGAGTTTGGAATCGAATATAAGACCCAGAAACTTGTGTTCTCTTTTTATGAAAATTGGAGTACCATACATATTCAAAGATAGATCATGGCGAATTCCACTCTGACCAAAACAAACAGAGGCTGTTTTTCCGGGCAAAAATCTAAAACCATTTATGTCAGCTTATTTTATCAAGTTATTTACCGTGAGTCAAACCCGACGTTAACAAATCGACAAGTTACAGGACCAGACAGAGATTTGCAAGTTGTCAACATATATAGCATATTGTACTGAAGGCGGTAGTACACGATTAATGGAATTTAACTTAACGATGAAAAACGTGACGCTGAGCACGCCTCCCTGGGGGACTCCATTTTCCTGTATGAACAATCTTAAAAGTGTTGTCCCCAAATTTAGAGGGAAATTACGGTGCTCCAAGTAACTTTGAATGGCAGATAACATGCGACCTCGAACACCTAAACTAAACAAGTCGTCCAGTATGCCAAAATGCCAAACCGTGTCATAAGATTAACATTAAAAGGACCATGTTTGAAATACACTTAAACAAACGGAAAGAATAAACACAAATTCGGCACGAAAACTGACGCATACAACTGCGCGTCAGTTTTCGTCCCGAATTTGTGTTTATTCTTTCCGGTTGTTTAAATACGTGTCATAAGCTTTCTCTAAATCAAAGAAAACAAAAAGGCATTGTTGCCTGTTCACAACTGCCTCCCGAACAGCAGTCTCAAAACGAACTAGATGATCGACTGTGGACCAAGATGAACGGAAGCCAAACTTGTACTTATCAAGTAGGCTGTTCATCTCCAAGTAAAACATAAGTTTCTTATTAATTATCCGCTCCAGAGTCTTTAAAATGCAGCTAGTTAAAGCTATGGGTCTAAAGCTAGATGAACAAGAGGGATCCTTGCCTGGCTTTAGCACTGGTACGATGATAGCAACCTTAGGAGAGGATGGGATGTGACCCTCGAGTCAAACTCTATTAAAAAGGTACAAAATAAGTTTCAGGCTGGACGGATGAAGATGCTCAAGCATTTCATAATGAATCCCATCTGGTCCAGATGCAGACTGCTTGGATGAAAGAAGAGCCGACTGAAGTTCATGTAGTGTGAATAGAGATATGGTTCTCTCATAGCCCCAGACGTGTTCACAGTCTTTGTTTCTGCCTGTAACTTGTGTCGCACGAAATTTTGAGTATGATGCTCAGAACTCAATACAAATTTGAAGTGTTCCCCTAGAATGTCTGCCTGCTCTTCCAGACTCGCAGGGCATATTCTATTTAGACTTAAGAGAGGGACAGAAAATGCCCGGTAAGAACCATCGATTTTACGCACTCGGTCCCAAATTTCTTTCAGAGATGCACTGCTATTAATAGGGGATGCATAACCCCTAAAGTTTTGCCGCTTAGCGGGCCTTCGGATGTACCTAGCCTGTGCCCTCAATCTTTTGAAAATAATAAGGTTGCTCGGTGTAGGATATCGCCTGAAAAATCGCAAAGCTTTGTTTTGTTTATTTTTAGCCTCTCGGCAGTCTTTGTTCCACAACGGCTTTGACCTTTTAGGAAGATGGGTGGATGTCATCGGTATGGCAATCATTGCAGCTTCTAAGATATGCTTTGTGAGATGGTTTGTTGCTTCATCGATAGAGAGTTGATGTAAAGATGAAACAGCTAAAAGAGATGATTGCTTAAAACGTGCCCAGTCAGATTTTTTTAACTTCCACCGGGGTGAACGTGATAAAAGAGTGGCGTGAGAATGGTTAAACTCTAAGATTAGTGAAAAGTGGTCATTCCGTTGTGGATTTGGAATAACCTTCCATGAAAGCAATGGTAATATTAAAGGGTGACAGATAGATAAGTCTATAGAAGTAAAAGCATAAGTGGTAGAACTAAAATAGCTAGCTTCATTTGTGTTAAGTAGGCACAATCCCGAGGAAAGAAGAAAGTGTTCAATAAGAGCCCCTCTGAGATCTCGTCTGCCACTCTCCCGCAAAAAATTGTGCGTATTAAACTCTCCCAATAGTAAAAAAGCTAGTGGAAGCTGACTAACAAGGTCTTCAAGCTCTTCAAACTTTAGCTGATAAATGGGGGGTATGTATAAAGAACAAACTGTAATTATACGATCTAACAAATTTCGGGCAGTCGCAGCCTCTAGCGAAGTCTGCAGAGTCACTTTGCTGCATGGAATTGAGCGTTACACTGCAACTGCAACGTCTCCAGATGAATGAACTGCTTGTATCCGGTCCTTGCAAAAAACCTGGAACTACTTTCATATGTTCGTGTGGCTCGCTTTTAGATGTGTTTCCTGAAAGCAAAATGTAATGGGGCCATGATCATCTAGTAGCGTGTTCACATCGTCATAGTTAGGAAGGAGGCCCTACAGTTTCATTGAAGAAAAAGAGACACTGGTATTCTAAAAGTAAGTCCGACCGATATATATATATACACACCAGAGAAAGCTAAAACATATAAATTTAAGGGGCTTTTGGTGCCTCAGCACCTGGCATTGTTTTTTTCTTGGCAGTGTCGTTTGGTCGTCCTGCAACCTCAGAGGAGACCAATGGAAGAGACTCTGTTTCAGGAAGAGACTGGTCATCTTAAAAGAGTAGTAGGCTCTCGTCCGTACTTTCATCTGGCGAGAGCGTTGGTCCCTTGGGCGGAGGACGTTGTTCTGACCGCCTGGGCTTCTGGTTGCTGCTGGCGGCACGGGGAGGGAGCCCTCGACATCTGCCAGAAGTGCCAGCTAGTGCTGCTGTTGGCTCCTCTGGAACCTTGGAGGGAGTGGTACCCTTCTTGCAGGGTACAGCACCCTTAGACCATGAAGGTGACAGAGTGCGCGTCACCTTCAAAGGTTCAGAAAAGGACCCCTGTGGAGAAAACGGGTCTTCCGGGTAGGTCAGTGTCTCCACAGATGCCGTAGACAGTGGGGGTCCCCTCTGCACTGCCTCAGCATAGGTACCCCTTGCCTGAAAGGCAAGTTGTTCTTTGGGTGCTTGGTAGCTAAGGTTATGTTTTAGTTTAAAAGTCAGGACTTCTTTTTCCTCTTTCTATTTTGGGCAGCAGCGAAAGAAAGCAGGGTGAGCTCCGATACAGTTTACAGACTTGGCTTCATTTTCACAGATGTCCGCTACATGGTCAGTACCACAGCACCTTCCACACGTGTCTCGGACGCGGCAGTTTCGAGAGCCATGCCCGAAACGTTGGCAACAAAAACACCGCCCTACTGAAAAAAACCATTTGAAATTCAAACGGGTGGCAAACTGGTCGCCCGTTTGAATCAAACCTGTCGATCCGTTTGGATCAAACGTGATTATGGGATACGGGTACCCGTTTGGAAACGGTACCCGTTCGAAACGGTACCCGTTTGATACAGGTGCCCGTTTGATACGGGTGCCGTTTGATACGGGTGCCGTATGGTACGAGTACCCGTTCGACATGGCACGTGACCACACGTTTGAACGTGCCCTTCGAAATTGCAAATTATGCGCTAGCCCTAAATGGGTATCGTCTGGGAGGTTGGTTATCTTAAACATATTTAAGACGTCCCGAAACTCATAAACGTATTTATAACATGGAGAAAACACGTAGAACAAATGCACTCGCGTAGGTGCTTGTAAGTGCACAGGAAAACCGACACAAAAGATTGTTCTCAATTCTCCTCAAAGTTTATTCCTCTTCTGTAGACAAGTACAAACGTGCAAGCGATCTGTGAACACTATACAGGTAGACTTTCGGGGAAATTATTCTCCTGGCTGGCGCGCGAATAGGCGCTGCATAATTCTTTAGATAATTTAGAAGAGTACGCGTAGAAGAACGGTCAATCGTTGCCAACACGTAGGTTGCAGTGCACTTACCATAACAATAGCGGACTTGAAAGAGGTAATCCGTGATATTTGTCGACACGGTCAAAGCAGGACAACCACACAAACACAAACGAGAGGGAACGGCTCCTTGGAAGTTTCAACACGATGCGGCGCACAAGCTGTCATTTGCCGAACCCAACCAAACCGCGAGAATTTGCTACTTCTTTGAAGAATCGCTCGTTGCCGACATACACGTGCGTCTTTTCGAACACTGATAGCTTTGGTGCACATCCAATACGTTGTCGAGACATCCCAATAAGACCGCAGGGTTAGGCGACAGATTGAAGCAGGTAGGACGAGCGAACTTCGAGCAGCAACTGACAACAAGCAGACAAAGAAAAAAGCGGCTGCAAGGCGCGCCCTTCCGGATCTCGATGCTTATCAGCGTGTAGCTCACGCGCTGCTGTGGGTCACGTGACAGGGGTGACAAGAGAGGAGGGAGGGGGCGAGGTCAAGGCGCTGGGACCACCGGTACAGCCCCTCTCCCTCTCTCCAGGCAATACCAGGGAGATGCGTTTTTGTAGTCCCGAAGAACAAACGCGCGCGCGCGCGCGCGCTCGAACTTTGGAAATGGCGGCGGGGCTGCCAGAAGCTCGGCTTGCGCCCGAGCGAAGAAAGAACTCAGCGCAAGCTCGTAGTTTGAGTGCTGCAACGGCGGGCGTGCTCTCGCAATGCTCGATGTTCTTGCAGCCGCGTGTATGCGTGCTACCTTCGCTGCGTCTTGAATTAAAGTGAAACGGAGTCTAGACGTACATTCTTTCACGCGGTCGCGTCTTCTGCGAGAGAGATTCGAGCTGAATAAGTAAATTGAGGAAACAAAGATGGACAAAGTATTAAAGGTCTGTCAAAAATATCGGCGTTTACGTAAAACAAAAAAAAAAAAAAAAAGGTGTTAGTTTTAGTTGCAGTATAATCGAAAATCAGCGCATTGAAATATAAATATAATTACTTGCATTACGCGGACGATCTGAAATCGATGAACCGGCGCTCCCAGCCTTCCGGAAAACATTGGCTGCCACGGCTGAAACGCTAGGCGTGCCCACGCCGCCGATCTGTACGTTCAATATCAAACGGGCTCCGGAGAGCCGTTTGATTAAACCGGTGCAGTTTGCAACATGGTCGCCGGTTTGAGCAAACGTGCGACAACTTTGCCCAAACGAGTCGCCCATTTGCCCAGACGAGCGACCCGTTTGCCAAATAGGTGACCGTTATGGCTCATACGGGGGACCCCTTTGAGCCATACGGGCGACCCCTTTGACAAACTGGTGACCAGTATGGTTAAACGGTTACCGGTATGGACCCGTTTATTTTCATATGGGCGCCAAATGGTTTTTTTCAGTAGGGCGCTAAGGATTTGGAATGAAAGGGCGGACTTTGCAGTTCAAGTACCCTGACTTCACGGTGGACGGAAAAGCATGGAGTTCAAATGTGAGTATCAGATGTCGGGTTGGTTTTTCTTGTCCATCACGTTTTCAGGTTATCCGTTGAACGGCAACAACAGCACTATTGTGCAGACCTTCGAGGATCTAGTCTACCCGCAGGGGGCACCTGTGAAAGCAGGTGTTTAGTGGCGTCACCACGGACCCCGAGCCATGCGGGTTCCCCCGCCCACGTCTGGCTGTGCGTGGCCTTCCCGTGTCTGGGGAAAAGGGCATCCTGGTGGTTGAGCCGAGCTCGGGGTAGGTTTGGACCCTCTGGGGCCCCCCGGGTGAGGCAATACACCACTTCGGCCCCCGCTTCTTATAGACGGGAGTCCTGGTAAGGCCCGGACAGCATGATTCATTCTTGTCGCCTTTTCTTCTACTATCCCCTCCGATCTTTCACTTTTACCTTTCCTGTTACCTTTACTTCTCTCTCACTTATCTTACTCCTTTTTCACCCCTCTTTGGCGGCAAGGGCTAACCTTGGTTGGCAATGGACCACTGTCTTGACCCACACTTGGGTATAGTTTCCCGGCAGCACTGTTAGCGTAACGTCTCCAGCCAAGCCCTTCTTGTTATGGTGCGTTACCTAACCCCTTGTTGGGCTCGGTGGTGGGCGGTGCACCGCGGATTCTGAACACTCTTTGCCCTCCTATGGCGCCCCACCCCTCCAAACCCCGTTCAGGGCACGCCTTTAAAAGGCGCTGCCTTGAACACAAAACCATTGAAAAAGAATCTAAAGAAGAAGCCTTTACAAAGTTTTTTGTCATTCATTCGCTGGATGAACAGAAACCAGTTGCAAAGCTCTCACCCTTTGTTGTAGCTAAAGTTCTCGAGCACCTTGTAGGGTTCTCATATAAGGCTAAGAAGCTCCACTGTGGAGACCTCCTTGTGGAGGAAGAAACAAAAAGAAACAAATTGAAGCACTCTCTAAGATGACCAACATTGTTGACTTGAAAGTGTCGGTGAGCCCTCACCATACACTTTACACCATTCGTGGTGTCCTCTCCGAGGATGACTTCCTTCATACCAGTGAGGAGGGAGTTCTTGAGGGCCTCGAAGGCTCTGGTGTTGTCGCCGTCAAACGTATAATGTTTAAAATAATGGCAAAGAAATTCCCTCCAAGCATGCTATTTTGATTTTCGAGAGACACACTCTACCAGAGACAATTAAAGCAGGGTACCTTAATTGCCGCATCCGCCCTTATGTCCCCAACCCAGAGCGGTGCATCCGTTGTCAGCGTTTTGGCCACGGATCACGCAGCTGTCGCGGAAGGGAGACATGTGGAAAGTGTGGAAGCCAAGGCCACGTCTCCGACATTTGCGAGGCCGTGGCCCATTGCGCTTATTGCGGTGGACCACACCCCGCTTACTACCGCAGCTGTCCTTTCTTTGAGCAAGAAAAAGATATTCTTGCCCTTAAAGTCAAAGAAAAGGTCACATACATAGAAGAAAAAAAGCGTTTTTCTTTTTTATCGAAGGGTAGTTATGCTGAGGCGGTGCGCAGGGCCCTGCACCGCGCTCGGAGTCAAGGGCCACCCAGGTCTCTCCCGAGATCTTGGCGGCCGATCTTAGGGCCCCGGCTCCCAGACCGGGGCAGCAGCAGCTTCCTCCAGCCCCTGGTGGTAACATGCAGTCTGCCCCTCCATCCAAGGACAGGCCGGCAGCAGCCGCGCCTGCCCCCTCTCCTAGGTCCCCTTCTAGGGAGAGGGAGCAAGTTTCTCGCTCCTGCTCGCTGGAAAGGGTCTCCCTACCGAAGGAGCAGCATGGTACCCATGCAGCTCCTGTGAAAGGAGGTGTCAAGGCGAGCTTGGGTGACCCCTCGCCCAGTTCGTCCGCCACCCCTCCATCCCGTCGTGGCCGGGGTTTTCCCCCGCGCGAGCCAGGCCGGACCAGCTCAGTCATGCTCCATCCATCAGACACTTCCCAGGGCATGAAGATACCAACTGATGCTGACAGTCAGTCTACTCCTGGGTCCGACCAGGATGGTATGGAATGGGAGACAGCTTCTCGTAAATTTAAAAAGAAGCAACCTGCAGTAGCGCCCAAGTGATGGCCCCGATAGCTGCCGTATTGTGGTCATATCTTTCACTTAGCTTGAGTAGGCTCTCCATAGTTTTATTTATTTTGCTAAGTTTTATCTCCCGATATTTACATATTTACACACTTTTTTATAAGATGACGAAGTTACATTTTATGAAATGGAACTGTCGCGGTATTTTAAGAAATATTGATGATGTCAATCATTTCGTGGATGAGCTTCGTCCCATCGCTCTTGCCTTGCAAGAAACCGATCTTCACACTAATTCTTTTAACATTTTAAGACGTCATCAGGCTTTTAGAAAAAATCGCCCCTCTTCCACCCCTTCTGGTGGTGTTGCAGTGGTCATGCAGAGTGGAGCTGCTTGCTCTCAAGTTCCCCTCTGCACGCCGCTGGAAGCTGTTGCAGTACGTCTGCTCCTGGACCGCCTTGTAACAATTGTTTCTTTATACTTACCACCTACATTCCTTTAAACCTTCAAGAGCTGCAGGGACTTATAGGACAGCTCCCACAAACTTTTTTTTAATTTTATGAGATTTTAACGCGCATCATCCTTTGTGGGGTAGTACCCGTCAAGACTCCCGTGGTGGTGTGATTGAACGTCTTTTATTGTCTTCGGGGCTGTGCCTTCTTAACGGGAGAGAGCCAACCTTTTTTAGTGCAGCACACAACTCATTCACATCCATTGATCTTTCTATGCTTCACCTTCATTACTTCCTTGCTTCTCCTGGAAGGTACTTCATAACCCTTTTGGAAGTGATCATAATCCAGTTGTTTTAGAGAGTACCGTTCCATTGCCTAATCTTTTAAAGCGGGTCCCTAGGTGGAAGTTAGACAAGGCCAGACTGGGCGCTTTTTAATCTTCACTCCGCTTTAGATCCTTCGCTTCTTTCTTCTATATCCCCTGAGAACGCTACACTTTATGTTACTGAGCAGATACTAAAGGCTGCTCAGCAGTCCATTCCACAAACATCTGGTAATACACCCAAAAATGTTAACCTTGGTGGAATAAGGAGTGTGCCACAACCCGGGCGGACCAAAATAGGGTGTGGAGCAGATTTCGCAGATACCCCACTTCAAGCAACCTTGTTGAGTTCAAGCGACGAAAAGCCAAGGCTCGTTGGACTAGGAAGCAGGCAGAGCGGAAGTCGCGGATGAAGTATTTCTCTACTTTAACCAGCTTTGTCGCAGCCAAAGAGGCCTGGAACAGATACAGGAAAGTAAATGGGGATTACAGGTGCTTTGCCATTCCAACGTTTAATGCTCCTTCTTCGTCACTAAAAGATATTGGTAACATACTCGGGGAACATTTTTATAATTCATCTAGTTCGGCCAACTACAGTGTTACCTTCGGACAGTTAAGAGCTCGTGCGGAACGACAAAAGCTTGTCATGTCAGGAGGAAACTCAGCATCCTATAACCAACCATTTACGCGATGCGAGCTTGAGATGGCTCTTAATGTGACAAAGTTCTCTGTCCCTGGTCCCGATGGAATTCAGTATGAAATACTGCGCCGCCTTTCTCCAGAATCCCTTGAAAACCTTCTCCTATTTTTTAATCTTTCGTGGGAAAAGGCATGTTTCCCTCAGGCTTGGAAACACGCACATATCATCCCCCTCCTAAAGCCTAACAAAGACCCCTCACAACCATCAAGCTATCGCCCAATTGCACTGACAAGCTGCCTTGGGAAAATATATGAAAAGCTTATAAACAGGCGACTGGTTTACATGTTAGAAAGCCAGAAGGTCTTTGATAACTATCAATGTGGATTCCGCCAAGGTCGATCTAGCCTTGACCACTTAGTTCGCCTGGAAACTGTGATACGTGCGGCATTTGTAAACAGGCAGCACTATGTTGCGGTTTTTTTTTACTTAGAAAGGGCATGTGACACAGTGTGTAGATACGGGATTCTCCGGAACCTGTATGCCTGTAATATCCGGGGCCGTATGCTGCGAAGCATAAAGTAATATCTGACAGACAGGACTTTCCAAGTTCGCCTCGGCTCAGCCCTATCTGATTCCTTTGTTCAAGAAAATGGAGTGCCTCAAGGGGGTGTTTTAATTGTGACTGTTTTTGCTAACAATGAATTCACTCGCACGATTGCTACCACCCTCTATTTCACATTCTCCTTGTGCTGATGATATACAGATTTCATCATCGTCCTGTAACCTTTCTAGTTGTGAGCGCCAGTTGCAGTTAGCCATAAACAAACTGTCCAAGTGGGCCGACGAAAATGGGTTCAAGTTCTCTGCTTCAAAAACGGTCTGTGTTCCTTTTTCTTTGCGACGCGGGCTGTCTTTGGATCCATCCCTGGAATTAAATGGAACACGTATTCCAGTTAGAAAGGAGCACCGATTTCTTGGTGTAATATTTGATAAAAAGCTTAACTTTATTCCCCACCTTAAAGCTCTGAAGCAAAAATGCCTTCAGTCCACAAACCTTTTGAAAGTTTTATCTCACAAGTCTTGGGGGTCTGATAGAAAATGTATCCTGCAGTTATACAATGCCCTTGTACGATCCCGTCTTGACTACGGTGCAGTAGTGTATGGATCGGCTCGGCCCTGTGCCCTTAAAATGTTGGACCCAATTCACCATCTCGGCTTGCGACTGGCAACAGGAGCCTTCCGCGGACGTCGCCCGTCCTGTATGCAGAATCCAATGAGCTGTCCCTGAACAAACGACGTACATATCTTAGTCTAACATATGCTTACAAGATTCTGGCCGACCCCCAGCATCCGACGTACTCTTCGCTTACAAGGTCAAGGTTCTTTCGCCTTTTTGAAAATAAACCAAGCATTGTGACACCGTTAAGCTTCCGTATTGAACATCTTCGCACTTCTCTGCACCTTCCTCTCGACCAGGTCGGCCTCGTTAGGAAAGTCAACGGTATTCCACCTTGGAAAGCACAGCGAGTTGAATCCGACTGGTCTCTTGCGAAATTCAACAAGCACGGCATTTCCCATGCTCTAATTAAGCAAGAGTTTGGTGAACTGCAAACTAAGTATGATGGTTATCTTCATGTTTATACAGATGGTGCCAAGACCTCTTCTTTTGTCAGTCGCGCTGTGCATTCTGAACGCTTCTCCAAGGTTACACGACTCGATTGTGTAGCCAGCATTTTTACTGCGGAGCTCTATGCGGTATCAATGGCGATCGAACGCATTATCAATAGGAAAATACTGAGGGCGGTCCTGTTTGTTGACTCTCAAAGTGTGATTCTTGCAGTTTGCTCTCTTAAAGATATTCAAAATATGCTTGTACAACAAATTCGATATACACTTAACACTGCGTTGCATGGAGGTCAAAATATAAAATTTTGTTGGGTACCCAGTCACATTGGCATACAAGGCAATGAAGAAGCCGACAAGCTTGCAGGGTCTACCGGTAACCTTCCACAATCTCTGTCCTATTTACCCTATCAAGATATTAAGCCCTTGGTGAAGTCCTCGATTCTTCATTCTTGGCAATTGGAATGGCATATGGAGTGCGGTGACAAGCTTCATGTTACCGAACCGGCTCTGAGAGTTTGGGAAAGCTCTTCATGCAAGAGCCGACTTCATGAAAAGTCGTTGTGCCGTCTGAGAATCGGACACTCTTTTATAACCCACAGGTTTCTGCTTTCGGGAGATCCACCAGTCTGCGATCAGTGTGGTGATAGGCTCACTGTTTTGCATATCTTGTGGTTGTGCCCTGGCCTTGAGCCCAAGCGCCGCATTCATTTTCCTGAATTTTTTCAACATCATATCCCATTTCATCCTGCTCTCCTTCTGGGAGAGAATGCTCTGGTCTCTTTTGAACGAGTAATAGAATTTCTTGGTAATATTGGCCTTTTACACCGATTATAGCTTTTTGGTTATCCGTTTTGTAAAACCTGCTTTATAGTACAAACCTTCAATTAGTTTGGCGCAGATGTCTCGTAGCTATTGCGCCATAAACCCCCCAAAATCTCGCTCTCGAGGATCTCGTCTTCGCTGCATTCAAGAATTTCATCTTTTGAGATGACACCGCGAACAGTATTCATGGTTCGGCGGGGGGTGACAGTAACCGGGTATTCTCCCAGGCTTGTCATCTTCAAGAGTGCTGTGCTCTGGGGCTGATTTTCTACCTCAACAGGGAGGTCTCCGGCAAGCTTTTTTGCCTTATAACATTTTCTAATAACTTGTTTTAAATGCTTTGCAATGAAAAAGGGAGAAACTTTTGACAAATGCACAGTGTCACTTGTAGAGTGAGCTACAAGAAATCGAGGATATTTTTGTGGTTCATTAGTTTTTTCGAAAGTAGGGGGAGCGGGGCAAACCCTTTTAAGGGGCCGCTCTGCTTGGGGTTTAGAAGAGAGAAGGGGAACAAGGGAGACGAAGCACAAACACAAATCTCCGAACACAACTAGGTGACTGTTGTGTGACTGAAGAATTCCGCCTAGTTCTTTTATCGAAACAAGAACTTCTATATTTCCCGTGGGGCGCTCTTCCAACTAAGCTAACCAGGAGTTAGACAAAAAACAACAACAACAAAAACTCTTAGTCTTTGATCTATCCCAAAACCAGGCGGATTTTTTCAAACGCACACAAATCATTTAACTGTGTTTGGAGATTTTTTTGTCCTTTGTCCTCCTTGTTCCCTTTCTCCAGGAATTATCATTATTCTTCTCCGCGTCTCGCTGCACCTATGCATTATTTGCGTTACAAGCATGACCTTAAAATGCAGGCCGTTCACCCTTATCGGCATCATATCGGTGGCAACTGTTAAAACCCGTCTGCGCTACTGATGTCTAACTTTCGGTTAGCACACTTGGTAGGGCGTTTCACTGAAATGGAGAGGTCCTTGGTTCGATACCAGGACCAGGCATATTTTTTTAGTTACGCACCAGGCGCCTAGCTGTGTTTTGAGATTTTTGCTTGTCCTTTGTCCCCCTTGTTCCCTTGTTTTCCTTCTCCAGAAATTATTGACGTTTTTCTTATCCAGCTCTCTTGCGCATTTGCATTAATTGCATTATCATCATAAAATTAAAATGCAAGCCGTTCACCCTTGTTGGTGTTAGAATGGAGGCAGCTTTCAAACACATTTTCTCTACTGAAGTATAGTTAGCTCAGTTAAAAGAGCGCTCCTCCTAAAATGGAGAGATCACTGGTTTGATACCAGGACCAGGCGGATTTTTTCAGTCGCGCACCAGTCACCCAGCTGTGTTTTGAAATTTGTTTTTCTCCTTTGTCCCCCTTCTCCAGGGATTATTAACGTTATTCTTGTCCAGCTCGCTTCCACCTCTATATTAAATGCATAAGCACCCAGCTGACCTACATTTCACACGTGACCAACATAATAAGCAGGACTGTGTTTTGAACGGTGGAGGATAACCCTCAGCGGGTACGAGTGGGTTTACAGCTGATAGCACTGACTCAGGTTGTGCATTAGATAAGCACATATCTAGAACATTTCCACAAAAAAAAATTTAATTTCGTTGTGTCGATAAAAATTAAAAATGTATAAGCGAATGTAGCTAAGCAGCTTTTCTATTAGTCACGCCAGCTGTGCAAAAATTAATGACAGTGTCCCAGTCAATTCCAGGTAAGTTGAAATCACCTAGGCAATGAACACGAAACTTAGAATATTCAAGATTTTTCTCTAGTGTTTCAATATATTCGATAAATTCTAGATCGATGAAAAGAGGAGATAATAGTAGTGTCTGATTAAATAGTTTAAACCATCCCTGACAGGAAATTTAACCCAGACACACTCAGCATAGTACTTGATATCTTGCCTTCGGTGGCACTGAACTAAAGAATATACAGGAGTCAGTACACCACCCCCGAGTTTCATAGCCATGTTAGCATAGTCTCTGTCTTAGCGAAACACCGTAAAAGTTAAAAAAAAGCAATTTACAGAAATGCCGGCGCAAATACAGTTCTCAGTTAAACATATGCACCCGTATTCACCACTGACTAGCGGCGTCATCGACTAAAATGATCACGTGGCGAGCGATAGTCGCCGTTAAGTGAGCGCTTGGTATTCACCGGCCGTGGTTAGGGCCTAGTGGCCCCGCACGACTAAGACGTCGACTAACAGTTCTTAGTCATCGAGTAGGGCTAGTTTAGCCGGTGTTTAGTGGGTGACTATACTTCGTTTCAGCTTCTGTCCGAGCGCAGCCAAAGCTACGTGTGGCCGGAGCGAATCACCCGCCGGCAATAGGTCACGCGATTATGCCTGCCCTTTTGTATCACTCGGCTGCGCCGTTGGTCGTGCGCGCCGCCCGCGCTCGCCGAGTATTTTGTCTGCTACGAGTGTATCAACGGTTTCGTCTGCTACAGGTTTAAAAAATGCCCATTCACGCTCAGAAATTTAGGCACACGGGATGTCAGCGCGTAGGCTGGCCGCTGCCGTCTGTGTCTGAGCTTTCCACCTGTTCGGCACTTCGACATAGTTTCGAGATGTACACTGTAAAAATTTCCGTAATTTTACAAACACTTTGTCGTAATTCTGACGGACAGTGTGTCCGTTTCTTACTTAACGGACATAAAACCCGTTTTTCGTTAGGTAGAATAAAATAGTACAGTTGTGTGCCAAAGAGTACCATAGTAGAGGACAAAAGCGTTAGAAGTGCTTTTATCGTCTAATCCTGCTAAGAGCAATTCGTCATAGTAAAGAGGCCAAAGACTATACCAAGAAACGCGCAGTACCCTGCAAAAGGAACAAATAAAAGTGGGGGAAACACAAAATAGAAATCAAGTAAAAGTCTGCAATTCACGTTAAAGCACATAGGCACTGCTCTACCTCAGTGGGAGTGAAGGTAGCGAGTTTCCTGTCTACAGATGTTTTCGAGCTTGTGATGATTGTTAGGGGGGTTCTGCGTGAGTGCAAATAAAGGGATTGCCAGAACAGTGAAGACCACACCAAGAAGGAAGGCTGTTGCTCTACAGTACGAAACGGTTGAAAGGCACCAGCCCAATTCTTGCAAACAACTCCCTTCAGTGCTGTCTCATGAACTTGCAGTTCCACAACGCTCTTTAGGAGGCATAAGAAGACAACCCGCTGGAGTGCCACACTTGAGATCAACTCTGGTCGTCCATTGGAGGGCCAGAATTCTAGCCAATGTCAAAGCAGAGAGTGATCCGGAGTGAGCTTGGCTGCCGAAGAATAGTGTATAGTTGCCCTTCGATGAACACTTTCAACTGATCTTACAAGATCAACCTCACAGGAGTCTCATATGGAGCTGCAATACTTTAGGTGTGGCAGGACCAGGGTTGTGAAAGGCATGGGCGTACCAACCGGGTGGTCAAGGGGGGCGCTTGTCCCCCAGTTCTTAGAGTGGGGGGGGGGGCAAGTCATGTGTTTTGCCCCTCCCCCCCGCCCCCCTAAAACAGCCACCACTGGGCAGGGCAAACACTGGCTGGCAGCGCCCAAGGGATACCAAGGGTACCGCTCCTCGGTCCCGGGGGGGGGGGGGGGGGGGGGGGGAGGAGGGGAGGGGAAGGGGGCTAAGTTTGCCCCCCCCCCCCCCACTCAAAACCAAGTTGGTACGCCACTGGTGAAAGGCACGTAAGTCTGTTATGGCCTGGTCTACTGGACACGCTAAGTACAAAACCCAGTGTACTGCACGTTTTGAACAAAACTGTCGTCAGGCTGTGCGAAGAAGCATAGCTGGCTGTTTATAGTAGACCTTGTCGATGTTGTTCTGCAAACCCTGGTGGTTTCTGGGGCCACCTGATAAGCGGCACCAGTATCAGGTCGCCCGTAACAGCAGTGGAGTTGATTGCAGGGATCACGATTAATAAACATGTTGAGAACAAGTGGACTGAGCCCACTGTACCGTCGAACTGTCGAGTATTTGGGGCCACTGGAAATGGTTCCATGGTATACACTGCACTCCGAGCGACTCAACTTGAAGACGTCTAGTATGCACACATTTAATTAAATCGTGTTAATGAGCACCAGTGGCTCGCTGGGCAGGTCATAGGACTCAGCTTTCACGGAAGCCAGGTAGCATGCACAGTATAGCAGCCCCTTGCCATGCTTGTGAGAGGTTCCAGCTCCAGGTCGTGGCGTCGCCAAAAGGGTAGTAGAAAAGGTACCACGACCAGCACACCCCTACAGTTCTTAGCACGATCCTTTCTGTAAGCAGTGTGCTCCACTGTAGCAATTGTCAAGGTGACTGCCATAAATCGAATCCTGCATCCACGCTTTACATGCCGCTAGAACTGTTCAGGGATGCGTCTCATGGAGTGCGTGAAGGTGCAGCAGCTTATTCGGGACCAAGTGCCCTGCTTGAGAACCACACTGCGAGTTGAAGCAACGCAAACCAGGGAGTACAGGGATGGAGTTCGTCTGGGCGGGCCAGGGTGGTGAAACACGGGGGGCAGCGTCGCTGGTTGCCCGGGCAGGCCAGAGTGCGGTGTCCGTACTCGACACAGCTGTTGCAATGATGGGCTCGAGGTTTGTGGGGACGGCAGCGAAATTCAAGGCGGCGGTAGTACACTGTGTAAGGGACATGGGTTCCGATGAAGGTGATGATGGCTGAACCTGTTGTGCCTACTCGCCTTGCTTGAAGGATGTCACCTTGATAAGACTCCAGATCATTGATGATCTCGTCGGGGGTAGGTAGGAGTGGACGGGAGGGGAAATGTTTTGTAAGGTGATATTGGTGATGCGAAGTAGCCAGTTGACGATCGCTTCGTGATGGGTGCGGAGGACGGTTATTTTGCCGGAGGTGGAGCGACACGTCGGTACATGTATGAGCAAGGAGCTGTGCGGCTTGCAAGAATGCCGGCACACTGTCAAGAGGCAGCGCAGCTGCGCCAGCAGGACGGACTGGGAGATGCACTATAACTACGTGAAGTTCGGGGTCAAAGTCGGCCGGAAGACGAGATTTGCGGGGCTTTCCAGGGGTGATCCATTTCCCACCTTGGTCGTCTCGCTCTAGAGAGATTTTCATGTCCTGTCTCAGGATGGACGCAGAGATATTGGTGAGCTGCGAAGCGGCGATGTCGGCTGTAGCCATATTCGAAGCAGAAACGGGCGTGCCGCTCGCAGAACGAGACTCGAGCGAACCGATCTCTCGGCGGACGTGCTGCGGCGGGCCGACGGAGCGCGGCGATGTTTATACCAGGATCACGTACACTCGCGTACAGTTCTCTGGGCTTTGCGGAGCCCGGAGAAGACGTCCGCTCTCGTCGGAGGTTTGCAGCAATCTCCGGACACTGAAGGTAAGGGCGTTCACATCGCATTGTTCACTATTGAAGGGGGGCTACTGAGGTTTTAAGAGCCACTGATCGTAGCAATCGCATTCCAAAGACACCGCGTTGTCGTAGATTGTTTTTCACCGGCTACGCCCTGCAGGGCTGAGACCAGGGCTGGGGGATCCATCGCCGGAAACGCGGAGGAACCAAGCAACGACGTGAGGCTTGCCAAGTCGGTTCGTGGGTGGCGACGACATTCGAGCAACGCTTCCAAGAAGACTGGATATTCTTTCCGGCGAGGACACAATACTTAGACAGCATGCTTGGGGCTGATGAGGATCGCAAGAGGTGGATAACAGGACAACCAATGCACAGCAAATGGTCGAGCACGGTACACGGCACAATAGTGGTCACCGCCATGTCAAATTGAAACGAAGCTGACGAAGCCAAGCTCCAGTTTAGTACACATTGCGCTTCGACATGGTTTATTACAAATAATTTTATAAATCTTAAAAAAAAATTTTATATCTTAAAGTTTTAATTTAAGTCGAATAAAACAAGCAAATTCACGTTGCGTCAAATAAACTTGGTCGGAACTCGGAACCAACGAGCATCGCCGCATCGCCATCGCCATCGTAACAAAACGCAAAAACTTTAAAAAACGAAGCGAGTTTCAAAACTTTCGCAACTTTCGGGCGCTTTCAGACTTAAGGAACAAACATCGAAGAACGTTCTTGGAAAAAGGAAGTGTCCTAGGTGCCGGCGTGTCTATAAAACCAGCTGTGGATATGAGTCTAATTGGTGAGTGCTCGCTCACTCGTTTTACTTTTTGAGTCCTTTCTGTTCGGAGCGTTTATAACGTGATCCTTTTGTGTGCAGTCGGCGTGAAAGCGAACGTGTGCGGTTCCTTGTCGCACAGGTGCTTTCCGCATTGGATGACCCTCGAGCTTTTGCCAAGGAAGCCACGGAACCGACCTGTCAGTGCACGGGCACTCAGATTGCGGGAACGCAACCAAAGGAAAAGGTCCCACCGGAGGCAAGGGGGGCCAAGCGAGACACTTGGTGAGTGTATCAGGGAGCTTGATTTCTGCAAATCGGGTGGCGGCTTGGTACCAGACAGCTAGGCGGTGTGTTTTGCGGAACCCATGACTGCTAAAGGTACCCGTTAGTGTGATGGCGCTTGTATTCGCTTCCAGTGTGCGAGGTTAGATTCAAGTTCGATTTTCCTCCTCGGAAACTACTCGAAACATTGCGTGACGTGCGCCTTTAGAAGTAAGGTCTGTATTGAGGATGTTGCTTGCGAAGAGTAAAAACGAGTTCTCTCTCGACTGGGGCACTGACTTCTTATAAAAAAAATTCTGTGTATGGTGCACTTATTTACTAACCCTCTGGCAGTACTTTACTGTAAAGGTTAGGAGAGAGAAAAAAAAAACGCGCATTGACTAGTGTCAAAAGAAACAGAAAAAAAAAAGTGTTTTAAACTACTTCCTCCTCAGCTCATAAGCAAAGGGAGAAATCACGTGGTCGTATTTCACTGGAACCCAAAGTTATCCCAGCAGTCTGTGAGTCAGCAAGGGCAAAGCCCTGAATAAAATGCATGCTTCACATTTTGGCAAGTGCCAACAACTATAAAGTATAAAACGCATGTAAGCAATTTAGCAAGCAACAAGAAAAGTGATGGCGACCCTTTTTGCTATCGCTCGATCAGCTGCACGACGAGGCAAGCCACATGAAAGCGACGGGAGCAAGCGACCGAGGCGATGAACAAAGCTTTCTAGAAATCCAAAAACCGAGCAATGAGAGCTCTCCGTCGCTCATTGCCGTCGTTCGCTAAATCGCGTACATACGATTCAGCTTGAATTGTATGAACGCGAGAGACACATGCAACTCACTTCCAAATGCCTTTCATTTCAGGGCTACACTGCCATTTGCGTCCAAGTGCTCCACGGGCCTCGTGCACTGGCACTTTGACACCACTTAAGAAACTAACACAAACATATCCAGGGGTTTTAGGTTGGGTTAGCCATCCTACAGAAAGGTGCTGCTCAGTTAATAGACGATTCGCTACTTTCCCGAGCGTCCCGGCCCGCCCGCGAGGAATTGTGGGAGAGATTGTCCTCGCCTGGCCGCTCTGCCTTGAGATCGCATTGCCCTGTCGCTTGCCTTCTCTTAATCCGGTTTTTCGATTCCATTACGTATTTTTATCTATTCCAGTGTATTTTTTATCGCTTCTAAGGGTTTCTATTCTCTTCTGTGCACAATATTTCTTGTATATATATAGTATTTGTGTCTTTATTTTGCCTTTTTCGATGGGAGTGCCGACGGACAACACGCCGTTTCGCGCGTCCTTTCCCGGTATGAGTACTACCATTGCTACAGATTCCTATCGCACTGTTAGCTGTTTGTGTTGGTTCAATTAGACCCGCGGAGCCGTTTATGAACAGCCGCGCACATGTCATAGGGATAGGCACAGCTCTGAATCCACTATCGTGATGCGAGAGCCGAGCGCGCTGTGATTTGGCCGCCCACGCTCGCTCCATTTACTCGCACTGTAGCGTATGCCTTCGACTGCTGCTTACTTAACTAAGATACAGCACACCGCTGTATCTTAGAGGGGCAGGGCAGGACCCGAGGGTGGGGCCCTGCCCTGCCCCCCTCTAACCCCCGCGGATCTCACCAGGGGGGGCACGAGCCTCGATGCCCCCCCCCCCCCCCCAAGTCTACGCCTATGCTTAGAAGCAATAAAATATACATTGGAATAGATAAGGACAGGTAATGGAATCGAAAAACAGGGGATTAAGAGGAGGCAAGCGACAAGGCAATGCAATCTCAAGGCAGAGCGGCTAGGCGAGGGACAGTCTCGCCTAAATCTTCGTGCTTGGGGGATTTTGCAAAAGGGCTATTTATATCAAGTTCAAAATGAACAGCACTCTTCATTGATGGCTGATTCACACGACGAACTGATCCACAGACGGATTGATCATGTCCGCGGTTCGTCCGTCTCCCAAGCGCATCCACACGACGGAGCAGACACGCAAATGACAGCCAGGACGAGCCGAACATGTTTGTTACCACACTGTGGCACTGTTGTCCAAGATCGAAATCGACATTTGCTGCTTTGAACAAGAACTGTGCGCCACTGTTACGTGCGGAGTGAGACATAACACCATGATAGGCTTAGTGCGAATTGCCACTAGCCTAACTAAACCAAACCATGGCAGAGACACAAGCATGGTCCTGCTCGAGGAGACTTTGGCGTGGAGGCGGTGAAATCCTGGGCCCGCTAAGTGGCATTTGGAGATGCCTCCACTCACTTTGCACTTGTGCCTTCAGTACACCACAGCCACAAGAAAGGTCTTGCTGGGTGAAAGATTGATTGGAGATTCAAAGTGATTGCGGCGTGGTAGACGCGTCTTTACAGAAGCTTTTCGACGCAGATAAGTACCAGATTCTGCGTCGTGTCAGTTGGGCAAAGTTCCTCATGCCAACCTTTTTGGTATGAGAAATAAAATGAAAGAATATTTTGTTGCAATAGTGTGGGTCATTTTTCTTTAAAAGTCTTACTTGCAACTTTCAGGAAAGCACAAGCATTACAGACCAGCTGCCCTCACAATCATGACCCCCCCCCCTTCCTCTTCCTGGTAGTTGCTGTCGGTGAGTAACCTGATAGCCTTGGGCTTTTCCGCTTTTCTAATGGAAATTAGCGGTTCTTGTACATGTGCAAAAGTGAAAAGTATGCTACTGCCATGTTTGTCAGTTTTGTAACTCTTTATTCCCTCAGACCGCAAATTTGCCTTCAGCTTGGTTCACATGCACAGCACATTCATGTCATCTTGTATCCAAAAATATCTATTGTGGGTTGGATGTGTGTTGGGGGGGGGGGGGGGGGGCATTACTTTGCTGGTTGAGTTGGTAGGCAGGAGTTTGCGAGAAACAAAAGGGTAGATAAAATACAACCGTCACTTTTACTATGAAAACCTTTTAATACAGGACTGGCAAAAAAATGAGAACATGAAAAGGTATGACGTCCCGTCCTCCTCTTACTCTTTACTTTCTGTAACCTAGTCTGGTAATTTAGGATCATATACTACTAATAAGATTCAATAACGTGGAAGGTGTTGGTGCACCTTAACCCATTTTGGACGAGCCTCGCTCGTCCACCTAGGGTTGTTCCTAAACCGTTTAGGATGGGCGTAACTCATCCGCGCACTATACCTCGCCCCTTGGCTCTTTTTGGACATCCCAGGCTTGTTCCGAGCATAGTTTGCGGTGCTGCTCAGAGATGGCAGCATGTATTTTTTTTATTGTACACATTTTTAAGGATGGCGAATGATTGTGGAGACATGTGCAGCTTGGGCTGTACGTGCAATAAATATAGAAAAAACAACTTGGGATCAAAAACTGAAGAAAAAAGAAACGGTTAAGGTAAACAGTGTGCGACATTATTATGCAGTTTCCTCGTTCCTTCGACAATGTCTAATTGGATACGAGACACACTTTTATGACGTGCAGGCAACGTCAACAAAAATGTTTGGCGTGAAATGACACGCCAAAAATACAATATAAGATAGCTATACTGCTAGGACCCATTGTATGTTCCTGTAACCCTGCTAGATTTGTTTTGAGAATGGCGCAATAATTTCGTGGATAAATCCACTTAAATGTGAATCCCTCGGAGGGGCGAATCCAAGCAGAGCTGGAGGCTGGCTTTGTAGCCAGCCTCCAGCGCGATGTCTCCTTGCACGCACTGACAGATTTGGCTATTTTGGCGTCTCGAGCTTCAGTTTTCTCGTTTACCTTCCACGTTACGAGCATGCGGTTTGTGATGATTACGTCTACGACATCCTCGCCTTGTCAGAGTGTTCGACATTGATTGCAGCAGCGATGAGTATGATTGCTATCAAGAGATGTTGAAAGCTGTTCATTTTGACTGCGACCCGCTGGCGACAAACTCCAGTGACGGCGAGTTACGGACGAACTCGTTGTGGTCACTGTCGCCCGGGAATATCTCGCAGGCGCATGCAGGGTGGAAGGTCAACGGGCCGGCGGCGAGAGCGAGAAAAGCATTTGGGTTACCGAGTTGCGCGAGCGGTTTTGATTGTACCGCGGCGAGGAGAGCTTGGGCGATCATGGGGGCCCCTAGAATGAAAGAGCGTTCATGGTCACATGCTTTATGGGCACCATGATGTGACTAACTTGGGCAGTGTTGCCTGGTCGCCAGATGAAAATGATACAAATTCGTAAATTGAATAGTGCAATTACCAGAGCTCTAAAATTGCGTAACTTGGTGTATATACTAAGCAGTCTATGAGCAATCCATTTCAAGGATAATAGATCCGTTTAATTTTCGTGTTATAACCCCTTTAAGTCACCGCAGACTCCGCTGTCCACTTATTGCCGATTCACATGAACTTATCCGCAGATAAATTGATCAAGTGACAAGACGTCCACGGAACATCAGTCCTCCAAGCACATCCATACGGAGGAGACGAGCAGATGACAGCGAGGACAAACTGAACATATTCCCGGCCCTGCATTTCCGCAAAATGCCAACATCGCACTGTGGAACAGTTTTCCAAGGTCAGAAGTGATGTTTGCGACTACGATCACTGTGCTATTATGAAAAAGTATTGTGTGCTGCTGTTATATACCGAGCAAGACAAAGCATCATGACAGGCTTAGCGTGAAGCGCTACTAGGTTTACTAACCATATGACACAAGTATCGTCCTGCTCCAGGAGGCTTCAGCGTCTAAGTGATGAAGTCCTGGTGTTGCGGAGGGGCATTTGGAAATACCTTCACGCACTGCTTGCTTGTGCACCACTCTTCAGCACACTACAGCCGTAAGAAAGGTCTTGGCTGGGTTGAAAACTGAGTGGACATGCAGTAAAGCTTGCAGCTTGCTAGGCAAGTTTTCAATGAAGCTTCTTGACACCAATCCGGAGGAGTACCAGAACTTGCGGCTTGTCGGCTGGGCAAAGTTCTTGCAGCTTCTTTCACGAGTGGAAAATAAGAATGGTTCGACAAAATGAAACAGCGAATGGACAAAGTACAGTGCACTATCTTTGTTTGGCTCATTCAAAAACCAAAAATATTGCTCTGCTGTTGGTGCTCTACCGTAAACGCTTTTACTGTTAAGGCCCGTTCACACTCTTGCGACTGACTTCGACCGAGAGAGACCAGACCGGTTTTTAAGCCTTTTGCGACTTCTTAGGACCGGATGCGATGCAGCGGACTTGGTCCTAAGAAGTCGCAAGAGGCTTAAAAACCGGTCTGGTCTCTCTCGGTCTAACTCGGTCACAAGAGTGTGAACGGGCCTTTACTCACCCGCTAAAAATCTGGGCATGGAAGGGCACTTTGCCCTTAAGTCTGGGCGTCTGCTGACGAGGTGCAAATCGGAGGAATAGCCGACATGATGGTAACGTGACAAACGGTCCACGGATGAAAATTGCGATTCAATCCATCGCGTGAATCTGCCATTATTTGACAATTGTCCTAATAGGATTAATTTATCCCTATTAAAAAAAGAACAATTGTTCTCAGAAACAATGTAATGAAGCGAAGTTTTTATAAACAATGCCTGCTCCTTTGACAACGGAATACTACGAGCCTTGGTATAACAGGAACTTTCCGTAGATCAGACATACATTTATTCCATGCTCAAAGTAAAGACATGAGTTTGTCTTGGCAATGCCAACCTCCTGCGTATGATCTGTAAAAAGTCCTTAATGACCGTGGTCAAGGGAGAGGATTTTCGGCTTTCAAGAACAGGATGGGGTGAAAGAAAAAGTGTCTCGATGAACAATGAACGCTCCAGCTTATCCACTCAGCCAAGTTTCTGCAACATGAACTAGGCTCTAAGAGAAAGACGTAGGATAAGCACTTCGAAATCTTTAGGAGTTGCCAAGGGATGAAATTAATTAGATGCACAAAAAAGTAGACGGAGGAGGATGGCAAGAAAATTTTGGGGCTTGTGTTCTTACACTTGAATTGTTTGTGCAGGAACCATTAGTGAAGCAGCACTTCATTCCTGAGGCAATAATTTATTGCTAGTCAAAGCCTGTTTCCAGAAATGCACATCAGGTGAGCGGCTTTTTTTTCTCTTAAACATGAGGTGCTCTTTAACATTGCCCTCCGATCCCAAACTACGGCTAGGAGATTCTTTTCGGCTTCTGGTTGGCCAAGAGATCTTGTCAAGCCCTCTATTTGCGTCCCGGTGTTAGGCATCTGCATTGCCCTAACTTCGTTTGCGCTTTCTTCTCTGCTCTAAACTCCCAAACTTAATTCAAGCAACGGGCATCGATGGCGACAGTCCCTCGGTCATCGGGACACCATTGCTCGGTTTTAGGGTACACCAATAACGACAGAAAGCGTTGAATACAGTCTGAGGACCTATGTATCTTGCACGGAATCCGGCAAGGTGAGTGCGACTGTTTCTACATGACCCCGATCTCCGGTGGCAGTGGTTTGCTTCTGTAAACTGAAAAGACTTTTCTCCAACGCTATCCTCTCGACCGTGCTCGTAACATTTTGTGAATGGAGCGCACACCGAACTTAACGCTGTACCGTCGATGAACATGGGGTACGCTCGCAAGATGCTTGCAAGTTTTCTCGAGATAATGGCTGTTTCAGGTTGTAACATTTTCTAACAGAATTTATCTTAATATTTATATTTCAAAGTGTTGACAATGACTCAATTTTATCAACAACGCTGAGTTGAAGGCTCATTTCTGCCGCCGGGTGTGGCTGAAAATTGTCGAAAAGCTTGTTCTATTGGTCTTCCTGAATCACGATCACCTGAGCAATACCAGAGAGCCATGAACCTATGTTGACCGTCACAATGCGACTAGATACTTATTTTAAAAATTAGTACATAATGTAGCCGGGAAGAAGCCTTCAATTTCTGTTGCTGAAAGTTGAAATATGCTCATGCATCAATTTCGAATCGTTGAATCATTGACCGACTCGCTCCGGCAAAAGGCCCATCTCGACTTTGCTGTTTTCAGTTCTCGACAAAAAACACACTCGTTGGCACGGGATCCTCAAATAAAACGTTTATAAACACCGATGCATGAGCATGTTTCTATGTTTATAAACAGTGATGCATGAGCATGTTTCAACTTTAAGCAACAGAAATTGAAGGTTTCTTTCCAGCTACATTATGTACTAATTTTGAAAATAAGAAGAATCTAGTCGCATTGTGACGGTCAGCATGGGCTCATGGCTCTCTGGTATTGCGCAGGAGATTGGGATTCAGGCAAAGCAATAGAACTAACTTTTTGACAATCGCCAGCCACACCTGGCGACGAAAATCAGCCTTCAACTAAGTGCTGTAGATAATAAAATTGAGTCAATGTCACCACTTCGAAATATCTATATTAAAATAAATTCAGTTCCAAAATGTTACAAGCTGAAAGCAAATATCAGGAGAAAACTTGCACACACCTTGTGAGCGCACCCCGTGTTCATCGACGGTACAGCGTCAAATGTGATGCCCACTCCATTCACAAAATGTTCCGAGCACAGTCGAGAGGATGGCATTGGGGAAAAGTCTTTTCGATTTAGGGACGCAAGCCACTACTGCCGGAAATCGGGGTCATGTGGAAAGCGATGGAGCTTAAAGACACTGCAGTCGCACTCGCCTTGCCGGATTTCGTGCAAGCTACACAGGCTCTCGGACAGTATTCGACGCTTTCTGTCGTTATTCGTGCACCATATAACTGAGCAATGGTGTCTTGATGACCGGGGGACTGTTGCCATCCAAGCCCGTGGCTCTAATTAAGTTTGGGAGTTTAAAACAGAGAACAAAACACAAACGAAGTTCGGGCAATGCTTACACCGAACACAGGGAAAGCCAGTGTTCTGGGGCTTTCACTGTCTTTAACGCTCCAGCAAGGGGGAAAGCGCCGATAGCCCTTTCCCCTTTTATCTCTCGCACTCTTTTAGTAAAACAGTTTATACACGGTTCTGCTCTGCTTTAACCCCGTTAAACAAACTTCTTACCAAGCACCGGTGCACTGCGGAAAAGCAACACCAGCGGAAGCAAGCTCCACGGGTGTTGCTTCTCCGCAGTGCACCGGTGCTCCGAAAGAAGTGCGCTCAATGGTGCTGCGAGAACAAAAAGTATGAATTATACGAAAACATTGTTCGAGTTAAGCGGCTTATAAATACATTGAAAACGTAGCGGGTCAACCCAAGTTTTGAAATTGGTTTGACTTAACCAGAAGTATTAAATATCCGAGTTTGAATTATCGCGAGCCTACTGTATATACTAAGGGAGATCTGGCTCAATCCAATATGCTTAACATCACTGAATAGTTGTGCAATTTTAATTGGCTAGTTTTATTTCTCAAGCACTTGATATGTTCGGTATTCAAATCAATGCAAATTTTTACTTTGGTTCAATTTATGGGGGGTTTATTTTATATGTCATGTTTAGTAGGAGCTAGGCTAGTTGGTAAGCACGTTGCTTACTTACTTTAACCATGCATGTCATATACAATTTGTTGCGATTGTGTTTGAATGCAAATCCTCTTCTGCTCTTTATTTCAAGCTGCCCTTACATGCACCATGAAGATACCGAGGAGGTCTTCAATTGAATGACAACTTCAAGCACAAGCATGGAGGGGCATCTAAATGGCCAGCACAAGGACAACTATAATGTAAATTTTCTCCAAAGTTAAAGCAAGGCATGCCTTCTTCCAATAAAGGTATTGTGGCGAAACTTCTTAATTGGTTCGTTTGTTGAGCTGTCATCTATAGGAACAGCTGAGCTCACACAAACAAAATCCTGGCAGTGAGAAGTACCGGTTGTGTGCTCTTTCTCTTTTGCAAAACATGAACTTTTTGGCTAAGGATGAAAGATTATTCAAGTTCATATCTACAATGACGGAGCTATGAACTCTCCATACCAATCTACCCCAAGAGCTTCATGTGACTTAGGCTTGCTTGAATATGGAAGCTTTTTGCACTAAGTAATGAAACACTTGACATTTACGTCTTTTTGAACTGGACTCTCCGTAAAAACAAGGCATATAATTTTGTAGAATGGCGAAATTTCTGTAGCCCACATTACGGTCAGCTATCCGTAGGAAATGTGAAAGCTGTCCGCACTAAATACCGAAGGACTATACCTTTCCGAATTCTATAAGGCTAAAGCTACGAGTCATCCGCACCAGTCCTGCACCTCTGATAAGTCAGGTGACACCCCTGGCAGATCTAGAGCTCTGCCAGGTTAGTCGCCTCATGTATCGGAGGTGCAGGTGGTACGGATGGCTCGAGGCTTTGGCCTTATATAATTCGGAAAGGTATAGTCCTTCGGTATTTAGTGCGGACAGCTTTCACATTTCCTACAGATAGCTGTCCGTAATGTGGTCTACAGACGTTCCGTCATTCTACGAAATTATATGCCTTGTTTTTACGGACGGTCCCGTTTCTAGATTTCGGCAAACCATACCGGCAATATTGAACCGGCAACTTGTACCCGTAAAATGGAAAACGGATAACTGTCTGTAAAGTGAACTACGGACGTTTCGTCATTTTACGGAATTATATGCCTTGGTTTTACAGACAGTCCCGTTTCTAGATTACGGCAAACCATACCGGCAATATTGAACCGGCAACTTTTGCCCGCAAAATGGGGTGAAAATTTTTTACAGTGTAAGTACACATTGCAAAGTGCCCGATGGCCCGGCCGTCTATGTTTCCTTCTATTGTTTGGATATACAAGGATTTGATGCGCAATCCTTTCCACTATGCTTCTTGGCGTTCCATGTGATCGGCAGGTAAGGGGGTGCCCTGATTTCGCCGCGTATCAATGATTTGTTGTGGCCCCGGACGCTTTCCTTGTTTACAACGCATTGGCGGTGCGACGCGGCCGGAGCCTCCTGCCGAATTTGAGAGTAGACATTCATCACGACCTCTTGAGCCTGACTCCTAAACGTGCCTTCGCGAAAGGACGTTTTGAAGCGACTCGGTCAGGAAAGCAGCGAAGCACATGATTCGGCCATTATGGGAACGAAATCACACGAAACAAAAACAAGCGCTGCATACTTGTTGCCCAAGGGATGTACTTTTTTCATCAAACCACATGCATTTAGATATATTAATAAAAACAAACTTCAGATATTTAATTTCTTTAGTTGCAAATCATACTCAGCAGTACACATCTGGAATATTGTGGAATGTTTACGCACAAAACAGTCATTTATACAAAAAATACTTTTGCGGACTACTTCGTGGTGCGTAGGAATGCTCTTCTCGAAGTTGCGAACCGTCCCTCAGCCTTTGGCTGCGCTCGGACGGAAGCTGAAACAAAGCATGCGCCTCGCAAGTGGGCTCATTTTCGTCTTCGGCGCATGAGAAAGGAAGTAGCGCTGACGTCAGAACGCCGAGCCCTGATTGGCTGATCGCGACCGCCTATCTGAGAGTCGTCTGCTCCTTTGCAACGTTATCTGCGTCTGTCTTACCTTTCCTGCGACTTTCGGAAGTGCAGGTCTTTACGAGCGAGCTCTACTTCACCTTTTAGAGAGGGCAGACGAAATAACTCGAGCGGTACGTTGTTTTTGTCGAACAACTAGCAGACGCGCATCAAGTAGAGACGTCGAAGGACTCACTGGCGAGGTGTCCCGAGGCGCCAAGGTTTGTTTGCTAAGAACCATGAGTGAGCGTCCGCAAGTTCCCTTCCAAATACTTTTTCCCTTCTTTCGTGTGCGGCGAGACTCCTCACTCTTTAATGGCGTCGGCAGGCTGGCGCAGTTAACGTCGTCTGCTTTACGTCTGCTAGTCAAAACGATGGCAGCTTTACCTTTCCTGCGTCTGTCGGAGATTCACAGCTTTTTCACCGGCGAGAGTCAGCGCTTCCTCAGAAAACAAGGAGATGACAAGAGGAAGAGATTCACCTCTTAATCTAAAATTGAGGTCAGCGATCAAGGTATAATACGGAAAGGGTTCACAAGGGTCGCGCGGGCATATTCCATTCAGCACGCCAGCCGGTCGTGGGCAGACGGTATTGGCCAAGGACCGTCGGAGCACCGCTGCGCCGAGCCGGAGTGCCTGCTAGGCCTATCTGCCGAGCTCGCTTGGTCGGGGTCAGTAGAATAGTGGTCGTTGGAGCATTTCCCGGGTGTTTGTGGATTCAGCGTTCTTGTTCAGTGTGATTTATTTCAAGTACTTTTTTTTACTTTTTTTCTTGCTGCTTGTAGTCGGGACGCGTGAGAAGAGCACGTACCAAAATAAACGTCCGTTAGTCGTCGCGACCAAGTAACTGACGACGCTGTCGGCCATGCTGATTTGATCGTAAGTAGTGCGTAATGCAGCTTCGGGGCTGTCCTAGGATTCCGTCGTAACCTGCGCAAAACTTACGATAATTTCGTTTTGTGAATACGAATCTGTTCTCACGTTTTGTCTTAGGCACATTTTTGGCGTAAGATTGTTTTGTGAATCTTGCCTCTGCACTTTCGAACGTAGCAGGAAAGGTAAGACAGACGCAGACGACGTTGTGAGCAGACGACGTTGCAAAGGAGCAGACGACGCTCAGATAGGGGGTCACGATCAGCCAATCAGGGCTCGGCGTTCTGACTTCACCGCTACCCCCTGCGCAAGAAGCAGACGAACTTGCCCTCTGCATAGCGGCCCAGCGCCATGGCCAACTGTATCACCGCTGACCGCCAGCGCTAACGAAGCACTACTGTCTCGGAACGCTGGGGGACACATCTAGAAAGAATTGGAGGAGCAACAATTTTGTAAATAGCCATGTTCAACGGTCAGATGCACCGCTAAAGAGATCTCAGCAGCGCGTTGGATGACGAGAAAAAACACATTTAAGGGCGCTTCTATATTTGTTTATGTCGCTGGCAATGCGGCTCTCATGTTTCTCCCTTACGTTTTTTTTTAATTATTTTTCTTTGTAAAACTCTGTTTCTGACAATTAGTGTCGCACTGTAACTTTTTTTGTTCCTGATAAACATTTAAGTGTTAGTTTTATACGATAAAATACGCATTTACGCAGCGGCGTTTGAGTACGCGTACGCGGGACATATCTTTTCATGTCACTTCCGCTTGTTAGTTCTGACGATAAAGTCACCCGCTCGATTTACGCTCGCGAATACCGCAGAACTAGTCGAGACTTCGTCGCTGCTTTTTCTCTTAGTTGGTGACTACTCAGACGCAGTACTAACTCTAAAAGAGCGCCGGTTAGTCACGACTGGTGAATACGGCTGATGATCTCAAATGGGCTTAAAATGTTAGACAAACTCAGCAGCATTACAAAAAATGCCCCGAGCGTTTTGATAAAAAAAGATGGCTGCAGGATCTAGTTTTGTTGGTTACCCATAATTTGCGAGAGCATTCGCCTAGGACAACCTCAAGGACGACGTCTAAGACGACGTTGAGAACGAGGTGCTAGGAAACGACATCAAAAACGAAGTTTAAGACGACCTCTAGGACGACGTTTAGAGCGACGTCAAGAACGACGTCTAGAACGACCTTTAAGGCGAGCTTAAGGACGACCTCAAGGACGACGTCGAGGATGACGTTCTAGAAGACGACGTAAAGCACGACGTCTAGGACGACCTTTAGGACGATCTCAAGGACGACATCTATGACGACGTCCTAGAAGACATCAAGGACGATGTCTAGGACGACCCGTAGGATGACGTGGAGGACGACGTCAGGGTCGTCAGGTCCATTGAAGAGGGTGCGAATGTGAAGGAGTGCGAAAATGTGAGTTTAAATTGTCTACCGCGCAAATCAACTGCGCATTAGGAGGCCAGAAAGTGCAAGAAATCCTGTATGTGTGGAGGGGGGGGGGGAGGGGCTACTAAAGAATGCTACGGCATTAAAACATTTCATGCAGTGGCGTAGGCAGAAGGGTGGTTTGGGGTCCATTCTCGTAATCATTACTTTTGTTCTTTGTTAGTAAAGAGAGATAAATATTCAATGACCACCCCATTCTTCCAGCCGGTCGGGGGGTTGGGGACAGCCATTTGCGTACCCGTGAATTTCATACAGTAATAATAATAATAATAATAATAATCTTTTATTTTTATTCTTTCAGTACGAAACAAAAGAAGGTGTAAGAGAGGACAAAAAGCTGCTAATACAGCTTGACGAGGCCCTAGTTCCCATACACACCTTGATGGAAAAAAAGCGCAAAATAAAAGTACACTAGACCAAAAAAAATCAAATATACACCAGCACACCATTTCAATCATTATACCTGTTTATGTAGAAAGTTAGCTAAAAGACATATGCCACTCAGATAGAAACAATATTACAACTCATGCGTGTCGCTACACGCTATCACATAGAAAATGAGATTGCATTAGTATTTCTACTAACATTCGATTTGACTTTCCAAATATACACACATTATTTGCTTCAAGTTCACTTAGCAAAGATGGCAATACATATTTTAAAAATGTAAATTCATAATTAGTACGGGATGTTGCAACATTCGAGGTCTTGCCATTGCGGGTAACGTATTTATGATCTTAGTTAAACATAACAGTGCAGAAATTTAAAAAAAAAGTATTTTTGTGCATTAAGGCTACATTACAAGTCACCAACAACCGAAACATGTGCAGCTGTTCAATAGGAATTACACGGTGCTTTAAAAAGAGTTCCTTAGAAGGATGCAAAAAAGAAACATTTGAAACAATTCGAATGGACCTCCTTTGGGCACAGACTACTTCACGCAAAAATGGGACTAGACCCCTCTCCTTCCGGGGTTTTCGAAAGGTGGGGTAAATGAGACGGGGCTTTTGCGACAGGGATTCTGCAGGCAGGGCAATCGTGCTACACCCGTCACCGGTAACCGGTGCAGAGAGGTCGCCTACAGTGTCGTACGCCATGTGGATGGCTAACGAGGCGGCTGCACCAATGTTTCGTGCGGTCTTGGGTAATGCTCCCAATGCTGGCGTAGGTCTTCCGGCAGGAGATGCCGTTCGCCACATCCGTTCCGCATCGTCCGCGGTCGTCGTAATCGGAGTTTGAGGTTCCAGAACAATAGGCAGGCATTCGAGCACCCCCTTTTCAGGCGGCGAATTTCGGAGCGCATAAAGGTAAGCCGGATGTTAATTTTCGATTACAGCTTATTGAACAGTCAAACAAGGTTGGTCGTTGCCACCGGCGTCGAACCAGCACTAGCACAATTCGAACGTGAAAGCGGTTGAAGCAGGTGCGCATAGTCCCGCGCGTCATCCTCGTTGTCGAGCGTAGCATCCGATGAACCTCGGTAACCCCTTGTACAATCTGAGCATTTGTAAGCACTCGTACCGTTTTGCTTCAACATGTCCTATTCCTCCTGGTTTGCGCCGATGCATTTCCAGTGACAAGGTCAATTGCACAATCCAGAACAAGGCAGAAACTGATGTTTGGCTTAAAAACAAACGAAGCACGTACCGCACACCTCAGTCGGCATTGCTATCATTACGCTTCAATCATAGTTATGCCGACAGATCTGATGTTTCCAGGAATACTCCGATCATTATTGTTTTAACAACAGCAATGTATCTGGGCCACTCGGTCGGTTTTGTTACCTTGAAGATGATCCTGTCGGCTTCCCTTCGCCGTTGCTCCGCTTTCAATCTCCCTCGGCGGGCAACTATAACTCTTCTCGCTGGCTTGATGACAACTCCTAGGGTTCCAGGTTTGACTTTCATCCAGTACATCGCTTTTTTAATCTGGTGTAGTCCATAAAATACTTTTTGTTTGTTGTAAGCAGCTACTTCGTACATTCAGTGTTATGGTCGGTTCACACGACGGACTCATCCGCGGACGGATCAATCACGTGACGACATGTCCGCGGTTCGTCCGTCTCCCAAGTGCATCCACACCAAGGAGACGACGAGCACACCTGAGTTAGGACGCACTGAACCTGTTCGCCACCCCACAGTACCACGATACTCCAACACAGCCCTGTGGCACCGTTGTCAAAAAAAGAACTCGGCGTTCGTCACCACGATAAAGAATCGTACGCCTCTGTTACGTGCAGATCGACACAAAAAAGAATTGTGATAGGATTTCCGCGAAGCTCCACTAGCTTTACTAACCGAAGGCATGACTCTGCCACAGGCAAGGTTCTGTTCGAGGAGGGTTGGCGTAGAAGCGACGAAGTTCTGGGATCGCGGAGGCGCGTTTCGAGATGCTTTCACGCACTCCGCGCTCGTGCACAACACTCAAGCACACCACAGCGACAAGACAGATCTTGCCCGGTGAAAGGATGATTGAACGTGCAAGAAAAATTGCGACGTGCTAGACGAGTTTTTACGAAAGGTTCTTGACAGGGACCCGCAAAAGTACAGGGACATGCGCCGCGTCAGCCGGTCAAAGTTTCTGCAGTTTCTTTTGCGCCTGGAACCAAGAATCGCACGACAAAATGAACCAGCGAACCTACAAAACACAACGATGCGCCATTTTTTGTTTAATCATCCAAAAGCAAAAAAAAAGAACAAAAAACATTATACCGTTGCCACACTGAACGCTTTTCATGTCAATCTCCTGCCAAAAATCCGCGAGTGAAAAGTTGCTCGACTTTATCAGTCCGCCCGTCAGCGGACGAGGCGGGGGTCGCAGGAATCGGGGAAGTGTCAGTCATGTGGCAGACGGTCCGCGGATTAAAATTTCGATTCGGTTCCTCGTGTTAATCAGCTATAAACGAGATATTCGTCTTCCTTACAAAAAAGAAAAAAATAATTACCTTTGCACGATTTTTTCCTTATTCAAAGGCCAACTCCGGTCTATATATATATATATATATATATATATATATAGATGCAAGGTGACGGTAGAAAACAAACCAGGAGGATTTTATTCGACGTTTCGACCTCAGGCAGGTCTTCGTCAGGAATAGGGTTACAAGAAAAATGTCGTTCTATTTATACAGTTTCGAGAAGGCAGAGAGTACGCATACAACGAAAGTGCATAGGGAGAACAGATAAGAAGTACACCACTTAGAATCTCACACAAAAGGAGATAAGGGATGAGCGCTAAGACGGAAGCAACCGCACAAAGTCAAAAAAAAAAAAGCGAGGACGAAGGTAGGTGACTAACCAAATGACACTTCGCGATTTTTTCCCCTTTCTTTTTGCGCGCACAGAACACAAAGTGAGGGACGAAATCTAAGGCGGGGATGCCGCACACGGAGGTCGCCGAATAAATAAGGTGACACATCAAAAGTGGTAGGAACTACGGAAATACAGGATGTACGGGAACTAAACAACACAACAAAAGAACGAAAACGCACTGTCCAGTTCTAGCCCTAAACTCAGTACCACAAAATTCTAGGTTCAAATGGTATATTGTTTATGGTCGTTATACTATTTATTGGCGAGCGCCTGAATCGATGCAAGTGTTCCTGGGCTTCTATTTATTCCTTCCCTTATTGTGTTAAATCGGTATATAAGAAATGACTCGCGCTGTTCGCGCTCCCGATTTGATTTGAATCCAGACTCTAAAAGTGTAACAGATAATTTATCGAATTTGTGGTTCTCGAGGGTGAGATGTTTTGAAATTGGCAGGCTCGGCAGGGTTTTTGCGTGTGATCTGTGATTGTTGAAACGTAGCCTGAACGCTGTCTCGGTCTGTCCTATATATTGTTTTTTGCACACCTCACACTGTATCAGATAGATTACGTTTGAAGAGTCACATGTAAGCTGCCCTCGGATTTTCATTGAGAACTGGGAATGCGTGCTACTGGCCGTGTTCGTTTCTCGCGTGTGTTTGCATACCAGGCACCCTGCTTTCATGCACGGTCGGCATCCGTTATTTGGTTGGGACGAATTCAGTCGGAAGTTAACTAGGCTGTCTCCAAGGTTGCGTGAACGTCTATAAATTACCCCGGGAGGTGATGGGAATGCACGTTTGAGACGTTCGCTTTGTTCTAAAATGTTGTAATGTCGCTTTAAAATATTATTTACGTTGGGGAAATTCACACTATAGGTTAGACATAAATTCGTGTGCTGCTCGTTGCGCTGAGGAGGGCGGTCCTCAAGAAGGTCAGCGCGGTTTAGTTGGGCGGCTTTTTGAATTGCGTCGTTAATGACCCGCATAGGATATTTTTGTTTTTCCAGTGCGTTCCTTAGGTGATCAGAGCTCGATTGAAAGTCCTCTTGCCGTGAGCATACACGTTTAAAGCGGTGGGCCTGGCTGTAGGGTATACTATTCTTACAATGACGGGGATGGTCGCTTTCGTAGTGGAGGTATTTTTGCCGATCCGTTGGCTTACGATAAAGATTAGTTGTAAGCTTGCCTTTTTCTAATATTACAGTGGTATCCAAGAAGTTGATACTGGTCTGTGAATACGCGTGAGTGAAGCGGAGGGTTGGATGTGCAGTATTGTACTGATTTATAAACTCTAGCAGCTCCTCTTCTGTGTGCGGCCAAATAAGAAAAATGTCATCTATCAACCTTTTGTAGATTGGTGGTTGTAAAGAACAGTCAGAGAGGAATTTCGTCTCCAGTTTGCCCATAAATATGCTGGCATAATTAGGTGCCATCTCAGTACCCATCGCAGTGCCGTGAATCTGCCTATAATATTCTTTGTTAAATTCGAATGAGTTCAGTTCTAAGACTAGGTGCGTGAGGGTGGCAACGACGTGACTATGAGGGGTGTCTACTTGTCTGTGTTGTTCGTACATTTCAATTAGAGAGGCTATTCCGTCGTCATGTGGGATATTGGTGTAGAGAGATGATACATCTAGGGTGACGAGATACGACCCCTCCGGTACAGGCAAATCAGAAATTTCTCTCAAAAAATGGGTGGTATCCTTGATATAAGAGTCGAAAGTTAAGGGTATGTGCCTGATTAAACTGTCTAAGTATCGCGATATCGGTTCAGTTATTGTACCTGATCCTGACACGATTGGTCGACCTGGGTTGCCGGCTTTATGAATTTTTGGGAGCATGTAGAAGCGACCACAAGAAGGTTGAGTTGGCTTTATTGTATTGTATTCATTTGCAGTTATCTTCCCTTGTTCTAGAAGATCCTTTAGTGCCAATATTGCGACTCGCGGGTGTTCTGCCGTAGGGTCGCCCGTTAATGGCTCGTAGAACATTCGATCGGTTAGTTGGCGGTGGCCTTCCCGGATGTAGTCGTCTTTTTTAAGAATGACAATTGCCCCACCTTTATCTGCGGGTTTTATTATAATATCACTCCTAGCCGTTAGTAATTTTAGGGATTCTTTCTGAGATCTCGTTAAGTTGTTCCTCTTTTTCGCGTGACTGCGATATTCCCGCAAAATATCCCGTTGTACGGCAGCTATATATAAGTCCAGACAATTGTCACGCTGAGTGCGAGGCCTCCAATCACTCGTAGGTCGCGAATACGGTTTCTGGGGTACGGATGGTTTATCGAGAAAGTACTCGCGTAGCCGTAGGCATCTCGCAAAGTTGACCAGGTCTTTATGGATTTGAAATTCGTCGAAATGACCGGTTGCCGGGCAGAAATTAAGACCCTTTATAGAAGGCTTTCTTCATCCGCGGTTATGGAGACGCCCGACAGGTTTACGATGGCTATGTCGTCTAGCTTCTCGGTATCAAGGGTGTCGCCTTGTGGGCTAGTTCTCACAGAGGTGGGTGTCTCAGTATTGGCACTATTTTGGCTTGGCATTGAAGGAAGAGCTAAACCTAAGTTTGGAACCTTGTCTTGTTTAAGTTTACGTAGCTTACTAGTTTCAAGTTCCGTGCGTTTCTTTCTCTTAAATTCAGTTAATGCGTCAGCTTCTTGTTGCGATAATGTGGTGTTTGAGCGTAAAGTGGCCGAGATTGAGGTTGTCAATTGTTTTACCTGTTTATCACTGTGTTTAATTGCAATTTTTACCAGTCTGAGTGAAGCCTCTAGTAGGACGCTTTGCCATTCTAACTGGTCACTTTTGTCTAGGTTTGTAATTGCGGGAAGTAGAGAGAGAGACATGCCCTTCGGGGCGATTCCTGCGCTCAGGTACACCTGCAACGTTGATTTATGCAGTTATGTCTAACTAGCTTATCCGAGAGTTAATCTCTCTACACCAATATCCCACATGACGACGGAATAGCCTCTCTAATTGAAATTTACGAACACAGACAAGTAGACACCCCTGATAGTCACGGCGTTGCCACCCTCACGCACCTAGTCTTAGAACTGAACTCATTCGAATTTAACAAAGAATATTATAGGCAGATTCACGGCACTGCGATGGGTACTAAGATGGCACCTAATTAAGCCAACATATTTATGGGCAAACTGGAGACGAAATTCCTCTCTGACTGTTCTTTACAACCACTGATCTACAAAAGGTTTATAGATGATATGTTTCTTATTTGGCCGCACACAGGAGAGGAGCTCCTAGACTTTATAAATCAGTACAATACTGCACATCCAACCATCCGCTTCACTCACGCGTATTCACAGACCAGTATCAACTTCTTGGATACCACTGTAATATTAGAAAAAGGCAAGCTTACAACTAATCTTTATCGTAAGCCAACGGATCGGCAAAAATACCTCCACTACAAAAGCGACCATCCCCGTCATTGTAAGAATAGTATACCCTACAGCCAGGCCCACCGCTTCAAACGTGTATGCTCACGGCAAGAGGACTTTCAATCGAGCTCTGATCACCTAAGGAACGCACTGGAAAAACAAAAATATCCTATGCGGGTCATTAACGACGCAATTCAAAAAGCCGCCCAACTAAACCGCGCTGACCTTCTTGAGGACCGCCCTCCTCAGCGCAACGAGCAGCACACGAATTTATGTCTAACCTATAGTGTGAATTTCCCCAACGTAAATAATATTTTAAGGCGACATTACAACATTTTAGAACAAAGCGAACGTCTCAAACGTGCATTCCCATCACCTCCCGGGGTAATTTATAGACGTTCACGCAACCTTGGAGACAGCCTAGTTAACTCCCGACTGAATTCGTCTCAACCAAATAACGGATGCCGACCGTGCATGAAAGCAGGGTGCCTGGTATGCAAACACATGCGAGAAACGAACACGGCCAGTAGAACGCATTCCCAGTTCTCAATGAAAATCCGAGGGCAGCTTACATGTGACTCTTCAAACGTAATCTATCTGATACAGTGTGAGGTGTGCAAAAACAATATATAGGACAGACCGAGACAGCGTTCAGGCTACGTTTCAACAATCACAGATCACACGCAAAAACCCTGCCGAGCCTGCCAATTTCAAAACATCTCACCCTCCAGAACCACAAATTCGATAAATTATCTGTTACACTTTTAGAGTCTGGATTCAAATCAAATCGGGAGCGCGAACAGCGCGAGTCATATCTCATATACCGGTTTAACACAATAAGGGAAGGAATAAATAGAAGCCCAGGAACACTTGCATCGATTCAGGCGCTCGCCAATAAATAGTATAACGACCATAAACAATATACCATTTGAACCTAGAATTTTGTGGTACTGAGTTTAGGGCTAGAACTGGACAGTGCGTTTTCGTTCTTTTGTTGTGTTGTTTAGTTCCCGTACATCCTGTATTTCCGTAGTTCCTACCACTTTTGATGTGTCACCTTATTTATTCGGCGACCTCCGTGTGCAGCTTCCCCCGCCTTAGATTTCGTCCCTCACTTTGTGTTCTGTGCGCGCAAAAAGGAAAGAAGGGGAAAAATCGCGAAGTGTCATTTGGTTAGTCACCTACCTTCGTCTTTGCTTTTTTTTTTTTTGACTTTGTGCGGTTGCTTCCGTCTTAGCGCTCATCCCTTATCTCCTTTTGTGTGAGATTCTAAGTGGTGTACTTCTTATCTGTTCTCCCTATGCACTTTCGTTGTATGCGTACTCTCTCCCTTCTGAAAACTGTATAAATAGAACGACATTTTTCTTGTAACCCTATTCCTCATGAAGACCTGCCTCAGGTGGAAACGTCGAATAAAATCCTCCTGGTTTGTTTTCTACCGCCCCCTTGCATCTGTTATCTAGGCCTTCGGCCTCCAAGCCAACATGCCTCTCTCTCTCTCTCTCTCTCTCTCTCTCTCTATATATATATATATATATATATATATATATATATATATATATATATATATATATATATAATCGCTGTTAAACCGCGTGTCAAGTAACGGAAGAAATGGCGTTTCAAATAAATATATGCCCAGTTACATCCTACCAGCATTTCGTAGATGGCACCTTTCTTATTTTTAACCGATATCGTGTGAATGACTTCTACTTACCTTTGTACAGCAATGAACTGTCTGTTCAAATCACATGAAAAGTAGAGCATAACAACGCGCTAACTTTGTAGGTTTTAACTGTTCGCCGAATTGACGGCGGTCTCGTATAAACAACTGTGTACCGCAAGCAATGCGACTACGGTAACGTTTTGAGTCTCACCACCTTTTGGAACATAAGCGGTGTGTTGAACAGACCTTAATGAACCGATCTGTATACATCCTCTCAAACGCGGAATTACGCACATCTGAAAATGCAGTTGTTGTTGAATCCCCTTGAAACGTGGCTACCCAGGAAGATTTATTGAAAACACGTGGAAACAGATGCGCCGAGGCAGGAGTGAAAACACAGATAACTACGAAGTTGTGTTGTAGTCATTCCATTCGTGAGAGGTTGGCTCGGAATCTATTCGCCGTGCCCTCCTCCCCCTAGGCATACGAACAGCTTTCAAGACCCACCTCAAGCTGCGTGACCTCATTTTAAAACCAAAGAATTCAACCCCTCCAGTGTCCCAGTGTGGTGTGGTGTATAAAGTGGCCTGCCAGGAATGTGACTCATCCTTCATCGGTGAGACGGGCCGGAAACGAAACACCCGCCGCAAAAATGACAAGAGGGACTTGTAAAAGGCCGCACATGCAACGAGGTCAAGAACTGAACTATTTCCGCCTTCACCTAAAGAACCGCAGTAACAAAAAGTCCGGCTCCTCGCGGAGCATTACCGATTTTCCCCTTTATTTGTAGAGTTAAACTATATGTAGGAGCATTTTAGAGTAGATATATGTTATCTCATCATGACGTGCACGTCTCAAACGCTAAAACTTTCGATTCCTCCTCCGATAACCACGTCTTGTAAGCACTTTTGACTAAAACTCCCGGGACTGGGACGAGAAGGTACGTCTCAGTCTCGGGGTTTTAGTCAAATCTTTAACCACCACCAGCTCGTTTGTGCCCTAACCTTTTGTTGTAAAAACTATACTTCGCGCGGAGTATGACCAATGCTCAAAACTTCCTTTTTGATTGAGATGAAAACGAGTATAAAGGGTTACTGCTAGAAAACAGGTCACAACTTTCATTTTCAGAGCGCGGTAACCATGGTGCGAGAACAAAGGTGGGACCCACGAAAGTTTTTAGAGTCGTGGCGCATTGGTAGTGACGCATCTGCCCGCAATGCGAACCGAGGCCCCCTTTCCGATGTGTACGCGGATGTCCTTAAATAGCCTTCTGCTGTCTGTGCTCCCCTCATCTGTGTCCCTGAACACGCACTGATGATATATCCGAATCCCGGACAAAAGCTCACCCATTTTTTCACAGATCCGGACAAAAACTCACCGGGAGAAATGTTCATGTTTGTCTTAACACGAGTGTGGACAACTTAGGTGCATGCGTGCGACACGAAAAGGCAACGATAAATTAAATCTTGCAGGCGCATAGTTCTTAATTAGACTAGAAACAAGTTTATTTATCGATTGGATGGAAGCGAATGCAGTTCCTTACTAGCTCCAGAAGTCTTTGTAGATCTGGGTGTACCTGGAACCCCTGGAATATATTTTTCAGGCGATTCTGCAGGCGCAGAGTGGTTTCTTCCACCCGCTTCTCTGAGGGGTTCACCTCTCCGGCCGTGAGTCAATGGCGTGGCAACGAGCGCCTGATTTTCCTGTAGGCATTCAGTCAGCCTCTAGATGCTTGGATAGGTGTGGCCGACAAGCTTCTGGAACCCGGCATTCCATCCTTTGCAGGTGTTGTTCCTCCGGTCTTTATCTTGAAGAGTGGCGTCGTACATATTCTACCGTTCCGGGGGAAACTCCGGCTGTCGTCGGCGCACAGTCAGGCAGAGGGAAGTGTTCGCTCTCGGTGCCGCCGCTGAAGGGGCAGAAACTTAACGGAAGGGGCCGTTGACATACGGGCAATGAAGGTAGTCCAGCAGGTCGCCGATGTCACCGGTTGACGTTTCCCTGATATAGGTTAGTCCTTCGTGCACAATATGTGGTGGAAGGAACGACAGCCTATCCAAAATCCTGCACAGCTTTCTAAATTGGTCATCTGTCTTGTACTTGTCCAAAAGGCCCAACTCCCGTTCCTTCAAAATATTTTTTGCAAAAAATCGCAACTCAATGGTTTGTATATTACAGTTTTGCTTCAGTTTCCCTTTCACAACACCCTGAGATAATCGTTGATTCCAAATACATTTACGACACTCAAAGACGGAAAGAATTTAATTTCCCCAGCTATTCACTTCAAATATTACCCTAAACCTCTGAACCCTTGAACCCCAAGAAGGTCACCGAAGGGTGACCTCGCTGCCTCGGTCGCTCTTTGAGTTCAAAAACTTTGGTTCGCGAAGTTTCTTGGGCGTGGCATAGGGGTGCTCTGGCATACCTTGAGTCAAGCAAGCTTTATCTTATCAGCTCCACTCAGTTTTAGTGACCTAAATTTTGGTCCCAAAATGTTGCTTTTCTGTCTTTTATGGCATACACTTCGTTGTGCTCCTCCTCACTTAAAGAAAACTGCATACCTTTCATTGATTCGGCCGAAACGTGAGTACGCATCGAGCATCTGGGATCCTCACCAAGCATATTTGATCACTGAAATAGAAGCCTTTCAAAACCATATCGCGCGCTTTATTTCTTCTGAATATTCTCGACATTCCAGCCTCACCTTATTAAAACAGAAAGCCGACCTTCCAGAACTGGCCTTAAGACGCAAGCTTTCTTGCTTATGCCTTTTACTATGCACCATCTCTTAACCAACGCACCCTAAATCAGTCGCATTTCGTTACACCTCATCTTAGTCACTCATGTAAGATTGACCGTTTCACCTGCCGCACTTCTTTTTTGTATTCCTTCTTTCCCAAAACAGCAGTGTGATGGAGTGATCTAACAGAGCGCATCGTCACCGAGATTAACCCTGATAGCTTTCGTTGGCTTATCAGCAGCCATTTAGGCATTGTATGACACGATTTCTTTTATGTTGGCAATACTGTGGAAGATATTATTTTTGTTGCTTGATTTACGATGTTTTATATATTTGCACTGCTTTGCATGTTTTTTATTTATTATTTTTGTGTGATATATGTGATGTACTTATCCCCCCCCCCTTATGTAATGTCCTTCCCAGAAGGACCTTTAAGGTATTTTTATGAATAAATAAATAAATCTGCCGACACTTTTTATGAGATGGGATGCCAGTTCTCCTACAAATGGTGCAATGTTCATCCCGTCCTCCCTTTATCCCATCCCGTGCTTCGCCGGGGTAGCAAAAAAAAAAATGAGGTGAGCTTTTGTCCGGGTCTGTGGAAAACCGGGTCAGCTTTTGTCCGGTTTTACTGAATCGATTAAGTTTTAAGTTTTACTTTTTTTTTTACAGAAAAGTTTTTACAAAAAAAAAGGGTGGAACTGAATTAGATTCAGTAATGTATACGCGTCGTAAAGAAAATCAACTCATTTTATCCGGTTTTACAGCTCTTCCACAAGCCTGCACCAATATCTAGGGGTCCGAGGTGCGGCAGTAGCATAGCCTTGTCTCGTGAGATGAATTCCTGGGTGTTGAAATTTGCTACTGCACTTCGCGCCCGGGTTCACAGACGTCGGCTGTTGGAAGTAGTTACGCGAGCAGAGTACGCCCTGCCGGATTAATGTCTGGCACCGTGCAGCACTTTTGCATATTCATAGGTGAATAACAAGTTTAGAAGCGCAAACGTTTGTGTAAACGTATAGCGCGGCAATGGCGAGGTTCTCGCTGAAAAGAGACATGTTGATGCACGTGGTTCGCCTGGCAGAGCTCACAGAAAGTAAAAAAATAGTTAAAAAATTAAGCTCCCCAACACAGAACCTAAAATGTAAGCCAGAGCTTGGCTGTACACCTAAATCAAAGTGTACAAAATGTTTGCCCCGAAAAGAAAGACTGCGAAACATGACGAGAACCTCTAATGGTATGCCTGATCCGGCGCCTACCGAAGAACGCCATATGTGAAATTTAGGGCAGAAATTTAGACCATATCCAGAACTGAATCCGGCCGATTTGCCGAAAGCCCATTGGTAGACGGACAACTCGAAGAAGGACAATTCGTCGAATAGGGCAATTCGCTCAGGGCCAATTTGCAGAACGGAGAATGGGGCGAAAGTTCCTTTTCGTCGAACTATAGGTCGAACGGTCAAAAAGACTTGCACAGGATGTCTAGAGTTTCCCGGGGACGTTGAGGCCTTACAATGGGACCCTTTTTGCCAAAAAAAAACAAAGGACGACGAATTCAGTTCTCAGGATTTACAAGGGTCCGGTAATGAATCGTGAAAATTTGGGTCGGTCAAAATGATAAAAGTCGGGCTCTGCGTGAAGACGTTCACCCGACTCTATGATCATGCAATTTGGAAATACCGAGGAAGGGCTAATCTTCTGATCCTGGATGGTTATACGTACACTTGGTATACGCGTGCAGGCGCACATCCAACACCACCTTCCTGTTGGTACAGCCACCAGGGCGTACTGAATTTGCCAGCAAAAAAGTCTGCAAGTCTACGTTGGCGAACAACCTCCAAGGCACGGCTATCGCAAGAAGGTACTAAAACCTGTTTTCGCAATTATTTTTTTTTACAACTTCGTAAAGACAAGACTCGTACGAAAACTAGAAAACGCTCACTTGAAATTATTCTTTTTGACCTACATAATCTCTTAGCGACGTGATTTAGTCACGAATTTACAACAAGGCTACACCGTGGAAGCAGTTTATGTTTGTAAATCGCCGCTCTTGTCAATGTCGATAATCATGTTTGCATTGGAAAGTCGGCGAATCGTGAAGAGATTTCCTTCTAGGCTCAAAAGCATATCACTCCAACTTTGTTGTGGCTCTTTCGACGAACATTTTTTTTCGAAAAGGCCGGCCGCTTCGACATATTTCCCGTTCGACGAATTCGCCTGGGGTGAATTGCCCGATCCAACGAATTGTCTATCTACCAGTTGTCTGTCAACAAATGGGCTTTCGACGAACTGTCCTAGACCCATCAAGAACACTTCTAGCCTAGAAGAAGTATTTGCGTTATAATTGAATTTCAAAGAATAATATACGCGCCCGTAAAACCAGGTGACAAAATAAAAGCTTACCAAAACGTCCGCATACCAAATGACTTAAAAACAACATGACCGCATACCTAAATGTACACAACAGATTGTCTCAGGTCTAATTTTCTTAATAATTCATACAGTGTCTCCGAGGAAATTAGGGGCGGTACTGCACAGCCATAAGCAGCGTTCCTCCCGATTGAAGTAGTCGCAATTGTTGGCACGAAGGCGCGAACCCATGAGCGGCGGCGACCTGGTTCTGATGTTATCATGTTTCTTTTGGCTAAATAAATTTATATTTTGTTCGCCTCTTTCCGGCCATGCCGCGTCAGTTTTCTTTTGCCAAATATTAAATTTTGTAAAAACAAAAACAAACTTGAACGGATGAAAAGTAATGGCGTGCTAAACTGAACTTGCCTGTAATAATGTTTCAAATATTAATGTAACCAATTTCGTAATTTTAGGATTACCCTCTTTAACTCAATTTTACAAATAGTCGAACATATGGCATCAAATTACAGCTATACTCGATTATACGGCGTTCTATTACGTTGATCACAGCTACTGTCATGGCAATGAAAGGTAAATAATTCGGCTGACAGAGGCATAATTTGGCGAAATCAATTTGCGCATTCCTTTATGTGTTTTCATAACTCTATATGAAATTCAATTATAGAATATCCGACGTAGTGCTGTTCAATTCAGTAAGAAACTGAAAGCAACAAAAGGAACACAGATAGAGCAAGAATAAACACCGTAAATTCTGCCACGCCGGTTGCGATGATGCCTTGCGATGATGCCTTGTCCTGTCTTTATTCTTTTTGTTGCTTTCCATTTATTTTTATAAAATCAGCGTGATCTATTTCATTAAGTATTTATAACGCTTGAAGTATGTTACCAAGGTTTAGATAAAAGTTAGTGCCATCGGCAAACAAAAATGAAACTCCATTGCTTACGTGTACTTATCGTGACCCTCGACGACTCTGGTTATTGGAAATGGAAACCATTTTTTGTTGTCGAATTTCCGAGGCGCTTTGGCCGGGTAAAGCTCATAAAGCACAAAGGCAGCACTGTTGAAGCAGCTATCATGCAAGGCAAGGAAAGGGAATGAGCACATTGACCTAATACGTAACGTGCCAGAAATCGTGAAACTCGCTGTAAATTCTGGTGCAGAAATCAGCGCCTGCGTACAACGAGTGCGAAGTTTCATCAAACATATATTCCAGTGGTAGATTAACTATCCTTGTGAAATTTTAACACGTAACAACGTTCTTGCAAAAAATTAGAACAACCTTCCTGGGACTTTTAACAGCGTCCTCCGAAGCAAAAAACAGAGCCGCCCGAGAGTTGGGCTTGCGGCGTCCTCTATGGTACGCTCCCAAAACAAGAGGCGAGTCCTTGCTTTCGATTGCGTTTACAGGATTCACCTAAGGTACCCAAAAAACGAACGACCGAAATTCTTGGGGAGCATGTTGCATTCCGGTTGCCTATTGTGTTTGCTTGTTTTTGAGGACACGCAGTGAGTGGCGCGTGCTTGAAAGGTCTCACTGCCGAGGACGATTCTTTTTTCCTTAATGCTGGAAAAAGAGTTTTTCCCCATAACTCGTATCTAAGATGCTGCCATCAGGTTGGTACCTTCGGAATGCGGTGGTTAAAAATGACTCCTTTACTCTCCCAGCCATCATTTACACCTTCCCACTGGCTGTAACGCAAAACTGCACTGGCGAGAAGACTCAGTGTTCCCATTGTTGTTACTGGGGTTATGTTTGGACAATTAGGAACAACGTCAAGCTTTCCACCATTATAATAATCGATGAAATGAAACCATGATTCATGCCCTATTCACAAAAAAACTACTAATTTCGCGAATTAAAACAAAAGTTACATCCCTATGCCCTCCGAACATTAATGTCGCCATTTATTGCGTGATATATTGGTAGGGCCAGGTGGCATCGCAATCGCTTAATGGCATAATGATGCTGTTGTGCTTTGCTATTCTTAATAAAATAACGGATACTTTATGCCTCTCTGCTTATAATCCCGAGAAAATACTACAATACCTTAATGTTTGGTTGATCTGTACTACTCACACCCCTTGATAAAATGTTTCCCAAAGGAAATAAATTATCATTGTGTAGGCAGGTTCATTGTTTTCTAAGAGAAAATAAAAGCACTACAAATTAAGAAATCGTTCTTGTAGAATAACTCTATCGACTGCGATGCAGCTTAGGATACGTCTGTGAAGTGGCAATTACCTAAATTGTTAGTAAATAAATTCTGGAATAATTTTAGTTGGCATATTTTAATGAAAGGTGTGCTCCCCATCGTACAAATATGCCTGACAGTTATTAAAAAACAAAATTTCTGCTCGGCTTCATTGTCTCTCAAATTTTAGAAGTGGGCCGTAGTGTCTCCAATTTAGAGTTTTTCCCCTATAAAGTGAGCGGTTTTATTAGTTGTCTAGTTTAAAAACAGAACATTACACGAATAATCACTTAAAAGGGGTATCTCCTGTTTCACTAAGGTCGCTTCCATGCACAGAAAAATGTCCACCGCATAATCATATTGTCACAAAGAGGGGCCATGTGTTTTGTCTTGCTGTACCTGCCCACGTACACCTCCATCGTTCGGATAGTTTGTGGAATATTTGGTGGCAGTTCAGAGCTTCAGTGACCAAATTCACATTTTTTGAAACATATATTAAAGTATATGTATGTGCCTCACCTGACCTCGCTTGCAGGTTTAGTGGAACCAGCTGAAATCACCAAAAATTTATAGAGATTGTATTTTTATTGTTTTAATATCTAGAATTTTTTCGTAAGTTCAACTGGTTCCACCAAACATGAACAACCAACTCGCTTGAAACCTCCAGGCACAATGTTGAAGTTTGATATTCTGTACACCCCATTGTTTTGCCTGAATTCTTGCGCATAGTTCACTGGGCCCATTTCGCTTGGCAGACTTGGAAATTGAATTCGTGCATTCACTAAAAATCGATTCAAACCATGTTTTAATGTATGCCACCGTAGTACCTCAATGGCATCGCGAGCATTTCTTTTTCTGAAAACAATTATGTGAAGAATAAGAATATTTATTTAATACAGCTGCGAGTGATCTTTGTTTCGATCGGCCAGTTTCGCCGATTTTTATGCTGATCAACAATGACAACTGCATAACTTTAGCTCACAAGTTAAGCTATTTACGGTTGATGAATGTAAACTGGAGAACATTTTAGACAACCATGAACGTGCTAACACCACTTGAAAACCTCCTGAAGCCACCACGATGAGTCGGATAAATAACTAAAATATGGTAATTAACTATTTAAACAGTAAAAACAAACATATGGCCTTAAATGCAAACTTGATGATCGTCATATAATACCACTATATCGGCAAACGTGAGAAAGAATTGGGGCGCGTGGGGAGCACGTCGGTGTGCTAACTCCTGCAACAATGCTAGCGGCGCGAAAACGCGGATGATAACAGACGGAAAAAGCGTGCGAGTGTTTTCGCAACACTAGCCTTGCGCCTGTCCTAATAAGTTCTTGTACTGTCCATTCTACAAGGTGTCCTTTATCATGTCGTTTAGTACTTAAAACTGTCGTGCAGAAAATGAAAAAAAAAATCTTTATTCAAAGGAACAGACACAGAAGCGAACAACTCTATGTCCGTTCCTTCAACTAAAAGTTTATTTGTTTATTTTCCTTTTCTGCACTACAGTTTCAGGCGTTGAATGACATGATTAGCTACCACCAGACATGTACAAGTTACTCAAAAAAGTAATTAAGTTGAGATAGTGAGTATTGACATCAAACGTAATTTGAGTAGAGTAGAACTTACTCAAGTAGGAAGTAATTGAGAAAATTACTAATTACCGTAAAAATGTAGTGAATTACTTTAGAAGTCACGTTTAAAGTTACTTTTATATGTTTTTTTATGGTAAAGAGAAAGTACAGAGGCTTTGATCCGCTAGCGAAATTGTGTTAGCCAAATATGAATCGGCTTGTTGTTTTTTTGTTTTTTTTTTCACAGAAATGCAATAATAGCTGGTTCCGCTTCCGCGTGCCTAATTGTTTTGTACATTCTTGTTTGTTTGGTCAATGATGTACTGCGAATGTGTCATTTCTACTTTGAGGTTTAGCACTGTCTGAGCTTGATTTTTTAGACAGTGTTTGCTTGTTTACAGTGTTGCGTAAAGTACATATAAAAAGTATTTGAAGTAAAGGACAAAGTAAATGAGGGGTTATGTACTTCAAGTAAAGTATAAGAAGTACACCGAGTGCAATGTACTTGAAGTAACATATATAAATACAATATATTTCAAGGTGAAGGACAAGCACTTCTCATACAATCTTTCATGATGCCCTTTCAAGATGCCCTTTCATTCCCCGAACAATTTTTTTAACAGGTATGCATTGCTTCAGGGGTAATCGGAGGTGCATCAGTGTTTTATGGAAATGGCAGGAAATATAATATATAGCCAAGTCGCCGCAGGGTAGTTGCTTTACTTTCGCTGACGAGCTATTTGACACAATCAACTTAAAGGCACGTACTTCCATCGGTCTTACAGCCGCCATTACTTCACTCAGAGAAATGACCAGATGACGTCTCGAAGGAGTGCGTTTTCACACGAGGATACCGCCATTTTTTATTTTCGAATTCGCGGAATTTACATTGAAGTCGGGAGTTTTACTTTCCTCGAAAAATACAAGTACATGTTCCGAAAATTTACATCAAGCAAAGTAAAATTTTTCTAAACAGTGGTATTCTAAGTACCATGTACATAGAGTACCTCTCCACACTGATTGTTTATTATTGTTTATACAAAAACGTTGGGGGAATTACTACAGGCTTCTAGAACGATCTATGAATCATTGAAGATCTGCATATGCTGAGTTTTGAAACGAAAGGCAACGAAAGAAGCAAATCTTTGCGTTCCCCTTTAGCACGCGATTCTTCGAGCACAGCACAAACCACGGGACCACAAGATGAGTTTCAGAGCAGGTGCTGCATTTTGTTGCCTCCTTTGAGTGAGGATGCAGTGTGTGTACCTTCTAAAGTGGGCGAGAGTTTATACGTTGGGAAGAAGCGTGGATCAGCCCTTTCTTCAAAAGGGTCGAGTCTCCTTTAGCTTCCGGACACAGAAAACATCAGTGTTCGGCGCAAATCCCGCTGTTACTTGGTCTCTCTTGCGTCGTGTCTGTTCGCTCCCCGCTGTTGTCGCAGTGGGGGGGGGGGGCGGCTTGTAAAAATTTTGGAGGCTATCGAACTTTCCAAATAATTTTCTATCCCCCCCCCTTCCTACGCCACATGCTTCCCCCTTTTGCAAATATCAGCTGATCTTCGAACATCCTATCTCTTTTGTGTAGAAATGTTTGCTGATAGGCAAAACAACCACTAAATTTGAAAGTAATTTGTAACTTTAGTAAAAGTTACTCAAAAATAATTAAAGCAAACTGCCAATTACCGAGTTGAAAGTTACTAAACTACTCAGAAGAGTAGTTAAACTACAGTAACTTGAGTAGAGTAGTTGAACTACGTACAAGTCTGGCTACTACTAGCCCGCTTGTGCACTTAGTTTTTTTTTCACTAATTGTCCTTTATTCTTCGTGCTAACTGTAATTTAGTGGCGCGTGTTCCCAAGTAGTAAATTTAGCGCATCACCGTGCTTACCACTCACCCCAAATTTTTCTCAAATTTACTGATTAGTGGTTTTTGATGACGCTTCGCACGTTTTTTATTGTAACGGTATCATTAACTTCAATAATTAAAAATATAGCTAACAACTGTCACTGTTTTAGCCTACTATGTGACGATTATGCACCCATATTTTTGCCCCTCTGACCGTATAGATCACCTATGCGGACAACACTATTGTAGCTTACACGGCTTTTGTTAAAACAAACCTGTAAAAGTTCAAAGCCTGGATAGACACTGAACCTATCTTAACAGGGTGCTTACATTTAATTCAAACAAACAAAAAAAAAATGAATGAGAGCTGCACGGGAATCGTTTTTATCATGTATATGTGTTTCGATAGAAATTAATGAGGAAAAACCATCACGATACGATGGCCAATTAAGTAAAACTTGGTATTTAACTTATTTGATATTTAGTTTTATGATGCAACATTGACGGCACTTACGAACAGTGTGTAAACCATGTCAAAAATTTTCGAAATGCTAATGAGCTCTAAAGTAGTAATGGGTAAGTTTTTGATTTTTTTTCACCCGATTTTGGAATTGGAGGAAGAAAAAAACACCGAAATTTCTGGCCACAATAATGCACACAAACGCGACGTAGTGGTTTTGCGCAGCTAGTCATCATCTCGGCAACGTGTCCATGCAACAACGCCTAAAATAATCAAATCACGTGCACTCACATTTTCAAGTCACAACAGGGAGGTCAAGGGTAGACACTGACACGGGTGCCACGTCAGCGTTCGGCTGATCCTCGTGTCAAGTCGATAAGTCGAAGGGTGCTCGGCGTTTGCCCAAGTGCAGAGTTCGCGGCACCCGTGTCTGATGAGGTTACATGGAGGTAGAGGAGGCTGTCCACGTACTGGTTATTCTAGCTGACTGTGGTCCTTGTCCTACGCCGACAAGTCACTCCCGTGATAATAACGCAACTCTCGAAACGACTACGTCACTCTGCCATCCCGCATCTGTATACAGGGGGTTCCGGGCGATCTTTTTCGTGTTTAGCTTAGAAGCCATTTGACAGAAAAGTGAGAACTAATCAATGAACCTTTAGAATGCCGAAAATCCTTTAAAATAATCTAGCCATGCCTTCGTAACTGCTGGCATAACTGCAATTGCTACATCGCACGTAAAACAGCATTAAACAATGGCCTGGACGGGAGAGATATTGGATGCAGAAGTCCTGACAGCTTCGTCGGCGGTTTCTTGCGTTGCTGACACTCGTGGCCAACAAAGTGTCGGTTCGCTTATGAAGAACTAAAGTTCCTTGGCCACGATGTGAACAACAAAGGTATCTTCCTTGACCCCGAGAAATTCCGCGCCGTAGCTGCGTTTACTCCGCCGCCTGAGAAGAAATCCGTGAGAACATTTCTCGGACTCTGTGCCTACTACTGGCGCTTTGTTCGGGACTTCGCCAAGCTGTCCGCCCCGCTGACACACCTTACGAAGGACTCCGTAAAGTCTGAATGGACAGAACAACACCAGCGGTCATTCGATGAGCTCAAACGAAGACTCAAGACGCCCCCGATCCTTGGACATTTCGATCAATTCGCTGAAACAGAGATCCACACGGACGCCAGTAACACCGGACTTGGCGTTCAACGTCAAGTCAAAGAGATGCTCTCCGACGACATTATTGAACATCCGAAAAGCCCTTAAGCTTCGCCTGTCGTTCTTGTGAAAAAAAAAATGGCATTCCCAGGTTTCGCGTTGATTATCGCAGGCTAAGCAGAATCACAAAGAAGGACGTGCATGCTCGGCCCCGAATCGACGACACGCTAGACCGACTTTGCCACCCTAAGTCCAAATGAGAGACGGGGCAGAGCGGGTCATTGCATACACGAGTCGGACGCTGTCTGAGGCGGAGAACTACTCAACGACTGAAAAGTAGTTGACTAGTTATTCTCATGAATGACAAGTGATGGAGCGGCGAATGACTGAGCAAACTGAACGTTAAATGGGGCAAACTTGTGGCCAAAATAAAAGGAAAAGGAAAGATATCCACAGAGCGTCGCGGGCGTCGAAGCCGGATCGAAAGCTGAGGCGACACTGACTTTTGCTCGCCACGCGAAGCCACTTATGTGCACGCGTAGGCTTCTGAAATAATCGGCGTAGAAGGTTCGACCCGTAGAACATTCAGACCTAGAACAAACAACAATGTTCTCGAAATCACCAGAACATTAAACTGAAAGAATAAATAAAGCACGAGTAACTCCAAGGAATCAAACCCTGGCACTTCACGTGGAAGGCAAGCACGATAACCGTAAGTCCACGGCCTCGCTGCCTCCTTGGCCAGCTGCGCTCGGCAATGCAGTGTATTAGTACTTGTGGCCGCTCTTCCGTATAAGAGACTGAATGGCGGCATTCCTGTTGTCTCTTGCGTTGCCGTGTGTACGCGAGCGTTACATAAGGTAAAATGTCGTTTCACGTTGTATGTTCGACATCCACGTCTATTGACACATGACTGCAAGTGTCCTGTTAAGGCGCGCAGTCAAGCCATTTGTTTGGGGGTGGTAGGCAGTTGTCCTGCGGTTGGCGTTTTGACTGAAGTACAGAATGGCTTGCATGAGCTCGGCCGTGAAGGCTGTTCCTCGATCTGTGGTGACGACCTCGGGAGCAGCATGTCGAAGGAGGATCGCATGTAAAGAATTGTGACACCTCCATAGAGGTGCCTTTGGGAAGGGCCTGCGTTTCGGCGAAACGGGTGAGGCAGTCGGCAGCCAAGGTAATCTGTTTGTTACCGGAAGCAAACGTAGGGAAAAGACGGAGCAAATCCATTCCTACTTGTTGGAAGGGCCGCATGGGCGGCTCTATAGGCTTCAACGGTCCTGAAGGTCAAACTGGCGGCGCTTTTCGGCATTGGCATTCTCGGCAAGTATGTACGTAGGAAGTGACGTTCGTAGTGAGATGTGGCCAGTAGTAGCGTTCATGGATTCTTCCGAAGCTACGCGTAAATTCCAGATGTCCCGACGTTGGCTGGTCGTGCGCCGCTTGGAGGATTTTGTCGCCGAAGGCTGAGGGAATCACGAGTAGGTGCTGTGCCTTGTTATGGGGCGAAATTCTTCTTTACAAGCATGTCATTTCGCAGACAAAATGCGGATACCCCGAGCTTGAAGAATCTTGAAACTGCTGTGGTTTTGCCTTCGAGGTAGTCGATAAGGTTGCTTAGATTTGGATCAGCTCGTTTTTGCTGAGCGAAGGTACTAGCACTGATCGCACTTAGAAACGTGTTTTCTTCGTCCGTGTTTTCTGACGGCGGGTCGACGGGTGCACGCGAAAGGAAGTCGGCGTCAGAGTGCTAGTACCTTCGTCAAACTCCTGCAGCCTCACGCTCCAGCGTGCGCGGCGTCCGGAGGGTTCCTTTAAACTGGCGATCCAGCAAACAAACCGGTAGTCATTGATTACCTTGAAAGGCTTGCCATATAGGTAGGGGCGATATTTGAAAATCAACCATACAACGGCGAGGCATTCCCTTTCGGTCGTGGAGTAGTTTTCTTCGGCCTTGGGCCAAGAATGGCTGGCGTAGGCGATAACTTGCTCAAGTCCATTCTGGTGCTGAACACGAACGGCTCCGAGGCCTAAGAGCTCGCGTCGGTATGAACTGCTGTTTAGCGCTCTCGCCGTAGTGGGCCAGTAACGAGTGCGACTGTAGGCACTGCTCTAGCTCCCGGTATGCATCTGCCTGCTTTGGCTCCCAGGTTAACGCGACGTCATCGTGCATAAAGCGTATGATGGGTTCCGAAAGTTGGAAAAAGTCCTTCACATAGCGTCTGTAATAAGCGTAAATGCCTAGAAACCTACGAACGGCTTTCTTGGCGGCTGGCTGCGGGAAGCGTGCAATAGCTGCAGTTTTCTGGGGATCGGGATGAACTCCGCTCCCACTAATTAGGTGTCCGTGAAATTTGAGTTTTTCGTAAACGAGCGGCACTTCTGCGTCTTAAGCGTTAGTCCTGAAGAGTCAATTGCGTCGAGTACTGTTCACAGTCTCCGTAAGTGCGCATCGAAGTGCCTGGAGAAGACGGCAACATCGTCGAGATATTCGAGGCAGGTCTGCCATTTCAGCTGTTCCAACACAGTCTCCATAACTCTTTGAAACGTTACTGGCACTGTCCGTCAGGGGTTATGAAAGCTGTCTTCTCTTGGTCCCTCACGTCGACCTCGAACTGCCAATATCCCGTCTTGAGGTTCATCAAAGAGAAGTACTTGGGGTGGCAAAGTCGGTCTAGCGTGTCGTCGATTCGGGGCCGAGCATGCACGTCCTTCTTTGTGATTCTGTTTGGCCGGCGATAATCAACGCGAAACCTGGGAATGCCATTTTTTTTTCACAAGAACGACAGGCGAAGCTTAAGGGCTTTTCGGATGTTCAATAATGTCGTCGGAGAGCATCTCTTTGACCTGACGTTGAATTGCATCGCGCTCCTTGAATGAAACTCGATAAGGAGATTGTCGGAGGGAGCGTTCATCCTCATGTGTTGTGATTTAATGTTTCGCAATCGGGATTTGCCGATTGTTGAAGACGACGAGTAGGCGTCCTGGTATCGTTGAAGCAGGTGCTGCAGTCGGTCTTGTTTTTTTTCGGGGACAGCAAAGGGTTCACGTCGAATGCGGGAGCAGCCTCTTCCGTCACGGAAATTGTCGAGGGTGTATCGAACAGGGTCAGAGCGTTACTGACCTCGGCGGTGTATTCTAGGAAAGCAAGTGAGGTATACCTCGGTATACCAACACGAACACCTCAGCCCCGTCTGAGGTGTTGGCATACCGAAGTAAAGTTTGTTAGCAAGATATTCGCTTGACCTTATTCAAGGCGAACGACTCCCCTCAAAAGCCAGATTTTTCGATGAAGCAGCAGAAATTTGTTGCTTTCAACGACTCCCTCGTAATCTGTGGCTACGGCAGCTGTGACAAAGACAAGAATACTTGAGCAGGGTAGTACCGTAACATGCTCGCCAAGTAGCGTAAGCGAGGTCGGCTAGACGTATGGAATTACGGCGTGTTTTGTAGAAAATGTGACCGATTTTGATTTTAGACCGATGACAGCGCTGTGCTCCAGAAGAAAATCCATACCCAGGATAAAGGCCCGCAAGCACTGGTGCAAGACGAGGAAAGTCGTAGACTAATTGAAATTGCGGATTGTAACCCTACTGTACATCGTCCGGTGGAGGTCAAAGATGACCTCCCGCTGTACGAATCAGAGTGCCGTCCCAGTGGGTCGTCATTTTTTAGTGCTATTGCAAACTGTCCGCTGATGACGGCGCGAAAAAAACATGTTTTAGTTTTTATTCAGCACTCCACCTGTTAAAGGCAGCCACCCGCTCGAACTGTTCCCGCCAGTCGTCGGCATCTTCTTGCGGAAGCCCGTGAAAAGAAGGGTAGTCCCGCGGTCGTTGGAACATGACGGGTAGTGGTAGTGAACGTTCTTCCCGGTTTTTGGCCTTGCTGTTTTTCTTGTTTTCTTAACAGAAAGATATCCGCACCCCGGGGACATACCTTGGAGGCGGCGGCTTCTGCAGTGTACGGGAGTGACGCGCCAATGGAGCTCGGTAGGCGAGGACTGTTATCTCTGCTGCTTAGAGGAGTCCGGGGCATGCGTTATCTGCACCTCCCTCAGGTGTCACGTAGGTGAAAGAGACGTCGGCGGTGATAGAACCCAAGAAGGGTTTAATAAGCGGACCCCAAAGCAGGATCGAAAGCAGGTGGCCGGCCGGTCCGGTTGATGTGCTCGCAGTTCTTCGAAAGTGCGCGGGGCACGAGGGAACGCCAGGCGCGAGCCCCATGCAGAACCGAAATGACCGAGGCGCGCTAGTCATGCGCGAAAAATCACTGCATTTATCAACTCCGGCAATATGTTAGAAATGTGTTTTCATTTATTAAATCTGAGATATAGAAAGGTTTTGTTCATAATTAGAGTGTATAACTTTGTTTTATAAAAATGAACTTTTTGGTAGAAGCTGTAGATCAAAATGACAATCTAGGGAAAGTTTCGCGGAGTGCCTTGAAGAACGTATGCTAAAAATGCGGGTAACGTAACCTCAATTTATAATTGCTTCCTATCATTCGGGGGGAATTGGCATTGCCAATTTAGCCTTTTTCCGGCTATATTTGGGGGTTTTCAGCGTTGCCTTGTTTGAGCAAATGCCGATTCATGGGTGGCGCTATTTCTAGTGGCTCGCATGTAATGTTACCTTTTTTTTCTTGTAGTTATAAATTGCTCTATAACGTCCATTCATCGATCTTAAAAAGTTTAGATTATGCGGTAAATTAGAGTCAAACGGTCGTCATCCTGGCATATTCTTATCAAAATAGCTGTCAGTGGGAGTCACGCTCTCGACGCTATAGTTATTACACTGTGGCAGAAATGAGAACCTACTTTAAACCGATTTGTACTTCAATTTATTAACGCTTTCGCCAAATCTGACAGATTACATAGGCCCAGTCAAGAATGCACTAAAATTAAAAAATGAGGGCTATAGAACAGAAATGGGAACCTGCTTTAAACTGATTTGTACTTCAATTTTTGAACGCTTTCGCCAAATCTGCCAGAACAGATAGGCCCAGTAAAGAATGCACTAAAATTAATAAAAGGAGGGCTATAGAACGCCCAAAGGTGTGCAACAGGCTTTTTAAATGCAAGATTATGCAGTGGACATAGTTATGTGCTAAAGAATTATTCATTGTTAAAGAGTGTATTTTTTAAAGTGTTATTTGGTTTAATACATTTAATCTACTTTAAGTTTGACAGTATATTGTATGAAAAAGCTATTCTTGCGCGGTCTGTATCATGTCGAGGTTTTCAGGAATTCCTTTTGCCGTCTTTTAAATTTAGAGGTGGCAACAACTTCTCCAAAAAATTTTTAATATTAAGTATATGGAATACATATATCTATAGTAAATAACGGCTCAGAGATTGTCCTTTAGAGTATAAAAAAAACGCCGTGTGAAATACTATTATAAACCGGCTTACCGTGGCTTGGGGCTACTTCGAACGTATGTTGCCTTGGGGTCACCATTCAGGAGCTCACTGTATCGCTTCTTTAGATATTTCCCAAGTGCTAGCATAGTTTTTATACCCCGTTGTGTAAGTTCCCCAAATCCAAGCTCCCAGAGACTGCTGTTTCGATTCGTGTCAGTAGGATATGTCATAAGGGGCGCTCGATCGCCATGTCGGAAAAGACCAAACACAAGGTCGGGTTTGTGAACTTCGGACTTTTCCCGTGAAGCTTCATCGCCAAAGCCATCTTGTGAAATCAACAAGATGCAAATGACTTGAATCCAAGGATGAAACACGGTTTTGCCCTGTTTAGGAGAAAACAAAAACTTTTGTTTAACAAGAACGTTCGGGGCAAGACAACGCACAATATAAAAAAAAAGATGATTATCATGTTAGCGTTAATTTATGGTAATGTCTTTGGATACGTTTTAGAATCATTACGTGACACTTAGAAATTAAAGGTCATAAAGTAGTTTAATTAATTTGTAGCAAACTGTTAGGCCTCGCTTTATAACGTGATAATCTTTGTCATTGCTTTATATTGCATGCTAATATTTTAAATTATATGTTGATACTTCAAAGTACTATTACGTTGAAGTTACTTAAAGTTACCTAGTCTAAGAACATTCTACAAACAAAAAGTTAAGGAGAAGCTCGAAACGTCCTGTATTTTGAAAAAAAAACATTAAAATTGTAATGTAGACACTTAAAATATTAACTGTGTTAAGTTTTCTTTCGACCATATTAGTAAGAGAAACGTAATAGCCATGTAAAATTTCGAGTTAGACCTGCCCGTTGCGGCGCGCCGAGAGTCGCAAAGCGCGAGAGTGGAGAGAAAAACTAGCAAAAGCGACGTGAACAGCGGGGTCAGATAACCATTGCTTGCCACTAAGCTGGCTTGGGGATGTTGGCGATGACGTCACGACGTTCTGGTCAAATACCAGGCGTCCGAGCGAATATCCGCCTACCCGGCGGCAAATGCTCCACGTATTTTCTTCAAAATAAATGTGGTTCACGTTTACTTCTGTTCAAGGGAAGTTCGATAACTGAATTCGCGGGACGAAAACACCTAGAAGTCCGCTCCTAACTCAGGTTTCTTGAAAAGTGATTCAGCTTTCCTTTAAGTCATCCGTTAGTATTGCAGCAGAAAATGATACGAACCCGATCTAATCTTCTTTTTACACTGGCCGTTTTATCTATTGTTATACAAAACAACATTTAGACCCCAGGTTACGATAAAATTCAAGTGAAGTGAGATAGTGCTCCTCGGTACAATTTCTCCCGGTTTAAACCAAAACATAGCCATATGGAGGAGTATGATTGTAATAAATCAGAGACTCAAGTGATTATCCTCGCACTTTTTATTGCTTAGACCAGTTTGACACGGTACAACATTTTTTTTTCTTTTACACAGTAAACTAACGAAAATAAAAAAGGCTGCAACAAATTCAAGCAAGAGATAGAGAGAGAGAGTGTGAGCTAAAGCCACAGTATCATCAACACCACAAATGCTGCTAGCACAGCGCAGATACTGCTGATAAGAAGAGCTACTAGTCGAAACACCCAGCAGTCACGTGACAGCCGAGAAAAGCTGTCCAGCGAATCAAGCGATCCTTCGAATCATGATATGAGTTACGGATCGAAATATCCAATGATTCAATAATGGTTCAAAAGTCAACTGCTCAACTGTCTCGAGTTTTTGCCGAGCCTGACATACATTTTCTACGAGTAAATGGCAATTAGTCAGAGAATTAATTTTCCCTCGGATCAATTTATTTTCCACTACTTTTTTTCGTTGACAAACAAGGTTGTGGTAAGACGCTCTTTAAAGTTCAAAATTACGATGCTCGTGTGAAAACACCTGAAGACACACATTTGTGCTGAAAGTTGTGCGCGTGCGCATGCAATGTGCGTACGTGTGGGCGTGTGTGTGTGTGTGTGTGTGTGTTTGTATTTGACTCTAGTCTTGAGATACTGTGGGGGAGTTTTTAATAGGAAATCAGGCCGACACAGATCGAACTTTTTTAAAACATGTAAGTGCCACTAATACGTTAACCAACCAATTAAAGATTTGTTTTACTTCAAAGTATATATAGTCCCCTTTGTTATTACTATAGTTGCGAAAACCGGGACAACAATATTAAATACACCGGTAACAAATCTGGAGAGAAAATGCTAATAAATCCGGACACTTTAAGGGACAATCTGTGCTTCTAGTAATAAGCTCAAAATGCTTTCGTAGGTTAAAATATTACTATGCCTTTTATCAGTAAAACACACGTTTTATTTTATTGTAATAAAATGAACACCGACATCTAAGAAGTCGATTTGTTTACACTGTGCCTTTTCGCTGTTAAGACATACTTTAAGTAAAAAAACACGATTGCTCCACTTGCCATTTTAACACCACTTTGTTATTAATGTGTGATCGTCCTACAAAGATTGCTAGTCATTGTATAAATGATAGGTATGAAGATTGTACGGTCGTCAACGAACGACCGCAGTGAGGAGAAATGTTGACGGGTAATTTACACAAATAATTAATAAAAGGGGATCATTGACCCTTCCCTGCAGACGCCAGAAGTTACCCTGCAGGTCTGATATTTCAGATTATGATAGAAATGTGGTGGGTTTAATGGAGAATTCAGAGATCCAGCTGACAACAAGGTGATTATGCATATGGTATTTTGCTACGGTTTTTTAAAACTAATTGACGAGGGACCTGGTCGAATAACTTAGAGGTGTCAATGAAAATCTGGTAAGTTTAAGCATTGCAATCGAAACTTCAATAAGTCTCCGAAATACATTATGCTGACTGAGTTTCAAACTGGTATGACTGAGGAAATCCGTTTCAATATTTAATTAGAAGGTTCTCTGAGTCTAAGAAGTTCATTTTTCGTGATTATAGTACACCATATAAAGGTTTAGACGGAGCACAAGTGAGAGAAATAGGGTGGTAATTACTGATTAGCTAGAGCTCACACGTCTTGTGGACATGCGTTACGATATTCCAATCACACGAAATTTTGAGGAACCCGTGTAACTTCGAGAATGCGTCGCAGGGGAAACTAGAGGAGTTGTGCTTAAAGTTTGTTAAAACTTTCAAACTAATTTGTTTTTATGATGACCTACAAGATATCTTCAGCTGTTTGATGGCCTGCAGTACAACAACGTCATCAATTATAATAAAATTCATTAGAAGGCGATAGAACTGGCATGGGTCAAGACCGGTTGACATGTTATTGCGTTTTCATGATCCCGTGTACTAAACGCCGCTTCCCAGATAAGGAGCGGGGAGCAGACGACGACGCAGAGGCCGTCGCCGAATGCTTTCGCATCACGTCAGCGGACCGTTATGAGTGGTTGCTCGGCCGCGGCAGCAAAGTACGGCGGCCTGCGACTTTAAAAATTTTCCTAGGTTTATTATTCTTTAAATTATCACAAACTTTTTCTTCACTATATCCGCGGGAGACGCTCAATTTCGTTTGCTAAAAACAGATTCAAATACATTTATAAGTGCAAGCGCAAATGAGAAATCGTGATGGCTTCGCTATAGCCACTATTTCGTTATAACTGACTTCGTTATAAACGGTTGCAACATATGTCTTTCTTGGCGATTGGAAGGGGCTGGAACGTTCAGAGTAAAAATGACGAGAACATGGTCATAGAAGTGACGTCTCTCGAGGCGTACACCCGTGACGCGGCGAACATGCTGTCGTGTCAGTCATGGAAGTGCCGTGGGCTCCATTTTTCTCTTCTCTTTCTCATTTTCTTTCTTTCTATTTTTTTTGTTTATTTTTTTAAGCGTAAAGCAATGACGCGTCGAATAATCTTTCGCTTCAGCTACGGAGCTGCCGTAGGCTCCTTAATTAGTTTGTTTCATTATGTCAACTGGTTTCTTTCTTTGCGTTCGCACCAATGAAGCGGAGAACATGCGATCGCGTCGGCCATGGAGGCGCCGTTGGCTCCTTTCCTTCACTGCTTTCATCCGTGTGTGCGTCTTGCCTAAAAAAAAACTTCGTATTGTGTGTTTGAAATGGCACAGTAGCGCGCCCAGGTTTCCTTCGTGGGCTTACTTCGCACGCAATTCCGCATATGCGCCTCAAATATGGTTACGCGGAAGACTGCAAAATTGTCTCTACATGACCCCGAGTCACGGACATCCGCTTCTCGCGCACCCGGCATCGTCGTGCGGCACGAGCCCGTTGACTTAGCTCCAGTTTCCACAAACAACACATCTGGGATGAGTGAACAAACACACAGCGCCTGGGTATTTTCCAAGGTAAAATCCACCACTAGTTGAGCTGCAACATTAAGGCACGGATATTTCCGGCCGGTCTTAGAACAAACCTCGGTACTGATTGATTCGTATATATGAGCGGAAACAGATGGAGAGGAGGAGATGAGAGCATGCGGGAACGTCAGAACACTCAGTTTTTTTTTTTTGAACAATTAGTGAGGAAATTGAAAGTTGGCTGCTTTTTTCTCCACTCACTGTTCGGAAGCGAATAGGAAGCACCGGACGCCTGCGTTTTGGGTGTGGCGTTCGAACGTGTTCAAACATTTAGTAGAGACGAAGGCAGCTAGCTTTACATCTACCCATTGTTTATTACAACCAGAGCTCGGCGTTCTGATGTCCCGTCACTCTCTCATTCCTTCCTCTCGTTCAGTCTCTATCAGTATTACAAGCATGCGACAAAACACTGGCGCCACAATGAGGCTCATTACAGAAGCATTTCGCATTGGACATGACCTGACTGGCGAAGAGTTCTTGTGTGGAAACCAAGCTTGGTTTATAAGTAGTGTCAGCATATCTGAACACAGTGCCATACAATACGTTCGACGCCATATTCGGTGCTCGATTTACTTCACAGAAGGCCTACCATTTCAGATAGCGATGCTTTCCTTGCGGCAACGAAAATAGCCGCGACTCGAGATGGCCCTCATGTATTTTAAGCGGAACACAAAACCGGGACCGGACAAAATAGCATACGGCATGCTTCGCGACGTCCCTGATAACAAACAACACAAATTTTTCGAATATATTAACCAGGTAAGTACTTCGGAAGAAATGACATAGGCATGTAAAAAAGGTCACCTGGTGCTCCCTCCCAAATATTGCAAACATGCTAAAACACACGCCAACCTCATACCTATTTTCATGACATCATGCGAGGGGCAACTGATACGAAAGTTGGTCCTCAACGGCTGGGATGGCACATGAGAAAAACACCCAACAGCTCGCCCCCACCCCGGTCGGCTTCCGCAAGAACTTCAGAATACAGGCCGTAGTAAAGCGTATTCTAGAGGAGGAGTACGACATTCCCAGAACTGCAAAACTCAGAGCGATAGAGCCAGTAGATATAAAAGAAGCATTTGGCAGTGTCACTGACGAGGCAACCCGTACCAAGCCCCATAAAATACATGGCTTACGCCATGGTCCCCTATATCCAAACCTTTCTCTCACATAGAATAATTCGCTTTATCGATCACAACGGCCAACCGTGCAAACCTCACCCCTTCACCACAGGGCTCCATTTTTTCACCCACACTTTTCAACTTGGTAATGAATATTCTCCACCATAAGCTTGCACAACTTCGACATCACAGTCTTAGAATTTACGCTGACAACATCACGCTATGGAGCACAACAAGCAGCAAGGCGTGCACGAAGAGTGCTCCAGAGAGGGCTGGACATCATGGAAGACAACGCGAGCTATATTGGACTTCAGTGCACCCCAGAGAAATCGGAGTTCACAGTCGTCCTTAACCACTTGCACAAGGCCACCGACGAATAGAGAAGTCTTATCTTCCTTCATGTCAATAGAGTATACCTTTCCTCCGCAAGCCGCACATCCGTATTCTGAGATTAATATTGTAACAAACCGGCCACAGTACGGAGTACTCTGCTATAGCCAAAAACATTATTCAAATTCACAACACTCCAGTCCTTCGTCACAAACAAGGCATGACGGAATATGAGCTGCGGGAACACTTGAAAGCAATTATATATGCCCGCATCATATGTGCATATCCTAATCTAAACTCACCAAAACAGAAATCACAAAAAATTAAACAGCTCTAAGCAATTGTCTACGAACCAAACACGAGGTCCCCAACTACATACCAAACACTGCGCTTGCGGACGTTGCTCTCCACAATACAGTCGATGAGAAAACGGCAGCCCACCACGAGGTCTAACACCAACACCACACCATTCCACACCAAGGCAGTGTCAATATAAAAAGTCTCGGTTATTCCACAGAGCACCCTCCCTCCATCCCTAGAGTCCTCTTGCCTGGGACACCGCACCCCGCATCACAATGCAACCGATCCCCCAATATATGAACCAAACAATCAACAAAGACAAGCGTCTGGGGTGGGTCAACCACCTACGTGAGCTATCGCACAACAGATACTACATTGGCACAAGGCACACAAAACATATCAGGATTGCATTAGTCAGATCATGAGGTTACGTCATGCTCGTAACAGAAACGTTCCCTCTTCTACCACTGTCAAGGCGCAAGGAATAGCGCAAGCCATCCTCCTGCACCAACACTCCACACACACAGTCAGAATACGCACAGACTGCCAAAGCACCCTACACGCCTTCGCCAAAAACCTACCCGACTACCTTCAGGGACCCCTCAACACACATATGCACAACCACGACCACCTCTGCGTCCTCCTGGAGTGGATACCAAGCCATCAGAGTATGGAGAACATTGAACGAGCACATACCCCCCCTCGCCAAGACACTCCCGTCGGAAACCCTCCAACATGGCCCGAGATCTATAGCTCCAAGTAAGAGCGCACCAACCACAGCAAGATGCGAAGGGCAAGACTGCAAGCTATCAGCGTAAACTGCCGCCAGCTTATTTCGTTATCCTACATTATCTCGGAACGTGACGCCGCTTGTTTCCGCCAACCCCAAAGGCACTCCTTACCGTGCGAAATGTTCGAACACGACATACATAAACGCCGAGGATATCCACCCTTCCAAGTCCACCGAGGGTACCCAGATAATGAAGGTACTTGGACATGGCCTTGAGCCACCGAATCCCTTTATCTTTTTCTCCCTATCCTTCTTCCCTTCCACATAACCCATGCCTGGCTGAGCTCGATCAGTCCACCTCCGGGACTTGAAGCCAGGTTGTGGCCAAGCCTGGTCGAACAGATTCACGGCACCCTCCATTTTGAACAGATACAAAAGTCGACGGGATCAAACCAGGAGGCTTCCACATCGTTCCCCGAAAACGCAGCCAACTAAAAACAGACACCACTCGGGTCCTAATTATATGAATAAAGTATTTCCTTTTTCTCTCTCTCTCTCTCTCTCTTTCTCTCTTTCCAGTATAAGATAGTAGACTACCACATTTACATCTGAAACTGGGTTTCTCCCCGCCGGATTGTACAATGACTGTCTGGGTCATATTTTCTATTTTCCTGTAAGAAAAATATGCCAAAGCGATGTTCTTAGTAGAAACATTCAGCTATATGTGAACTCCCTAGCTATATTTTATCTAGAGATATAAAATGGAGAAGCTCAAAACCTGGACATTGCCGAGATTTCACTGCGTTAATTGGCATTGCCGCCAATGCCACACAAAAGCAGGCACGTAGGTTTTTGTTTTCCATTTATATTATGCACAATTTACAACAGGCACCCGAAATATTAAAAATTACAATTATCTTTCTATGCAACAAAAAAAGATTCGTAACACGTACAAAGATTAAAGACATTTACAATCCTCCGTAATGCCGAATTAGAGCGCAGCTCTTGAGGAGGAGGAGGGGAGGGTACAGAGGAGAGGGTATGCCCGCGTGACGTCAGAAGGTTGATGTCACACGGGACGTCACCCTCGTGACCCTCGCGACCGTTGTGACGTCCCTCGTGAGCCTCGTAACCCTCGTGACGTCAATCGTGACTCTCGTGATGTCACTCATGATCTTCGTGACGTCACACATGACGTCACGTGTGACGTCAATATAGTAAACGTCCCATCACGCAACGCGCGGTTACGCCGATGGCGACAGCGACGGCAGCGCCGCTCAACCTGGAAACGGGCTCCTTAGAGCTGTACACTAAAACAAGTTTTAGTGACATTTTTCTAAATTATTTGCCTACCACTATATTATTGCAAGACGTCACAAAATATATCAAAACTTGCGTCTTGAAAGAGACCTTACGAATATATAAAAAAAACTATTTGCTTAGCCATCGTTACAGTTTTGTTATTAACGCAAAAGTGTAAGTCATTACTCTAAAAGTAGCAAAATAGCACGTCAATATTAAAAAAAAACTCTATCTTCAATTAATTTTAAGCTCACCTTACCTCCTTGCAGTTACGTGAACTAACTCGGGATGGCGAAATATTGAGTAGGATACCACCTCCGATTGAGAAAAGCGACAACAAACCTTCACTCAAATTGAGCTAGCTTGTCTTCGTTATAAGGACTTTGCCGCACGACGTCAGCTCCAAAGACGTATTCTCCAGAACCGGCAAAGTCCAAATGGTGCTGTTCTATTACAGAGTCTAGAAAGTCGTCATACTTTAAATTTGTGAGACTAATACAATAAAAAAAGCGGACAACAGAACATAACATCTGACTAATAGCAAGTTTATTCTACAACACAAATAAAACAGAACATGGCGTCGCGAAGATTGGACCAGATGCGGCTTGACAGGCTGAATCACTACAACCCTAGGCACCCTCCCGACAACGATCATCCGGCGCCAAGCAGCCGTAAAGATAATCTGCGACAAAACTACGAGAAACCATCTCCTCGGTGTAAGATTTCTAACCAGCGTTTCCTAACCAGCTCGTTTGCATGCGTTCACTTCTCAGAGAGTAATACTGTCCCAAGCTTTGTTTTATCTTTCTGTTTCTTTGTGTTGCCCTCTGAAGGACCACCCCTCATCTTATTTTCTAAGAAGTGCCGGCAGAAGTCACTGCTGCCAGCAGTTGCGAGCAGTATGAATGGCATACTGCATTGAAACTCAAACGCGCAAACAAGGAAGTCCTGTAACCGAGCAAACAAAACGAAGGGAGTGGTATAGCGGGGGGTGGGGGGTCGTTATCTTGGGGTTTAACATTCTGACGTGGGCAAGAAACAACATAGGCTTACCATTTCAAAATATCGACGTGTAACGTAACGCACATAGGGTGCAGATATAAGTTGGTGATCAGAAGGACGTTTTCTTGCTGCTTTGGTTTGACCCCGCTAGCCAAACATTTTGAGCCTGGAGAGTAGCATTAAGAAACTCTGACATTCACATTTGGAGAGAACATGACAAATACTTCCACCGCTTTGTTTGCTTTGTGACTTACCTTCCTTCTGTGCGCGCTTTTGTTTCAAGGCGATATGCCATTCATACTGTTCGCAACTGCCGGCGGCAGTGACGTCCGCCGGACCTCCTTTGGAGTTCCGGCGGACGTCCCTGCGGATAAGAGGAGGGGCTGGGCCTTTAGAAGGAAACGCAAGGAAACAAAAAGGTAAAACAAAGCTTGGGACAGTATGACTCTCTGAGAAATGAACGCACGCAAACGAGCTGGTTAGGGAACATATCAATCTAACGCCCCGAAATTAGGAAGTTGGACGGATCTGGTACTCTTGACAGAGATGATCTTTGCGCGTGCTTGGCGGCGGATGCTCATAATCCGAAGAGTATCTAGTGTTTTGGGCATTTAGCATGTCAAGCCACGTTTGGTCAAATCTTCGCGACGTCATGGTCGGTTTTCTTGGTCGTTTGTGTGTTTTTTTTTTTTCTTGTTGATGCGTTTGAGTGAACTCAGCTGTTCTTCAAATTGTGGGTTGTGCTGTCCATTTTCTATTTTTCTTAGTACCATGGTTTTAAGGTCACGACGTTCATACAGCATGATGTTATTCTATTCTCTGTAAAAGAGCAGCGCAGTTGTACAGAGTTTTCCGCTTCTATAAAAATATATTTTTAAAGCCGACGTCGTGCGGCAAAGTAAATATAACGAAGAAAAGCTAGCTTAATTTGGTGAAGGTTTGTTGCCAGACTTCACACTTCGAGGTCATATGCTACTCAATATTTACCATTACAAGTTAATTAAAGTTACCGGAAGGAGTTAGGAAGAGTTTAGAAGAAATAAAACATGGATTATTTTTATATTGTGCAATTCTTCTACTTTTAGAGAAATGACGTTTCGACAATAATAACAAATCTACAATGATGGCTAAGCAAGTATTTTATACATATTTGTAAGCTAGATTTTAAGACGTACATTTTTATATATTTTGAGACGCTTTGCATAAAGCCGTTTATTGATAAATAATTTAGGAGAGTGTATCTAAAACGTGTTTGTTTTACGCGTTTCGTAATTTGCTTTGCATAGAAATTTATTATTGTGTTTGTTTTTATAATTTGGTGTGCATGTTGTAAATTGTCTATAAAATAACTGAAAAAATAACTACGTGCCTGTTTTATTGGGACATTGGCGGTGTGCAAATTACCACAGTGAAATCTCGGCAACGTCCACGCTTTGAGCATCTCAATTTTATATATCTGGGAAAACATTTGCAACGGCGTTCACGCATGGCTGAATGTTCCTTCCAAGAACATGACTTTCACATATGTTTCTTACAGAAATATCAAAGATATGACCCGGACAGTCACTCTACGATCTTTCGTGGAAACATCAACAAAGCACGTCATTTCAAGTGGTAGGAAGAGCTTATACAGATATCGCTGTAGAAAAATGGCCTAGCTCTGTGCTATCGCGCCCGCTTCAAACACAGCGGACCCAGGATCGAATTCCTAGATCGGCCGCCGATCTTTTTTAAGCAGTTTGTAAATCGGGACCCCACCAGAGGCAGTAGAGCGAGGAAACGAAAAGCCGCCGGGTGACGGACTCAAGCTCTTCGAGACTTCCACGTGGCATTTGCCGCCGGCTCCATCTAAGTCCCACACCTCCGCTGAAGGCTGGTGTGCATGCTGCCGGTGCACTTCTCAAGACACGGTGGCGCCGTGTTCCCGAACACGCCCCCCCGGGAGGCCACGCAGCCATACCTCAACACAATTCTGCCGTCGCCAGCACACAGAGCGCCCACCAGGTCAAAGAAGCGATATCTGTCTAAGCGAGCTCTCAAGTTTGTTTTAGCATTACCTCCGTAATTGTGTAGAGCTACATCTAGCTCTCTCTGCGGGTGCACCTCAATTCGTTGACTGACTCGCCTGAACCGTCATCGAACTTCCGAAACTCGGTTAGCGGTTTTCGCGACAATCAGAAGTAGTAGTCCTCGTCTTGTATCATAAAATATCACAAATTTACAATCACTATACGAGGCACCACGGGACCCCATGGTACAAAATGTTGCCTTCCTGCAGAGCCGCGGCTCTTATCAGTCAATAGAATTGTTTTAATGATTTTAATATTAAAATATTTAGTATTAATTTTATTATTTATTAAAAATGTTCCAACGCCTAATTTATGTACTTTTCCTAGTGACCTGATTTTTTTTAATTGTGTAATTCAGAGGGTTTTCTTTTGTGTGCAAACGGCCTCCCCTTCATTACAAGAATAGCATCTTCGATGGTATTTAATTAACAACTTTGAGCCTTACAGTCATAACACCTAGCCACTTATGTTAGAATTCGCACCTGGAGTGAAGAGGTTAATTGTGATTACAAGATATGGGGGGAAAACGTTAATCCGGAAAGCGACTTTCACATATGACCCCATCAAACGTATGAACCCTTTCCTGTGTGCTACAAACTATTACGCACCAAATTCATGACTTCATGTGATGCGAGCCTCCTTCAGTACAGTGGTATCGTGCTCCTTCAAAAACGAAGTGGTGAGATTAAGGATAAAGTGTGGTTTATATAGAGGACCTTCTTGACAATCATTCTATAAGATGGCTCTGTAAGACAGCATTGTGAGAAAGAGCTGTCAGAGACCGTGGCCTTTTAAAACGTGCTATAACGCATTTCACTTTTTGAAACTTGTACCACGACGGCAGGTGTTTGAGTGACCTTCAGTAGGGAGTGAACTTTAAAAACAACATTTCAGATTTTTTTTTTCAACGCTCGTGAAAGTCAACTTGAACATCTTATACGGATTTTCGTTGTCTTCATGGCTCGAACAATGAGCTGCGTATTCGAAATATGTTGCGTTGGCGATATCCTCTCTTCGGGAAAAACATACGAATAATACAAATATTATAAGCTTTCCTGTTAAGATAATAATATTTTTGTTTATCAGATGCTGCCCTGAATTGCGGACTATTGCTTTGATACAATTGCATATCTGTACACTATTATATATTGCCGCGAGTGTAGTGACCAAGCAGGCAGCGCGCTCGAGGCCTAACGGTTATCGCGCTTACCTTCCACGCAAAAAGCCAAGGTTCAATTCCTGGCCGCGGATACAGATTTCTTGTTTGGCTCCGTATTGTGATGTTCTGGTAAATTCGAGAACTGTGTTGCTGATTGGGTGTTAGAGCGTTCTATGCGCGAACCTTATACGGTCGATTGTTCCAAAAGCCCACGCGTGTACAAAAGGGGCTTCACGTGGCAAGCCACAGTCAGTCTCGCCCCAGCGTTTGATCCTGCTTTTGCGCAAATTTCAACGCCTGCGACGCTTTTCTATTTATTGTTTCCTTTTTGTTGTGGGCAAACGCTCCCCCCATTAAACGTTTCAGTTTCCTCTGTTTTTTTTTTCTTTCTTTTTGCCACCTCGCAATTCGTGACATTATGGTGGAGGTGCAAGGTACCGCATGTCCGTGCAGCATACCCCTCAAAGGGCCCGCGGTGAGAGTTCGATTTCAAGCCCGATGAGAAGACCACTCTACGAGGAACATAAACCTAGAACCAGCCGTCGCATCCAGGGACAGGATTCTGAATTAGGTTTGCTGCTGAGCGGCCCGAAGCCGAAGAAGACAACTATGGCCAAACAATCGCAGCCGCCGGCCGCTTCTGCCGTCCTATACCTGACCGTCGCACGCCGGACTCCGACGCCTTTCCACGGGACGCCCACGAGGACATAAAGGACTGGCTGCAACACTATGAACGTGTGGCAAGCCATAATGGGTGGAAAGTTGAGCATTGCTTGCAAAACCTCTACTTCTTGCTCGAAGGGACTGCGAGATACTGACTGGAGAAGCACGACGCTTTTTGGTGGTGTGTAAGCAAGAACTGAAGAAGACGCTCACCAGCCAACACCGACGTGAGAGGGCCGAAGACGTTCTTCCAATAAGGACCCAAGGCCCAAATGAGAGCATCACTAGCTTCGTCGAGGAGGGTCTTCGCCAGAGCGCCCGCTCCGATCCTCAGGTTACAGAGGAGAAGAAGCTGCGACGCGTGATGAGGGGTGTGAAGAGCGAAATATTCGGCGGCCTTATCCGCAATCCACCGAAAACAGTTGATGAGTTCGTCACGAAGGCGACAAACATGGAACGGGCCCTCCTCGCACGCGCCAGACACTACCAGCGACACCGTGGAGTAACTACTCTGGCGACATTCGGCTCCGACCTTGGTACCACCCTCCCCGGCGTCCGTGACACCATCCTTTAATTCGCCCAGGAGGAGCTAAAGAAGCTGCTGCCCACTGCCGCACGTTCGGCATCGCTCTCCATCGCCGAAGTCGTGCGGGAAGACGTCCAGAAAGCCATTCAACCAGAAGTTCCCATCGTCGTGGCAGTCCCCGAGGAACCCACGTTGACCTACGCCGCAGTGGCCCGACGGCCACCGCCTCCTCTTCGCGGCTATGTTGCGCCGCCCTGACGTCAATCTCCTGCGCCGCAGAAGGACCGACGTCACGACGACGAGGTCCAGTACGCCTGCGAGGAGCCCCGCGCACCCCGGAAGACCGACGTGTGGCGACCGCCCGACCGATGCCCTCTGTGCTTCCACTGCGGGGAAGCAGACCACACCTAGAGCCGATGTCCATACCAACGACTCGGGCTGCGTGGGTTCCACTTGAACCGCCCGCGACCCCGTTCTGACAAACGCCCTCGGGAGGTCGACGAGTATCTGCAACGACCTCAGCCCCCGAACCTGCGTCCCGCCGAGAGTTCCGGTCGCCGTCCCCGCGACGTCCAACTTCACCAATGCCGACCCCGACATAAAAGCCTGTCGCCCCCTCCCTCATTCTCCGGGGAAACTAGGCGCGGCCACCCCTGGAGGTGGAGTTGCCGAAGAGGACCGACTCCTAGATCCTCCATGAAGGTCGCAGGGCCTCCACCCGAGCGCCACCAGAGATCGAAACGACGCTCCTTGAACGGTGAAAAATAACCTAAACGTTTTTTATCGACGGCCACGACGCATCGGCACTCGTTGACACCGGAGCAGACTACTAAGTCTTGATTGGGAGGCTCTTTCGCTGCCCATGAAAAGTGACAACGCCGTGGGAAGGCCCTCAAATACGAACCGCCGGCGGGAAGCTCATCACACCGGTCGGGATCTGCACTGCTCGCGTCGAAATCCACAGGGAGACGTCCCCTGTCAAGTTCGTCACTGTGCAAGACTGATTGAGGGACGTTATCCTCGGAATGGACTTTCTTCGCGAGTATGCCGCCGTCATCGACATCGGAGGAAACCGGCTGACGCTACGAAAACCCGCTACCCCACTGGAGGAACCCAAAGCGACGCCACTCGCAGTCCAGGTCTTCGCAAACCACGAGAACTTACCGTGGTCGAGTGCTTTTGTGCACGTCGGGATTGATGAGGCTTTCTGCGGTGAGGTTCTGCTGGAGGGAAGCCTCCAGTTACTTCTGAGAAGAGGGATCGGCGTCGCAAAGGGCATCGCGCAGCTCCAAGACGGACGCACTGTTGCACTCTTAACAAACTTCCGACAGGAGGCTCAGCACCTTACGAAAGACACCGCTGTGGGTCAAGCCGAAGAACTCCCGGACTTACCCGCAATCGCCGGAATAACGCAAGACCTCTCTTCGTGGCCACACAAGACAACGCCGCCTTCGCAGTTCGACATCAATCCAACCCTGTCTACCCCCAGCGACGGCAACTCAGTGACCTTCTCGCCGAGTTCAGTGCGGTCTTCTCCGCGTCGTCAAAGGAGCGCCAAACGACGGTAGCGAAACATCGAATTAGTACTGATGATGACGCGCTTCCTGTTCATCAGTCGCCGTATTGTGTTTGTGAAAGAGAGAGAAGTCATCCAGAAGCAGGTCCAAGAAATGCTCAACGACAACATCGTCCAACCCTTAAACAGTTCGTGGGCTTCACCGGTAGTCCTGGTGAAAAAGAAAAACAGGACTCTTCGGTTCTGCGTGGACTATCGTCGGCTGAACACCGTGACAATAAGGACGTCTACCCGCTTCCTCGCATCGACGACAGTCTGGGCCGACTGCGCCACGCCCGATACTTTTCGTCGATGGACCTGCAGAGTGGGCACTGGCAGATCGAGGTCGACGGACGGGATCGTGAGAAGCCTGGCCTTCGTCACTCCGGACAGACTGTACGAATTTGAAGTGATGCCGTTCGAACTGTGCACAGCACCGGCCATGTTTCAACGCGTAATAGACACCGTTCTTTCCGGCTTGACATGGCAAAGCTGTCTCGTTCATTTCAACGACGTCGTGGTATTCGCAAGCGACTTCGACGAGCACCTGACACGTTTGCGAGCCGTGTTACAGGCAACCCAGAATGCTGGTCTGACACTAAAGCCGTTAGAATGTCGGTTCGTTTAAGGCGAGCTTAAATTGCTAGGCCATGTCGTAAGTGCTCAGGGGTAAGCCCTGATCTTGCAAACACATCGTCTGTTGCCGAATTTCTGAAGCCATCAGAAAAGAAAGCCGTAAGAAGATTTCTTGGGCTGTGCGATTACTACAGACATTTCGTTCGCAATTTTTCCAAGATTTCTGCACCGCTCCCGCATCTGACGAAGGACGACGTGAACTTTCAGTGGGGGGAGCAGCAAGAACAAGCGTTCGACGAACTGAAGGAAAGACTCCAGTCGCCCCCTATCCTCCGACACTTCGATCCAGCAGCGGAAACGGAAGTTCACACGGGCGCCAGCAACGCCGGACTCGGCGCGCTACTCGCCCAAGGAGAAGACGGAGCAGAGAGGGTGATCGTTTACGCAAGCCGGGCACTGTCCGAGGCAGAGAAAAATTACCCAACGACCGACAAGGAATATCTCACTGCCATCTGGGCGTTACCCAAGTTCCGTCCGTACCTGTACGAGATCCCGTTCCGCGTTGTCACGGACCACCACGTTACGCTCTCTTTTGGCTCGCAAACCTCAAGGGCCCGTCAGGACGCCTCGCTCGATGGAGTCTTCGACTGCGATAATTCGACGTAACAATTGTGCATAGGTCTGGCCGCAAGCATAACGACGCGGATTGTTTGTCTAGGGCCCCAGTCGAATCTCCTCTCGAAAGTATTCACGACGACGATGACGCCCGTTTTCTCGGCGCAGTTAGAGGTACCGACTTGGGAGATCTTCAACGTCACAACCCGGAACTTCGTGCCGTGATCGACCAACTCGAAGGTCAAGGAAGTTCAGTTCCGCGAGTCTTGGCCCGAGACTTGTCAAGATTCGTCCTGCGGCGAGGCGTGCTCTTCAACAGCTTCGGAACGAGCAACCTTGCTTGGCTGCTGGTCGTTCCTGCCAGCCTGCGAGAAGAAATCTTTCAAGCATGCCACGACAACCCGACAGGTGGACACCTTGGCTACAGCAGGACGCTCGCCCGGATTCGTGACAAGTACTACTGACCGAGACTCACGAAAACAGTCTTTCTGTACACACGGTTATGCCATCAGTGCTGACGACGTAAAAGGCCTCCGACGAAGCCAGCAGGACTCCTGAAGCCGATATCTGCCCCGACTACACCCTTCCAGCAGGTTGGAATGGATTTACTTGGTTCCGTTCCCAACATCGCCGCAAGGAAACCGGCGGATTGTCGTCTATCTGAACTACGAAGTTCTTCCCGACGGAACGCGCCCATCTGCAAGACAACACCCACGACCCGAACTGGTGCACGTCGTCCGGCTCAAGCTGTATTACGAACGATAGAACTTTGGACTCTTGTCTAAAAGTGAACTGTGAACTTTGAATTGTGGCTCGCGACTCTGCTATCCTTTTGTTGTGGACTTCTGTTTTCTGCAGCATCGGGACGATGCACCTTTTAAAAAGGGGGAATAATGCCGCGCCCGCAGCTGACCAAGGAGGCAGCGCGCTCGTGGCCTATCGTTACCTCGCTTGCCTTCCACGCAAAAAGCCAAGGCTAATGTCTGGTCGCGGATACAATTTTTTTTTTACTCCTTATTGTGATGTTATGGTATGTTCGAGAACCGTGCTGCTGATTCGAGGTTAGAAAGCTCTGTGCGCGAACCTTCTGCGTCGATTGTTCCAGAAGCTCACGCGTGTGCAAAATGAGCTCCGCGCGGCAAGCCACAGTCAGTCTCGCCCCGTCGTTCGATCTTGTTGTTACACCGACTTCGACGCCCGCGAAGCTCTGTTGTTATCTTCTGTTGTCTTTTTATTTATGTATCTATTTTTGGGCAAACGTTCGCCCCGGTAAACCTTTCAGTTTCCTCTGTTATTCTTTGTTTCGCCACCTCGTCATTCGTTACAAGGAAACCGCAGGTGTTTGAGTTTCACTCACTGAGGAGTGAACTTTGAAAACAACACGCCATATTTGTTTTCTTCAAAGCCCGTCAAAGTCACCTTGAAACCCTTATACGGATTTTCGTTCTCTTTATGTCGTCGCAAATAAACTGCGTATTCGAAATATGTCGCGTTGGCGATATCCCCTCTTCGGCAAAAAACAACAACAACAACAAAAAACAAAATACACGAGTAGTCCAAAAATAACAGCTTATCTTTTAAGATAACGAATATTTTTTTTAACAGATGCTGCCCTAAATGGCGAACTATTTCTTCAAGACAAATTCAGATGCTGCCCTAAATTGGGGACTATTTCTTCGATACATATGCGTACTGACATGCAATGATTGCGAGAAAAGCAGGTTCTGTTGCATTTTTTTTTTTTTTTTGTTCTTAAATTTTGTACCAGCAAAGAGGCCGAGGAGGAAACTGATGTACCGTTTTCGATCGAATAAATGAAAACCGGGTTCTGGCCCGCGGATAGAAACTACGAGTCGGAGAAAGCTGAAACACCTGTGCCACGGGGGACGGCGATAGGATGCGAAAGTTCCAAAACACTATCTGGATCATGACATAAAAGAAAAACGAATTCTGTTTTTTGAGCCGTCTTCCTCCTAAACCTACTTTTGTAATGTGTGTTATAGCTACAGCAGCTTGCCAATTGTGTAATTCGCAATTATTGTTGCGTCGTTGTCGTTACTGCTCAGCCTCATGAGGTCGATCCTTAAGGTTTTCATGGTACGTGTTTTCCGCTTTCTATCGATTCCGCACCCGTGCCTTGTCCCCATTTCGTCTCTGACAAACCTTCCAAGTCTATACCACCTAAGAGGCAAGGCCTTCGTATGACGCCATCGTTAGTGAATCCCCGACCCACCTGAAGCGGCAAGCCCGTTAAAACTTGACGAGTGTCGCCGCAAGACCGGCAGCGGCTTGGCGTTTGCGTGTGCTGGCGTCCTGCTCGCTCCGAGACGCCGCGAAGTAGGCGCTGGCGGCGATGCCGACGACACCTGCAGGCGGCGCTGCATGGATCCATTAGTGATGACGGTTGGAGGATAAAGACGAAACGGCTTGTCTTCTAGGAGGTATTGCCTCAGCCCGCACTGAAATTCGCGCTCTTCGTACTCACTGCGCATTTTCCCGAGTCTGACCATACGGCGTGCAAGTTCGTCAGATCGGATGGTCGTGTGCACGTGCGCTGGCAAAAACGGGGTGCCGACTACACCCAACAACGGGTATCAACTGAGGGGTAGAGAAAGAGACGAGAGCACGCGGGGACCAGAACATATACAGTAGCATCGTGCGGTGCAAGTGACAGCAACGCAGGCGAGGCGAGAAAGAGCAAGCACTATATAGGAGGGCTGGTGACAAGGAGAGAAACCAGTCTTCTCTAGCGTTCCTAGTGCTTGAATGTAAACATGTTCGACAGAGACCTGTCTGGTTAGAAAATAAGTAGGCTAACTGAAAAATTGAATATTTAACCAAGTTTGAATAAAAAACAAAACACCCTACGTTTCGGGACCAGCTCTGTCCCTTGGTCATGGGCGACTATGGGTTGGCCGAATCTTCTTTGTCGTCTTCATCTATATCATCCTGAAGATCCTCATCTTCATCTCCATCAAGAATATCCAGCTCTGGAACCCGGTTCGGAAGGTTGCACCCGTGTTTTTCCGTGAAGCGACGAAGTCTTATAGATATATACGCTTGGGAGAGTGCCCGATGATCTGTTGACGTTTACTTTTCGTGACCACTGATACCTGGTATGTTGTGCGATGGTAAGATTTGAAGTTCACGCACCTGCCGATGTGCGTAGGCTTCTGAACATCGAGAAAGTACGTTTGTTTAAATTATTCTGCACACTGACATTCGAAAACGGGAGAGCGCCATCTTTCTCGCGCTCTACAATGAACTGGATTGCGTGTTCGACCAAATTTAGGTGTTGGGCACGAACCATGTCTGTATCTCGACGGAGGAATCTCTCCAAAAGGAGGTGTGCAAGATCAAGGCCAATCTTCAAAACAACGGATACACTATAAGATTTATCAACCGAATATACAAGAAGCAGCACCGTTCCGGTCTTTCCACGGCCCCGGCCCCTTCGAGCCGTATTTGCCTGCCAAACATAAGGAACGTTAGCGAGACCATCGGACGCACCCTTCGCAATTATGAAATCGCGGCCACTCACAGACCATGGACTACCATCCGCCTTCGACTCCCACTTCCCAAAGACAGACCGGGAAAGGAGAACTCTCAAGCTCTCGTCTACCGCATCCCATGCGCGGACTGCCCTGCAGCCTATGTGGGGGAAAAGAAAAAAACTTCCTGGAACGCATCCCCCGCCACAGATACGACGTTAAGAAGAACGACGTCCAAACCAGTGCCCTCGCTAAACACGCCGAAAAACGTGGTCACAGCCTGTCTTTCGACAAGAGCGAGATTCTGGCCACGGAAAAACACATGAAGATAAAAATTATTAAGATGACATAGTTGAAGACGACAAAGAAGATTCTTATAACCCATAGTCACCCTTGACCAAGGGACTGAGCTGGTCCCGATACGTAGGTTATTTTGTGTTTTTATTCAAACTTAATATGTAGAACCGTTTCTGGACTTATCGAGGCGTGTATGCTGTACTGTTTGACATGCGGGCGTATGTAAGTGGTTTATGGTCGGTAGGCAAACGAGACTCTCACGCTTAAATGAAGTGTCTAGAGTGTCGTGTAGCGACATAAACGGCGAGAAGTTTTCGACCAAAAGTGATGTTCCGCCCTATCTTGGTGCTCAGGTGCTCCAAAAAGAAGGCGATAGGAATCCAAGTGTTGTCAACGAGTCGTTTTTGGACGACTCTAACAGCTGTGTCTGAGGCGCCTACAATGTGAGAGGTGGAAGCGTCTTTGCTAGCGTGCATCAGCATGGTGATGCTTGCAATGGCTTCCTTGACAGCTGTAAACATGTCACCTGTTTGTGGTGTCCATTTGTGTAACGTTTTTTTTTTTTTTTGTTCTTTTTTTTTGTGGGTGTTGGAGCAAGTCGTACAACGGTTGAGAAATCTGGGTGCAGTGAGGAATGAAACTATGATAAAAGTTGACCAGCCCAAGCAATTTCGAAGTTTTGTGGCAGTTGGCGGACGCGGAAAAGTACAAATAATGGCCACTTTGCCGGGTAGTGTTCGTATTCCTTGAGAAAAAAACGTCATGCTTAAGAGAATCCAGTTCCTGGACCCCGAACTCTCACCTCATTGCATTTTCCACGAAGCCATCAACAGTCAGTCGCGTGAACAGCTGTTCAAGATGAGTGGGATGTGCTTCGGGTGTGGAGCTGAAGACCAGGATGTCGTCCAGGCATGCAAATCGGAAAGACAGCGGAAGAAGGACTTGGCCTACGAACTTCTGAAATGTTTGGGATGCATTACGAACACTGAAGGGAGTCCGCCGGAATTCATACAATCCGAACGGGATTGTGACTGCCGTTTTAGGCACGTCTTCCGGCTCGACGGGAATATGATGAAATGTTTTAAATATGTCGTTTTGCTCACCATCGTCGCACTTAGTGGTAGTCCACCGAAGTCTTGAAAATGAGGTACGGGATAGCGATTAGGCGCCGTAGCGAGATTGAGAGCTCAATAATGTCAACATGCTAGCCAGACTCCCACTTTCTTTAGCTTCACGTGAATAGACCGATCTCACGAGGAGTTGCGCGACGCCACCGCTGCCACGGTGCATTCTGGTACCTGTAGTTCTCCCCAGTTTTCCGGCCGCGTCGGCGCGCATTGTACGCCCGTCGTTTGGAAATTTTCGGGTTAGCGCGAGACTTTTAGCCAGGTGTTGACTCATTGTTTTTAATCGATGGCTTCACATGTTGTATGCCACGGAGCTATAAAGACAGCACCAGGCAAAAAGGCCTCGGATATTATGTCCTCCCGCAAGAAAGGAGCATGGCAAAGAAAGGTCGACAGAGCCGGACAGAGCGGCAGGTAAAATAGCGTTTTACGATTTGTTTCGCGATTTGCTTCATAATTTATATCCATTATTGCACGTCAGCTAAAATATGTAAGATTACAGGGCACGAGACATAGAGCGTGCCGAAGTGTTCCGTAAGATGGAATCTCTCTGACCGTTTGCTCCATAGCGGGTTGGTCTATCTCAAATAGGACCTCCGCACTGCTTTGCGGACGCCGTTTTTAGTACACCTCTTACTCGTTGTATTTTTGTGGTTATAACTGTTATTGCGACGACATGTTTCAAGCACAACTGTGCTTCAAAAGATCAGAACAATCACTAAAAAAGAGCAGAGATTCCCGATATGCACCACTTGATATAAAACAACTTTTTCGGAAGCAGCCTTCAGTTTTTTTTTTTCATACCAACGCGAAAAGATTACATAAAGCAATTTTCAAGTGCAACACGTGCTTACCGCCAAAAATGTAACAAACGAACCTCATCCATTTTGTGGTGGTCTATTAGGCTGGCGTTACTGATCCATTCTGCACTAGCACCAGTCGAGACCGCTGAAAAAAAGCTTCCCCCATCAGGCGACTGTTAGCGTTCGGATCTTGCGGAAACAAAATAAAATTGAATGGAAACTGTGCACGAAAAATCGTCTCCACCCCAAGCTTTCAGGTATCTGGCATGGTTGCTTCTTTTTGGTAGATGCCAATTATTACGGCGCGTCAGGCATGGCCTTTCTGTAGATCAGTTCTTTGTGTGCAGGCTTCTCCCGATCTTTCATCTAAACTCTGTCGCACAGGCTGTCGACCAGAATCAAACAACTTCTAGAAAACTATCGCTGACCGAGAAAGTCTATTTAGCTCCTCTTACTTCATTTTTCATTTTCATTTTCATTTTATTCACCTCAAGGGCGTCCGATGGACGCATTACATGAGGGGAAATTCAAAACAAATAACAAAGGTTTTTTTTTTTTTTTTTTTTAAAAAAAAGAGAAACAGAATAGCAAAACACAGAAACGTGTTTTGCTATTCTGTTTGCTATTGATGGCTGATCAAACGTTATGCACAAGACTGAGCACCACCAAGCTCAGTTTTTCATCACATTTGATGCTGTTCCGTGGTGCTACACCGAGCCGATGGTCCCTCGAATTTTTTGTTATTTGCTATTGCACTATATGTTGACTTGTTTGCAAGGTGATTGAGACATCCGAGGAGTCGGAATGCTCGAGTAATAGCGCCGTTGTTTTTTTATTTTGTTTTTTTTTCCACGGCCGCAGTGGGATTACCACGTGAACGGCAGTGGGCTCACGCGTTCACGAAGACGAAAAAGCAGACGACGACGAAGCAGACGACAAAGCGACTCTAAAGCGATAAGACGACTGAAACTGCTTTTCTGCTCTTGCTGAGGAAAGTAAGGCATCACAAACAACACAATCTTATGAAGTAAAAACATATGCAAGAGAATCAAGGCGATACCGGGGCGTGCCAAATGATAATCTATGATGATGTAGGTACGCGCAGCCGTATGGAGCCGTGAAGCCGAGAAAGGATGACTACAAGTATCATGGCGGCGGCACCACTTCCGGAATGCGCGCGGCTGCGCAGTTCGCTTGGTGACATCGGTCTATTGCTGAGGACCATGGACTCGAAGATCGGCGAGCGTACCCAAGCTCTAGCATATGCTCAAACTTGTGTTTGGCGATTCAAAGTCGTTGGAGCGGAAGGCATCGCGGTCATACGAAAATTAGAGCGCCTGTGGTTTTGATGTGGTGGGAAATTGTGTGCTGAATCAGCTCTTGAACGTTGTTCGGCGTAAACACGGAGAAAACGTTGTCTGTGATATGTTTTCACTGAGAATCGATCTGCGCTCGTGGGGAAAAAGGATTCACTGAAGGTGTCATCGATACCAGCACTTGGACCTAAAGTTCCATCTCGGCATCAGTGCGCCGGTATCATGGCAAATAAAGAGTGAGCTGAAATCTATTTTTCGGCCGCCGAACTTCAGCAAAAACAGAGATTCAGTATACTTTTCGCTAGAATCCGATGTCTAAAGTTATCGGCTTTAGTGCGTACGCCTTTATTGCAGATTCACTGACCACTTGCGGGGTTGGAGCCTTTTGGCGAGACGATCTTGCGGCGTAGGTGAACTATGCTATCCTCTGCTTCAGTGTCAACAACGTAACAATTTTTGTTAAGTGGTTGGTAGAGTAAAAAATAAAGAAAATGCTCCTGAATAATGTTGGGTCTCCCAAGATTTGCCGCCTTCCGTTAGTGCCCATGCCGTTTCCCAAATAGAAACATGGTGGTCGGCAGGCTCGAGCGGCGTTTATAATAGCAGAGATGGTGCCCGCCCTCCGGTCTGTCACTGGAAGCGCTGTTTGGGGAGTCGTATTGGTGGTCGACATTGACCAGACACTTTGTTTTAGTTTAGAAAGTGCTGTTTGTGTTTCGATCTAGTGGGACGTTGCCGGATGTTCCGAAATTCGTGACTGAGGTCGTCGAGTTTCTTTTCGATGCATGTTATAGGCTCCCATGAAATATGTGCTCTGAAGCTGTGTGTCGAAGTTAGGAATTAAAACATGGGATGCCGGGCTCGCCAACTTGTGGTGGACAGGTGAAACACCAGGCAAGTGCACGTACATCGATCATCTGGTCTGTGACGAAAGCCAATGCAGTGATTCCGTGGTCATAGTGGTCAATGTTTCTCGCACTTGATGAGATAGGTGCCCTAGGAAACGTTCACGCAAAATAGACATTGGCGTTGCTATCTCATTGTCTCGTGGAGTTGTTTTATTTGTCTGAGGAGCTGTGTGGGCTACAGGATTGGGCAGTATCGCGATACAAACGTATTGCGATATTATTTTAGAAATACAGTATGTATTTATATTTCTGTACCGCAATACAATTTTTCAACTGTATTTTGTATTTCTGTATCCAAACAAATTTTCTGATATATTCCTGGTATCGGTATACAATTACGGCCGATGCACTATGTTAGAATTTTAAAATAAATGCTGACCTCCACAAAGAGGGTTAAGACCAAGTTTAGTCAGGACGTCTCTTTTCTGATCACACATGACGCCCCTCTTTATTGTGCAAAAGTTAGCAAATATTTCGCCACGTTTTTGGCGATCGATATCAGTCAATTTTAAAAGTTGAAGGCGCTGTCGGCGCGCCGAACTAACAAATAAAAGGGTACGGCTTTCTTGAAATTCATTCCACGTTGACGTTATATATTTCACTGCTTAAAGCGGAAACCAGTATGGACATAATTATAGAGTCTCCTTGATGTTATTTGGGAGGAAACAAAACTGGTTTGGGTGCCCTGGGACTTTGTCTCAGAAAGATAAAAGATTCCGAAATGAAACCATGCTCGAACCACGAAGAAAAAATCACTTGGTTCCCTTACTGCTTCCCGAAATACAAGATGTATTTGCGGTAAATATGATTCCAGATTAACTGATGCTGAAACATGCAGTGAGAACTCGCTTGCTCGTTTAAAAACAAAATCTTTTTATACAAGAGCATGCTTCGTTTTGTTCTTGGTATGCTCTAAGTGGTGCACCAAAACAACCAAAATAAATTTTATATCATAATACTTTTTTTTTAAATGTATTTTGATACGTATAGCGATACAATTTTATAAATGTATTTCAGTATCAGTATTTTAGTTGTTTGTTCCATTGTATTTTCATATACTTTAAATTGAATTTCTGCCCAACCATGGTGGGTTTCCTGTCACCCAGTTCAACAGCTGTCAGCAGCTGCTGGAGACGTCGGGGTTTAAACTCGTTTCTTCACCTTATGAGTTCGGTACGGAAAGTTTCGTACTGCTGACCCACCGGTGGGGTGTGTAGGATGTCGCGGATAATGGCCGCGGTCGACTTGAAAGGGTTGGGACTGCTTAGTCTAACTATTTAAGAGACGATGTTATCCAACGTTTGCGAAATATCGACTCGGCGATTGGGAACAAGAGTTCTTAATCGGGGCAGTGGTCGCTACTACTGTACTGGACGTTCCAGCGGGAGTCGAATCGCCGTGAGTGTTCATTGTGTCTATGGTCGATGCCGTGCCTCAACTGTCAAACGCCCTTGTGTACTTGCATATTTTATGGATCAATCAGCTGTGTTTTAATGCTGTCTACTATCAAACTGCTGCTCCTTGCTTCGGGAGATGTCGAAAGTAACCAAGGTTGTAGTTAATTTCAAAAACAAATTGCAAAAAAAATGGCATCGATGTCGGTTCTTCCGAAAATTGAGCAGGGGCAGTTGATTCTCTTACCGGAGTTAACATTGTAAAAGCCAAAAAGCAGACAGTGGATGAGAAAATAGAATTATTATCGTCTAAAGTACGGGCTATGGAAACCGACTTAACAGTAATCAAAACGCTAAGGGAGGACCTGCGTGCTGATGACTTCGCCAAAAAAAAAAAAATATATCGCAGCAAGTGTCACAACATGCCTTACTGCAAGATAGTATCGAAAATCGGTCTCTACGGAACTTAATTTTTTATAATGTACTAGATTCCGAGAATGAATCATGGTCTGTTTTTGAACAAAAGGTTATAAAACTGTATCGTGATAGCCTCGGTTGTACTCTCAAACCTTCCACTATTGAGCGTGTTCATAGGCTGGGCGCTTTCAGTGATGAACGTAGCAGACCAATATTAGTGAAATGTTTGTCTTTCAAGACGTAGCAAGAGCGTTTGCTTGGGAGTCCGAAGCTTAAAAACACATTGTGTAGTCGTAGTGAAAACCGCTCGCCTCAAGTCCGGATGGAGCATATGAAACGACTCGATCTTTTTCTAAACAAAAACCTGCTCTTCAAGCTCAGATTGAATAAACTTTCGATTGGGCGAAACTCATGCATCAATGATATAGATTCCCAAACCGTCGTCGAATGTAATCGATAGCAATTACAAACTCTTTCTGTGACATTGTTAGGGTCAGTCAATAACATTACATTTTATTTTGTTATAAACTCCCTTAGCGTTCGATAGAAATCTGATGACCTGGCTACTCTTACCTCAGTCACCAAACCGGACGTTCTTATTGGAACTGATTTAGGGCTTGACCCATATGTTCTTAACACTGTCTCCCTCTGAACTTTAATGTCTACCGCAACGATAGATATTACACAGGGGTGGTGTATTTTCGCTTGTTTGTCAAAGCTTGCAGAGCATTCCTGTAGATATTACCAGCGTGTCTTGTGAAATGGTGTAATCTAAAATTTTCCTTTCCTGATCAGAATACTTACCTGTTAATTCATTTTATAAGCCCCCTCGTGCACTGCTCAACCCCTAACCACAGTGTTTAATGAACTTTCTGTTGTTTGCGCCGTGTTATGTTTCTATGGGTGGCGATTTTAATCTACCAGATGTTTCTTGGAGAGATCACCGTCCCGTGATTAATAAATTGTCGTCGCTCTATGCAACACTTTTGGAGAATATCAATGACTCCGATTTGTGTCAGTTTGTTACTGAACCCACAAAAGTTGGCGTTAGTCGTTCAAGTGTTTTCGATGTTTTGTTACTTAAAGGCCTGCAATCATATTTAAGCGTCTACTTCTTTTGCGGTTTCCACGTCTCTTGGGGTTCCGGCAAGCTGGTGGGCATGGAGAGAGTAACTAAATATCAGTGCGTTATATTTTAACCGGACGACGCGGAAACATCTTGCACCTACGGGGGCGACCTACGGCACCGAAAGTGCCCGAAATGTGAGGTATTTGGTCGAGGGCTTACTACTGGTCAGAGCCTCTAAAAGCTTGTTTTTAGTCGAAATACAAAATATAAGTGGTGCGAGCCGTTTCAGTTACATATGAAAGTAGTTTTCGTTCAGTATTTTAGATCAGAAAAGAAATAAATGCAGTTTATAAAGTCCAGAAAACAGAAACGACCCATCGACATACCCGCCACCAAGCGGTAAAACAGGCGGCGCATACTAGAAAGGAATAGTGGGATCAGGCTCCGAGAAGCGGCGAGCGTGTGAAAGGTCCCTTCTGTACGCGGCGGCGCTGCGGTCGTTTACGAACTCGAGGATCCAACCGGTTCCGAGCGTTCCGAAGGTCTTCGACGCAGGTTTGGCTTACAGTTTAGCCTTTTCGCAGCATGGCAGCGCGAAGTGGCTTCCGTTCTGAACTGATCTTTTCCCCGTGTTTGCTGTTGTTTCTGGCCAATGAAGTGTCATGCCGTATTAGTGTTTCACTGCGCCGCAAATGCAATGCGAGCTGCCCTGGCTGCCCGCTTCATACAGCCTATCCAGAACATGATTTAGTGGCGCCCTTTCGAGCCGTCGACACGAAGTGCGGCAGCCGTGAGCACTTGCTGAGCTCACCAACCCTCTTCTAGTTCCCGGCCATTCAAGCAACCACGGATGTCATGAAGGAGGTTATTTTTTGCTTGTTTTTGTAATTCTAATTTGCCTATATCTTTGAAAATAAGCGAAATTGCAGAAAAAAAAATTCACTAAGTTACTACGTTTAGTGCGCTCAGGTTCGGTGCAAATTAAAAACCAGTAAAACAAGTAATTGCAGGGCCCCTTGAACCCACAAAAGATGGCGGCAGTCCTTCAAATGTTTTAGATATCCTTCTTTGTGATATAATCAGATCGATAACATATCTTTGAATTGTTGGAGGAAGAAGCGACCATAAAGCAGTTGTAGCGTCCCTGAAATGTTCGGAAGTGCCCAGATACGAAAGCCCACCGAAACAGACATACATGTTCAAGAGAGAGGATTACGCTTGTATCGGTTTTGATAGAATTGATTTCTGTCTGATTTTGAAGTGCAGAGTGTGTCTATTGATTGACCACCATGTTGAATATCATTAAAACAAATACAGGAATTGGTAGATATTTATGTTCCAACGAATATATTCAGCTCGAAATGTAAGCAAGATAAGCCTTGGATGAATTCGGAAATCAGGCGGTGAATAAACAGGAAAAAATGTGTTTTGGCACGATATAAAAGCAATCACGATTCACTGATCCTAAAGCAGCTTACATATTGTCAAAGATAGCCAGAGCAAAAATAAAAGAAGGCAGAATTTGAATACTTTTTTTAAAACATGATAATAAACCTTAAGGCCCGTTCACACTCTTGCGACCGATTACGACTGAGAGAGACGAGATCTCTTAAAGGGTAACTGCAAAGAAAAAAAAGTTTTTTTTTAAACAGCCTACTTGGGACAAGCATGTCACAAAACAAATGTTCCGCGAAAAAAATGATTTTTTTTTATCAATATTTACGCCACAGGACGTAATTTAGTAGAGTCAGAACCTCTCCACATTTGAAACTCCCGCTCTTTCGACCCCCGCGGAAGAGGAGTACGCCCCGCCCCTCACTCTCCTTGCGTTGCGGAGTTGAACGGCGCAGCGACTCGACTTCCGGCAAGATCTGGCAACTACGCCAGGCCGCGGTATTGTTTTGGTTGTTATGGTTTGACGCGGTTTGCGAGCACATGTAGCGAAGACGTGACCGGAGAAGTGCCCCTGTGACGTTCCCGGAAGACGGAAAGTATCGTTCGTAATCGTCATGCGCGCTTTGAAAGCGAAGGGAGTCACAGAATCCACGAGTGCGCAACCACAAGCCAAGGTTCACGACAGCGCTGCGTTGGTTTCGGCGATCTCGTTCTGTTTGGTGCAACACGGCGATGCGACAGAGCTGAAACGTTCGTGGTGTGTGCGGTGCTAACACGGAGCGCAAATTGGTTGTTGTGGGGTTGACGTTCAACCAGATAAGTCCCGTCGTCGTCAGCTGATCCAGTCAAACTGGTCCGGGAGGACGCTGGGAGCGTTTTTAAAAGTAAATCTGCCTCGTTCTGTTTCAAAATGTGGAAGTTTCCCGACGCATACCGTGAGTGAAAAGCTGCGGGCGTTTTCAACAAAATTACGTCGTTTTAATTGAACAATGGACTCCGAATAGTTGTCCTAAATCTGCCGTTTTTATGCTTCGTGTTGCATCGTGCGGTGCGAATAAATTTGGGCACGATTTCGTACCTGCCTACAGATGCATGAACTGAGACCATTTTTACGTAGTGGACATAGTGCTTTTTTATTTTCTGTCTAGTCGCGGACGTTAGGTGCACACGGGGCGAATCTCGACGGCCTCCAGAGCGATATGACGAGAACGTAACTAGACACGCTGGTCGCTACGCGAACGCCCGATTGCCTCCAGCCAAATAGCATTCCTTTCGGGGCGACATGGCTGCTGGGAGGCTCACTGTCGGGATCACGCATCTGACATCTCCGAAAAGTCAGCATTTGCACGCGCAAACAAGCAAAACAAACAAAAAAAAAAAAAAAAAAAGCACGCTAAGCAAGCAAAGAGGAAGACGAAAGAACCGCGCTATGAAAGCCAAAACCCCGCGTCGCTTCCTATCACTAACACCTGCGACAGCTGCTAAACACACACTACTTCACTTCAAGAAGTACCTGGGTCAGTACGAAACGACGAAACACTGATCACTTCGGCGAAACGATTAGTCGAGGTAGGCGAGACAGGCGGGAGCAGAGGCTTCGGCGGCCATGAAAGAATGGCGAAGCTTCTGTTTGTATGAATCCAAACGGAAGTGCCCGTCTTGTAAACCTTTTGTAAAGAATAATAACTCTCATCACATGGGTTATTCTTTAAACGTAAAAATATGCCGCTCAAAAGGAAATTGTAAAACATATAACAAAGGCTTAACAACCAAGATCTAAGCTGTCAATCAAACTCTTAGCCAATGAGAACCTTTTGGGATTGACGTCACATAATCACAACTTCGTGGCGCGCGATTTAAAACGGACGAAATAGCCGCAAACTAAAATGAGTGTCACGCAATAAATATTGCTGTAAAAAATGTTTTTTCTCGCGGAAAAATTGTTCTTTGACATGCTTGTCCCAATTAGGCTATTTAAAAAAAAAAAACTTTTTTTTTTAGAACGAGGGAACACACTGGCATTGTGGTGCCATCTATGCGGTGACCCTGGAACTGCATTTCACAAGAGCGAAGGTTTTGCGGGATTTCCGAGGTCAAATGTGCGTAATATCCATAGAAAGGCTCGTTTATAACATTGACAAAAGATTTTCGAGCCAAGAAAAAAAGAATAATGCGCGAGAAATAAAAAAAAAAAAAAATATGCCGGACCGCCGAGTTTACATTGCTTCCCAATAGATGGCGCCGGTGTGTTCTCTGGTTTAAGAAGTTTTAAGGAACCCAGGTTTAAGAGGTCGCAAGAGTGTGAACGGACCTTTAGCACTGTCACGGAGAGTTCTGGAAGTATGTAACATCACAACGTAAACATCTGGCTGGCGTCCTTGCCCGTCTGGTTGATGATAATCTCGTAACAGACGATGACGTTAAGGCAGCCGCTTTCGGTAGACACTTAACGTCTGTTTTAATTTTTTGCGGCTACATCCCTACCTTAGAATTTTGATAAAGTTAGCAGTAAAATGAATTATCTTACCTTGGATCATAACGGCGTAAAAAAAATACTAGACAATACAATATTTTAAAAAAACTCATGGACCGGATGGAATTGTAAATATTATAAAGAAACCTTCTACTGATATTATAGCGGCGTGCGTATTGATATTTACGAATTCGCTAGAAAGTGGACGTGTGCCTGATGATTTGAAATTGAGAAATGTAGTTTCCTAACATAAGAACGGCAGCAATAGTGTGGACACCTACAGCCCCATTTCCCTAGCGAGTCAAAGGTGCAAAAAACATGAAACACATAATTTATTCTAACCTTATAAGTCATTTAAATAGCAATCACTTTTGATCCTCAGTTCAGCACGGCATCCGCGCAGGGATATTATGTAACACGCAACTGTTTGAAATTTTTTACGACCTTGCCTGTGCATTTGATAAACGTTGTCAAACTAATTGTGGTTTTCTGGATTTCAGGAAAGCTTTTGATGTAGGTAGTCACATCCTTTTACTGCATACACTATGTAGTCTAAAAATCGATGCAAATGTTGTGCAGTGAATAGCCAATTATCTCGACGCAAGGAAACAGCGTGTCATCATAAATGGAGCTCCTTCATCGTATGTAGAAATAACTTCAAGTGTTTCATACGGCTATGTTTTAGGCCCTCTACTATTTAATAATATGTAATAATGATATCACGCATGAAATTCCATCGAGTATCAGGTTGTATGCTGACAACTGCATTTCATACGTACAAGTGTCCAAAAATGGTGGCGTTAAAAGTCTACAGAGATTTAAATGAGATAATAGAGTGTGTGCGATAAATGTAAAATTTATCCCTAATTAAAAAAGCTAATCAGACAACGTACTGTAACGGTCATCTACTCATCTAATGTCCGCCAAGCTCCCTCAAATATTCTGTGAAAATGACATCGGCCTATCTATCGCGTTATTATTGTGCTGATGTCGAAAAGTGCACAACATAGATATAAATATATATATATACATATACCCGTTACTATCATTTGAGTACGCCTACTGCAAGCACTGAAAGTAGACCTTTAGTATACTTAAGTGCACTTCCTGTATACTGATTTTGAACTACTTTTTTACCCCGAGCACTGCAATTCTACTGCATATATACTAGTTTTTTACGGACGAGTATACTTTCAGTCCACCGCTATTTTTACAGAAGGTATACTTTAAGTACAATTGAAATATAAATTCATTACGAAGACCACACTGAAAGCATACTTTTAGTATACTTCAATGCACTTCTAGTATACTAATTTTGAACGACTTTTCACCAAGGGAAGCCACAGTCAGTCCCGCCCCAGCGTTCGATCCTGTTGTTACGCCGACTTCGACGCCCGCGACGCTTTGTTGTTATTTTCTGTTTCTTTTCCTCTTGTTTTGGCCACAAGTTCGCTCCAGTAACCTTTCAGTTTCCTCTGTTATTCTTTGTTTCGAAACCTTGTCATTAGTGACAAGGAAACCGCAGGTGTTTGAGTGACACTCACCAGGGAGTGAACTTTCAAAACAACAATCCAGAATTTTTTTCTTCAAAGCCCGTCAAAGTCAGCTTGAAACCCTTATACGCATTTTCCTTGTCTTCATGTCGTCGTAAAAAAAGCCGCGTATTCGAAATATGTTGCGTTGGCGATATCCTCTCTTCGGCAAAAACATACGAGTAATACAAAAATTAAAAGCTTTCCTTTTAACATAACGAATATTTTTGTTTATCAGATGCTGCCCTAAAATGCGGACTTGCGTCCGAAATTTAGGAAAAAACAAGTTCCGTTGCATTTTGTTGTTCTTAATGTGTGTACCAGCAAAGAGGCCGAGGCGGAAACTGATGTACCATGTTCGATCAAACAAATGAAACCCGAATTCTGGCCAGCGTAAATAAACTACGAATCGGAGAAAGCTGGAACACCTGTTCCACCGGGGATGGGGACAGAATGCGAAAGTTCAAAAACATTATCTGGATCAAAACATAAAAGAAAAACAAATTCTTTTTCTTTTTTTTCTTTTTTTTTGAGCCGACTTCCTCCTAAGCCTACTTTTGTAACGTGTGTTATAGCCGCAGCAGCTTGCAGATTGCGTACTTCGCTATTATTGTTGCGTCGTTGTCGTTACTGCACAGCCTCATGAGCTCGATCCTTAAGGTTTTTATGGTGTTTTCCGCTCTCTATCGATTCCGCACCCGTGCCTTGTTCGCATTTCGTCTCCGACGAACGTTCTCAGTCAATACCACCTCAGAGGCAAGGTCTGCGTATGACGACATCGTTAGTGAATCTCCGACCCGCCCGAAGCGGCAAGCCCGCTAAACCTCGACGAGTGTCGCCGCAAGACCGGAAGAGGCTTGGCGTTGCCGTATGTTGGCGTGGTGCTCGCTCCGTGACGCCGCGAAGTAGGCACTGGCGGCGATGCTGACGATACCTGTAGGCGGCGCTGCATGGATCACTAGTGATGACGGTTGGGGAATAAAGAAGAAACGGCTTGTCTTCTAGGAGATATTGCCTCAGCGCGCAATGAAACTCGCGCTCTTCGGACTGACTGCGCACTTTCCCGAGTCTAACCATACGGCGTGCAAGTTCGTCAGATCGGATCGTCGTGTGCACGTGCGCCAGCAAAAAGGGGGTGTCGATTACAGCCAACAACTCATATACGGGTAGCAACAGAGGGATAGAGAATGAGACGAGAGCGCGCGGGGACGAGAACATCAACAGTAGTATCGTGCGGCACGAGGGGCAGCAACGCCAGGCGTGGGGAGAAAGCGCAAGCACTAGGAAGGCTGGTGACGAGGAGAGAAACCTGTCTTCTCTAACGTTCCTAGTGCTTGAATGTAAACTTGTTCGATAAAGATCTGTCTGGTTAGAAAATAAATAGGCTGACTGAAAAATTTGATATTTAACCAAGTTAGAATAAAAGCAAAATACCCCACGTTTCGGGACCAGCTCTCTCTCTCCCTTGGTCATGGGTGGCTATATATGGTTTGGGCGAATCTTCTTTGTCGTCGTCATCTATATCATCCTAATGATCCTCATCTTCATTTCCATCAAGAATATCTAGCTGTGGAACCCGGTTTGGAAGGTTGCGCCCGTGTTTTTCCGTGAAGCGACGACGTCCTGAGACATACACGCTTGGGAGAGCGCCCAATGATCTGTTGACGTTTACTTTTTTGACCACTGACACTTTGTGTGATGTAGGATGGTAAGACTTGAAGTCAAGGCACCTGCTGGTGTGCGTAGGCTTGTTGTACATCTAGAAAGTACGCTTGTTTAAATTGTTGTTCACACTGACATCCGAAAACGGGAGAGCGCTATCTTTCTCGCGCTCAACTTTAAACTGGATCGCGGGTTCGACCGAATTTAGGTGTTGGTAAAGACGGTCGATTTCAGTCGTCTTAATGACGTAAAAGTAGTCGTCAACGTAGCGTAGAAAGATAGTCGGTTTTGGCACGAACCATGCCTGTATGCTCGACAGAAGAATCTCTCCAAAGGAGGTGTGCAAGATCAAGGCCGATCTTCAAAACAACGGATACACTATGCGATGTATCAACCCAATATACAAGAAGCTGCACCGTCCCGGTCTCTGCCCGGTCCCGGCCCCTTCGAGCCGTATTTGCCTGCCATACATAAGGAACGTTAGCGAGACCATCGGACGCAACCTTCGCAAGTATGGAATCGCGGTCACTCACAGACCATTGACAACCCTCCGTCTCCGACTTCCACTTCCCAAAGACAGACCGGGAAAGGAGAAGTCTCAAGCTCTCGTCTACCGCATCCCATGTGCGGAGTCTCCTGCAGCCTATGTGGGAGAAACGAAGAGCTTCCTCGAACGCATCCGCCTCCACAAATAAGTCGTGAAGAAGAACGACGTCCAAACCAGTGCCCTCGTTGAACACGCCGAAAAACTTCGTCACAGCAGCGTGTCTTTCGACGAGAGCGAGATTCTGGCCACGGAAAAACACTGACGTCGACGTCTGCACCTGGAACCTTGGTATATCCAAGCAACAAAAGAAAACGCCAACAAGTCATCGGCCACTCTCCCAAGCGTATATATCTCAGGATTTCGTCGCTTCTTGGAAAAACACGGGCGCAACCTTCCGAACAGGGTTCCAGCGCTAGATATTCTTTGTGGAGATCAAGATAAAGACCATTAAGATGACATCGATGAAGACGACAAAGAAGATTCGTCCAACCTATAGTAACGCGTGACCAAGGAACGGAGCTGGTCCCGAAACGTAGGGCATTTTGTTTTTTATTCAAACCTAATTAAGGATTCAATTTTTGTTCTGACAGCCTAGTTCCTAGTGCTCCACCTTTCTCCTCTCGCTCTTCGTTGGTTTCCTCTCCCGTCCCGCCCTCCGAGTGCGCGCCCTCTCTCGCTTCGCCTGGCGTCGCCTTCGCCTGCACTGCACACAAGCAGTGACACGGAGTATAGGTGGAATGCAGGACATTCGGCTGATTTGCGTTAGACAGAGCGATGGCAGCGCCGAAAGCTTTCTTCGTGAGCTCGCTACCTTGGCGGTTGGCTTCTCTCTGCTCTTTCGTTCTTACCTCCTTCCTGTATGTCTCTCCGGGGAACGTGGGCCAGTATTTTCGTGGGCAATCCACGACCCGTAATTGGCTAAATCGCGGAACATAGAAGAGAACGGCAACCCCGTCCGGGTAGCAATGAGTTGCTGTCATGCAGATGGTGCGCTATTCTCCAGATTGACTTCATCAAAAATAGTTCATTTATTTTGAGCAAAATGTTTCTAACTGCATTTCTGAGAGAACCCTTAAACGGAGCTCTGAATGATCATGGTGGAATCTGGGAAAAAATTTACTTCAACTGTTAAATCCATTTCGTTTACTCCCATATAGAAAATGGACGATTTGCTAGGATATAAAGCTTGCGAAAGTGCAGCTTGACGAAGCCCTTTACTCTACAGGCAGATCAGTCAGCGGGATATAATTACAATATTTAAAACAGAAGAAAAAACATTTATGCACCACACCAAGAAATATGTTAATATGAGGATAATATTTCATGCCGTGTATTCTTATCAAAAGTCTTTGTCCCCGTACTAGTATAAAACAGACACCATTGCAATCTGCATAACTTTAGGAAAAGCACCAGTCGAGAACGACAAATTGAAGATGTGTGTGAGACAAGGTAAAATGATTTCAAGAACGTATCTTATTGGTTGCACCTGCATTTCAACAAAATTGGTGCACTTATTGTTTTGAGGTGTGAAAACGCCGAGTGTATATCGCTCTCGTACTTGCTGGACCCCCCCCCCCCCCCCCCTGACTTCAATTCCTGGGGAAACCCCTGATGTTGTGTTTTTACAAATTACGTTACTTCTATTTTCATTACGAAACATTCTGTAATAATATGAACATTTCGCTCTCCTTAGCATGCTGATTATCTTGTTTCGACAGTTTTTAAAAGTTTGAAACACACATAGGTCTTTATATAGTGTTCAAAAACGCGCAGGGAGCTTGTTTCTATTGGTTATAATTCATAGTATATTTTTGGTTAACCATGGTTTCGTAGACGTTTTAGATATATTACCTTTCTGGGATTAAAACAATATTTATATATAGAATCGAACTGATTAATAAAGCAATAGTCCGCTTCATCAGCCGAGTTCCTTGAGAGCACCACAATATAAATTTTAGATGCCACGCAGTACCTGAAAATATCTAGTGTTTGAACGTTAACGACTTCAGGGGCCTTCCCGAAATAATCTAAATCAGCAAAAAATAAAATTGAAGATGGTGACTGATATCAGAATACACTACACCAGTAGAGAGTCGAGTCTAAGTTATGTTTGTGATACGTAAGTCCAGGAACCTTTCACCGAATGAAGTAACACAAGTAGGACAAGTGATTATATAAAATAAACCAAAAGACTGAAACAAAGTAGAAAATTCAACTTGACGAGCAGAAACAAAATTCATAATAATATTGAAATCACCACCTAAAATTATTTTATAATTGTTGTCACCAACAAATCGAAATACAGTTTCAATAAAAATTAAAAAAAGCAGATAAGTAAGTTTTTTTATCAAATACTATTCTTAGAAACTTGTGTTCCTCCTTTACAGATATAGCAAAATCATTTAAGTGCAATACTGGATCTGGAGACAGGCCACGTAGGAGTGAATAGGGAACATAGACTGTCTTTTCGGGAAAGAGCCTGAAGCCATTTTGATCAGCCCACCTGTACATCTTATTGATTGTGAGCTGCAATTGCCGTTCAGAGCTGGACAATTTACAAGAGGAAACCTATATCTGCGCATCATTCACATACAGAAAATAGGATACAGATACTGGTATAACTTGAGCCAGACTATTAATATTCACAGCAAAGAGTGTAACGCTTAATACTCCACCCTAGGGGGACGCCATTCTCCTGGAGAAAAACATTTGACAGGACGGAGCCCAAACGCACTTGGAAGGTTCAACCCGTCAAGAAACTTTGAATGCAGCGAAGCATGCGACCTCGGACACTATATGAGTAGAAGTCTCGAAGGATCTCATGTCTTAAGCGTTTCGTAGGTCAAAAAAGACAGAAACACAGAGCTGGCGATGGACAAATGCTTCCCGAATAAAAGTTTCCAAGCGGACAAGGTGATCTACCGCGGAGCCGCCCGCTCGGAAGATACATTGATTTCTATCAAACACACCCTCCGCCTCTAAAAAATGTACAAGACGGCGATTAACGAGCCTCTAATATGTTTCGCCCTTGCAGCTGGTCAATGGAATTGGGCGGTTGCTCGTCGGTAAGGAGGGGTCTTTGTTAGGTTTCAGTAGAGGGATTATATGTGCCTTTTTCCAACAGTCAGGAGAACAAGCAGCATCCCACAGTTAGTTGAAAAATGTGAGTAAATTGTTTAAAGATTCAGGCGACAGTCTCCTTAGCATCTCGTATTGAATCCTATCCGGCCCAGCCGCAGATTCTTTTTTGACGCCAAGAGCCAATTCAAGCTCACACCGTGTAAATGGCTTGTTATAAGGGACACCCTGAGCACCAGAAAAAGAAATAGCTTGTTTTTCTAGAAAGGTAGAGGAACGAAGGGGCAAAAGTGGCCTGCCCTACTGAAAAAAAAAAAAAAAAAAAAAAAAACATTCGAAATTTGAACGGGAGGCAAACTGGGAAAACCGTTTAATCAAACGGGTTGCAAACTTGTCGACCCTTTCAGATCAAACGTGATCATGAGATATGGGTAGCCGTTCAAAACGGTTCTCATTTGAAACGGTGTCCGTTTGAAACGGTACCCGTTTGATGCGGTACCCGTTTGATGCGCTTGCCCATTCGACCTGGCACGTAACCACACATTTGAAAGCGCCCTTCGGATATTCCGGCAAATTCTTAGTTAGCCCTGAATGGTTATCGTCTGGAAGAGTGGATATCTTGAATTTATTTAAGGCGTCCCGAAATTGATAAACATATTTATAACATGTAAGAAACTTGCAGGAAAAAAAATGAAAGACGTCTACAGTCCCCTGTAACACCGAATTAGAGCGCAGCTCTTGAGGAGGAAAAGGGGAAGGTCCCCTCCTCTTTTCCTCCCTCTACAGTCCCCTCCTCTTTTCCTCCCATCTAGCGGAAAATATTTCCGCTAAATTTAGCCGGGAGCTTTTTCCGCTAAATTTAGCGGGGAATATATTTATTTTTTCTTTGCTAAATTTAGTGGGGAAAATATTCCGCTGCATTAACCGGGGAATTTTTTGCGCTAAATTTAGCGCAAAATTTTTCCGCTACATTTAGCGGGTATTTTTTCTGCTAAGTTTAACGGGAAATATTTCTCGCTAACTTTAGCGGGAAAATTCGTTCCGCTCAATTTGGCGGGGAAAATTTTCGGCTGAACTGGGCGGGGAAATGTTTACGCTAATTTTAGCGGGGAATTGTTCCGCTAAATTGAGCGGGGAAATATTTTCCGCTAAATTTGGCGGGGAAGCATTTCCGTGAAGTTTGGCGGGAAATCTTTCCGCTATACATATCGGGGAATTTTTACCGCTAAATTTAACGGGAAAAAATTTCTGCTATATTTAGCGGGGAAAATTTCCCCTAGGTTAGCGGGGAAATTTGCCCATAATGCACCGCGCGGTTACGCCGACGCCGCTCATGCCAGAAACGGGCGCCTAAGAGTTGCGCTCTAAAATGTACTCGCACATGTGATTACAAATAGGCAGGAAAACGGACACAAAAAATTGTTTTCAATTCTCCTAAAAGTTTATTACATACAACCTATTCTGTACACTCTTAGTGCGGTAACGGCTAATGAAACGGCTACAGCCTATTTAGGCGTGACATACAGTGTATTTCGGCATGAAAAGAGAGTGACCCTGAAAGTAGCCATGACGGTCCAGCGTTTCCACGTCATCTTAGACCACTTAGGCGTTACAACATCATTTATAGCCGTGACATTAAGAGCTCCTCACATCATTGGCGTTACAAGCTGTTTGTCACGCTGATAATGTAACGCCGATAGAACGAGTAACGGCTAAATTCAGAGCACAAAAATAATAAACGTACAATTTCAAAGTTCGAGTCACGCCGGAGGCAGCGTGCATTGGCGGTGCTACGAGCAAAACAAACCCATAAAGCACCGGCCCCGGGGCCCGAGCACGGTTGACCTTGAAGGTCTGGCGCGAGAGCACACGGTTTAACGACGGCTATCATGACGAAACGTGTTAAGAGGGACCTCTCCATTATACCTTTTACAGGGGGAAGGAGGTGGCGGTGGAGTCGGCAACTCCGCGATTTTTGGACTAGCCCACGGCTTCTTTTTTCGCCACGACAAGGCGCGCAACGGAGTGTCGGACTCAGATTCGGTGCCTCGCGGCCTCGCCATTGTCTTTGTCTCCGAACTTACGGACCGGAAGGAAGAGTTGCACTCCGATGTACACGTCCGCAATCATTCGTGGCGTAGTGCGCTGCCATTGTTGCCATGAAGGTTCCGACCGTCAGGAGTTTATGAGAGAGAGAGGTGGCCCCAGTGGAAATGGGAACGTTCCATCTCCGCTCGGCTGGTGCTTATACTGTGGTCACGCGCCTGCAAGCCATGGGCGTCTTGAGTTTTTAGGTGAGCGCTTGGCCGTTTTTAAAATTTACAAATTGTCCTTAAACACGCCGAAGACTTTGAACCTCGTTGGATTAATTTGAGGCTCCGCAACATCCTTCAGAAACTCCACCTTCTTCAGAAATAGAACGCCGTTTCCTGTTTGCGTTCTGTTCACCCTTAAAAACAAAAGGCGTATGCATCTCATACATATAAAGAACGAAACTGCCTTGATGTGCCCCACTGTCACCACTAATCATGGAATTAAAACTTTTTTAACGTTTGTAATAAACTGTTGAAACTCAGTTATTCTGGTTTTCGACTCTTGTTAATTTATTTCGAGTGGACCATACGATTTTTGCATATCAACTCTAAAAAAATCCTGTGCGTGAACTTTCCCGCACAACACTTCAGAGAGCCAATTACCGCAACTTACGGAGGCAACTCAGCGAATGACGATGCTGAAACATATGTTAAGACCAAAAAACGTAGTCCGAGTTGTGACATTAAAGGGACCATGAAATGACTTTTTTACTTTTTCCAGATAACTTTTACATTAAACCGTCAATGTTCACTGAATGCCGAACAGGCATCCGTTTTCGTCTCGGTTTATTAACTTCTACACAAATAATTAATGAAATATCGACTTTTTCTTGACCGCAAAACAAGCCGTGACGTACGCTATTTCCGGAACCGGAACTTCTCTCGGCAGTAGGAGATGGGAGCATTAGCGGCGACGAGTTGGGGTGCGCCGGTAGGTTTTACTGCGCCGATGTCACCGATGTATTTTCTGAATCGGCGCCTCTCATCGCCGCATCGCAGCTGAGCGAAATTCAACGAGATATGTTGCGCTACAGCGACAGCATGGGACTAGTCCCATACACCGGTATGCCTGTTGGGAAGAGCAGCGAGTCTTCCGGTGAAGACTCCAGAAGTCAACCCAACTGTCATTGTTGGCAAAAGGCGGCCAGTGTCAGTCGTTTGCAAAGCGACGTAGATGGAAACGAATTGCCGCGGCGTTTTTGGCGGTCTCGGAGATGCAGGAGCGAGCCGACGTTAAAAAAGATACGTTTGAACTACGAGTGTCAGCAAGAGCCACGTAAATACCTGTTAACACTCGGAGCGGACGGGCGCGTTTGATGGAAGTGCTGTATTCGCGCTGTTGGTAAGCGCTTCGGGACCGATCTTTTACGATTGCAACTCGATACTGACGCGACACTCGGCAAAGAAAGGTTGGACCGGTATTGCACGTATACCTCTCACGAACTGTTACAGCTCGACAGTGACGTGCAGTCTGTCAGGATAAAAATGGCATACCAATAACAAAGTGTACATACCGTGTTACGAAGGTAATCCATACAGCGTTTATTGCAGCTCTATATCACACAAAACAAGAAGAGAGAATCGACGAGGGTCCCTTTTCGACGAGTGTTCGTCAACACTGCCTCGAAAAACAAGGGGAAGAGATTGACCTCACCTCTTAACGTAAAATTGAGGTCAGCGATCAAACTATTATACGGGAAGGGTCCACAAGGGTACCCCACAACGGTAGCGCGGGCATATTCCATTCAGCACGCCAGCCGGTCGCAGGCAGACAGACGGTCTTGCGACGAAGCAACGCTGCGCCGAGTCGGAGTGCCTGCTAGGCCTATATTCTGAGAGCTTCGTCGGAGCGCGATTCGCGGCAGTTGTCGCTCTTCTCGGGTGTTTGTGGATCCAGCGTTCTTGTTCGTCGTGGTCTGTTTTAAGTACATTTTTTTCTTGCTGCTTGAAGTCGGCACGCGCGAGATGAATCCGTAGAAAAATAAACGTTCAGTCAGTCAGAGTTTTGAGAGGAAGGAAACCAAAGGAAATAACCGTTCTGAAGTCGGCCCTGCCAGCCCTGCCCTACTGCGCACGCGCAGTAGTTGCTTCGTTTACCACACGATAGATGGCGCTTGGCTCTCAGCATTATCAAATCTGGCAATTTTCGCCACACATCTCTAATTATGCTGCAGAATGTGGGTCTGAATATTATTTAACAAAACTTTTAGGAAACATTCGCCGGCTATTTATTGTTTACGATCGCGGTGCTGGGGAGGTAGGCTCTTACCCAATAGGCGACGTGGATTCGGCTGACGTGCTCCATTTCTGCGGATGCATCGTAGTGAAAAGGCAGAACTTTCGAAGGAAAGAAATCGCAAAAGAGTCCAGTTTTCTTTTAAAAGTTCTATGGCAAATAATTTTTTTTGGCTCCCTAGTTTTGTTTTTGTGTTTCTTTTCACACCTTTTACGACGTGCGGTGGATGAAATTAGATTTTAAAATCATTTCATGGTCCCTTTAAGCAATGCAAGCGTGACGTTTTGCATTGCTTAATGTCACAACTCAGACTGCGCTTTTTTTTTTGTTCTTTTTTTTTTTTTGCTTTAAACATGTGTTTCGGCATCGTCATTCGCTGAGCCGCCTCCGTAAGTTGCGGTAATTGGCTCTCTGAGTGTTGTGCGGGAAAGTTGACGCACGGGCTTTGTTTTAGACTGGTATAGTATCTTATTTGTGCTCCGACCGCCGTAAAACAAAACAAAAAAACAAGCAATTGCAAGACACTGTGATGTCTTTTTGCTCAAGAAGCGCAAAGCATGCGGGGATAATACTTAGTCATTTGTCCCTTTGCAGTTCGCATTTCGGGTTCGAAAGCGTTTAGCGACATCAGCATTTTTGAACAGATTGGACATCGAATGCCGCCGTCTTGCTTTTTGGATGAGCTATATACGCACAGCGATATTTTCGATTGTAACACCAATTTTTGTTGCGACCGCTTGGCTATTAGCTGTTGCGAGGGGTCACATTTTTTACGTCAATTTAAGCCTAAAAGCGTCAGCCACCTTTCACGCCTGAACGGCGTCAAAAAAAGTCACGTCAATATTGGCGTGACTTTTGTAATGCAGATATCTGCGTGGACATGTAACGCCGCCAGTAGCCGGTAAAAAGGTGGCACCTTTTCACGCCAACATAGCCGTTACCGAAGTAAAATTGTAACGCCTAAACGGCGCCACAGAAGTCACGTCAATATTGCCGTGACTTTTGTAACGCCAATGTTGGCGTGACATGTAACGCTGCGAGTAGCCGTTAAAAAAGAGGCACTTTTTCACGCCAAAATAGCCGTTACCGGACTAAAGGCGCGTTCCCACCCGCGATGCGATCTAGTCGCGCGATAACTTTCATCGCAAAAGCGACTATCGCGGGCAAAAAGCGACGCGATTTGAGCAGTAGCTACTCGACCCGACTTTTTTGCGATGCGATCTAGTTGCGGAGCGGCTGAGCCAATGAACGGCGTTCGGAGCGAGAGTTTTCGAGAAACGACTCGCCAACGAAGGCGTTGGACTCGCTCATCGCGCACGCCGGTGTGACCATCTAGCTTTTTTTGCGATGCGATCTAGTCGCATCGCGCGACTGCTTACATCGCCGGTGGGAATGCGCCTTAAGAGTGTAAACAAGTACAGACGTGCAAGCGATCTGTGAACTGTGAAGAGGCACTACTAAGCTTTTATAAAAACGAGAAGACTCCAAAAAAAGTAAATCTAGGCTTAGTGTTTATGCTCCCGGCAGCTAGGAAAATAATTTCCCCGAAACTCTACCGGAAGGTGCCTCTGATTGGCGGTGGTAATCAGTTCACCGAAGGATGTTACATCGACAGATCGTTTCATTGACACGCTGTTTCATTCAAAGCTTATTTTATAGAGAGCTATCATTTGCTTTTTTTTGTAATAAGTCACCCCAGACTGTCGCCGCAAATGACATATACGGGTTGCCAGGTAGGATAACATTTTTGTAATGAGCCGTCGCAGACTGTCGCAGTCAAACTGAGTGAACGGGTCCGCCGGCCAGTGATACAAGCGCGACGAAATGTCCCTACAGCCTCCAACTCGTTTAACTAGTGTCGGTGGTATGTTAATGTTGATGAAACGTGTGAATCAAACCAGTAGCGTAGACTTTCCATCTTCCCGGGGGGGGGGGGGGGGGGGGGGGGGGGGCTGCGCGTTATTTTTTTTGCGACAACTGGAGATTGTAGCTAACGACCACACGCTGGAATTCCATTTCCCATTTATTTTGTCAATAAAGGCAATGTGCGCGTTATTTTGTTTACATGACGCTACGAGAAGCTCGTTACATGGCACGTAAACAGCGTCTCGGTAAGGACCCTGACCCGGGCCCGGAGGGGGGGGGGGGGGGGGGGTGGCTCTGCTCCCCCCAGATTTCACCAGGGGGGTCACGAGCCCCGTTGCCCCCCCCCCCCCCCCCCCCCCATAGTCTACGCCTATGAATGAAACGTGTATCCAGGAAACGCTGTTTTTGAAACATGTTTCCACGAAATGCCGAGAGAACAAGATAGTCAGTATCCTACCGGTAGTTCTGACATCATTTTACACATCTAATGGGAGGCCACTGCCGGGATAATTGACACTGCCTAATTCTATAGATATTCTGGAAGAGTACCCATAAAAGAACGGTCAATCTTGCTACCAGGTAGGCTGCAGTGCACTTACTATAATAATAGTGGACTTGAAATATGTAATCCGAGATATGTGGTGACACGGACACTGCAGGACAACTACACAAGCACAAAAACGAGAAGGAAGGCCTCCGTCAAGATTCAACACGATGGGGCGCACAAGCTGTCATTTGCCGAACCGAATAAAACCACGAGAATTTCTCTGACTTCTTTGAAAAGTTGCTGGTTGCCGATAGGCGCGTAGGACCTTTCGAACACTGAAAGCTTTGTTACACTAGGAATACGTTGTCAAGAGACATTGTAATAAGACCGCAGGGTAAGGCGGCTGATCGGAGGAAGAACAAAGTTTGAGCAGCAACGGACATAAGCAAAGAAAGAAACAAGCGACTGCCGGCACGGACGCTTCCGGCTCTCAGAGTTCATGCTTATCAGCGTGTAGCGTTAGCAGGCGCTACAGTCGCGCGAGGCCGGTGCCCTCTTCCCCCTCGGGTCACGTTACAGACGTGACCAGAGAGCAGGGAGCTGACGCGGGCGAGGCGTGGGACACCGGGAAACCAGGCGCATCCTCTCCTCAGGCATCCTAGTCCCAAACACGTGACGCTCGTGTTTGGAGTCGCCGTGGCTCAGAGGCGCAGACTAGTTCTGAGCTTTCCTGTACATATTGAAAATAGAACCTTGTGTGTTAATACTGTTGTGTTTGTCACTCAGTACATCTTAATTTTAAACCTTTACACACTCTCAACTTTTTTTTGTGCATTTCTTTGGTCTAATGAGTTGTTTAATATTCTGATAAATAATTCATTCACGCAACAAATGAGCTCACTTTTTTATTTATCTAACTTCAATTATTTGAGAACGGGAAAATACTAGTTTCTTCGCTTAAATTCCGCGAAGTATAAAATATGTGCGTAAATTCATTGACATTATTCTTGGAACAATTCGTCAACGATGAGCCCACAAATACAAGAGATGACACGTGCATAATATACGAACTAGATCCGTTTGGTATATAACAGCTGCCACGTGGAACGGGTCGTCTACAAAGACCCCAAGCCATGCGGGTTTGCCCTGGCTGTGCGTGACTTTCCCGTGTCTGAGGAAAAAGGCATCCTGGTGGTTGAGCCGAGCCCAGGGCAGGTTTGGACCATTCGGGGCCCCCCGGGTGAGGCAATACACCACTTCGGCCCCCGCTTCCCGTAGACGGGGGTCCTGGTAAGGCCCGGCCAGGATAATTCAGTCTAGTCGCCACTTCTTTTAGCTATCCCCTCCCTCCTTTCACCCTTGTCTTCAACTTCTTTTCACTCTTCTCATTTCCCTTTCCTTCTTCAACTCCTTTGGCGGCAAGGGCTAACCTTGGGTGGCGACAGGCCGCTTGTCCAGAACCACACTCGGTTATAGAGACTTGGCAGCACTAATCGCTCAATCACACTGGAAGCGGATCCGCGTTCGCAAAGCGGTTGCGAACGCGGTTGTATAAAGATTCAGTACAATTGCATGCGCACTTGATGTCATCGAGTGAGCGTGCAATTGTACTGGATCTTTATACAACCACGTTTACAACCGCTCTGCGAACGCGGATCCGCTTCCAATGTGAATGAGCGGTAATAGAGTAACGTCTTCAGCCAAGCCATTCTTGTTATGAAGCGCTACCTATTCCCTTGTTGGGCTCGGTGGTGGGCGGTGCACCACAGTTTACGAACACCATTCCCGTCTTATGGGTTCCATATCGGATCGGGTCTCCAAAAGGGTCCGCACCGATGCACATCTACCACCTTTAAACAAGAGCAACACTGACTATGTTACTAAGTTTTTCATTGTACATTTCGAAGTTGAGACGAAATCGATGTCGAAACTCTCAACTTTCCTTGTGGCAAAGGTCTTAAAAGACTTGGTAGGAGAATAGTTTAATGCAAAAAACGACTTTTTCTGGAGTCCTTTTGGTAGAAGTATTTTAGAAAAATCAGGCAGCAGCGCTGCTCTGCCTCAACCATATCCTTGACACGAAAGTGAGCGTCTCTGCACACCGTACACTCAACACGATTCGGGGTGTAATATCTGAGGAGGACATGACGGAGAGTCAGGAGGAAGAGATTCTTGAAGGCATATGCAGCCAGGGTGTTGTTGCTGTAAAGCGCATCACCATCCGTAGGGATGACAAAGATCTTCCTACGCGACACCTGGTCCTTACCTTTGAGCTTAACAGTCTGCCTTCTTCCGTGAAAGCGGGCTGCTTGAATTTTAGGGTCTGGCCTTACATACCTAACCCTGTCCGTTGTTTCCGTTGTCAAAACTGTGGGCACGGTTCACGGTCCTGCCGTGGCCGTGAGACTTGTGCCAGATGCGGTAGCTCTGAGCAGAACGGCGACGACTGTCATGAAGACCTGAAATGTGTAAATTGTAAAGGCAAGCACCCTGCATATTCTAGGCCATGTGAGCACTTTAAAAGAAAAAAGGAATTTCTGACTCTGAAGGTGATGGAAAACATCTCCTATCCCGAAGCAATGACTCACCGCTTGGGTTTTCGGAGAAGCTCTTTTGCCGAGGTGTTGCTCCAGGGACCTGTACCGCCTATGGCGTTTGTGGGAAAGCAAGTGTCTTATGGGGACCTTGCACAACCACTTAAGTCCTTTGGTCTCAAGCTAAGGGTACAACTTCCAGGGCGTGCTATCTCAGCTGCCCAGGCAGGTGCCCTCCCCAACCGTGCGAAAGGCTCGGATTCATCAACCGAGCAGACGGAGGCCACCCCGTCGCAGAAGAAAAGTACCTCTGGAGCAGTGCAGACTGCTCCATCGCGGGATGACAGGGTGGATGCCGGTCCGTCGGGATCCACCCGAGCACAGGGGTCTGCGTTCCCTGCACAGGGTTCTGCGCCCCCTGCTTCTCCGTTCCAGCCACCGCGAGGTCGGGGACTTGGTCCCTCCGCCCCTGGTGGATCCCGAAAACCGGAGGAGCCGTCAAGGTTACAGGCCTCCAAGGAGGAGCCCCTTTTTGCTCTAGCTGAGCCAATGGACGACAGTGGGTCAAGGTCCGACGAGGACAGACCCCCACTCGAGTTGCAAATCTCTACTTCCGGCCTATGGTGGCCCCACAGGTAGGCCAAATGATACCACCAAAAACAAACAAAGCTCCGCGTCTAAAGATAGACTTTAAGTCATAGAAACTTTGCTTACACTTGACAGTTATTTTTATTTTTATTAAAAACTTTACAATGGTCCACGATTTTAGAATTCTGCAGTCGAATTGTCGCGGCCTTTTTCGTAACATTGACGGCACACATATTTTTCTTGATAAGCTCCGTCCTGTGGTCTTGTGCCTACAGGAGACTTATCTAAGGGACACCCACACAAAAGTGCTACATTGTCATCAGGTTTTCTGAAAGGACCGCATTTCCTCAAACCCTTCGGGTGGTGTAGCAGTGGTAGTACAGAGTGGAGTTGCCTGGGCTCCAGTCCCTCTACAGGCTCCACTTGAGGCAGTTGCAGTTCGAATTCTTCGTGACCACCTCATTACCCTTGTATCGCTCTACTTGTCACCCAACACTCCGCTGCGTTTGCAAGAACTTCAGGGACTCGTCGGTCAGTTGCCCGAGCCCTTCTTAATTCTTGGCGATTTTAATTCCAACCACCCTTGCAAGGTAGTCCTTGACAGGACTCTCGCGGTGGAGTCATTGAACAACTTTTATTATCTCCGGTTTATACCTTTTGAACCAAAAAGAAGCAACATCTTTTAGTACCGCCCATAACACTTTTACAGCTATTGATTTCTCCCTATCATCACCATCGTTACTCCCATGTTTTTCATGGAAAGGTTTCAACAACCCTTTTGGCAGCGATTATTTTTCCTTTACTTAAGAAAGCGTTAAACCGATTCCATCCGATTCGCCTTCCCGGGTGGAAGTTAGAAAATGCCGACTGGTCTATTTTTGAATTAGAGGCTGGGATTGATCCATCTTTGCTTCGTACTATGAGCCCCGACAATGCGACAGTTTATGTCAATTAATGTATAATTAGTGTAGCTTCGAATTCTATTCCTCAAACATCTGAACATCTTCCTAAGAGGCGCAAACTGTGGTGGACTAAGGAGTGCACAACCACTCGCAAGGACCAGAATAAAGCCCGGGGAGTTTTTCGTCGGTACCCTACCAATCGAAACCTAATTGCATTCAAGAAAATTAGGGCTAACGCGAATTTGACACGAATACAAGCTAAAGGGGTTTCATAAACCAAATATGCCTCTTCAATAAAAAGCCTCGTTCCATCAAAGGAAGTGTGGGACCGCCTGCGAAAAGTCCGAGGAGACTACAAACCCTTCTGGATCCGTCTTTTTCCCTTGCCTGCCGTATCTCTCAAATATCAGGCAAATGTTCTTGGTATCCACTTCCAACATGTATCTAGTTCTTTCAACTTTAGTGTAAGGCTTAAGAAGTTTCAGTCTACTGCTGAAAATCAATCAATCTCGATGTCAGGATATGACCGGGCAGCTTACAATAGACCGTTCAATATGTGCGAACTGGAAGTGGCGCTTGGTGTAAAAAAGCAGTCTGCACCAGGTCCAGACAGGATTCATTACGAAATGCTGAGGCACTTGTCTCCAGCATCATTAAGTAATTTTCTGATGTTTTTTAATCCTCTATGGAAAGTAGCTGCTTTCCCTCGATGCTGGAAAAGCGTCCAGATTATTACTCTTCTGAAGCCTGGTAAAGACTCCTCTCTTCCAGCGAGTTACTGTCCCATTGCGCTCACTAGTTGTCTTGGGAAGACTTATGAAAGGGTCATCAACCAGCGCCTGGTGTATGTTCTGGAGGAAGAAAATATTTTCGACATTAATCAGTGTAGATTTCAGGAGGGACGATCAGCCACAGACCCTTTGGTTCGTTTGGAGACTTTTATCCGTGAAGCATTTGTACAAGTACATCTGCAGCATTGTGTCTCGGTATTCTTCGATCTGCAAAAGGCCTATTATACCACATGGAGGTATGGAATTCTTCGGGATCTGCACAACTATGACGAGGCCGCATGCTCCAGTGTATACAGAATTTTTTTAAACGACGAGACGTTTCAGGTCCGCTTGGGTTCTACACGCTCTGGGAGGAGTCCCTCAGGGAGGAGTATTAAGTGTTACTCTGTTTACTGTAAAAATTAACAGTCTTGCGAGTGTGATACCACCATCTGTGTTTTACTCGTTGTATGTGGATGATGTGCAGATCTCTGTTTCGTCTTACAACCTCTGCAGCTGTGAACGACAACTACAACTTACAGTCAGTAGGATGAGCAAATGGGCAGATGAAAACGGCTTCACTTTTCTCTTAAAAAAACCGTCTGCGTTTCCTTTTCGCCCCGCCTGGGATTGTCCCTTGATCTTTCCTTGCATTTAAACCACATTAACATGCCTGTTCACCAGGAACACAAATTTCTGGGCATAATTCTTGACAAGAAACTCACTTTTGTACCTCATTTCAGAGGAATTGAAGCGCAAATGCTTAAAGCCATCAAACATTCTCAAGGTGTTGTCCCACAACTCGTGGGGGTCTGACAGGCGCTGCCTCCTGCGACTCTACAATTCTTTAGTTCGGTCTCGCCTCAGCTATGGTGCAATTGTGTATGGATCTGCACGTCTATCTATACTAAAGATGCTGGATCCGGTTCACCGCGTGGGGCTCCGACTGGCTACGGGTGTATTTCGCACATCACCTGTGTTGAGTTTGTATGCAGACACCTTTCAGATGTCTCTTGAGAAGCGTAGAGAGTACCTTAGCCTTTCTTACGCTTTCAGGGTCTATTCTAACCCGCAACATCCATCCTACAGTACCATCCCTACCTGTCGATTCTCGCAACTTTTTGAAAACAAACCATTATTGTACGTCCTATTAACTTCCGCATTCAAAGCCTTTGTGCCTCCCTCCAGTTTCAACTCAATGATGTTGCCGTACTAAAGCACAAAGAAAAAGTTGCTCCGTTGGACGAAGGGCCGATCTTCTGCGACTTGTCACTCACAAAGTATAATAAAAGGGCTATTTCCCCTCAAGCCCTGCAGCAGGAGTTACAGTCATTGCAGGAGACATAGAGATTATACTTAATTCCATACTTATGGGTCGAAATCTTAATCTTTTGTTGGTTGTGCCGTATATTCTGGTGCCTTCGCGAAAGCTTTGCGAATGGATGGTAGGGCAAGCATTTTCTCTGCAGAGCTTTACGGTGTCTCTCTAGCCATGGAACATATCATAAGTTGTTGTTGTTCACGTTTTGTTTCTATTGATGCCCTCACCACCTTGATCTCAGATCATTTGTGGGAGGAGATGAGCGATGGGGATGATGTCGGATGAAAATATGTTAAAATCGGTGGCGAATGCCTGCCTCCCGAATGAATTTCAGGAGGGATTGAAGCACTGCCTCTCAGTCTGCTTGTTCGCCGTCGGGAGTCGTCCATTCTTGGAAGTTTGTGGGACGAAGCTGATGTGGTAGTCCGCGGATGACACTTCGGCGAATATGCTCTGTCGCTGTGCATCCCCAGACAAGGTGCTCCCCCCCCCCCTCCCCCCCCCCCCCCCCCCCCCCCAGCGTAGCTTGCTGTCCGGACTTACACCGGTCGCACTCCCCTGCGACAACGGGTGGCGGGTCGTTTGGGTGTCCTCGTCGTCTTGTGAGGCCAAACTTATACCGAAGAGCCGGAGTCATGGCGGTGCGGGTTCTAATACGCCGCAGGATTTCCCTATCGGCCCGACTGAAGCGTGTCGGTAGGGTTCCGTGAGGGTCTGGTGGTATTTGGGCAGCGAGGGTTTCCCTTCGATGCTTCCTTTTCAGGGACAGAAATGCGCCTGGGTTGAAGGGTAGGACATTATTTTCTCCTTCAGGACTGACACCCTGTTGGTCCTGATTTGGAAGCACCGGCGCAGATTCTAGCGCTGCTTTGGCCGCGTTCGGGGCCTCTTCGTTTCCGTGGATGCCGGAATGACCCGGCACCCACCCAACCTGAAGTGTTCGCCCATCGAGTGCGAGAAGCTGAGCGAGTGTCCTCAGCTGGCGGACCGTCGTGTTGTATGAGCTGACGTCCTGGCACTCAGCGTAGGCGTCTCTGGAATCGGTGAAGACCCATATAAAATCGAACAGATCCGTGTATGCATTCTGTTGACACACGGCCTCACGTGCACCCTCAAGGATTGCCTGTGGTTCTGCTTCCTTCGTACTCTGTTCTTTATTTATTTATTTACTTACTTATTTATTTACATACCCTCAAGGCCCTGGGGGCGTTACAGAGGGGACTGAGTGAAAAAACAACAACAAACAGTAATAGAAGACATGGAATAGGTCACGGGTCACTTTCGCAAAAATAATTAGTAACAGCACTTTTAAACACATCTAACGAGGGTAATAATATTAATGACGCCGGAAGGTGGTTCCACTCTGGTGATGTCCTAGGAATGAAAGATTCGTGATAGGCTAAGGTTCGAGAATGAGGAATGCCGACTTTGTACTGATGATCAATGCGTGGAGAAACGTAAGGTGGGACGAGGAAGAGCTTTTCTTTAAGAATGGGGTTAGAATTATATATTTTATAGAAAAGACATAGACGAGAACAGTTGCGGCGCAAAGAAAGCAGTGGCAAGGAGAGAAGAGATTTCATGAATGATACACTAGCTCTACGGTGATAATTGTTAAGTATGAAACGAGCGCCGCGGTTCTGAACTGACTCGAGATGAGAAGTGAGCGTCGTCTGACCAGGATCCCAGATTGAAGCTGCATACTCTAATTTTGAGCGAACCAAAGATTTGAATAATATTAGTTTGAGAGAAACTGGTGCTAGAGAAAAGTTACGTTTTAGGTAGCCTAACATAGAATTGGCATTAGCAATGATGTGGTTAATATGAATATGCCAGGAGAGGTTAGAAGTAATATGCACACCGAGGTATTTATATGAGGTCACACATTCTAAAGAAACGTTATCAAGATGATAGATAAAAGGCGTAGTGTTACGGCGAGACACTTTCATTGTTTTACATTTTTTAGTATTAAGTGTCATGGACCACAGCTTGCACCAATCAAGAACAGCATTTAAGTCGTTTTGAAGAAGGAGAGAGTCAGAATCATTAGTAATCTTACGATAAATAACGCAGTCATCCGCGAATAAACTAAGCGATGATGAGACACACAACGGCAAGTCATTGATGTATATGAGGAATAACAAAGGACCGAGAACGGAGCCTTGAGGGACGCCAGAAGTAACAGAAGACACTGAAGAATTAGAGTTATTTACATGAACAAACTGCGAACGATTTGTAAGAAAACACTCAATCCAAGTTAGTATCTGAGGGTCGAGGTTGAGTTTGCTAAGCTTGAAGAGTAGTAGTTGGTGAGAAACTTTATCAAATGCTTTGCTGAAATCAAGAAAAATACAGTCAACCTGGGATCCATGATCAAGTAATGAAAATAAATCGTTAGTAAAGACGAGAAGTTGTGCTTCGCAAGAAAGAAATTTACGAAAGCCATGCTGTGAGGACGAGAAAAAAGAGTTGGATTCGAGATATTTAACAAGATGTGAATAAATAATATGCTCTAACATTTTACAAGGAGTACTGGTTATGGAAATGGGTCTATAATTGTCGGGGCAGTGTTTGTCGCCTGATTTATGAAGTGGAACCACCTTGCCAGTTTTCCAATCTTCAGGAAGGACACCAGTAATAATAGATTGCTCAAAAATCTTAGTAAGAAAAATTGCACTGTAAATTTTAGTATGCTTTAGAAACTTAGTGTTAATATTATCAATACCACATGATGAAGACACTTTGAGGTTGTCAATCAGCTTAACAATGCCATCAAACTCAAACACAAGCGGGTCCATTGGAAAGAAATCATGATTAGGGTAAGTAACAATAGAGCAGTTTACATCTCTAGAAAACGATTGAACAAACACCTCATTAAGGATTTTCGCAGAGTCATCGTCAGACATAACAAGGCCATCAGAGTTATAAAGCAAAATAGCCTTGTCTTTCTTGCCATTAATAACACTCCAAAACATTTTGACACTAGTTGATAGCAGACGGGGCAAGGTTTGGCTGAAGAAAGTTTGTTTGGCGTCCTTAATTGCATTTTTGTATAAATTTTCTGCGTTGTGGTAAACCGTCCAGCTCTCAACAGTGTCTGCACGCTTAGCAGTGCGGAACAGGCGTTTCTTTTTATTTGAAAGTCTTTTCAAGGCATTATTAAACCATGGGGACGTGGAGCTATTAGTAAGAAAGCGACGTGGGACGAAAGAATTGATAAGGGAATTGACTTTATTTTTGAACATTGTCCAATTAACCTCGACAGAGCGTTCGGAAAAATTGGATAGGAAGAAGTCAAGAAATTGCGCTAACTCGCGGTTTATACCCTCAAAATCAGCTTTGCCATAATCAAGAAAAGAGTTATTCTTCGCTTTTGCAAAGGCAGATACAGGAGCGCTTAGGTGAAAGTGAAGTAAACAGTGATCGCTGATGGCAGGTAGATACGTAAGAGAGGATGCAAGATCAGGCGCGGTAGAAAGAATAAGGTCCAGCACGTTCTCAGAAGTTGCCGTAACACGAGTCGGCCTAGTAACTATCTGCGCTAACGAAAAATCGGAGCAGAGACTTAAAAACTCGGAACACGCAGCAGAATTTGAAGATATGGTAGGATATAGACCAGACCAGTCAATGCCGGGGAGATTAAAATCGCCCAAAAGAAACAAAGGCAAGGCAGGAAACCTTGTACGAATTGTATTCAGAGCATCGTGTAAATCTATAAAAAAAGTTTGCTGTGGCATTGGGAGGACGGTAGCACGCGCACAAAATAACCTGTTTATGGCTAAAACGCAAGCGCACGCCAATAAACTCAAGAGATGTCACAATGTTGATAAGACAAGACTCAATGCAATCATTTACCGCGATTATGACACCACCACCACGCCTAGATAGCCTATCGCATCGATAAAAAGAGAAACGCTTGTCGCAACAAAAAATTTCGCTGTCGCGTACAACACTAGATAGCCAAGTTTCAGTGAGTACAACAATGTCGGCGAGTGAAGAATCGATGGCTGAAGACAAGTCATCACGATTGCGAAGAACACTTCGAATGTTGGTGAAAAGCACTGAAAGATAAGGACTAGGATTGTTCCGTATCAGGTTATGTTATTGTGATGACGTTGACAAATCAACCACAGGGTCAGCATTAACACGAATGGAACTCGTGCTCGGCGTGATAAAATCGCGGACCTCACAAACGGCATCGCTGGCCGCGCAGTAAGAAAAACATTTGTCATCAAAAAACACTTTGTTATAGCGTAGACTAAAAGACTGTGTGTGAGCCTTAGCAAATTCGAGCAGCTTTCTTCTAGCAAGACGAGTGGCAGGGGAAAAATCCTCTGCGACGGAAGTGGCACTACCGCGCAGTTCGCCTCTGGAGGAAAAAACATGGTCTTTCGTTTTGAATAATGAGAATTTCACTAAAATTGGCCGACATTTACTGGGGTTAAAAACACGACCGAGCCTATGTGCACGGATGATACCCTCAGGGGGAACGATGATCTTCATTTCGTTTGCAATGATGTCACGCACTTTGCTTTCAGATACAGCCCAGGTCTCAGAGTTTGAGTCGGGAACACCGTAAAATATTAGATTATCTCTTCGAGACCTGTCCTCAAATTCATCAAGACGTGTTCGCAGACTGGCGTTCTCGCGTGACGGGAAGGTTACAGTTTCTTTTACATCTGTCAACTCACGCTCCAAAATGTCTAAACTGGCTATCTTTGCTTCCACAGTACTAAGCCTCCCTTGAATATCGGTTACCATTAATTCAATTGACTCTTGCCCAGTCTTGATAGCTTGAATATCCCCCATGATTCGGTTCTGTCCAGCTTCAAAATTTGCCTGACGAGCGTTTAAGCCTCTCAGTAAAACAAGCATCTCACTCATCTCTTTTGTCTGAACTTCTTTCTTATCTGGGCCAGGATTAAGTTCAATATCACCAGACAGGAGAAGCTTCAGACCCGAAATACATTCGCAAGAACATAAAAAGAGCACTTGTGGGCATGGGAACACCAGCAGACAGAGGTTGTTGGACTTTTTACAATGCAAAGAGGGAAACAGACCAACCTGTACGAAGAAAAAGCAGAAAGCGTTAGCTGACTGCATTGATTCGGCGGCTTGATGTGGTCATGGTATTTAATATATGTATTCCAATGCTCGCTTGGTCGTCTTTGCCAATTGCTGCGTCCGTGTAGACGAACAAGTTAGTTGTGTCGACTGTACAGTCTTTGACAAAGACTTCATGTTCCCTAGCCCGATGTTGTCGCCGCGCTTCGTAATCCTTGCCCATGTTCCGGGGCAGCGGGGCGAGTGTGGTGAGCTGGATTGTTGTTTCTTCGAGGCTGAGAAGCGGAATCTGAGGGAGGCTGTCCGTGTCGTAGCCGACGTGGCGGAGGATAGCCCTTCCCGGTTCCGTGGAACTAAGACGATCGAGTTGGGCCATTTTCAGCATTTCCGCTCGTTCTTTAAGGGTGTTAAGTCTGGAGTGAATATGTAAGTCTTCAATTTTTGTGAATTTCGGAAGCCCACTGACTTGTAAATATATCAGCTCTAACTTTAGAAATAACTAGAGCACACAGACAGAAAGGACAGGATATGACACACAGCTGACTACCAACGATATTTTAGAGTAAACTTCTTCCTTGCACTTTTGCTCCTTCCTTATGAGTCCTAAGTGGAGCGCGATAAACCTATTATATATATGGCCCTATTCCACTAATAAAGATCCCTTCCGATATTTACACTTGTACAAAAAATATACAAATCATTTACACAGTATTCCTAGCAAATTATTGTTTTTGAAATAACCCGCCACATGCTCGTGCTGTTGTTATTTGGGGCGTGACATTCCGTAGTTATTGTCACGCCCTAACAACAGCACGAGCATGTGGCGGGTTAGTTCAAAAACAATAATTTGCTAGGAATACTGTGTAAATGATTTGTATATTTTTTGTATAAGTGTAAATATCGGAAGGGATCTGTATTAGTGGAATAGGGCCATTTATATAATAGGTTTATCGCGCTCCACTTGGGACTCATAAGGAAGGAGCAAAAGCGCAAGGAAGAAGTTTACTCTAAAATATCGTTGGTAGTCAGCCGTGTGTCATATCCTGTCCTTTCTGTCTTTGTGTTCTAGTTATTTCTAAAGTTCAAGCTGATATATTTACAAGTATGTACCAACAAGCTCAACTCGTAACCGTTATTCAGCCTACTGACTACGCGCATTGCTTCTCGGTTAAGCCGCTCTAGCTGGAGTTCTTGAGTCTGCGTAGGTAGGTTGTAGTTATAGGCATATAGCACCTTTGAGGCAAGGAGTGCCAGAGTTAGGGCACGTGTCACTCCCTCTGCGGCTCCCCATCTCTTGGTGGCTACCCGGCGAATGAGCTGGAGTGTGTTTTTCCAGGTTTGGACAGTCCTTTCATGCAAGTCGACGCCTTTCCGTTTTCATCAATGAACAAGCCCAGAATACGAATGTTCTTGACCCTCTGGATTTCCTCACCCTCCATCGTCAGTCGGATGTTCTCGGTCTCTGACTGAGCCTGGATCCGCCAGTTCCCTACAACGATATATTGTGTTTTTTCGGTCGCCGGAGCCATCCCCACGGAGTCGAGGTAGTTGGTGATGGTATCAAGAGCTTTTTGTAGTACCTCCTCTTGCCTTCCCACCGCTCCACCTTTTGTCCAGATGGTAATATCATCTGCATAGGTGGTAAAGCCGAGACCTTCGATCTCGGCAAGGTGGCGCGGTAGGTCAGCCATGACGAGATTGAACAGTGTTGGGGAAAGGACTGCACCTTGCGGGACCCCGACGCCGCATGGCGACTTCGGGCCTTCGGTCTTCCCGACTTTGACGGTGAATATCCTTTCTCGGAGGAAAGATTTGATGAAGTTCAGCGGTGCACCCCGGATGCCATGAGACGCTGCACTTTCGATGATAGATTTGTGCGACGCAGAGTCGAACGCCTTTTTTACGTCCACAGCGACGATGACTCGTGGATCGACTCGTGAAGGTGTCTCCAGCACGTCGTTGTAGATCATTAAGAGGCTGTCCTGGGTACCGAGGTGCCGCCGGAATCCCGTCTGTGTGTAGTGAAAGGTCCCGTTATTCTCAAGGGTGGTTTGGATTCTGTGCAGTGCCATTCGTTCCGTCAGTTTGCAGACGTGTGACGTAAGCGAAATGGGCCGTATGTTGGCGAATGTCGTCATGGGTTTGCCTGGTTTGGAAATGGGGATCACCCATGATGTTTTCCAGTCTTCTGGGATCTGACCCGTACTCCAGATTTGATTTATCCAGTCTAAAAGTTTTGCTGTGAGCTTGTCGGGAAGGTTCCACAGTAACGAATATGTAATGCCGTCTGGGCCGGGAGCACTTCGGGTCTTGCATTTGCTGAGTGCTGAGATCAACTCCCCCATGGTAAAAGGAGCACCAGCTGGGTCCGCAGGATCGTGATCTAGAATCTCGTAGCACTCGGCGGGTGTTGGGTTCGCTGGGGGCGGGAAGAAGAGGTCACCGGCGTCGGCTGCCACCTTGTCTTCGCACACCTGTAGCGCCAGCGCGATGTTCTGCGCCGCCGTCCGTGTCTTCTTTCTGCCCTGCATGGTTTGAAAAGTTCGCCATACCTTGTCCAGGCCAGTCTTGCCGTCGAAGGAGCTTGTATAGTCCTGCCACTCCTGCCTTGCTAGGGTATTCGTGTAAAGTTTTGCTTTTGCCGATGCCCGATTGAGCTTGGCTCGCAGTGTAGGGGTCTTTCCTCCTTTCTTGTACTTCTCCAAGGCATCGACTCTGGAGGCCCATAAGTTAAGAAGGGGGGATTTCGGGTTCGGGTCCCCTTCCTTGACCTTAATGTCCTGGGTTGCACCTCTAAGAGCTGCTTGAAACCTCTCAGTGAGTCCCCCGTGTTCCAGTGTGCTTTCCTGGAGGGCCCTCCTGAAGTCATCCCATTTTACTCTTTTGTACACACGCTTGCGTACTCCCACGAATTGCGTGAGCCAGAAAGTTATCGGGAGATGGTCGCTGCCCATACAGTCGTTACCAAGCTGCCATTGGAGGTCCATATTTCGGGTAGTCCAGGTCAAATCCGGTGTAGTGTCTCTTTGCCGCGCATGCATGCCAATGCGCGTGGGCACGTTGATATCGTTCGCGAGACGAAAGCCGTTCACTTTCATCGCAGCAGCTATCTCATCACCTTTCGGAGTGTCTCGATCGTAACCCCACATCGTGTGTGGAGCGTTAAAATCTCCTCCGATTATGATGGGAATTGATCCCGCCGCAAGTTTGAGGTATGGTACCCATGCTGCTACATTGCCTCACACCTGGTAGCCTGGACGCTTATACACGGATGCTACCACCAGTCTTCGTGTACCGATCGTTATTAGTACCGCAACTATTTCATGATAATTGTTACACCAGTGAGACATGTCTATCTCCGCCTGTGGTAAGAGTCCACGAGTACTACCGCCTGACTTTTGCCCACCGAAGTGCCCGCTAAACGATTAACTTTCCCTCGCACAGCATGCTTAATGGTCGGTGTCATATATGCTTTATACCCCATGATAGTCCTGTCTATCCCCCCGACTTCCTGCAGTAACAGTGCCGCGGGTTTTGTGTCTTTTGTTTAACTCACTTTGCCAGCGAGTCCATGGCAGTTCCACTGTACAACACAAGGGGGCCGTGGAGCGGGGCCCCGGATCACCATCTTGGGCTTAGCTGTGCCCATGTTGATTAGTACTGCTTGGTGGATTAATGTTGGTTGTTGCCAGGCTAGTCGTCTGCCTTTGCAGTAAGGAAAGGACAACCTCCTGTACAATAGGGTTGATCATGTTCGGGAGTTCTTTCCGAAGAATTTCTTTGATCTCCTGTCTTATGATGTCCCTGATGTCGTCCAGGGTGAAGTTAGGTCTGATATCTGCCTGGCTTGATTGCGAGGTAAATGCTACGGCTTTGTTTCGGTTCTTCGTGGTCTGTTTGGCTGGGCTCTGGTTTCGCTCCTGTTGTTGATCGGTGTGTGTGGTTCGGCCCGGTTGTCGCCCTGGTGCCGGCTTATCTTGATGCTGAGGCGGCGTCTGCTTTCTTGGTGCCTTAAGGGCCTCCCTCATCTCGTCGGCCAGTTGGTCTACCCGATGATCCCCTGGCCTTTGCTTGGTTTTGATTCACTTCCTACGTGCTGTGGCAGCGCTGGGAACTGTTCGTCCGTTAGAGGTGGAGGCGGAGGGCCCAAGTTTGTCGCCTTCCTCTTGGTTGTTGATTTGGGCCGACTTTGTTCCGCAGTATTCTCCTTCGGCGTCGGGGTGGTCTGCGATTTTCTCGTCTGCCCTGCTGGTGCCTTGGTATTCGTGGACTTGCGCTTTGGCTTAGCCTTGATTCGAAGTTGCTTGTTTGCATCTTTCCATTTTTGACAGGAGGAATCGGTGGCCAGGAGAGCTTTCCCGCAGTTTCGGCATTGTGGGGTAGTCTGTTCACAACCACCGTCGGTAATTATATGTTCGCGTCCGCAATCCGGGCATCGCTGCTCTTGTGTGTTGGGGCAGATGTCAGATTTGTGGCCGATCCTATGACAGTGGGTACATACGACCGCTTTGGGCCGGTACGGGAAGACCCGCCTCACGATGTTGTGGTACCAGACGCGCCGTGGAATTCTATTGCCCTCAAAGGTAACCAGGGCCGTCTTACTGTTCTTACCCATGGGCCTCGCCGCTAGGATCCAGTGTGTGGTGCTGGCAAGGTTCGGGAGCAATTGTTCCGGGTCTTCGTTTGGGTTTGGCCATCCCTATTGGAAAGACCGGTTTGAAAATCTAACTGGTCAGACTGGTATTTGGACTGGTGAATCTGGTATTTGGATTGGTCATACTGGTCTAACAGGAAATCAAACTGGTGCAACTGGTAGCCAGACTGGTCTAACTGATAACCATATTGATCTAACTGGTCACCAGATTGGCCGAACTGGTCACCAGATTCGCCGAACTGGTCAGCGAACTGGCCGAACTGGTAACCAGACGCCGAACTGGTCACCATACTGGCCGAACTGGTCGAACTGGTAACCAGATTGACCAAACTGGTTACCAGTTTGATTCCTCTTTCTCACTTTATTTATTAGCTTTCTCACTTTGTTTTTTTTACTTTTAAATAATTACGGCATGATCGAGCATTTACTTTTTACTAAGAGATTAATCCCCTGAGCCGTTTAAAATACTCTCAGAGGTAGATCATTGCTGAAAAAAATCGACATGCTGGGAATATTTTTATTACTTAGGCGGTCACCGACAAATTCCGTACGTTCAAAACAACCAGTATAAAAGACGGAAACGCAGAGATCGGTAGTAGTGATCGGGTTAGTGTGCTGTTGTGTTGATGTTTGTATGTGCCGTGTATGTATATGCGCTCAATATATGTTCAGCTGATGCCTGTAGTAGGCGTATTGTGTCTACCTTTGTGTATAATAAAGATCTCCCAAGCGCAGTGGTGGTGTGACCAAACGAAAATATTTTTGTCGAACCAGTGTGACCAGTTTAACCACCATGACCAGTTGAACCATCATGACCAGTCAACCAGTATGACCAGTTCAACCGCCATGACCAGTCAACCAGTGTGACCAGGTCGAACCACCTTGGCCAGTTTAACCATTATGGAACTGGTCAAACTGGAGCAGTAACCAAGTTTGAAACTGGTACCAGTTTGAACTGGTCTTTCCAATACGGTCTCCTTAGTGTTCCTTGTTTTCCGCTGTTGAATCTACATTATCCTTGACTTGACCAGCTAGTGCAGCTCTCCATTTTGTTACTTTCTTCCACTTAGCAGTATTTTACTAAAGGAGGGCTATTGTTCTGCTTCTTTCTTCAGTGTGGGCGAAGTTTCTTTTGCATGTCTTACGTTGCAAGAAACTATAGCGACGAGAATGTGTGACTGGTTCTTCCAGCACAACGCGGGGACGTTCTGAGGGTTGTTTACAAACACTGCTAAGAAACAAAATAGTGATGTTTATTTTAATTTTATTATATAGAATGCGATGATTCCCGAGTAGCGGGGGTATCATGTATTCTTGGGTATCACACTGAGATCAGCTTTAAGACCCAAATTGCATTATCATAGAAAATATAAGGCTTCTGACTCTGCGTTCTGGTACGCCAAATTTACCGAATCACTTGCGCAGACAAAGTCGTTGTTGCAGAGCGATAAGAGAGTGCACCATGAGTCTGCAGAGCGCAGTTTATATCGTGACCCATTGCAGTTCTGGAGGTACGTCAAGAACCGTACAGCCACAACTTCATCGACAACAAACATCGCTGACTCATCTGGAATTCCGATAAGTGAACCCGAAGATGTAGCGAACGTTTTTGCAAGCTATTTTGCCTCTGTACAAGGTGTCACAAAAGAAAATTTACACTGTCTTTTTCACCGCAAAAATAAACTAGGCATCGCCGAACGCTCATTCTCCGCCCAAAGGTAGAGCTAGAGGTCACAACCAAATTCCAAAGTTTCAGCCCGATCCGACAACTCAATCAAAAGTTATAAGTGATTTTCTGAAAATTTTAATGGAAAAATGGAGCCCATTTTTGCCCGTTTTTAGTTTCTGGTGCCATAGAGCCCCATGTGTTTGAAAACTCCGTCGGCCGCCATTTTCCCATTGAAAATTTCAGAAAATCACATAACTTCTGATTAAGTTATCGGATCGGGCTGAAACTTTGGCACCTGGTTGTGACCTCCACCTCTGCCTATGGGTGAAGAATAAGCGTTCGGCGACGCCTAGTTTATTTTTGCGGTAAAAAAGACCGTGTAAATTTTCATTTGTGACACCCTGTATATTCTTGCAGCCGGAATGGTTTGTCTGCGCCTGACGTTGGTGACAGTACTAGCGATTGCCTATCAACTCAATTATTTGAAAACGCTGACATTAAACTTGCAATTCAAAAACTAAAACCTAAGTTATCGGTCGCATTTGACGGTATCCCGAGTTTTATTGTCAAAGGATGCTCTTCCATTTTCACACCCATTCTAACGCATATTTTTAACCTTTCATTATTGACTTGCACTTTTCCTCCGATTTGGAAATACGCGATAACCGTGCTGATACATAAGAAAGAAAGAACAGATGATCCAAAAAATTATAGACCCATTTCATTATTATGTCCATTTGCAAAGGTTTACGAAATAGTACTTTCGGAACATATTTCGATCTTTTTTAAACATAAGATTTGCCCTCACAACATAGTTTTGTGCGCGGAAGAAAAGTGGAATCAAACTTTGTGTCTTTTCTTAATTTCGTTTCGCTTATTGTTTACCAGCGGGGTCAGGTTGACACTATATTTTGACATGTGTAAGGCATTTGATTTGGTTGACCACTCGCTACTTTTACAAATGCTGAAATCGTACGGTATGAGTACTACACTATGCGCATTGCTTCACAATAATTTGTCCGATAGACAGAACTTTGTACGGATCCTCGGTCATCTCTCCCGGCCTTTTGTCACCCTGTCTGGTGTTCCGCAGGGGTCCATTCTTGGGCCAGTTCTTTTTAATGTTTTCAGAAAACGACCTTCGCTCATGTGTTCTACACTCAGAAATCCTGCAATACGCCGATGACAACAAGTTATTTAGGCAGATAGTATCTGTAGAGGACTGTGTGAAACTAATGGATGATGTAAAATCAGTGAGTAATTGTTGTAGTCTCAACAGGCTGACACTTAATCCCACTAAGACTGTTGTTACGTTATTAGCTAAGAAGCTAAAGCCTTTTCATTTCTGTCACCAACTCGGCAATGCCCCATTGCAAAGGGTGGATTGCACTCGTGATCTTGTGGTTTATATAGACTCTTTGTCATTTAATACACATGTCAATAACATTGTCAACGCGTCTTTCCGTACGTTAGGTGTCATATTCAGAATTACACGTGAGTTTTCCATGTCGGCCTGTATTATGCAGCTATACTTTTCATTAATTAGGTCTAAGCTAGAGGTTTCCTCAGTTGTGTGGAATTCTATTGGGCGTACGCACCAAGAGTCGATTGAAAATGTCCAGAAACGTTTTTTTCGAATTCGAATTTTTTACGACCGCTATGTTGGCTGCACTGTTTACTTTGAATATAGAAGACTTTTAGAGCGATACAATTGTTCTACTTTGAGTGCCAGACGACGCGACAGAGATCTCATATTTTTGTTCAAATACCTTCACGGAGTCATTGATTGCCCTTACCTAACTTCATCGATAAATATTAATGTTCCGAGAAGATTTTTCCGAATTTTTCTTCCATTTTATGTTAATGAATTCTTCCGAACCTGCCCCATGACACGTATTCAGACCTTGTATAATACTTTCAATGATTCTTGCATTGACATTTTTAACCCATCTTTTGCAGCGTTCAAGTTTTCTCTTACAAATCTATAACCATATTTTGCAGCGTTCAAGTTTTTTATTGTCAATTTGTAAAATTATTCTTCTTTTTGCTGTATGCTAATTGTGCATCGTTATCAAGGCTTCAAGCTGTTCATGATCCCAAAAAATCAACAAATGAATGAATGAATAAATGAATGAATGCAAATAGATGTAGTGAACATGTGTCGGATCTAGAAACGAGTGCAACCTTTGATCAATTAGAAGCACAAAAAGTTTTTCAGTTCTTGCTATTGTGAATGTCCCGTCTTTGGATATCTCGGTCTACTTTAAACCGTTTATTATAAAACGGCTGTCTAGCATTAGCATTTCAATAGAACAAATTATTAGAGAAACCGAGGAACGTGTAACCGGTAACCGAAACCGTAAATATTAAAGCCGTAAAAAACCGAAACAAAACCGATATCAACAGGAAACGGTAACCGTAACCGTAACCAAAGCGTTATGTTATTCGGTCTGAGTCCCCTGAATGAATGTATTTGTGAATAAATAGCACAATATAAATCTTAGCCAATACTGCAAATTAACATTAGAAACGGGGCATTTCAAGTATTGGGTACGTAAATCTTAGTAACCGATAATTATAGCTCATCTCAATTTTGATCGCTTGTCATTTGGACAAAGCTGTATGGCTCTAAACTATTATTTCCTCTATAAGGGCTATACAATTATGTGAATATAAAACCATTGTTTGGGTCGAATTTACGACTGCACTAGAATAAATACATTCCCTATCAATTAAAAGATCTATCTCTCGCTTTCTCACCTTCACTTTTTACTGTGTTCAACTATTGAGTAAGAGGTTGTTAACCATATGCATTACAAGCTGCGGGATATGCACAAATAGTCGTTCTCTGACGTGTTGTTCCTGCATCGATAAAACTGGAAGCTTCCGACTTATAATTTATGGTGAATACAACAAGATAACGAGAGCACAATTTAACGAATTTAGTCTAGTATATTTTTCCTACTCTCTTTAGATTCGTCGATATAAAAACAACTTCAAACCAAATTGAAATACAGTTTTGTATTCAAATATATGAGTTACGTCCATTTAAGTATATCTCCCCTAAGGTCTAGATGAATTCGTTACAGTAAAATATCGCTCCGTTATTTGTGCAATAAATATTTTTGGGCAACCTTATGTAACCCTTTATTGACGAGAGATACAAAAATTGCCCAAAGCATTTATTTCTAAGCTATTAATTTTTAACAAAATGAAAACAGGGAGAGATAAAATTAAAAAAAAAAATTATTAGTTAAACTTGCACGTCATGGCTTTGTTGCCTGAGGCTAAATTCCGAAGGTGTATGTGTTGCAAAACCTCTACAGATCTGCTTAGAATGGAAATAATAACTTCGCGTAAGATAATCTAAAGGAAAATGGTAACCTATAGGAAAATAGTAGTGATATTAGAAAAACACTTTTCCTCATTTTTGGCGCGAAAATCTGGGGAAACGCCGTTCACGGTAGCAACGTATTTGCGCACCAGACTTCTTTTTTTTTTTTTCTTCATCTATTTGCTATTTTTTCACTAGATGGCGCTGTAACTTTAGTCTTCAAGACAGCTGCCAAAAGACTAAATTAAAAAAAAAGAGTAGTAGATTCTAAAACTATTCAACAAGAAAATACGATGTGATTTGTTGTCAGGAGGCAGCATTCGTCAACGACGTTTAGAGAATTAGCCTCTGAGTTAGAGATTGCGTTTACAAGAACATGCTTTCGTCTACGGATTGAGCCAAGGTTGGATATTTACATTTTTTTTTACCATTTCCAGCCGCCTCGGTGGAAATTAAGTACCGAGATGTTATAAATACTGGGTCATCCTCGTAGTTCCTGTACGGAACGTACCGCGCCTCTGTCAGTGGGAGCCCGTAAGGTGTACATTCCAACAAACATGCCAATAAGTCAGAATTCTGATTTCCTTGGTGTAGATTGGCTAGGAGCCATTAGAGTTTTGCTTCCCGAAACAAAGGCGCAACGTCAAAGGCATTATAACTATTTTCTCAATGAAAACTTATTATGAAAATGATCACACCGAAAGACTATTGAAATATCTAAAAACATTAACTTAAACAAAACAGCCTTTTAAACGCAATTACTTGATTTTGAGGTGTAAAATATGAAAAATAGACAATCAATATTCAAAAATTACGATCCTTAAAATGGAGATAATTCGCCTTGCAATTTGTCTTATGATTTTAAAATTTTGTTGATTTGGACTAGCTGATTTGTGCACGTTGGACCACAACAGGCATGAGATATATCGTGGTGCATTTCAAGCCTTTGAATAAGCTCTGTGCAGTTCAGAGTTGCGCCGCAATCCTGAAAAATCGAGAGCTCGGAAACCGCAACGATGCCTTGCGACATACTTATTCTGATTAGCAGTCAACGTGTTATACACCATAAGATGCATAACTTATTTTTATCAGCGCTTGCAGAAGTTTTTTATGTGTGATCTATTCAGATAACTTGCGGTCGGTTTTGTATCTTGTGGAGCATTTGTAGCTCCATACATCGGAGTTCGTGCGTCTGTTAAATACAAAAACCTTAACACGTAAACACGCAGCAACACTCTAAAAAATAAGGGGAATACAGGGGTACTCCCCTTGCTCCATATGTAACTCCCCAAAACTACATTTTGTCGTTCCGTGCACTCACGTCGAGCTGACTATACCAAATTTTGCAAGCGGCTTGATACCTGTTGGGTATAACGTACTAAATAGCTAATGTGCGCATCGAAGACTACAAAAAACAATTACTGAGGTTTTGCAGCAGGGCCGAAAAATCCTTGATTGTCTTAATCTAGGCTTTGATGAGTACATTAGGTAATTTTATAAGTGGTATCGCGCGACTTTCAAGCCGCTCGTAATACTTGGTATTGCTAGCTCGATGTCACTGGACAGGACGACGAAATTTAGTTTTGGGGAGTTACATATGGGACAAGGGGAGTACCCTTGTACTCCCCTCATTTCTTAGAGTGAAGAACTGCGCAAGTTAGTATTGCTTTCAGTCCTTGCGTCTAATGTAGTGAGACTGTACCTGAGTTGTTGCTAAACAATGGCTTGGTGTTAACTAGTAAAAGTGAAATAAGTCGCTTTAAGTAGAAATTTGTAATAAGAATAAACGACACGGATTTAATGTTTTAGAGCGCAGCTCTTAGGCGCCTGTTCCCGGCTTAAGAGGCGTCGCCGTCGCCGTCGGCGTCGCCGTCGTAACCGTAACCAAGGTCACCCCAAGGTCACGCGACCCCCAAGGTCACGTGACCCTTCCCAAGGTCACACCATGGTCACGCGACCCCCCCAAGGTCACGTGACCCCCCGAGGTCACGTGACCCCTTCCAAGGTCACCTCAAGGTCACGTGACCCCCCGAGGTCACGTGGCCCCCTCCTCCCCCCCCCCCCGAAGTCACGCGACACCCCCCTCTCCCCGAGGTCACGTGACCCCCTCCCCCAAGGTCAGGTGACCCCCCGGAGCATATTAAAGAATGAGGGGAGGAGAAGGAGGAGGGGTCTACCCTCCCCTCAGTACCCTTCACTCCTCCTACTCAAGAGCTGCGCTCCAATTCGGCGTTACAGGGAGTTGTAAACGGCTTTCACTTTTTTATATTGTTACGCTAATAATTACAAATGTATGGCAGCGTGTAATGAGTGTTTATTTTTCGCGGTGCAATTGCCGTGTGTACATGCTATATTATAGTATTTAGTGTCTTAATGGCACATTAGTCACTTTTAATAAGTCGCAAGTCAACCATGATAGTGTTTTGGATTTCGCAGGATGTGCGCAGTACAACTATTGGACGGGCATAACCGATATGAACTGATATACAGTGGTCAAAGTTCATGTATAACTCATTTTAGCTATGGTGGCAACCACGTGTTCCACGGATCCTAATCTTAGACTATCTCAGGCAGACCGTGGTGCCTCTCCATGTCGGAGCGCACCCCTGACGCGAGGCGATGCCGTATTTCTTTGTGGGTGGCTCTCCCTTGCCCTTCTCGGGTGACTTGCCACCGGCAGACCCTTCGGGACCATGCATATATGAACGCGTCCGCCCCTCCGCGGAGCGAACCTCCCTCCGACATCCCGTGCGAGTCGATGCCCAGAGGCCATATAAGCCGGCCCAATACAACGGCCGTAGAGCTCTCGCTGGGGGTTTGCTCCCCTCGACGGAGCCTTGCTTTCTTTTCGCAAGCCCCCCCCCCCCCCCCCCCCTCTCTTTCCCTTTCCGTGATCCTGCAAGTAGAGGCAACCGAGACTCCGAGTGGTGATCCTGCCAATAGAGGCAGCGCAGTAATCTCGCACCTTCAGCCAAACGTGTTGACATTGAAGTCAATATATATACACGTCGTTATACGGACCCGCAGACATACTTGTGTTCTTACATGGTACCCCCTCTCCTTTAAATCAGAAATCCACACTATATTGAGAAGCGTTCCTATTATAAATACGTTCCTTTCGTGCGAATGCTGAGCAAATTTATTTAATCCATAGCTAAGCTAGCAGCGTTGCTTTATGTTATGATCCTTTGTGTGAAACATTCTTAAGTAATAATGATGCGAAATAAAACCGTGACACTATTATTGGCTCGTTGTGGTAATCACAAAAGATGATGCAAACAACGCGCTTAGCGCCACTGGCGAGGAAGCTGGAGTCCGACCATGAGGCGAGTTCAGCACTTGCAATAAAAACGCCGGGACGATACATTTTTTTTTTTTTTTTTTGAGCCGACACGATGAGTGTGACGGTCAGTTGTGGGGACGATCTCCGAAAACTGATCCAACAACTTTTCGTTTCTTTTTTTATATCTAACGAACTAAACTAAATTTTCGGTCAGTCCCGATTAATAATCAAACCTGATGCAGACTGTTTTATGGCTAGGAACGTTATCGATATACGTACAGTCAAACCAGTGCTATTTTTACGAAATCGGAAAAAGTAACGGTAGCCTGAAATTAGTCTACGAAGAATCTAGTTACGTTCAGCAGTAAATTCGCTTTATAGTCGTAAAAAAGCGAATCCCGCGTTTTGTTTAGCTGTAACCTACATCCTGGTAACAATCGAAAAAAAACAAAAAACATCGGTCATGTTGTCGAGGGAACCACTTGCTTGGGATTCGCTTCTAAGCAACGTAAAAACATAAAGGTGTCTAAATCAAGTATACGTGAAATAATAAAAATGAGGGCAATGACGACAAAGGTTCACCGAGGTGTTTGCAAACTAACGGAAGTAAATAAATAATTCCGCTAAACCGAAAGCTTGCGAGATAATTACGGCCTTCCCTCATATGAAGGTTGTGTAGTTAGAACATAATCACATGTGCATATTAGTGGTGCATTTTTCTCCTGAAATTCAAAGCACCGGTTCGCTTACTTGAAACATTTTATAAACACTCATGACATTTTTAGCGTTGACGAAGATGACGGTGATAACTGAAGTTTGTATTTGTAATTGCCCCGCCCAATAGGCACTTGGTTGAAACCAGACAATACAGTCTCATGCTTCACGCGTCTTTTGGGAGATGGCGCAACTAACACGAGCCTCAGTTAACTCAGTCGTCAGCGTCAACCTCTGCCGTTGAGACTGAACACAGTGTTGGCATAATATCTGGTTGAAGGCGCGGCACAATAAAACTTGCAGTGTCCGCTATTTTTTTCTGAATTATTGATGGCATTAAAATGCAACAAAAATAACTGAAGCCGCTGGCATTATTATAATGTTTTCCTCTTTACACCGTACAGCGGGGAACTAATAGGCGAATCTTGTCAAATCTTTATTTAGTTGAGTCGTGGAAGTTTAATAAGGAACAATTACACATACGGCAAAATTAGGACTGGGCGTCTATTCATTTTTTTAACGCGATTAATCGACGCCCTGCAATCGATGAGTTATTCGACCAATAGGTCGCTTATATTTTCAGGCGTAATATCACCAAAAGGAAAATAGTTAATTTTAATGCACGAAATTATTTTCAACAAACTAGATTTCTTTAAACATGAGAATGCGACGCCAGCGGTCGACTGGCCGTGTCCGCCTGCGTCGCCTCGGCAAGACAGGTCTCGTGTACTGACCTTCGCTGCCTTCGCCGAGAAATGTTCGCGCGTCGCAAGCATCAAGTTGCCGGTAATCGTTGCCAAACCGAGTGCAACGTCGTCCCGTATTGAAGATCGCACTCACGAGGATGCCACCGACGTCGCGCTCACGATACCGTCAAAGCAATTGCAGACATGGTCCTCAGAGCCGCCATTTTTTAACTGCGCTCGTTTTGGCTTTAGCCAACTTCTCGTCACGAATCCTTCCTGGAGGAGCGCAAAGACTCTTTGCGTACGCACGCAATTTCCGAAAGATTGCGCACGCTAAAATAGCGCACGCAAAGCGCAAAAGTTGGTTAGCGTTCGACGCATGCGTAGTGGCGACGACGCTATTCTTTGTTGACGCAAAGCTTTAGCGTGCGCTATTCTAAAACCCTCTATTATGTGTACAAAATGAAAAAAAAAAGAATTTAAGTGAGAGTTACAAGCACAAACATAATGGTTGGCATCTTCGCTATACCTAGAGATATATGAAACAAACAGCACAACAATTTGAAATAAATGCAGTAGAGGTATTGAAGATTGGATATACAAATGGAGCCAAATACCGCAGAGTAGCGAACAGCATAACAACAACCCAAGCAGCTCACCAGCGTTGGCCCGACGTTGGCACAATATTGGTCGAACGTTGGAGCGCAACCCGCTCCAACGTTAGACCCATTATATTTCCGATACTGGACCAATGGTGATCCGGGTCTGCTGCAATTATTATTCCAATATTGGCATTCTAATTTAACACCATATAGCTAACCAGCATTTCGTCATGACTTCAAATATTGTTTCCCTATCATACTTCAGGATTTCAAATATTTCGTCCAATGCCAGGCCGAGATTTCCGATATTGGTATCCAATATTATGCCACTATTTCCGATATTTTGATCCAATATTTTGCCACGATTTTCGATATTGGTATCAAATGATACGCGATTTTGCTGCAACATTGTGAACCAATCATATTTCGGCAGTGTCAATACTGTAATCCATTCACAAGCCAATTTCTTTAATGTAGTTATCCAGTATCAGACCAGCTTCACTAATATTGACAACCAATAAGATATCTTTTTATCGTATCATATGTATTTGGTTATAATACAGTTCAATGCAGATAAAATGAAAGTGAAGTCATCTATGTTCGCATTATACTAAAATACAACAAACACAACAAATGGTTTAATGATTCTCATTTATAGTACTTGTGACATCTGCTCGTGCAAAAAACTATTGTATGCAGGCCCTTTTTGTCAATTGCAAGTCAGCCAAAGTAACAGGGACGACAAATTAGTGTCCCTTTGAAGCATCAACATTAAACTTATTTAAATATAAACACTGATTCTTAGATATATGGCTGCCTTGGATATCTTCGTTACCGAAACGTGAGCTGTCTCAGCAGGATTCCCAGCTCGATGGTGTCTTTTATTCGCGAAATGAAAGATTTGCGAAAAACAGTTAAACGCCTTAGCTTGCGTCAAAATTTATCAAAAGGTTTTATACAATCTGAAAAACGTGAAACAAAATAAGAAAAGGAATTACCTGCTAAAACCAAGCAGGTGTTTTTGCTTTGATTTTCTCAGCAATTTATATTGTGCAGGTGGTTGACGCACGGCGAATGTCATGTCCTGTGAACAAAGAAAACAACAGGCAATTAAATTATATGTTCACGCAATAATATTCTTGTTTTTCATTTGGCGAACGAACATTTCAGACATTACAGAGATAAAATACCTTAGAAACTGGCAGCTCTTTGCCTTCAATTTAGTTCTGAAAAAAACAAAAAAAACAAGACACGAGTCTTCCAGGAATAGAAATAGGACGGGCTGGGTATCGGTTCAATGACGATTAATTAAAGGCGAATTAATTTTTCTCAATCATACGCATTCGTATATAAGTTATACATTTCAATACATACTTGATTAGTTAACTTTGGCCAATAGAGAAGCACTGCTTTATTCTTCGAATTAGCACAATGTCAGCTTGTATTAGCCGAGATATCGTACAATCAATTCAAAGTTGTGTGAGAAGATTATATGAATTTAATAAACAATAAATCACAAATTAAAATGACTTACATGATTCCCTGTTTTCTTTTTTAAGAAGTCTTTTATCTTTAAAATTAACACCACATATTTGACGGTGTTTAGTTATTTATTTCGTTCCGTCAGGGATATGCCAAAAAGACAATAATGTGATCCGACAAAAACATACATATCAGGCCAATCATTAGTTAAAGAGATTAGAAGAAAACACAAATAACCTTAGAAATTCGAAGTGACAAAAATGTGTACACAAGTGCGTGGCCACGTCATTTTTGTTCGAAAACAAACTAAAACAAGACAAGATAACCGACGCTACTCCTACCACACCATTTCGAAAGGGTTCGACTTGGAAGTTATTAGCGCCTAGAGGATTCTGATAAAATCAAAACAGAGCTGTCAAACTGAATTTTAAAGTTTTTACGTGCCAAATCTACGAGGGGCATCTGGCACGCCCTAGGCAAGGACTAGTGATGCATTTCGAACACCTGGTAATCTTCTGACGTGCAACCGAAAGCTTGATTTATCGGGCGCCTTCTCCACAATTAGTCTCCGTCAGAGTGAGCACACGCGTGAGTTCGCGGCCCTAAAGAGTAACACGTGCACGCATGCGCAAGTGTCCGTACAACAAAAATATTCAATATACGACAGGATCACGGGCTCGTGCCATCTTGTGCGTTCTAGAGTTTCGTGAGAGGGAGTATAAGCACTGTGAATCCAGTGTGTCTTGTTTTGCATGCCTAAAAACCTGCTAACATTCATAAAAACAAAACAAAAATACACAATTTTTGCTTCATCGATTATTTTTTTTAAAGAGACCTTTTAACCAGTTTTTGGGCGCTTCTTTTATTTATAAATTTTTTAAGGCAAAGTAATTGCGATCGCGTATGTCGCGAGCGCGAATGCTTGGTTTGAGCTGACAAGCGCACACTTCTAGTCTAGTATAAATTGCTAGCGAACCTTATTTATATTATTACAATATTGAAAAAGAACAGAGTTTGATGGAACATATTAGGCGAATACTTAAATATGACAAAGACCTTGTCAGCAAAATCAATTCACAAACCTGAGACACGTCACCATGTCAGCCTTTATCGCAGACACTTCTCCTGAAGAGCCCGCCCCTGTGGGTAATCCACTTCTCCGCACAAGGTTATATCACTGGAGCGCACAGTCAGCTAGAGAAATAGTCCAAGGACAGTCGATTCAGTACCGTCTTAACGGACGCTTGCGCTCTACGTGAAAAAGTTCCGAGGACACATAGGCACTTACAATTTGTAAATGCAAATGCATGAACCCAAGCAGCACAAAAAATGGCTCGCTTTGTATGTTCAAACAGCCTTGATGGGATACGCCTCAACGGGTGATCGGTCTCTCAGCTGTAGATGAGAAATTTAGCCAGTGCAGTACAACCGCTAACCTGGGGTCTTTAACCACGCAGTAGTGATCACATGAACGCGTGCCGGGACGAAACTCATCCAGATCAAGACGGGCGCCAGCGATGAGGATCGAACCCAAAAGGTTCCCAGCGCAAGCCTTCGCTCCACGCTTCGAGCTGAGACGCGTTAGCCCACTCCGCCACTTCCTGCCATCCAAACAGCACGGATTTTGGCCAAGCATTTTCCAACGGCTGGCGATGGTCTTCCGGCCAATGGCCAAAGAGTGGCGATTTATCGGCCAATGCTTGACCGACGGCTGATGGCCGATGGCCACTGGCTAATGGCCAGAGAAAGGCCAGGCATCGGCCAATGGCTGGCCACTTTTTGGCCATTTACCAAAGGACCATTGCCAGCCATTGGCCAATGATTGACCAAATATGTGCTGCTTGAGAATGTCGTTTTTCCGCTGCCTTAGTTCGTCTGCGGTGTACTGGCGTGGGCTGCCACGTTTTGCTAATTCCGAGATTGCGGCCGCCGACGATATAGATGCATCCCTCAGGCACCGCCATGCTCCTCGGCGGCGGAAATAACTGAAACGGACACAGCTCCCCCCCCCCCCCCCCCCCCCTCCTTCCGGCAACGCCTTACATGAGAGCGGCGGCTCTCATCTCAGGGCCGCACGCTATCCCGTGTCTCCGGCCCGCACACCAGGCTTTCCTGGCGTGCGGGCCGGAGCGCCCAGGAAGAAGGCGTCTCTGTAGGTTGGCCTTTCTTTGAACTATACGTGTCTTCCCAGCCAAGGCTGTCTAGGAGCCCTTTTGGTGGGACTTTCATGCTTCTCGCGGTTACAGCGGTTACACACGCCGCCGAGTCATGGGAATTCCTTTCGCGTTCTTTCGCGGTTTATTTCGCGGTTACAGACGCCGCCGGCTCCGTTCCATGGGACAGCTAATGCTTTCGCATTAATATGCGGCCACGCCTAACAGTTTCTACAGTGTAACATCCTCGCTCAAATACGAGCGGGTTCTTTGCCTGCGAGCTATACTCCGTTTAACCATTCAATGGACCGCAACGTACTCTACGACCCACCAGAGCCAATCCAAAGGTCAGAGTGTGTCACGTGCCCTTTCGGTTTTGAGGAGCGACGCGCGAAGCGTGAAGTCACTTGTCTCTCCGAATCACTCGATTGGCTAAAATGGCTCGTAGCGTGCGCTACTTTACATCGTAAAGTGAAACCAGAGATGAGAGTTCCTCTCTTTCCCATTTCACGGTCAACCTCCTTTCCCTCTTTGAATTTTCTTTTCGGGGGACTTAGCAAACGTTTCCAAGCACCACGGTGCCCTCGCCAAAGCGCAGGGGATTAGCGTCACCTTGGAGCATCCTTCAGAGAACAAGCAGCGTGGAAATACCTTTCGAGTCGAAAAAAGCGCAGTGTGAAAGCGTCACCTCGGTTCCCCACGCTGTCGAGAATAATAATAATCCAGCGAAATATATCATGAAAAATATGCCGCACCACAAGTACGCCACATTTTCAGTGCAAAAACAGCCGTGAAATTTGAAATTATCCGAAAACATTGAACGGCGGTAATCTTTCACACGATCCTATCTTGGCTGGCAGAATCAAGAAATTAATGTTTTTTTCAAAAAAAGAAAAAGATAAGAAAAGAGATTGCACAAGCACGCCGCATTTACAGCGCAAACCCAGCCGTGGACATAGAAATGTTTCGGCAACATTAAAATGTAGTAATCTTTGACAGACTCATGCACTTCGCCTCGCAAAATTATCGGTGCCAACGAGTTTAATATTTAGGAAAAAAAAAGGTTAGAATAGTCTTTCGATTTCCCACGCCATCCGGATTCGTGACTAAAACTTTCACTGATAACGACCATTTAACGTGCACTCACGCAAGCGCGCATTGCATTAAGTTTTTCAGCATTTGTTTTAGTGCGATGTTTCCGTATTTTGGGTCAAATACTACATTATAATGCGTTCAAAGATGTAGGACCGTCTTGCGATTTTGCGGTTTTGCTCGAAGAAAGGTTCCGGAGGTGTGACTCAATCCGAGTACATAGCATTGCTCTCTTAGCGAAAAAAAAAAACGATTGCCTTTTTTTAATTAAATATTTTTTTTCAATAGAATTTATTAGTGCGACGTGAAGTGCTCTTCTGGATGACTTACATGAGTGGTGAAAATGAACACCTCTGACTGCTCGTTCGGAATAAAATCCGAAAATTTGCGGGTACCTTTGTTCGTGCTAAAAATGGCGCGCAGTGTGCACGCAAAGCAACCGGCGGTCTGCGAGCAAGATTCAAAGTAGATGCAAGTGTCTACAGAGTGCGACCTCAGTTTGCCCCTGTAAGGTGACACTGGCTCCCACTGTACACAAAATGTGTGTAGGTTCTACTTTGCCAAGAGTGGCGTATACCCTTACGGATGAGACACAAAAAAAACACGTCACGCGCTCTTGCAGCCGTGTGGAGTTTGAGCACCATGAAGCTACTCTGTAGCGTAACTGCACATACTTGCAGACAACTTTCTTCGACTATGTGGTCAAAGTTTTAGGTGGCCGTGCGGTTGTACATCTTGAGCACCCATCAAAGTTGTGCACACGTAGTCTTCACTTCTCAAATGCCACCGAAAGTTATGAAGCAGAAACTAGGCTCCACTTCGAGCGCGATCTTTCTGCCTTTATGACGCTTTGTCGGATGCTCAACTAAAATGCGATGGCAATTGGTGCAGACTCGCAGCATTTGAAAAAAGTCGCTAACCCTGCCACGGTCAACGAAGCTCGCAGTCGCAGCTAAAATTAATAACGAAGCTGGAAAAATCTAGCTTACGTGGGGTGTTGCTGCCAACGGTAAAATAAATCTTTCGCAAAACGCTTCAGCGTTCAGGAGATGTAAAAAAACAAAACAAATTCGAATATACCGCATTCAAAAAATACAGTCGCGATATTGCTGAACTCAATGAAGAATGAGAACGCAGGAAAATCGTAAGTGCAACTAGTCCCCAACAACGAGAGAATGTTGTACACTCATAAGAAGAGGTACTTACACATATAAGCTCCTTATGTCAGGGATTGTTTTTGTATCGTTTATTCCCCATCGGTATTTGACTTTAGTTATGATGCTGCGAGACTGAATCTATTTCTGGCTTATGCGCCCTGATGTAATATGAGAAAATGTCCTCAATCAGCGCTCGAAGCCACTTATATTGAGGCAACAGCGATTAACTGAGGACACGTTTGCTGTATCATCTGCTCTGTAGTCGAACGTGGAAATAAAATAGAATTTCGGTGCTATAGGAAATAATTTAGATGACGCAACTAAGGTTTTTTTTTTTTTTTTATATAAATGATATGCTCTTACAATAGCGCCATATCTTTTTGGCTTTTCGTTTTTCCGTACATCATACATTTTGGGTAATATAAATTGAAATCTGATTTTATTTGACTTCGAAGTATAATCTTTGCTGGGAAAACATACGTTCCGTGGAGTTTCGGGGCGCGGGGCATTCAAAACATGTGTTACGACAACATTTATGTTTCCAAGCATTCAGTCCAAACTCAGCAAACACAAACAGAACAGACGAAATACCACAATGCCTCCCCCTCCAGCAGTGTTCGCCTTTTTTCTGCCTGATCCGAAAAAAAAACGGGACAACCTGATCCCCCGCTCCCCAAACCCAGCCCCTTTGTTTCCAGGTGAAGCGTCTCAAGATAAATTGAGCAAAAGACAGGGTCGTTTTCTTTATCTCTTCATCGGTCTTTCGCCACTCGCGGAGTCCTAACGGTGGTGCCTCCTGGAATCGTAAAAAATCCCTATTTTAGTTCTAATTCAGCTGCGAAACCATCTTAAGCTTATACTAGAAGCTCCGCCTTCAGCGCGAGCTCGGTGGCTTCCGCAGTGCTTTGGTTACGCATGCCTGCGCGTTTACAGTTGTGTTATCAAGGGCGGAATGCTCGCGTTGTAGGCGGAGCTTCTAGTCTCAGCTGAAGGGTCAATGGAGTACAGACCATGCACCGGCATTGTTTCTTGTTCAAAAATAAGGCAACATTGCTGCAGAGCATTATTGGATGCTTTGGAGACTAATTTCAAGCTAGTATTGATATTTATGGTTTCCTAAAAAAGTACGGTTTCAAACGTACAGATGTCGGGAATGTTTCTCGCCAGAAGCCAGTCTGCATTATGGTGGAAGATTTGTCGGGGTTGACAGAATATTCCGGTTTTTTTGTTAGATATACAAATTGGAGAACAATTGGATCAGCTTTTGATATTATGCCCCATACCTCAACGTCCTCCTCAGCGTGTTGGCTCAAAAAAGGAATGCTTCGTCACGGCGCGCTTGCGTCGCTAGTGCATCCAGCTCAAAAACGGAGCCATCTACTGCTGCACTCTCCTCATGACCAGACCCCGGCTCCCTCGCTAATGGCGTCACACGCTTTTTTTTTTTTTTTGCAGGGTCTTTTTGTTCTAAATGCAATAACCTTATTTTAGTGTCACTGGTTTCTTTTGACACTTTCACACGCAAGTATGTTTCCCACGAAGGGTCTTGAGCAGATTTTCGAAGGGACGGCTGTCTGCGCGTTGTTTGGAGACTACTTGAACGGCGGTGCAAGCGAAGCGGGAATCGAGGAGACAGCGAGCGGCAATCCGTTCAGCAGGGGAACAAGTCGGACGCCCCGACTGAGGCGTCGCTTCGTGTCTTCGAACGTGTGCGCGCTCGTGAATGACGGTGGTGCCGAGGAGTATCGACAATGCAATCCAAGCCACAGGGATTTCCTCGCCTCTGCCGACTACGCAAGACGCCGCTTCGCCCCCATCACTGCCGCAGCCCAGGCTCGCTTCTCTCATCCGTGTAGTACTTTTATTGTTCTTGCCTGATTTTAGCATGTGTCTAGTATTTTTCGTGTTGAGAGATAAGCAGTCTAGTTTTAAAAAAACATTGTTTTGCACCGAAAAACTGCTGTCTGTGCGTCGGGAATGTACTGTGTCAGCGCCGAGGATCTGTAGCATCTGAGCTTTTGTGAGCAGGCCTCAAGTACGAAAATAATAAATTGGAGGCCGATTTGGCTTTCCTGAAGAGCTTGGCTTGTTTATTTTGTGTATTAATTTAAAAAGGTTAAACTGGTTGGGAAGTCCACTAGCATGACCAGCATGCCAAACTGGGCATGCTGGGGCAATAACCCAGCGTGAAGCTGGGACCAGATCAACCACCATGACCAGCATGCCAAACTGGGCATGCTGGAGCAATAACCGAGCTTGATGCTGGGACCAGATCAACCAGCATGCCAATCTGGCATGCTGGAGCAATAACCGATCTTGAAGCTGAAACCAGCTTAAGCTGTTTTTTTTTAATAGCGTGATAAAATAAATGAACTATAATTCCTCAGCTTTAGGTTAAATATACCTGCTGAGCTAAAGAAACAAGTTTATAAACAAATGTTTCCCTATATAGCTTAAACAAGCTAGAAGTGAACTACGACCAATGTATATCTCTTCGCATCAGTCATGCATGTTCCATGGGTGTTCTCCGCACATCCTGCAATATTTCCAACAATTATCATGGCTGAGGCACCGCTCATTAAATGTAAATAATGTAGCATGAAGACACTTAACGGCAAAATAGAGCATGTGCATGCGGTATGCACAAAATGGAAAAGCTAAAAACTCATTAAGACTGAGTCATTTGTAATCATTAGCGTCACAATGTACAAAAGTGGCCTATTCTTTACACCGTTTATTGTTCTTAACGTTTCCACTAAGGGAAACTTGAGTTTTAATAATATGTATAGCTGAAGTATTTTTTCTAACTACTCAGGCAGTTAGGGGAACGACGCCTCCACCTTTTAATTTCACTATATTTTTAGGTGGACGCAAAAGTCAAACATAAATCATTTGCATCTTTACTGGCATTTGTTCAGGGGTGGATTTAATTATAATGACGCATGTTCCGCGACTTCGTACATTTCGGATAAGAAACCAAGTACAAATTAGAGTACACGATCCCTGTCGAGATCAGCTATAAAACCTCGCATAAACACTACTGCATTCGCGTTATACAGGTAAATGTGAAGTGTTCAAATACTTCAGCTATAAGTCACACGAACTATGTCAAAGACCGTCATTACATTTGCAACTATCCTGATTCTTCATGGCGGTGGATCAACTTCGAATTTCCCCGAGCTCAATCCAGATCTTGAAATGTACCAGGATATACCCAAGGTATTTACTGGTCAACCTGTCTAAAATTAGTAACGAAATATCATTTTATGCAATTTATCTGATATATAACTTGTGTAATATTTATTTCCGCGTACAAGATTGTTTCTTCTTAATTAAAATCGTCAAGTGTATTATTTTCAGATCACTTCATTTAACAGGCTGCTGTTTCTGATGGACATATTTACTCATGCCCAAATATGGTTAGGTCTCGGTCATCTTAAAAAATCAAGTTCAGAGAATCGAAAACATAATGTGGCTTGCGTACGTGACACTATCATCTTGTTACATCTGAGCACAAGAAAAAGCGAATTCTAACATACCTTAACTAATATAACGAGTACTCAGATATTAATTCAATTTTCCGGAATTAATGCCTGCAGGGGTTCCCACTTACCGAGACTTGGTACATGCTGTACAGAAACTACGAGGAAGACCCAAACTTCGGGACTTCTAAATGCGTAAGATTCTCCCAGGTGGGACCTGAAGAGGAGGGTGGATACCATATTTTAATTGAGTATGGAGAGGAGCCACAGTCGGCGTAAGTAAAGCTTGAGACGCATTAATCGCTGAAAGCCTTTGAAAACTATGAATGATTCGATCAACCTATTGATTACAAATGGCATTTCGTCGAAATATAATAGCATTACGCTACGCACATAAAGCCTATTTACACCAAAATCTAGGTTTATCTAACTAAATACCTTACACATGTTTTGTAATACAGAATTCCATTCTCATTTTTTTAGAATGTGTGTTTTTCTTTGGTGGACGAGTAAATTTAACACAAATGATCAGAGATGCAAATATTAGTTTGGTCAATGGGTATTCAAAGACTTAATTCGTTTTCGTGAATTCAGCAGCGAGGTAAATTCGGATGCCTGTATTTCTCAATATCCATCCGCAAAGCGTAAGAAATATATTGCGGGTAAATTCGTCCGGCAAAAGGTAAAACAAAGGGATGGCTATGTCTCTTTCGCTCGCTCAATAAAGCAAGAATTGAAGGTAAGAGTGCAGATATCCAACTCTCACTAGATGAAGAGTATAGTTACTGTGATGCATACCTTAAAACAAAAATCAACTACCTCTAGCAGCAGTGAGGGATAGTTGTATAATTGTAATACGTATCGTATTGTTTTATGATAAATGAATTTGTTAGAGTGATAAATCTTAGATTTACCTAAGCTTTCACTTTCGAGGTTCCTTTTTTACATTAGATTTACTGAACAGGCACATATTTACTACTGGAGCTATTTGCTGTTTATTAAAATAAATTACTTGTTTTCCTCCTAAATGTCCTGCTTCTTTAAATAATAATACTCTAATCCTATTTACCTTGGTCACTAGGAATGCGCTATTCACGCTTGCGTCGACTGAAGGATATACTTCCAAGAATCAGTTAAACTTTGTCCCTGAGGGCCGTAAGTATACTTCTATTAACTAAGAAGGTTGCAGTATCCTCAAGTAAAACCAAAATGTGATACTCTTTGCATTCACAATAAAAACGTAATTTTTAATATTTCAGTAGATATAAATCGCTTTCAGCCAATACGCATAATAATTAATACACCGGGCATGATTGCCTTAAACCAACGTTACTAAAACACTCAGTTGGGAAACTCGCCGTCGAAATCTGGGCCGCTGGCGTCCACGGAGACCGAGCTAAATGCGACAACAGCGCCACTCCTTATCGTTTGTTTGTACTGTGGTCACCTTGAGCTTTTTGAAAGCCTGTTTTTGTGCAGAAACAAACGGAAAAGACTCTTTTTGTATGAAATTTATTGGAGTTTAGTACAAAAAGAGGGGCGCGTTATGTTTTTAAAATCTTTAGTTTGCAGGGTTTTGCGGCACAATTAATATTGTTTTTATACAACCATGCCTCAACGGGGCTTTCAGGTAGCGCGTCCCGACCTAGGTGCAATTTAACATCGGTAGGTCGACGCGGCGCGTCCGCCGGGGAGACGGGGGTGGCACCCCTGTAACCTCTTCCGCTGTATCCGTTCTTAAAGCCAAAATAGAAGTCACGTGCAGTTCCTCGAGTGACCGCTGCGGGAGAAATGGTGGCGTTGTGTTCGTCATTAGCTCGGTGCTCGGAGACAGATTGGGTCCTGTTTTTCAAAGCTGTCTCTATGTGAGTTTCCCAACTGAGTGTTTTAGTAACGTTGAATTAAACTCACGCGTGCTTTAAGGAAAATGTTGTGAGTCAAATGAATGCCGTTATAAATGTATATTCATGTTATCATCCTAGATAGGATGATAACGTGACTGTAGATTAAATAAATATAAGGAGCGAGCGATATATTATGAAAAGCTATGTAAATCATGTGAGAAGATATTTAAAGAATACTGCGTCTTATATCCGAAAGCCAAAGCAGGTGTGGTTAAATAGGACCATTTAAAACTTTAAAGCTAACCATAACTAGAAGCTAAACTAATTCAAGCACCTTTCGAAACTACAGCGGGTCTCGATATGATCAACGATCAGCATTTTTCCCCCGTTGCCCGAACATAAACCTAGTCGCAAAAAACAGCCGGAAGTTCAACCGACTATAATGTGTGGGAAAGCGAAGTCGTGGTTTGAGGCACCGCGTCAGCATGAAAGTCACTGGATCTGGGAAAGTAGCGCCATTGCCTTCCAATCTGCTAGCCGAACACAAACAAATACCGTCATACGGACGACAAGACCTCTCAAAGTGATTAGCTTTTCGCTGCTGGTTTCCATGGTGATCGCCATTTCGGACCCTTTCAAAATTTTGAAGCTTCGAAAGGGTCATTAAACCAGTCGCACCAAAACCGCTATAGAGCATCATCGTACTCGAAGCGTTCCACGGCTAATAGGAGTGTCCATGGCACTACGCATTCAATAAACGTATCACTCATGCTTATTTCCCCAGATCTCTTATAATTATGTGGCTCTTCTTGCGCGTTTCAACAGTAAAAATTAATTTTCAATGCGCCCAAGCACCGACGCCGCGTGTGATGACGTACATCTTTGTACCGCCATCACACGCAACGTCAATGGCTGGAGGCATTGAAAAATAATTTTACCGTCTTGAAGCACGCAAGAAGAGCAACATAATTACACGAGATCCGGGGAAATAAGCAAGAGTGATGCCTTCGTTGCATGCAAAGTGCCAAAGACACTCCTTTTGGCCGAGAAACGCTTTCAGTACGATTATGCTCCATAGTGATCTTGGTGCAACTAGTTTTGACGACCCGTTTAAAGCTTCAAAGCTTTAAGAGGGTCCGAAATGGCGACCACTACAGCAGCCAATAGCATTGAGTCAAACTTTCACAGGCCGCCAAATCGCGGCCTGTTTTCCTGCCGCCCCGACGCTGGTTCTTAATTGTGTTGGCACAATTTCGCCGATTAAGCCTTTATTTTCAGTCCATTGTACTTCCTCTCGTCGCCTTGATCCGTGACCACATTGCCGTGAGATTAGATAGTCGAGACGACAGCGCGCTGGAATCACATGGAGGTGCCCCGGGTTTGATATCCTGCATCGCATGATCTTTCACCCCTTTTTATGTAAATCAAACATTCGGGAAGGTTGAACAACTGGCCAGCATGTTTATTTTTAGGATGTATAGTTCGAGGTCGAGGTCGAGAATGTATAGTTCGAGGTCCAGGTCGAGGCAGAATATCTTGGGCTCTAAGAAGCCGCGCCACTCCATATGGAGTCACTCTCGCCCCAGGTGTGGGTCCTGCTGTTACGTCGCCATCGACGCCTGCAACGCTAGCCTACTCTTTTATTCTTGGCGCACGTTCGCCCAACTAAACGTTTGTTTCCATCAGTCATTCGTCGCCTTGTCAATTGTCATTCGTGACAATATAGAGGGGAAGCTGAATTGATGTACAAGGTATGTGAGCTTAAATTCACCGTCAGATATAACGGGGAAACTAAATTGATGTATATAGTCTACGCGAAACCCATTTATACAAAACTCTAAAGTATAAAATAGAGAGGACGAGGACGGGAACAGGACGTCCTCGTCCTCTCTATTTTATACTTTCAAGTTTTGTATCTATTAACCAACACGCTCGTTTTCAATTGCAACCTATTTATATGCTAAATTTAGCAAGTAGCATAGAGTTACGTATGTTGGTTTACATTTTCGTGCGCTACTCACTGTCTAAAGTTTTGAAAAGGCTAAGAGTCACCCTTGTTAAGAGCGAATGAGTCTTAGCCTGTAACATTTGTATTTTTACACGAAACACAATAAACTTAAAAACGAAATGTGCCAAACATCAGGTGTAACAACTGGGTTGGAAGTCTGGATGAGACTGTGAACTTTAAAGTTTACTAACGCGGGATCAAACACATATCACGCTGGATTTTTAAAATTATATATTGCTTCAATCCATAAAGGTAATACAATTGAGTAAAGCATTCGTCCTACTTGTGATTCAAATAGACCACGATGAAAATTATTGTAAATAACATTTTATAGGCGTACATTAAAATCTCCAAGACTAATGATTCCGGTACCTAGCAAGATCGAGTTTATCACAAAATAGGCTTATTTTTTCAAAAACCTGGTGAACTCAAGGTATGATGGTAAACCAATCACGCCAATGAGCAAGCTGAACTTATCATAAGGTATTTCTATTCAGACAGAACCCTTTATAAATCCAAGGTCAAATGAGCGGACAGCAAGCACGATCTCTCTTAAGAACAATAAGTGCACCCCCTTCAAAGTTCATGGACATGCTTTCATCATAGCTGTCCCTACAGAACAGTCTCTTCGTTGTGAAAGTAGTCAGATGGTGCACCAGGGCAATCGTATCATGTTTTGCTTAATATTATTATGCCGTAATCACCAGCAGCAACATTGTTAAAACACTGTTTTGGACATGTACTTAGTCTGCGAAAGTTTTCATAACAACAATACAGTACAGAAAAAAGTTAAGGTCGGCATTGAGACTGCAATGTGTTCATCAACCCTTAAGTGTCCATAAAAGTTCTCGAACAACAGACTGATGGCCCACACATCATAAATGTTACTTTGTTTTAAAATATATTACAGTACGCACTGTTCTCCACACTTGCTACATTTCAGAAGAAGATTCACTACCCCTATACTTGTCGTTTATGGATGTTGGAAAATGCACTGTCTACAGAAGCATCTACGTTAAGGGTATGACTACCTTTTTAACATATTAATTTGATTGGTGATATTAAAAAAATAGTGTTCTAGTGCTAAATGACGAGTTCCAAAACTAATATGATGAATCTGACAGACCACCTCGAAGGGTATATAGCAGGGGCGGCCAGGCTGACCCGGCCAAGAAGCCGCAAACAAAACCATGAAACTTCCAAGAGCCACAAGAGGGGGCGGGGTAAACTTTGGTTCAGAGCAGTAAACAGAGCTCGAACTACTCTCAATCTATCCGAGTCAAAAGCAGTCGAACTGTACGTAACGTAAGGTAGCAGTAGCACAAGACAACCAAACCGCAACCAGCCTGACGATTTCAAACGCTTTCCATTTCTCTTTTTTGGGGAAGTGCTCGTGTGACCGGGAGTGAGGCAGGGGAGTGTGTGTGTGTGTGTGTGGGGAGGGGGGGGGGTAGGAGGGGCAGGAGCCGCGAGCCGGACTTTAATACACGAAGAGCCACATGCGGCTCGCGAGCCGCAGCTTGGCCACCCCTGGTATATAGTGTTAAATAGTTCGATAAAACGAATAACATAAAAAAATATTTATTTATAATTTCACGATTCAGGGGCAAAACTGTGACAAACGTAGGGGTTTAACATACCCTTAGTTAGGTTTTGATTCATAACGCATGTCAGTGCCAAAGTACTTGGCACTGTTGGTTAGTTGGTTAGTTGGCGATCCTGGTCCATGCCAGTTTAGTTTTCTCTGGTCCACCACATGAGTGTCAAAGTGAGCGCCATACGTGAGTCATAACTGCGAAAAAATTCTAATGTAGTAACGATTCTGGTGCATGCCAAGGTTTGGCATTTTTCTGGTCAGCGACTGGATTGTCAGATATATGCCAAAATTGCCAAAGAAAGCTCCAAAGCGAGCCGAAATTTAGCTTTTCTCTGGTTTTCCACGAGAGTGCTATTTCGTTCGCTCCAGGACACAAAGAAAAGAAGCGATCGAAGCACGATTGTTAGATGTCGTCACCCTTGTTGATATAGCCAAATGACCCTCCCCCCCCCCCCCCACACACACACACGCACACACAAACGAAAAACGAAAGCTAGCATTAAAAAAGACAGAGAAACCGGACTTCCGCCACTACTTCGATTCCAGACTACAAAGCCCCAAGCGCGTGTTTGTTTATTGTTGTTTCGTTTTCTCTATTGGCAGCTTTAAACACTCATCAATCACAATCAATCACAGCGCTCGTGTCTGTCTTGTGTTTCTTTCTTTTGTCCTCGTCCAAAAAAGCGCTATCATGCCTTTGGCAACCCAAGACCAATACCAACTAGCCCAGCATTCAGCTTTGATAAATGCAAAACAGTCGCACAGCTACGCTCGTGTCTGCAACACCTCGGCTGATAATGAAATATGTTGAGGAGACCTGCGGATTCCGTCCCGCGCAGCACTATCTCGATATCAGCAGCTCCGATAACGTCGAACCAATCTCACGGCACCTCGCTTAAAAATGTGTAACCCTCGAACCGGACATTGGCGTGTGCACCCACCCGCGAGCACAAAAACCCGCTGCTGCGTTTGCAAAATCAGCGTTGTCTCGTCACACCACGGCAATACATTCCGACCACCTCAGAGTTATGGTAATCACGAGAAACCCAAAATAAAATAAAGAGTTGGGAGCAGAATTCAACTCAGTCTATATTTAATCAAGACGCAATCACCCGCACCTTACCAGTAACTCATCGATTCTTTATCCCCAAACATAAATGAGCCGGTGCCAACGGGAGTACCCTGATTGCATTACTCTAGCATTTCAGAAAAATCAGTTCGAGAGTATCTCGACTTTGTACGTCTTTCTCTTCGCTCTGTACAAGCAAAAAGGAAAATGGAAAATGGTTCCCTTTATCAATTTTGGGGTCCAGGATATCCTACATTGTAGACAAAGGCGAAGTTTGAATGAGCCGTGTCTAGCTCACAGCGGCTCAATGGGCAAAGAGGATGTCACTGAGGATTTGGATGTCGAGGAATTGCTTGGCGGTTTGGGAGCAAAGGCGCTAGACTTCCACCGAACTTCAAGACACGAAGCCTAACTCTGGCATAAGTTAGCGCTTTAGACCCACATATGCTTGATGACAGCCGAACTTGCAGGAATAGAAGCCTTACTTAGGCACTTCTTTGACGATCGATATCCAAAAAAACCAAATGACAGATGAACTTCCAAGCATTAAGCCTAAGTCTGGCTCTTATGCGGCGATTAGTGCCCAAAGATGCCAGATGTCAGGCTAACTATCAGGAAGTGAAGCCTAACTATGGCACTTGTTTGGCGATTTGGTGTCAAAGATCCCAAATTGCAGCCGAACAAGCAGGCAGAAAGCCTAACTTTGACACTTATTTGGCGATTTTCACCCAAAAGATGCCAGATGAAAGCCAAAAAACCCGACAGAGAAGCCTAACTCAGACATTTTTTTGTCGAATTAAGGGAAAGATATGCCGACTCTTAGCAAAAAAAAAAGGTCACATTTTGCATTACGAACTTTGACCTCATCGGGGTTCTTAAAGCCCTAAACTCCCAGAGAAGAGGCACATTTTGTCCCAGAGGTTTGTACTATCTGAGCAGGCGCTTGTTCGCTTGGATGCATAAATGGGCAGCAGACAATGCAGACGTCCAAGAGCTCTGTGATAACACTGCATATATAATGATTGTTTATTACAACTTTGATTTCTTAGGAATAGAACTGGACTTTAAAGGCAATACGACGGAAGGGAAAGATATGGTATATATGAGAAAGTACGCGAATATACAATGCACAGCTCTTAGGCACATGTATGAACATTGTCTAACGCAAATCTTAAAACAATGCAGAAGATGCCTGCACCGTCGTCGCTCCGAAGAGTCAACTTGGGCAAAGTACAACCTGCGATTTCGTTTACGACCTGCTGTGTGGTCCCAAGAAGTATCAAACTTCTGACGCCAGTTGTCAAAATGAAGATTAAAGAAAATATTGGTCCATGTAAAAATGCTTATAAGCTTTATAAAGTTCGAAATGGCTAAAGGTATCTCACGTGCATTGGATGTTAAAGAACAATATTTTTTCTCCTTTTTTTTTTTTTTGCTGAGCACTGTTATCAGGCGGTAGGGCCCAATTGGAAGACCATTTCGACTTATTTTGTCCTTGGTCTTCAAACTCTTTCCGTCTGAAGTAAAAAATACGGAACAATATTTAGCCGTGATTTCGATATATCTCACATGCGTAGCTGTATTTGTGTTTCTTATTAGAGTGGTTTGATGTTTGTTGTATTCCACACAAAGACCTAGTATTGGTGTTTAAACACGTCAAAATAAATATATTTATTACTGTTTCAGCGACACTAAAACAATTAGCAAGGTTGTGGAGCATCTCATGAAGACATTTAAATAGAGAAACGTTATATTTTAGAATCTCACACAGCATGAATGTCCTTAGAATATCACAGTCATAGGAATCAAGCTATGATTCCCGCGACACGAAGTTCATGTTTAAACGATTATAAAGTGCTTGTTATTGCTTCGCTGACTTTTTGTGTTACCTACGCAGTAGAAAACACTTATCGGCGGAGGTTATCTAATCTTTCGCCTCAATAATAAGCAACTGAATAAATATTCCCACTGCAAATAAGGCAGCGCAAAGACTGGAGTTGCGAGCGTCCTGAACCTACGAGACATCTGTTTAGGCAATGCATCGTATTTATCAACACACACTAGCTACGATGCAAGAGCAGATTTTTGTAATTGTTGCGCACGCTCTCTAGCAATACCAGACCTTCTCTTTTTTTATTTTTTTATTTTTTAACACCAAACAAATACCAGCACCGAAGAAATTGTGGCGTGATTTGTTTACCCGCAACTGTCTTGCCCTTATCATCTTCAGCCATCGCGCGGAAATGGTACCAAGTTGCGAGAGTAAAAATAAGTATGAAAAGAGAGTTTTCCGGCACATTTTTTTTTTTTTAATATAGGGTGGTCCAAGTTACCAGGCTCGATATAAAATGGGCTGTAAAAATCGACACGAGCACATAGCAATCTAAATTTTTCGTCAAAGGTGTACTTCACAGGTCGTTTTTTTTCCTGTAACTTTACAAAGCGTAGCTCTCTTCCTGTAAGTAATAAGGCCAAGAAACTTGCCAGGGTCTACGGCGGGCGGCGACGCAGACGACAGGGCTTCAGTAGCGGGGTGTGCTTGGCGTTCGTATTGATAGATGGCGCTACCTCCTTATCGCGACGGCTCGCGACCACCGTGGTTTATTAAAATTAACATAATCTTTGAAAAGTACCTTCGGTTAAAAAAATAAATGCGGAAAATAAAAACAAAAATAAAGATAAAAAAACACGTCTGCATAACGACGGCACTTTTGCTGCCAACGGATTTCGTCTGGGTGTCGTCTCCTTTCTTTCGCTGGTCGGCTGCACCTTCGGACGCTACTTCCGACGCCATCTATCAATGCGAACGCCAAGCACACCCCGCTACTGGACTTGGTCATCTGGGTCGTCGCCCGCCGTAGACCCTGGCAAGTTTCTTGGCCTTATTTTTTACAGACAGAGAGCTATGCTTTGTAATTTTACAAAAAAACTAACCTGTGAAATACACCTTTGACGAAAAGTTTAGGTTGCTAAGTGCAGGCGTCAATTTTTACGGTCCGTTTTAGATCGAGCCTGGTGACTTGGACCACCCTATATGTTTGTTAAAGGGAAACTCCGCTCAATTCCGAAGATGTCAGGATAATGGGTGATTTCGCATTAAAACGTTCTCGTAAACGACACAACGTCATTGGCTTTGCGAAAAAAAGGGTGTACAGGGTGTCCCAAAATAAAATTTAGAAGTTTTTTTTAACCGGAAAAATAAACTAGGCATCACCAAACGCTCATTCTCCGCCCAATGGTAGCGCTAGAGGTCACAACCAGATGCAAAGTTTCAGCCCGATCCGATACCTTAATCAAAAGTTATAAGTGATTTTCTAAAAAGTTCAATGGGAAAATGACGGCCGACGGAGTTTTCGAATACATGGGGCTCTATGACACCTGAAACCAAAAACGGGCGAAAATAAGCTCCATTTTTTCATTGAAAAAAAAAAAAAAAAGTGGCTGGTATGATTTTGCATCCGACGCCGGAGGCGACCGTTATTTTTCCAACCAAACGTTTATACCACAGAACTGCCGGTATTACCAAATCATACACGCAGCAAGGCGACCGCCATCTTCCAAAAAAAAAACGTCCATCATTTACTACCGTTATCGTTACATTTACCATACATGTCGAAACGGAACATAGACCGACGTTGAGCTCGCACAAATTCCTCGGTCAACTATTCACGGCGACTTCTTGGGGCGACTGTCTCGAATAATGTGCACCACAAGTATTCGACAGCCGCACTAGCCATACCGCATAGCAAAGCCAATGTGCACGGCAACAAACCGATCGTGACACCAAGCCGAGGATACCTCATCACCGGTAGACAGCGGCAAACGGCCCGTTGCTCGTACCCTGAGCCACACACTCGTACTGGGCCAACTCGGCGTGTTTTCGTCGTCGTAACCAGCCGCAAACCTAACACCCCGCAACCCATAGCCAGCGTCGGCGAAAAGCGAAACATAAAGCTTATGCTAAGTGACTTCCGCCGCGCCTCCCCGGCTCCTTACCGGCTTCCTCGCCAGTGTTGCGAATTTAGCGGTTTTTCCGCTAAACGTAGCTGTTTTTGGTTTTATTTAGCGGAATAAATTATTGTTTTGCGGTTTTATGCAATCTTAGTGGGGGTTTTTACAAAACAGAAGTTTTCTATCAATTTACTCTCAACTATGCACCTGTCATATCCATAATCAGCCACAGTCGTCTTTACTTACTCTCAGTAATGTTCTGGTTTGTGAGAGTAACGCCTGTGAGCCATTAAAACATTGAGGCGTCGAATATCGTAAGATGCCTTCCTGGTTTGTGCGCGTACGTTTGAACAGCATGAATGTTCCAATGTTCTTTTAGCGTTTTTGACACTGCTTTGTGAAATCGGCCCGGTGAAGTAGGCTCAAAAGTTCAGAAAAGACTGGCTACAAGACTCCAAACTTCGAGACTGGCTGCTGGAGGTTCCTGGTGATAGCAGACGAGCCAGGTGCCCCTATAGGAAGTATTCACTGGCGGCCATAGCTGTATGTGCGACTGTTGAGCGCGTGCTGATGGCGAGCTTCCGGAGTTCTTTTGCAACGTGCATTCCGCACCCTCAAGATTTCCGCTCTTAGCAGCCTATTAATGTGGGCTCGTTCTGAGTATGCACTCTAAACAGCACCCACAAATATGGCGCCAAATGAGTACTACTTATTGCAGAACGGAACTATCTGCGAAGCAGGTGGATTCGGTCGCCCACACTGCACCGAAGAAGCACGTTTCGGCCGCTGCACCATTCTCCTCTAGCAGGCAGACGACACCACGAGTTGAACGGAAGTCTGACCAGTCACGCACTGCTGGAGGGTCCCTTGCTGTGTTGGTATGCGCTCACTCCGCAGTTTCGGCTTTGGATCATCTGGGCGAACAGTGGCATGACGTGACAGATCCTTTCAGATGACATTGATATGATCTATACTCTTATTAAACCTTGAAACAAAAATAAAAGCAGAAAAATGAAAAAGTCATTTTTGTGCTGTGTTTTATATTTAGCGCTTTTCGGGATTCCGACAGCGGGTTTTCAATTTTTGATTTGGCAACACTGTTCCCCGCTTTCCGTCGTCGCGGAGATGGCGGAGACGTAGCGAGCGGCATGGGTGTCGTCGGCTCTTTCTACGTTTTACGGGACGGATGTTTGGAAGTCTGGTTTACTGCGACTTTGGCTCTCAACTGGTCGGCGCTTCTCATAGTTCAACCAGGCGTGCTCAGCCTAGGTCAGCGCAGCGCGGCCGGCTTGCCTTGTCCAATCGCCGGACCGCCGACAACTTCGAAGTTCGGCCAGTTCGGCCGTTAGGACTAGGATCCGAAGTCTGTCTTTCCGTGAAGCGATAAAGGCCCTGTCACACTGAGGCAACAGTTGGACAACTCTATCCGGCAACACGAGAAAGTCGTGTTGCCGGCGACCCTGTCACATCGCGGCAACAACAACAGTCGGGCAACATGTTGCTGCCGCCCGGCAGCCGTGTTGCCGGATTTGTTGTCCGACAACCCTGTCACACCGCGCTGACGGTGAGGTCAACACGGGGAACACTCCGCGGCCTTGATTGTTTACCTTCGTTCGTGTGCGGCGCGGAATCGCTGGAAATGTGACTCTACAAAGTGCTAGTGCGTTCGAAGGGCCGGGAATTACCACGGTAGGACATCAACCAGTGACTGCGATGAGAAGACTTGACATGGGGAGTATTTTCCGCTCTTTATTTTATCGAAATGTTCTTCATTCGTTGACAAAGCAGATAGCCCTAACCGAGGAAAGTGACATCGCTGATATATTTTCGGGATTTACGCCACCGTATGAAGTGTTTCTGTCCGGTTCTTTCATGCAATTCCTATGTCAACTGTAAAATTGAGTTAGCACCGGCAGTACCCCAAAGCGTCCTTTGTAGCGTGGTGTTGAGCTGAACTGACAGTGCTTCAAAACTGTGACACCGACACGATCGGCCTTCATAACAATCGGCGGAATAAGTATTTCTCAACGCTGTCTACTTGCCTACCGCCTGGTATATGATCGCTTCACACCCCAAAACATTTTGGGTATTTTGAAAACAAATCAGGTGTCTGGTAGTGGCTGTTCCAAGTTCCAAGCATCAACAATCATGATCAGAATGGTCGTTTTAATGCTTCGATTTTTGAACTTTTGGCTTTCTGGATTATTTTTATCATACTTCATCAGCGGGTCAGTAGGCATGGCATTTTATTTTACTATCAGTGATGTGGGCTGATCTCTCGGAAGTTCTAATTTCAAAACTAGTCTGAACGTTCACGACCGTAGCTGTGACCATTTCGAAAATTTCTATCCGTAACTACGCAGCAAAAACATTAATCGCAAATATCTTAGCTGCACGCCAGCCCTAAATATTGTTAAATAGCACGCGTGTTCCAAGCCTTTATTTGAGTAAGACGTTACTGATAGTGGACTCGCTTTACCATCGAAGCTGTCTGTGTTGTCTTGTTGCCGGCCTGAAATTCGCTCAGCCAGCGATCAGGGCAACACACGTTGTCCAGCACAAGTTGCTGCTGTTTTGGTCGCCGAAAGCTGTCATACCGAGGCAACATTTTAGTTGTCTTCCATGCTGTCGTGCTGTTGCCGCGATGTGACAGGTTTTTCGCACAACATGGGGTGCGAGCAACAAGTTGCCCGACTGTTGGACAACCTGTAGTGTTGCTGTTGCCGTCGTGTTGCCTCAGTGTGACAGGGCCGTAAGCGAATGTCGCCCCCTTTTTGTTCTACTTTTAAATCATGTCAGGTGCGCTTCAGTGTAAACATATGTGCCAAGTGTTCGTGACAATTTTGAGCTAGAACAATTGTGCTTGATCGTGGTTTTCCATTTACCGAAAATGTAAATGAGCCGATGACCAAGGAGCCATGCTTGAAAACGATGTACGATACTAACTTCTACTTGGGCGGCTTAAAAAAAAAAAGAAGAAAAGAAACTGGTTAAAGCTGGATGCGAGGCTGGTTCAAATGCAATGGTAAGCACTTAGAGCGTCTTTCTGAACCGCATGTAAGCAATATAGCGATCAACGAGACGAGCGACGGCGACGAGCGACGAAGATTTCTCACTGTCGATGCTTGCGTCGCTCGGTTTTGGGGTTTCCATAAAACGTCGCTCATCGACTTGGTCGCTTGCACCAATCGCTTTCATAAGTTGTCTCTCGTCGCGCGACTGACGGAGCGACAGCGGGTCCTTCGTCGCTTTCGCTTTCTCGGCACTCGCCAAATCGCTTACATGAAGTACACCGCACTACACTTTTTCCACCGGTGAAGGAGGTGCATGTAAATTGAACGAAGCTTTTATACACAGCGAGCGTTCTCTTGACCAACTCATACTAGCGATAGTTTCCACCGTATCAATTACATTTATGCAAAACGGGGGCTGCTGGTGTATCATATAGACCAACAATTTCTGTTTTTAATTAAAACACATCACTGACCTAAGAAATCCTGCTATCCAAGAGTTTATGCTATATGAATGTATCGCTTCAGATAAATTTGTTAATTCCTATTTATAGCACCTTGCCCCGCCGATACAACATCTGGCCTACAGTAGTGTTTCGGATCTCCTTCCAAGACCTGAGGCGGGTCGTCATTCAATCCTGGAGTGGGCGGTCCCTCATGGGCGTGTGGCTGGGGCTTCTTACTGGCTGGTACTACCGAGGGACAAATGATCATGCTAGAGAAAGGCAAATATGGCAAGTATGGCCGCCGTGAGTACACATATTGTCTTTACCTTTGCTCGAATCCACTTCTTTTAAGAAATGCACAGTTCGCATGTGCACATCTCTCAGTGCGTCTATAGTTGGCGTGTTATTATTCCGGAGTGCTCCAACGCGTCAGCGCTAGTTCCTCTAGACCAGTGAAATTTTATGCAACACTACAACGTTTTAGCAAAAGCTCTGTCGAAACAAATCTGCCACCATATAAGCAGTGCAAAAGTACCTCGCGTGCCTAACCTGGAGAATGGCGTTTTTTTGTTTTTTCTTGTTTTTTTTTTGTTTTTTTTTGCATACGCCAATTTTTTTCTTTTAAACCAATACCTTCAGCCTCTTTAAAATGTTAGCATCATTTGACAAACAGAAGCACTGTAAACACCTTAATGCTGGCGAGCCCTAAATTCTTGCGGGCCTTTAATTTTGCATAATTTAGTGGCCGTGATTATGTACTCTGTGACCAATGCGAGAAGAAATAGGGGCCACGAAAATAAGGGGTTTTACTGTACATCGGAGAAAAGCGGTCTTTTTTGTTCGTATGCAAGAGTAAAACAAACAAGAGTCATGGTGTCGTCACTTTGTGAGCCTATCTGTGTCTATTAAATGATAGGAACTTTATTTTAGTTGTCCGTTAAAGGTTAGTGCCTGTACGTTATAGGATGTCGTCTTCAACACAAACAGTGGTTTTCCTCTGAAGCAGGCATCATGGACGCGTGCCGCAGCACAACAGAGTTCATTTTCAGATTTTGCCCCAGTTTGAAGGAGGATTCGCACAATATGGGGGAATCACAATTCAGTGGTTTACCACGAGCGTGGACAAGATTTGTTCATTCTAAAAAATGTTTGCTAGAAATCACGGATTTGCGGCGAATGTAACCACATGGTTGAAAGGGCCAGACAAGCCTTGTGAGCGCTTTGTTTTCTAGCCTTTCAGTTCTGAACCCACTCACGCACCACATGTGTACATGTTCAGATAGGCGGGAGCACTTATTTGGAAGATGGTGGATGGCAATATGCATACATTGTTATCTTTATCAGAATTCTGTATTAGGGTCAGAGGTGGACTGCATATTTTCAATATATTTTTTTCTTACTTAAAAAGATGTCCTGCTGAAAATATGTAGTATAGCCGACAACAAAAAGAGAATGGCTGGGCGTCCTCCATCACGCGCTTGTACTTTTCACCTCGCTTTGGACTGATGTGCTCATTCCATGCTCCTGAAACGCTGACGCGTCATCGAAGGTAGTAGGCGGGCTGGTGGCGGAACAACTGACACTTCTCCGTGCCTTTTTCATTCTGTCAGTGAGCGTGTACTTCCATACTCTAACTAGGCTTAACCTGGGCAGAGCTGAGGATAATAGGCTTGGCGAGTGCCCTTACTGCGTATGCATTTGTACAGCTGAGGCACTTTCTAAATCAAGTACATTGTGTCTTACCTTCAACAACACATTATAGGGGGGTGCGAAAGGTGTTTTAAGACATATTTTTGTTTTATAAATAAAGGGCGAACGCCAACCAATTCGTAAAATATCGTAGGGTCCCAACGTTTCGGTGCCGGCCCGGCACCTTCTTCAGGGGGGCTATTTAAAACAGAAGCAGCTTCTTTCTTTTCTTCTGCGCTGAATGTAGGGCAGTAACCTAGTTTTTTACGGCGGTTAGTTTTCAAACCAGGTGCGGTACCTTCATTTTCTTCAAAGTTGGTTATTTACAAACAAGGATCACCTCGACAACCAGGCAGACGTCTGCCGAAATGTTCACCTTCATATTTTTGCTTGTATTTTCCTATTACGCATAGACTCGTTCGACTAAATGAGGAATCGACCCAACCTGTTGAAAAATATAATGCCTGCAAGATAATTGTTTTGCATTTTGTTAATATATCAGAATTCAGTTAGGTATCCCAAGACACTAGAGGTTGAGAAGCAGTCTCTGTAAGTCAGTCATTTTTAACATTCATAAAACTGCTTGTCAAATAAGGCACTGTCGAGGTCATGTACTCAGCTCAAACAATTGCTGGGCACAAGCTGGTCGTGTGGTTACAGGCAGCAAACATTCCGGTTGGAACGTCTATCTCGCAATGTAGCTGAAGACTAGGCCAGTGCCCCAATCACAAACGTCTATACTTTACCTCTTTAAGCTGGACCACTTTTGACACAACAAGCCATTGCAGCAAAAATAGCGTGACACGTGATTATAAGCTTGACGTACCATGGCGTTTAACTACAAGGTCACGTGGCTTGCTTTCCGCACTGAATTCGCAAGGATAGCTTTAAACTTCTTCCGTGATTAACTTTAAGCTGAGATAGTTTGGAATAATGCTTCTGGTTTTAGTGTTGTCCGGCACGGTTAACAATTCGGTGATATAGTGGTGCATTCAAAAGTCGGCGCATTCATGACAGTATCACCTAATGAATGCATGCTAGCTATTAAACTCTCCTGTCTGCAGAGATATTAAATGCACTTGGCTTCCAATTGCAGCTGCTTCTGGAACTTTATGGTATGAAGCAGATTATGTTTTCAAGCTCTGACCGGATCTTGTTCTGTGGTCTGCGCAGGCCCATTCCAGGAAGTCACTCCGAGAGCCTAACCAGAGTTTCCTGGTGAGGCTCTCGGTCGTTCAAATATTTTCTGTTGTAGGTATGCATTCTATCTGTCTTTCCCTTAATCGTACTCGGGCGTTTGCTTTTCAATGTCGCCGATTTGCTTCAAAATTGGTTAAGCGCATGGATAGACGCTGTAAAACTGTATCCCACATATTTTTGTCAAGGGAACTTTTCTTTGCCAAAGTTACAAATGCTTTTATGAAGGTTGGTCTTCCTTGCTTATATTTAAACTTTTATTTGAGTCTCCACGCGCAGCACTAAACCGTTATGCCAGTGGCGAGGACAAGTGCATTGCTCAAACTTGTTCTCAACTGATTGCAAGAAATTTGGTTGTGAAAAATAGATGCCGTGAAACCTCCTTGCAGCACTTGCTCTGCAGCACGAAAAAATATATATACATAGGACATACCCTGTTTTTAGACTGCTTGCTAATTCTGCAGGTCTGCGTGTCATAGACGCCGTGCTACTGGAGAGCAAGCAAATTCGATTGTTGGTTTTGCCATTTCTCTTTTTTAGCAGTAGTCTTAATAGTTCTTGTAAATTTACAGATTTTCCTGCAAATATACAGCACTCCTGCACTAAAATTGTCTCTAGAAACTTCTGATATTCTTCACGATGCTGAGATAAGATTCTGGAAATAGTTTTCCTAGAAATAAGCTACATATTTTCAGTTCATCAACTTTTTCGTAAAGGATTCAAGAGAGCCGAACCCTTTAATGTACAGAGGGAACTCACCGAATGACGCGGCTGACAGTTTGTTTCAATCTATAAGAAACACTCGGCACTGTAACAGTAATAATGACATGTTACTTGCTTATGTAATGCGCATTGTTGTAGATCAAACTGTTTTTTCTGTCTGCACATTTTCGGTAGACACATTCACTTAACTCCTTCCCGAGACTGCAGCGCTTGGTTCTCCGAAGAAATTTGCATGAACGTAGATGCAACAGGTTTTTTTGAGTGTGCGTCTAACAGATATTTTTTTCATATTGAATGGCCTAACTGTATCCATGAGAATATTCATAATTGTATCCGCATCCTGCCCAATAATTTCTATTTTGACATTTGAGTTTTCGGCAGTACTTTTCGTCACATCTGGGCTTGTTGAGCCGTAATCAAGCCCAGACATCTTGTATTTTACTATTACATCAATGTATAAAAGTGTTAAAGCCGAGTGAGAATTCAAGGTACCGAATCTGTCGTGTGAGTAAAGAACCAAGAAAAAGCTCTATAGAGGAAATTTTGTTAAACAGGTCTGTATGGGCATCAGAATAGCACCTGCCATGCTAAAAAAATGCAAAATCTTTTAGGTATGCAAGGATGACAGTGCTGCACAAATTCTGATATGTCACAAAATATCAGTGGCATGCAGTGTTCCTTATGGATGTTTAAACTGTCGAATTCCAAGCCTAAAAGTTTTGTTCAAGAACGTTCCTCACTACAAATATATTCAGAGATTTGAGCCACCGACTCATGCATGACTATGTGGCAAACATTCTTTTTCATGTATGGTTTACAAGATCTAGCCTGCACTGATTTATTGCATTCATGCTGAAACTGGGAGGGGTTCTCCGAGTATGAATAAAGTTATAAACATTTGTTGAAATCAAAATATTTGAGAACAGACAAAAGGAATGAGATTAAAGCGGTATCTTAGATTCTCTTTTCTTTGTCTTACCTCTTATTTTCACTTTATTTCATGTGAGAAATTTAGTTTTTAGAGCGCAGCTCTTAGGTGCCCGTTTCGCGGCGGCATCGTTGGCATAACTGCCCCGCTAAACTTGGCAGAAAATTGAGTTAATGTTGAAGTCATGTGTCATTAATTTTTCCGCTAAATGTAGTGGAGAAACTGAATTTGTTTATGGATGATGTGACACAAATTCATGTGACGTCATTTTCCCAACTACATTTAGCGTGAAAACTGAATTGGTGTTGAGGTCACTTGACATCAATTTCCCCGCTAAATTTAGTGGGGAAAGGTTCCTGCTAAATTGAAGGAATTTCCCGCTAAATGGGAGGGAGCAGAAGAGGAGGAAAGGACAAGGAGGAGCGGTATGCCCTCCCCTCCATATCCTCTGATCCTCCTCCTCGAGAGCTGCGCTCTAATTTCGCATTACAGAGAATTGTAAACGTCTTTCATTTCTTATCTCATATTTATTAAATTTTTATATCGCAGGTGCGCTCGCAGCACAAACCTGGGTTGTGCTGATCCTCTACGGACAAGTTAGGAACTCCTGAGCGGCAAGAGTGGGAGTTTGGTTTGACAGCTCAAGGGACACCTTTGTTTAGTATTGAATTTATAATTATCATCTTTTGAGCAAAGTTAAGCTTTGCTGCATGCAATTGTTTTAGAAATAAGTACTTGCTACCAAATTTACCACGTCACTACATTTCGTCACTGCTAGTAGTGCTCTTCGGGGACCTCGCACAATAAATTATTCGTGTGCAAACATCATGCTTCTTTCAAAGCAATCGCTGATCTATAGAGACTCGCTGACATCCAGCATTCGAATGGAACGCTGGATGTCCACGAGTCTCTGCCCAACGATGCAAGCAGGGAAGGAACCATACAATCATATCATATCAGGGGACATTCTACATGGTACTTTTTGTATGCTTTACAGATTTTTGTAAAAGAGCCGTAAACGCTACACTTACGCGGTCTGTGCACGTTAGTTGTTATATGGCCAGGGGGGCATGGTATAAAGGGCTAATTGTAATGATGAGCCGGCTTATTAAAGGGAAGTGCAGGACTTCTTTCAAAAGACTAGATGGAGGTTGATTCTAGCGTCGTTTTATCCCGTGTATCTGAATACCACGTTCGTTTTTTTACAAAGATATCAGTAAATGCGAGAAAAAAAACACAAAAAAAACGTCCGACCAGTAGTGACGTCGTAGGAAGATCTTTCAGCTGCCAAGCGTGTGTCGCTTGAAGGCCGTGCGTCCAATCACGTCTTTTTCTCCCCTTTTTAAAAATAGCGTGTGCGTGCATAGCTATGAGAGGCGCTGAAGATGCGTGAGCGGAGATTTCGAAAGCTCCTTTTGTGACGTCACTCTCCGAGAAAGAGTGCCTTCAGCGGTACTTTGAAAATGATTCTAAGCAGCCTCGATTCACCCAATTACGAAATAATTTTGATATTTGAAATTATGGAGGTCAAATGAAGAAGATTTAAATGTGCTTCCTCGAATACAAAACCGCTTTAGCTTTCCTTTAAGTATCATATGTTCCTTAATTTTTTAATTAGTGAAGCAGACCCATGGTTCCAATAAGAAACTTGCTAAGCATCATCGAAAAACGCTAAATCAACTTCTTTATGAAGATATAACACAGAAGCAGCATTTTACGGCGCTCTAAAAAAATGCACAATTTGTACGCGTTTCCAGACTTCGGTTTCTCATCAGAAAGCATGTTTGCGCCTGCAATCCTGCTGCCCGGTGGCTGCAGTGCGAAGCCACCCCTTCGCTTTCCTCGCAGGATGGAGGGAAGTAGGGTGCGCGTGTGTTGCGCGTGTAAGCCCCTAGGGAACAGGACCATGCGTGCAGAGATGCGCTCCGATAAGGAACCGAAACCTAGAAACGCATCCAAATGAAGCGTTTTTACAGAACGCGTAAAATGCTACCCCTGCGTTATATCCTTCTAAAAAGAGTTGATTTAGTAGTTTCTGATGACTCTCAGCAAGTTTTTAATTGAAACCATATGTTCATTTTTACTAATTAAAAAGTTAATTAACAAATCGTTTTTAATTGTCCGACCGATCGTTACGATTAGGCCCCTATATTACGTGCCCCTGGGCGTATAACTCACTTGCGCAAGTGTAGCTTCCACGACCTTTTTAAACTATCTTTCCCCTACGCGGAAAAGATCCGCAAACATATAAAAGAAAAAATTATGTAAACCTTAAAGGGGTACGGAAACAAAAATTTAAATATTCAAATTTCGTTCGGAAATCAGTCAAGCATGACGAATAATAACCGTAAATGATAATCGCACGTTTGTATTTTGAACGACTGGCTATATTTTTCGTTCCAAACGGTGCACTCAAGCAAGCGCTCGAAGAGAAGCGAATGGCGAGCGCGATGCGTCATGGGGTATCCGGCGCAAACAAAAACAGCAAGAAAAGATTCCCCGCACTCGTGACGTAGCAAGGCTGGCGTGGTTATGAGCTTTGCCCTTGGTGGGGTTGTCAGCGTTGTGGTGGTGTCAATAGCGTCAGCGCGTTACAACCGAGCCGTTCGACCCGTGGGGTGACGAGCGTGTGGCTGGCCCAACACTTTTAAAAAAAAGTCACTATGACACCCTTTGGAGGGTATTTGCGCGCTACATATTTGACTCCTCCACGACTCCAGTTTGTAGAGTCACTTGACTCTTATTTAAAAAGAGTCCTGCGACTCTCATCACACTGGAGTCATGGTAGTGTATGGGCGACTCCAGGTGACGCAGTCAACTACGACTCTTTAACGACTCTTATACAACGGAGAAAAAGAGTCACAAGGCACTTCCTGGTAATCCCCGTGACACTGTAACAAGAGTTGTGAGGACAATCCTTTTATGAAGAGTCCCCCGAATCCTATCTCAAAAGAGTCATGTAAGTGTATGAGCGACTCTCCGAATGATAGTCAGTGCTGACTCTCACTTTGTCTGGAGTATAGCAGCCCTAGTCAAGTGTCAGTTTGTTGAACAAAGGGAGGCATTGTGATCGTTAGGAGACTTCTTGCCACCTGCGAGGTTCAACTTGAATTTTCCTAAAAAAAGAGTAGTGACATCAACTGTGTGAAAGTATAAAAGTTGAAATGGAAACTTCTATTACACCTAAAAGACGCGGTAACATCAATTGTCTGCAAGTGTAAACGTCGAAATGCGGGACTAATATGCTGCAATTTCCTTTAATGAAACATGAAAAAATGAATGATGATGGTCTTAACAATACTGAACTGAATGCTGCTCTAAAATTTGTCATGGAACACAACAGAAGCTTTCAGGACAGCATTATTGTGTTACATTGGAATTTGCACACAACAAAAAAACGTGAAAGTTTTTTTTTAATCGGCAGATTTGATTACATTTGACATTCAAAATAGGTTGTATATCTTTTTTATCACATGTCTGGACTATTGGCAAGAGCTGGTGTGAACGAGCGTGTTCTGTTGCTTCATGCCTGCTTTGAGTGGACAGGTGGGTGGCAATAAATTGCAGAAATATTCAAATTTAACAATAAACATAGCTGTTTTGTCTCAGCTCATATCACTGCCAATTGTGCACATAAAACTTCATGAGTCCTACCATGCAGGTACTGCAAAACAAACCACAAGTATTTAAAACAATTACTTTATTAGAAACTAATGTGATGCATATTGGCTCAAAAGCCTGCTTCGGCTTATCGCAGGTGTTTTATCACAATAACTAAACAAATAACATCATAAGAAATAATACTAATACACAAAAATGGTTTATTATTAGACAAGAATGAAAATAAATTACAATGACAAGTTTTGTCAAGGCTTGCTTTGCCTGCTTGGTGTTGCAGGATTAAATTAGAGTAAAAATAAATTTAATAAGTTTCCTAAAGACTTGGTTTGCCTACTTGCTGTTTTTTCAAAGCTTTGTTTTCTTTCTGCGGTTTCTTCTTTTATGGTTTGAATCCTCAGATCAACAGATGCACAAAAAAAAAAATCTAGCAGAAGTTTGGATACACAATAGAACAAACCTTTGTATTATAGCTGGAATATTCAACAAATACATATGGAAACATTAAAACAGTAACCGTTATTGGTTATTCTTTTTTCCTGTTGCTAGGAATGTGCTCTGAGTGCTGTCAGAACTTTCACAGCTCTTATGATGATGATGATGAGGAGGATGCGGCTTGTTCCCTTTGAAACGGGCGAGCGGGAACTAAGTTAGTGCCCAAGCCTGAGAGCGAGGAGATCTTAATCCCCCTGAGATGGATCTTATTCCACCAATCTTCAAGTCTACGTTTAGTGGCCATTACAAGCCTGTGCAGGCCGCTAGAAGGCCCCTTTATCTGCGTAGCTGCAGAGCTTTGTGCATCAGAGGAGTCTGCTTGGTTGCGCCCGATGTCAGTTATTGTGAAGCCCAACGCCTCAGCAAGCACTAAGGGGCTCTGCAGGCGTGGGCACCGGGACGGCTGAAGTCCCGCACAATCTAGTACAACGTGCTCCGCCGTTTCATCGTAGCCTCCGCAGACCCGACATGCGCTCGAGGTCGCCGTAGCATCAAACCGGCGTCTGTAAACTAGTGTCCGGAGGGCCCGGCGCGCGCCTCAGACAACAAACGGCTGCCCAGGCTGTTGTCGTACAGCAGTGCTTCCGATGCGATGGTTGTTTTGTGGGTCAGGTACACTTGGAGCGTCGACTTTGTTTGTGCGTATCGGAGCCGTTGTTGGGTCTCGTTGTCACGGACTTTCTTCTTAACCTCTGACGCCCATTCCCTTTCTGATGACGCTTCAACGGGGTCAAAAAAAAAGCCATACTTGTGCTCAAGGTGATCTTTCTTTGTATTTTTTTACCCATGAGGGTGCTCAAGCACAAAAAGTGTACTTCGTCGATTCCCCCCATATACTGACCTTTCTACGCTCAGTACATGGCTAATACCAGAGAGATTCCTGATGAAAAGTCCAGGACGTCGATTCTTAGGTCATCGCAGACAACGCACATGCTGCCAGACTTCCATGGGTGCTTTCCAGTGAAAAGTAACGTCGGGTTCCCGAAAGTATTTCCTGGGCCCTGGGAAAAAAAGCCAATGATAAGAAATAAGTTCTGGAAGTCAGACGAAGTTGTAGGTGAGCAAAGTAAAATTGTCGAGGACGTGTTAAGTGCTCACAGTGTCATAGATGGAAAGCCCATGCAGCAGAGTGAAGACAAGTGAGGCAGACGCCCGTTGCTGCCTTTCTATATTTCGCTTTCCCCAATTCTAACGTGATTGTGAAGTGTTTCGTACGGTGGAACCAGTGCATCAAGGTGTCTACCAAATTACTGATTTCAAATTCCCTGACTTTTCTAGAATTTCCCTTGACTATTTTGATAAAAACTTCCTGACCACTTCTGGGTCGAAGGATCATATTTTGGAAACGTTATTCAGAATAGTCGTGCCCATGCGCAACCGTCAAGCCTTGTTCCGCATAGCCGTTCTACTTTCACTGGTCATTTTTCCTGATGAAGCCAACTTTTTGACGATTTCCCTGAGAATTTCAGGTTGTTAGACACCCTGATGTTGTATCAGGTTACAGATGGAGACCACAAAATGCAGGTCATTGCGGTCAAAATTATTTTAGCCATCAGGAGGAATCTAAAATATTCCCATGGAGAGAGACAGAAAGCGGAGGGGCGGGGGAGGCTGCTGCTGCTATTGTCTACTTTTTCTTTTAAAAGAATATAAATTTAAGGCTCATAGGAAACGTAAGTAGTACATCAGTAAGTGCACTGAGAGCACTTGAAGCATAAGGGGCACGGTCCTTACTGAGGAAACACGGGAGGGTACAAAGTTTAGCTCTACCTGTTCTGCAGCACCCTGCATAAGCTAAGTGCTAGGCAAGACTGGGGCTTATCTACTGAGAGTGTCTTGTACAGTCAAAGAAAGCATTATAAAATTCTTTGCTGGAAAAGCTGCTTCGTGGCTGCAATGGAAAAAGAGTGCATTAAGACAGGGACAAGGAAGGAAGGAAAGACGTTTTTTTCTGAATAAACTAGTTGGTAGAGCACTTGTTTCCTCCTTTCTCGTCCCCGTCTTATTGTGCTCCCTTTCTAGTTGTAACGAAAGCAAGCCACGATAGTATTTAGAAAGGGCTAAAAGCTTGCTTTAACATCTGTGTGCATGTGAGGGAACGCTTCATGTACAAGGCCTACTACAAGGTAGTGATCATCACAATTTTTCATCTGAGTAACAAAATAATGCGTCTCTGCATTACAAAGTATCCTATAACTTTTCGTGTGCTCTACCGATATAGGCATCTTTTGCAAGCAGAAATGGCGGGACACTATAACTAATAGTAATCTTTTTATCATCTTTGCTTAGATAAATGTTACTGAAGTTTGGCAGGAAATGAACCGCCTTCGAATATGAGCCCGAATCTGGTCTTTGGTTTGTTTTAAGTCATGGCCAAGTACTCCTAATAAAATATTGAAATAACCAGTTGAGAAGACCGCGGATTGTACTTATCTCACTTGGTCTCCAGCTTTAAAAAAAATACGTTTACAGATTGGCATAGCGAAGACACCCTTTCAAACTGATTTATCTTAAACAACCATAGTTACACGTGATTTATCTTTAACATGAGTAGTTACATCGACCACGCAAGCGGCACGGCTTTTTTCCGCTCTTGTCCCTTTCCCCATCTTGTTTTCTTTTGCGAAGATCGGCATCCATAAGAACAGCATAGGCCTCAACGACAGCAAACAGAGGTTTAGCGGTTGTCCGCACTAATTTAATCATAACAGTCCAACCCTCTTTTTTAAGAATGCAAACAAAAATATGCTTTCCCCCTGCAAAAAAAAAAGGGTAAAGTGGATTAGTGTATGACCATAGCACCTCTCTACTTACAAAGCCCGCCAGTTCGACGACGGAGTCATAGACTGACTGGTCACAGATTTGCAGCGTGAGGATTTGGTAGCACAGAGCATCAAACAGCCATTCCTCAGGGAACCTGGACGTCAGCGCACAGCTTCTGCGGTGGCGAGGACCCGAAACATACTTCTTTCATGTTTCGCGTCCGCTGCGGCGAGGCACTTCTGCGTTGTATGCCACTCCATCTTTTCCATTTCGGCGACCGCTTCTCGTGGCAATCTGCCGGGCTTTGTCAGTATAAAGATGGATATGGTACGACATATGCTGGTGCTCTGTAGCGGGGCGCCATCCAGCTGTGTAATCTTTGGACAGCCCCTTAGTCCACAGAACTCTGAGAAAGTAGAGGTCATCTATCCTACCTGTGACATTATCTGCAACTCGCAAACTTCAGTGCTGCATTGGATTGTTTACAGCAACGCATGCGAGTCATGTTTTTTTTATCCGCAAAACTTTCAAATGGCCCAATTGTTTACGTCGGCAAAAACTGCACGGTTCGGGGCACAGCCACGAAGGCGGCAGGGCGTTGACACCAAGAGGTCCCGTTCCCTTTTCCTCACTGGCTCGTGTGGTACCCTTGTCTCCGTCAGCTGAAAGGGGAATCCATTCAGTGTCGATCATAGTTGAGCCTCCACTGAAGCAAAAATGATTCCATATGAGCCTATAAAATTGCCATTAAAGACCAAAGTTCATTTCTTCACTCCTAATTTCTACCCACCTAATACAGTGGTTTGTTAACAGGAACACCACTGTTAACTAGAAAACTCATTCGTAATGCAAGTCCTCTGTAGTAATGAATCATGTTCAAGGTCTAATTAAACAAGAATCATGGGCGCTAAAGACAACCTCCTGCATGGGTGAGTATTAGTGGACCCGATTCGGCTAACATTTGCAGGGCCTAGCTTGACAACATAATAAATGACATTGTTTCTGGTCACATTACTTGTTTTTTTTGATGCCTTGGCACTAGTTCTGACTTTGGACTGGTTTTGAGCGCACCAATATAATGTTTGCAACTTCGCCATGGGAACCACAAAGTTCTTTCAAAACTAAATTGCAAGCTTTAAAATAAAGTAACAAAAAACGTTGTGCCAATGCACGAATATAATTATTATTGTCTATGCCCGTACCTGCTGGCCCGTTTCCACAAAAATCAACAAATACCAAAGTAATGCACGAATTATATATCGTGAAGAGGCCCGCCGACAACCTGATGAGCAGTGTATTGAATGCCAAGAACACATAAACTGTTAAGTTTTCCGTTCACTGCATGGTTCTGTAAAAGCCCGTTCACACTCTTGCAACCTCTTAAAACTGAGTTCCTTAAAACCTCTTACGAGAGGACACTCTGGCGCCATCTATTGGGTAGCAGTGCAAACTTGGCGGTCCGGCATATTTACTATTTCTCTTGCGCATTATCCTTTCTTTCTTGGCTCGAAAAACTTTTCTCAATGTTATAAACGAGCCTTTCCTAAAGGTATTACGCACGTTTGACCTCGGAAATCCAGCGAAACCTTCGCTCTTGTGAAATGCAGTTCCAGGGTCACCGCATAGATGGCGCCAGAATGCCAGTGTGTTCAATCGTCCTAAGAATTTTTAAAAGTTTTAACAGATCTCGTCTCTCTCGGTCGTACTCGGTTGCAAGAGTGTGAACGGGCCTTAAGACTCAAGTTTTTGCCAACTGTGTTCATTTGCTTTGAATCTCGGAAAGTGCTTCCAAGATAGCAGTGCCCATGTATCCTCCCGAAGTTGCTGGTGCATGCTTGGGACACACTCGGAAGCTTCTGCCGTTGACTTTGGAAACCTCTGGACGCACACATACTGCGGTTCAATCTTTCGGCCTGCCAAGCCCTTCTTGACACGCAGTCGTCTCACGACGTCACCGGGTCCTAAGTGCACAGTGTCGTCGTCCCTGTATGCACCACCCACATTTGTTATATCGTTGTTTGATTATTTTAAATCACGCTATTCTGTTTATTTTTGTTGTAAATGATTTTGTTTTCATGTAAACTTCGACTTAGCTGGTCTTGAACATGTACAATTTCAAAGAAATAAGAAACAAAAATTTTGGTTTCTTTTTACTTATATGAAACAATATAGAGCAATAGCAAGCGGGCTTGCCGAGGTACTTGCATGCCTCCTGCACCTGTTACATCTCCTTGGACCAGTCGTCGGGTGGTTAATACGCTCTCACTTTAAAAGAAAAAAAAAAATCTCGGCCCCTCTGGTTGTCCCATAGCGGTAAACATCTGTGTAACACCATTTTACTAACTCCGCGTTGTTACAAAGCGTTGAAAGAGACCAACAAAACTCAAAACACTCCAAGTTAAAAAAAAAGTATCTAGAGTTTTGTATAAACGGACTGATAACATGTGCACTAGAGTTCTGTCCAGACGGAACGATAGCAGGCCCTGTAGAGTCCAGTACAGTGGGAACGACAGCAAGCCTTGTTGGGCCCCGTCCCAAAGCCTGAGCAGAAAGGATTGTTTCTTTTCGTCGAAGTTCGACTAACAATAACAACCTCTCGGTCAACTATTTTGTGATGCCAAGGGTGCTTTTTATTCTTGCCATTATTTATGAGGTGGAGCAGCAATACCAGGTTATGACTATGTAAACCCAATTACTAAATGATTCGCCGCAGTCAAGGACAAAACGCCTTTGAACGTTGAGACAGGGAGTGCTCCTTCATTACGACAAAGCACCCGCGGCCTCAGGTCTTGGATCACAATGGTTGGCATTCCTAAAAGAGCTTGCCATTCCTAAAAAAGCTGGAAATGATATGACCCTATTTACTGTATCTTACTTCCATTGACTACAAACTCTTCAACAACAAAAACAAAGAAACACCTGCATGGGAGATTTTTTATCGGTATATGGTGAGGTAATAGAGGCCTGCAGATGCGTTGTTTGCAGAGGGTCGAGAAACTTTTTTTCCAGGAAGCAGTAGAAATGCTATAGTATTGCTGGGACAAGCGTATTTGACTTCAAGAACACTACATTAAAAATAACACACGGACATTTGACGTTGGCACTCCGGAAATGAATCAAGGGTGGAGCATATGGATGAACTCGTCTATGCTGCACGCCGCTTCAGTGGCTAGTCTCACTTCCGTCTGGTCGGTACATCACTGTCGCCCAGTGATACAGGCGCCATCCGACTTTCTTTCGGACGGCACTTGAAGGCGCGAGTGGAGTGCCGTAGACAGCCTTTAAAAAATGGAGTAACAAAATAACAGCGTCAATTCACTACTTACAGCGGCCGTCTGCAAACGAAGGGCGTCTGGGCAACGCAACTGCCTAGAGATGTATACTGCACGAGGGCGAAGCTCACGCCACCTACGCAATAGAACAAAATGAGCACTCATGGCGCCAAAAAGTTGTCGAAGGCCGAAGAGGTCAATGCGGGCGCATACAAGAGCGTAGAGAACACGCGCGAACAGAAAGTATACCAGGACGAGAAAACGCACATATTATAGACAGTCTTGCTAACTGCTTCAACGTACCTTTATACGTTCCACTGGGCTTATGGCTTGTGACTTGGAGAGTTCCTCTTCCATCTGAAGCACGTCTGAGACCATGAAAACAACTTTGAAACGGAACCTTTTCCCTGGCACACGCCAACGACGCACACGACGAACACGACGAAGGACGGGAGCACGACCCCCTCTTTCCTAACGAACACGTCATATGAGCGTTCCATGTGCGAGCTCCTTCTCCCGGTGTAGTCCGTGCGCCTCTCACCAGGCGGCGCTAAAACTCAACCCTCCTTAACGAGGACGAAGTTGAGAGGCTGAAGATACAGAATATTACAGTTGAGAGAGCTAGTAAATACAAGTATCTAGGAGTATGGATATGTGATGGTGCAGAATATCTCAGAGATCATGAAAAGTATATAATACACTCTAAGAAAAAGGGGAGCGCGACTTAGTCCCCGAAGGGAGCAAGTGCGTTGCCACAACCATTAGTCCCCTCGGGGACTAACGGGAAGGGGAGTAACAGTTGCGCCCCTCCATTAGTCTCTCGCACTTGCACCGCTGGGACTAACGCTTACACCGTTTCAATTGCACCTCGAGGACCAACTGTTAGGCCCTTGCGCTTGGTCCCCTAGGACCAACTGTTACACCGCTTCATTTGAACCCCGAGGACGAACTGTTACGCCCTTGCACTTGGACCCCTGTGTCTAAACGTTGCGCCCTTGGATTTAGGCCCCTGGGACTAAAGGTTTATCCTTTACATTTGGTCCCGGGCCACAAATCTCCAAAACGAAATTGTGCAGTTCAGGTTAAACGTAGCTTTATTGCCTCGTAGATACACATTCTATTCCAGGATAACTGAAGTCGAAGTTCCTGAGCGGTAGACTTCACGATAAGGCCAAATTCCGAAGAGTGCACTTGCGTCGACGATGGCTTGGACACTGGGACGGCTGTCCAAACTGGTCGTGGTCCAAGCACCGTTTATTGGGGCACCTGCAGCTTCTTGTCTGTTTGCGAGGAATCGGGATTATTAGCAACAGGGGCAGCGTGAAATACCCGATCGCTCAACGAAAGTATGAGATATAACACACACACACTAAAATAACAAATAGGCTACAAAAGTGCTACAATGGTTCGCATCTAACATGCGATCTGTTGACAGCAGGCCAGCGAAATTATATTTTTAGTAGACCGTTCGTTGCGAATTACAGACCCAGGGTGTGCGTGCTCAACCTTTGCTTCAAAGTGACGCAATGAGCTCCCGCCATCAACGCGAAAGTCTGTACAATCAAACAAATGTCTCCATTAAGGCCGGTTCTCACACGCTGCGAAGCGCTGAAGCAGCGCTGCTTACGTGTCGTGAGCTGGTTTTCGTCTGCCATGAGCAGGGTATCGGAACAAAACGAAAACCAAAAACGAAAAACGAAAAAAACGATATTTTTAGGCGGAACGGAAACGTAATCGAAACGTTATTTATTATTTTGTTCCGGAGTGAAACCGAAAATTTTTGTTATCGGTTTTCGGTTCAAGGGAAAATATCAGGTATTTCAGTAATTCGTTTCACGCAGCGAAGAGACAGCCGTTGGTTTGTACCATAATTAAAGAGAAGACAAGCAAGCCATCGCCCCCGCGTCTAAACTCCTGGCGAACAAGCATAGCAAAAACAAAGACAAAAAATACAACGAGAAACAAAAAACATGACGGAAGGCGCCATTGCTTCCCACCAATGAGGGCGCGGTGGCTCGACGCCTCCACACGCTCGCAATGCTCTCCTTGGCTCTTGCGCCCTCTCCCTCCATGCTTTCTTCGGACGACACAGACAGACAACAGATCACGGTAAGCGCGGGAAGTTTGTGACCCGGCGTTGTAGAAGTCCATCTTTTGTTTTTCTACGGATACGGCAGCCTGAGACTCTGTTGCAAAAGTGTACTTATTCATCCCTATGTGCCTTCAGGGCCTTCTCGGCGCTGAAATTTATTTTATCGGACCAGAAGTCTTGCCTTTCACCGAGCACACTTGATGACGTGCTGCTTCTGAGATCATGCTCGGCGCCTTGATCATGATCTCATTCTCAAGGCAATGAACATGATCTCAGAAGCAATGTAGTTTCCGCGCATTCCTCTAGAGCGCCTGAATGATCTATTTTTGTGTAAAAATAAACGTTACGTTCCTTTTAATTTTTGTTGCGATTTTTTTTCATAGAAAGAAACCGTTACGAACCGTTACGGAGCATTATTTTTTCGTTCCGGAGCGGAAACGGAACGGAACTTTTTTGTATGGAACGAAAATGAAAACGGAACGAAAAACATTTCGTTCCAACACCCTGGCCATGAGCAACAGTTTTTACGGTGCGATGCAAAGCTGGTGAAAGCTCCTGTCAACACGCGCTTAGCCCTAGGTCAGCGCTATGTTTGTAGCTCTCTGCTGCATGTGTGAACAGGCCTTTATGGTAAAGCGATCCTGCCAGGGTCTGCAAAAACACAAAAAATAAGCCATCGGTAGAACTGGCGTTTTGCTCGGTACGATTGAATATCAGGTCTCTGTGCTGCGTAAAAAAATAAGCAACCATGGTGCCAAAAAGAATAGAGCATGGCGCGCGCTTTGGAAGCTAGAGAACGCGCTCAAAATAAAACACTTTCTAAAGCCACAGTTAATGAAAATACCATAAACAGGAGTACTTTGACTTACCTTGATCGAGTTCCCTTGTCTTGTGACTTCAGAACAGATCAAGTGCTGTGTTGCAGCACCGCGAATCCAAACCGGATCCCGCAATGAACGGAGACGACCAGCTTCTAAGTCCTGACGAAGGCTATACTAAAAACAGGTTCTTTTCAAACAAAGACCCCTTCCCATTTTCCCGACGGCCCCTCCCTGCCCTATCTGCTGTACCCACCGCGTGAGCGAGGAATGCGGGGTAGAGGGTTGGCGGGAGGGGGAAGGGAAATTTTTTACCCAGAAATTCTCTTGTCCCCCTTTCACTACACACGAAACACGAACACACCAATGCCCGATGGATGCGAGAGGGTCGAAGGTCGCCATTTTCAACACGCCGGTCAAGTGACGCACAAGCAAGCACTTTTTTTTTTTCTGCTTTTTTTTTTCTTTCTCTTCAGTTTTCTGGGAAGCCTTTCTTTTTTTTTTTTTTTCTTTGCATTTCGGTGTTGCCATGATTGACGTCCGGGCGCGGTTCGTTCTTCGTTGTTCATCTGGAATGTTATCTGAAACATCAACGACGATGGCATGAAAGCGTCTGGATACTGCCCCTGAATGTGCTTTTTGAGTGGAACGTGCCGTGCATCAAGTGTGTCGTTGCGGATTTTGAGTTCGACATTGGACTACCAAGAAAGGTTGGTTACGGGGAGACGCAGAGACGAGGCTCGATCGATCTGTTCTCAGTATCTCAGTTTTAGCGATTGAAGTGACCATTTATTAGGAAGTTTTCGTATATCGTTTTCGCCGTCCCGCAAGGCCCTCCGCAACCCGCTACGATAGCGGGAACTCTGCAGTCAAGGCTTTCGGCGCGCAGGCACTGTAGAAACTTCTTTGTTGCGGAACGCTTAGCGGAGGGGGCAGCGCGAGCGCGGTCTACGAAAACTTCCTATTCTCACTGCGAGACTCCGGTGTTGAAAGCGCGTCTTCTACAAACTCTTAAGTTTCATTTAAGAGCAAAAAGAATTGTTAGTATTTGGAAGTGTTGCGTTTGGATTAATGCTCATTTTTTGCGCGAAGGCAAATTACGTGAATGGGACTTGTGAAATGTCAACAGATAATTTTTGACGAGATAGTTGGGAGAACTAGAGTCGGCACATTCGTTAACTCGCATTCGCACAATATGCAAAGCTCTACCATGTAATGTCTGAACGTTCGTAGCACATTAAACAAATTCGCCAGTTTCGTCCGAGTTTTGTCAGCACTTTCAGCCGTGCTGGGCTGAGTCTTGCCGATCCCCAAGAGAAGCGAAATATCATCCGTCCTCCTGGCGAACGTTCCGTTTGCCCTCGGAGACTAAATCATACAGATGCACCCTGTCCGAGGGGGACTAATGGATGCGTTTGCTCGCGAACGCCTATCGGTTAGTCCCAGTCGAGCGCAGTTAGTCCCCAGCTTTTGCGCACGGTACCTGGCTTGAACCAGATGGTCCTTACGGGGAGCAACTGGAAGTTGACAGGACTAAATGCTGCCGTTAGTCCCTTGAGGCCAACTTTTTTCTTAGAGTGTAGGTAAGGGCAACAGAAATGCAGCTGTAATGAAAAATAGAGCACTTTGGAATTACAACAGGTATGAGGTGGTGAGAGAGATTTGGAAAGGGGTCATGGTGCCTGGCTTGACTTTTGGAAACGCAGTGCTATGCATGAAATCCGAAGTGCATGCGAAACTAGAAATAAAACAGCGCGGAGTAGGTAGACTGGCTTTGGGGGCACATTGCAAAACGCCAAACCAGGGAGTACAAGGAGACATGGGATGGGCATCATTTGAGAGCAGGGAAGCGGTGAGCAAGGTAGAATTTGAGGATAGGTTGAGGCTAATGGACGGGGAGCAATGGGCACGAAAGGTTTTCAGCTATTTATACATGAGGAGTGTAGACACCAAGTGGAGACAGCGCACTAGGAAATTAAGAGGAAAGTTTTTGGGCTATAGCGAAGATACGGAAGAGCAAGTCTCAGTTAAGAAGAAAGTTAAGGCCACAGAAAGAGATCGGTGGCTAGAGGGAATGCAGGCAAAGACGGCTCTGGAAAGCTATAGATTAAACAAAAGAGTTATTGCCAAAGAAAGCATTTATGACAATTCTAGGGGAAGCTCATTGCTGTTTGAGGCAAGAACGGGTGTTCTGCGAACCAGAACATACAGAGTGAAGTACCAGGAAATTGATACAGTGTGCACTGCTTGTGGAGAGGAGGACGAGACGGCTGAGCACTTGATACTCTACTGTAAAGGGCTTCACCCTATGCCTACCGAAGACAACATAGATTTAATAAAGTCATTGGGTTTTAGAGACAGCGAAGGGAGAGTGGATTTCAAGACTGTAGAGATTACCAAGCAAAGATTAAGTGAATGGTGGCAGAAATCGAGAGAAAACTAGGTATTTTCTTATTCACTGATGGCAAGGGGGTTTCATAGCCTCACTTTCTTTGCACTGCGGAGTGAATATAGATTTCACATTTAAATATTCTAAGCTTAAATGGTAAAACAAAATGGCTAGGTGGCGTAAGCTACCGCCCGATCCAAAGGGCTCAGCCGTATTCATCCATCCATCATCCATCCATCCATCCTGATAGTCGTGGCGGTCATGGGTATGCTGCAAGATACCACTTTTTCTCGTCAAGCGAGATTTGCCATATCTATATGAGGTTATTAGTCAAGCATAATACCCATAGGCTATGTTCCAGATCTTACCCGAGTAACATGCCTCCTACGTGCGCGGAAAATACCACTTGAAATCGCGAGTAAACGGAGTGAAAAGTATTCGTGTACCCAGTACTCGATTTTGGAGGGGCCTGGAGACTATGCAGATTGGCTTTGTCTTGGGCTACGGCACAAAGAAAACATAGCAGTGATGGCGGTAAATAGCAGACGATATATTTTGATCATGGAGAAAGCACTCAAAAAAACAATAATATTAACTGCGTCAATTTTTTTTTTACATTGACGTAGTTTGTTTTGTTTTTGTTTTTTTTTTAGATGGCTCCACCAGTCTTTTTTGCTCCCTTTTGGGCTGTATATTGAGATCAGAATAACTTACTGCTTTCAGTAAGTTATCAAAATTTTTCTTTTTAAACTAATCATCGCGATTTTGTTGTCAGGGGAACGGGCAAAAACCCAGCAGAGGCGAAGTGAACGCAGGTCGACGTACGCCGAACACCGTGCCAGCTCACTGCGTGCACTAGTTCGCAACCTCTAGCTAGAACAACCATTTACACTAATAGTACTGCACTTCTATAACACCCTCGTTCCCTCGGTCAATTTAGTCACAGCGCCGTAGCAAGAGGTGCATGTTTGCGCCTGAACGCCTTCTCGGACAGCGAGGGTTGTCATGTACCGTGTTAGCCTCATTGAAAATAGCGAACGGCGACGAAATGGTTTTATAAATTTTGAATACTAGTCTTAGTGGCTGTTCTGCAGCTTACAAACAAATGCACGCATTGATCTTGCGAGGCGTTCGGCGTACGTCGACCTGCGTTCACTTGACTTCGTAGGGGCGGCTTTTTCGTTCACTTCCTGTGCCATCAAAATCTTAGCTCTTTCGTTATCAGTTGTGTCCGATAAGTAGCCACCAGAAGAAAAGGGTAATCACTGCATGGTACGCAAGCGTGGAGCAATTTACGACGACGACTTGAGCAATGGCTGCGCGGAGACAATGGCAGACGACTGATCCAGATTCCGGCCAAACCAAAACTACCCGGTGAAAGTAAAAGGTATTACTGATATAATACCTTATGGCTTTTTTTATTTTTTGTGACATCTGGTTTCTATGCACTACTATAATATTCACTAGTCTTTTCGTGCTTTGCTCGTATTTATATTCGCCCACTACTTGCTAAATGTAAGTGACAATTTTAGAAATAAAATATAGAAATTGGGTAGCATTAGTTGGGCGTGTACGTGTTGATGGCTACTTAGTGGAACGATCTATTTACAGAATTTATTAGCCATTGAATACCTGGAAAATAAATTAGAAAACGAATACTATGCGCCAAATGCTGCTGACCTGTGACTCCCGTTGAGAAGTGGAAGAGTCAAAACAGAGTCACACGAATCATTGACTCTCTAAAGCGCAGACCGCATGGCGCGTTTTTGCTCGCGATTCAGGCGCGTCGGCGCCAAACTGACGTCATTTCCTGCGCGCGGGCGCCCGTTTTCGCGGGAGCGTTGGTTTCTAGCCGACCCAGAACAAGACGCGCGCGCCGAGGCGTCGAAGCGGCTCTCGCCCAATGAGGGTCGGTCGAACTATCACGTGATCCTGCACAGTACGCTGTTTCTTATTCAGTACATTTCGAAGTGTTCAAAAGCATTTTTATTTTCCATATAAAAATTCAAAAGGTGTTTCTTTTGACACACAAACCCGTTTTATTTACTTATTTGTTCATTTAATTCTCATTTTGTAGTATTTCCGTCAACATTTAGATCGCGTGCTGAGAATTCTGTTATCCGGCAACGCTGAATCAGAGTAGCGATGTGGGCGAGTTGGTTCATGCTTAGAAATAATGGAAACAGCGCGCAAACGACAAGGACGGGAGGAAAAGGAGTACACAGGACGAGCGCTGAACATGAGCAAGTTCAGCGCTCGTCCTGTGTACTCCTTTTCCTCCCGTCCTTGTCGTTTGCGCGCTGTTTCCATTATTTCTATTCCCGGCAACCCTGATAACGCGCGGCCGGCGGTGCTTGGCTATGTCTGCATGCGGGTGCCCCCGCGTCAGCTTCCGCGCGAGCGTTCATAGCGCGTCGCGTTTTCACGTGTAGAAAAACGCGCTACGCCGTCTGCGCGTTAGAGGGTCGTGAGGTGTCAAAGGGAGTCATCGAGGCAGCGAAGAGAGTCATGGAAGTAGTGACTCCCTTTGAACTCCTTCTTTTTTTAAGAGTGAAGGAGCACGTAGCTTCCACAACACTGTCAGTTTAGGACTGAACGGGGTGAGAACACATGCCCCTACCTTCCCGCACTCTGAGAACTAGAGGGGGGGGGGGGGGGGGGGGGCAAGTGACCTCCTTGCACCCCCCCCCCCCCCCCCGGTTGGTACGCCCATGCTCCTTGAGTATTATTTTAAAAGCGAAGAAAATCGAAAAAAGCTTTCTGCTATACTCCGACATGAGCAAGTTTCTTGCTCCTTTACAATATCTTCTTGCTGCTGTTGACGGGCGCTCGAGAGGCATTGAACCAGGGAAGACAGCGGCATCCGCTACTATATCCACTGCTTTAAGAATCGATTGTAATCCTATCGGGTAACGCTATCGCAGGTATCAGAACGATCTACTTAAAGTTTCTATTTAGGGGTACGCCGCGCGGCTGGCCCATTATAAAAGTCCACTATTTGAGATCATTCACAAGGTCCTTAATAGATTATTTGCTAAATTGCGTACGTTATTCTAAAACTCCCTAATGTTGCCTGGGTGCGCGGTCATATGAAGGTATTTTGAAGACCTTTTCATCTGTGTACTTGAGGGGGTATATTTTGATCGGTGGGTTGCTTTCATAAAAGGCAAAACTCCCCAACTTTCCTTTATTGATAAGAAGACTGCGAGTGGTTCTCATTCCTGTCTCGATATGAAGGGGTTTTTTTTTTCTTTTTTTTTTCAGAAGTATGGCTGTGCTGGCGCTATGGGAAAGACTCGCCAAAACCGGTCTCACCACATCGAAGGTGGTCAAAGAGCTGCGGTGCTGTCTCCCCTTCAAAACGCATTAGATTAGCCCTGCAGACATTTCTCAAGTGACGCGTTTTTATACCAGTTTTATTGCTTAATTTGATTGAGTTACCCCACGTAAGTTCTGGTAAGTGTAGCAAAGCAACTATTGGTCAGCCTGGGCATGAGAGAAGGAAAGAAAAAAACAGAAAATTGGGCATGCATAATTTTTTTTTTTTTTTTTTATGATCTCTCAATATGAAGGGCTTGGCGGCGAGGTATGGCGTAAGAGTAGTTCTCAAAAATTACTTTAAGTTCCGCTGTCCGGCACCATTAACGGGAGTAAATGAGGAATCTGGCAAAAAAGCAGAAATCCGGCCGTTAATTGCCAAAGAGGCGTTCTTTATGACATTGCCCTGGATAGTGTTTTTTTTTTTTTTTGTATGTCGGGCAGACTGGCAGTTGAGCCAAGAAGATAATAGTAAAAACAAAAGGGTAGTGTTGTAAGGGCGCATAACTCAGAAATTGTGAACCATCTGGATGAATGCGACAATTGTTTTCCCGAGTGGACCTTAGGAGTCATTGTCTCCGAAAAATGGAACCCGTTCGAACGCGTAGTGAAGAAGACAATTAGAATCAAATGCACAGAAAATATGTTAATGTTCTTTCTATGGTATTGAACAAACAAATGAGGACTTCTTTGCAACTGGGACCTTTTGTTTTGTAATTTGTTGTGTTTTTGTTGGAGAATTTGGCATGCGGGTGAAAGTGAAAGATGTGGGTTTGGTTTGGTTGGTCTTTGGCTTCCACGAATTAGTCAGTGTGTACATTATTCAAAAATCCGCCAAAAACTTCCAGTGACCTCCGGTGAAAACTGATCAAGTTTCACCCGTTTTCATCCGAAACCAGTGCAGTTGACCAGTTTTTGCTGGAAGATTTGCCGGCAGCTACTCTCGGTTACCAGAATTCGCTAGAATTTTACCGGTAGTAACTTTCGTCAACCAGACGACCCGGCTTTGCTGGAAATTTCACAGGCTTTCACTCCTTTTCCCTGTAGTTGATTGTTAATTCATATGCGGAATTGTTGCCTATGTCTTCAACGTTATAGATTATATATATACATAGATTTCAACAGATGGCCGAGAGAAATTATAATAAAACATTTTTACCGACTTCCTGGTGCCCTCCATGATAAAGTTTCACCAGAGTGGTGAAATTGCTGACAGCCATTCGGTTGCAAAAGAAGAATGTATATATAGCTAGAAATTATTTTTGGCGCCTCCGGTTACTTGCTATGAACCTTGTTTTTATTTTAAATAAACCTGCTAGCCTAATCTGAACTAGTGTTGTTTATCTTCTTTTTACTCTCTCCTTTTGTTTCGCAACTAGGAATGGTGCTAGTAATTTAAAAACTATTGCTCGAGAATGAGAGGTACGCACTCTGAGCTTTCTAGCTTCCTCCAAAAATACTTGCCGATTTTACCAGACTATGCATTTGCACTAGTGTTCATAAAGAAAGACATCACATAAAAGACGAACAGCGCGGTTCCGAATTCGTGCATATTATTGGTACCCTCTCATTTAGGCATGTTTAATCGATACTAAGATGTTGCCGATAAAAATTTCCGGTTGACCGACAATGTTTATATGATGATCATGCCATAAAAGTGATGTGTGCAGGTTGTTGAATAATGAGCATACGCGGATGGAATACATTGCGAAGTCTACTTGATACTATAGCTGGGAACGCGACAGAACAGCTCACGACAAAACAGCACGCGACAAAACAGCACGCGACAAGACAGCACGGCGTCAAAACGGCACAGCGACAGAAGAGCACGTGCCAAAACAGCACGGCGTCAAAACAGACCAGCGACAAAACAGCACGCATGTAAAAAGGCTGTAATAGGTAGCGTTTTATGAAAACAAAAGAGTACATAAAGAAAAAGGGTTGGACATTGCATGGCATTATTTAACAGCTGGTGGAGAACCAATAAAAAAAACGCACGCTGGCGGCGACGGGACCGCACTCAAGTCAGTGTCCCGAGTGCTGCTTCTGTTGTGTGATTCCTAAAAACAAAGTTAGCAGTAGTCACTACTAATTAACTACACTAATCTCTGAAGAGATTGGGTAGTTAGAGGGGATACCTTCGCGTCGATGTTGGCTGCGTTGTCTGGCCTTTTTTGAAGTATCAGGGAAAGAGGAAAAGTTATTTGGAAAAAGATATCCATAGGTTAAAGTTACGAACTGCCTGGTATGTGGCGGCCCCGGTGAGGTTCCGTAGTACTCGCCGTTTCGTAATTAACACCTAAGCGTAAAACGTACCCCCCCCCCCCCCCCCCCCCGAAAAAAAAAAAGCGGGAGATGCGTCGGTTACAGATGCATTGCAGAAACGGTAAGATAGGATGACTTTAATGTGGAGCGTGTTCAAAGTGTACCATGGGCACCGATTCTGCGGGGCTCATCGCCGTGAATAAAATCTCATGGAAACACGCGGATGGAGCTTGCAGGCGAGAAGTTGTACGTTTTGAGTTAAATTCACAGATTATTTCCGATGAAGGCCTTGATCGAGTGGAAACCGGTGAAGCAGTAACATGCCGCAGCCTCAATGCTGTGGCTTTACACTGCAGCATGGGTTAAACACACCGTTGCCGCACACACTTTCTTTTGTTTTCTTTTAACAACTAACGAGAGTACATTGCCGTGCGATTGAATTATTTATTGTCGACGATATCACCAGCAAACTTGGGCGTCAAAATGAGCAAAACTGTTCGAAAAAATTGCGGTGGCTTAGCTCGGCTATGCCAGGATATGCGCAGCGTGAGCTTATGCGCTCAAAATGAGAGGCGCTATCAAGCGGCTCCGGTGCAGCGTCAGACTTGCCTACTGCGCAACGGAGGCGCAGAGCTGGGCACGCGGCGACCACAGTGCGTCTGACACGTCTGTGACGTCACTCCTGTGGAATGCACAGACCGGCGAGGCGGCCGCGGCGGCGGCGGAGCGCGCGGCGGCGTCGGCTCCGGCGTGCCAGCTCTGCACCGTGTCACGTTACTGCTCCTCGCGCATGCGCAGCACGGAGCACGGCTCATTATGTGAGCCACGCGAAATTGCTCAATCTCGGCCAGTGTAGCTCACGCTACGAAATAGCCAGAATACGCACCAGCGGGGGCTTCGGTACTGCCCATAGAAACGTCATGCGCCCATCGAATATACTCCCCAGTCCGAACTTGCTTCCGAAAGAACAGATTCGAAAAATTGGCCGTCGACGAGTTGGCTTTCGACGAATTGGCCGAGAACCTCAGTTCCTTTACAGTGCCTTATTTGAGACGTGCATTTTTGAACTTCAAATGCTATATTTAGGGTTCAGCGTTTTCGGGTTAGCCCGAATATAACCGTACGCCGAGTTCATTTTTCCGAATTCGGTCTTAACTGAAAAAGTTCAGTATTTTTTAGGGCGTTTGGAGTGGTGTGCGTGTGTGTGGGGGGGGGGGGGGGGGGTTGTGACTCTAACTAGGGTTTCGTGTTTTCGGATAAATTCGAAAAAAAACCGCCGGTAAAAGTTTCGTCTATTCGGATTTATCTGATAAACTGAATTTCGATGTGCCAATCCCCTCCCCCCACCCACATACACACTCACACAAATATATTTTACAATTAATGGTTTAATCAGCGCGTAGAGTAAATGGCCCTGGGAAGGTGCCACCACACATGTCTTTCAAATTTCGGCCAGGACAGCAGGTCATTGTACTATTAGCCGCGTCCCACTAGAGCGACAGACAGCAACAAAAGACAGCGACACACGACAACGAGCGACAGACGACACCGACAGACAGCCTGTTTGTCGGAGTCCGCCGTCCCACCTAGCGGACACGACGCAGAACACGGGGGCAAGGAAACTTGTTTCCTAGTGGGACTGGAGTTGTCAACAAAACACTTCAAAATACACAGACAAACAGAGTCTGGCGACGCGGTTTTCGTGTTTTGCTCTTTGGGCATAAAACGCGCCGACAAACACGGTGAAAGTGGAGACGATTACTTTATTTCTTGACTAAAGCTTCCGCTTCTCTTCATTTGCCGTTGGCGATTTTCCGTAAACAGTCGTGACAATCGACACCAAGCTTTTTCCGAACTAGAAATGCCCGAATCGTTCCTTTTTTCGACCGTTCGAGGCATTCTAGCTGAGCGCCACGGGGTTTCACGCTGATTTTGAGGATGTTTATAACTTCATATTCGAATGACCGAGGGCAGGCGCTCTTTGGTGGACAATACGGCATCCCGATTATCACAGAACGCGATGACAAGTCTCTCGTCTGCCGGAACGGCTTGCCGCGGAACGTCGTGTCCTACTTCGAGGTGAGCGGTCTTACTTTGGTCCGTCCTCGCACATAGGTGTATCCATCCTGATGCAGGGGCGTAGACTTCGGCGTCTTGAAGCACCACCTCGCGCACCAAGTTTTCGCAAGCAAAACCCCCAGCCACAGCAAATTCCATTTCGCACCACAACCGCCAGGCGCCAGCCAGCAAGCCGCGCCCGCGACCACTACGTGCAATCGAGAGACCGGAACTGCGGGGCCGGGAACGAGGAGTGGCCGCCAAGGGCTTCTCGTTCCGGGAGGAAGGGTAGAAGGGTGGGAAGGGAGGCGACAGAAGGCATAAACGGCCGAGGAGGATAAGTTTGTCTCCGAGAGATGTTCCTCAGTGGGACTGCTTGCTGTGCTTCAAGTCCAACGACAGACAAGAACTCGTCCGTCGTCGATCGTTTGTCGGCGCTTGTCGGCGATTGTCGCAGGAGTCGGTCGTTGCAGTGGGACAGCATCGGCGCCACGGAACTTTGTGGTGTCGTCGGACGAAAACCGATGTTTGTCGCTCTAGTGGGACGAGGCTGTATCGGGTCAAGACAAAAGTCACTGTTTACTTTTCCGGTTTGGGTCATACTATTTGTGCCTGAGAGGAAGGAGAGGTTGTGTTTTTGTAACCGTGAAAGCTATGGACCATAGAATTTACATAAAGTCGGGAAGAGGACAGTTGAAACTTCTCTATTTCATCCTTTTCCACTCTACCTCTTGCGGCCGCGCGGTAGGTTGATGGAATAGCATGGAATAAATACAGGCTTTCCAGCGACTACCTCCAGTAGGTTATTGATTTTAAGGTATCGACATTTATCGAAATAACACTTGTGTGCCACTCTTGTTCTAGGACAAATTAGTATTGCCAGTAGTAATGGCACCAACGCCAAATCCAACTGAAGAAAATATTAATTGTTACAATCGCGTTTTTTTCTTTCTTTTTTTTACAGCATACATTTACATTTGGATATTATTTGTTTATTTTTAATAAGAAACACTGCGAAATTGAGCTCCGAATTTCGGAGAATTCGGTATCAAACAAAAATAAACTCTGATAAACTCCGAATTTTCGGCAAAAAATAAACTCAGAAAGACACCCTCTGAACTTGACGAAAACTAAACTCCGAAAACACGGAACCCTATTCATTACTGACCATATCACCACTTCCTTTCGCAGTTTTCAGCTTGTCTGCGAGATCGGTTCAACTTTCAAGAGAAGCTCCGGGGGCGCAGGGGTCTTCAGGACGAAATCTGTTTTTCCCCTGATAGGGATTTGTGCCGAATTCTTTATTAAAAGAAGAGAGTTTAATTGTGAAATCAAACAACGTAAATCAAGAGCGTCCGTAAATGCCGCGCATTGTTAAACACCCCTAGCTTCCGTCTACTAGAGGAGGGCATAAATACGAGTGTTTTATTGTCATTTCTGCCGTCGGCGCGAATTTATCACCTCTCGCAATCGTGAAAATGGGGGAAAACGCACCGAGTACAATTCTTGCTAATTTCTCCATTTTGATATTTGCCTCTCCGACCGAAGTGGTACTGAAGCTCATGCTCGTCCTGTGTACAAACACGAGCTCACGACGATAATGTCAGATCACGATAAGGCCCCAGTGCGTCTTACAGAACGGGTCGCGTCAGCTGCCAAAGATGGCAACAAATAAGAAGACCAGTATACCTGATACTCAATACACATTTTACACAAACGCTTTTAATTATTGCATTTTCGTCAGTGTACTGGTTTTCGTCAATAAACCCAATATAACTGAGAAGTTTATGAGTCTACAAATATTCACCGCAATAAACTGAAAACTTTTGTTTGGAATAAAAACCGAAAAAAAGTGCGCGGAATTTCAAATAATACAAACCGAAAACGCCGAACCCTAGCGATATTGTCAATGTCATGTTTTGACGCTGCGCTGTTTTGTTGCTGTGCTGTTTTGACGCTGTGCTGTTTTGACGCCGTACTGTTTTGACGCTGTGCTGTTTTGACGCCGTACTGTTTTGACGCCGTGCTGTTTTGGCACGTACTCCTCTGTCGCTGTGCCGTTTTGACGCTGTGCTGTTTTGTCGCGTGCTATTTTGACGCGTGCTGTTTTGTCGGCGTGCTGTTTTGACGCTGTGCTGTTTTGACGCGTTCTGTTTCGACCGTGCTGTTTTGTTGCGTGCTGTTATGTCGTGTGCTGTTCTGTCATGGTGCCCTATAGCTATATCGCTGATTCCATGGAGCCATTTAATGTGACAGTGGTTACTGCAGCAGACATCATTATCATTCTACTTTCCTGTTTAAAACAAAATAAAAACAAGAAAAATAAAATTAGGTTAATCTCGTCGTACCGATAGAGTTATGTGCCTCGTGGAGAACAACAACTGTAATTGGAAGCAATTAAACGTAATTTAAAAACCCTTCGCCTATTTCGAAACCTGGTTGGACCTGAAGCACGCTGAACTATATTAAAATTATAAATACACGTGATTATGTTGTTTTAGAGTAAAACGTTGCCGTTTAGTCGTCAAGAGTAATATGAAGTATTTAAAACAAAAACGAAAATACAGCCTGGTTTGAAGATATTCAAAAAATATAAAAGAGTTAGACAAAGAAGACGGACAGGACAAATATCTTTCATTGCTTTAACGCACCCTAACCTAGAGAGCTTAGGGTAAAAGCTCGGTCTGCCGTACTCATTTCGGTCTGGATCAGACGGTACCGATACGGAGTCGTAACGCACCACAAAAGAAAGAGACACATTAAATGCCTCAGGCTACCAGTCGTGGACCACATACTGAAAGAAGACTCAAGGCCTACTCCTTTTGGGAGAGTTCAGAGTTGTCACTCTGGTGATGCCTCTAAAAAGGGTCAAAATAATACAATCAAAAGACAACCGGGTTTATTCTTGAGGAACTCCGGAAAAGTACTTGAAGAAGAACGGTTAATCGTCGACAGGAAGTAGATTGCAGCGTAATGACGATGAATATGGAGGACTTCAAAGATGAAACCGAGAGTTTGTCACCAATGACAGACGTTGGGACAGAAAAAAAACTCAATGAACTAAAGATTCAATGGGGGCGAACTTATGCCGAAAAATAAAAGGTACGGCATTTCGTCGTTGCAGTCGTCGATGCCGGAGTCGCAACAGGACCGAGCGCTGGCGAAAGACTCTCCTGTACGGCGCGGCGCAGCTTCTTTTAAGCCTTCCCTGGTAGCCTAAAATATTCCGCCAAGATCCTTCTCAAACATCCTTAACATAAACAAGCTACACCGTTCTCTAATTTTCTCAAACAGCCTACTCACACAAAGAAAGCTTAATGTACATGCAGTGCCGGGAATCACAACCCGAGCCACCTGCGTGTGACCCCAGCACGCAGCCGACCCAGCGACATAAGCGCGCGGCGGTATATGCCGACGCGGGCACCGTACAACCACACAAAATAAAGAATGTCCAACGCGTACATCGGCCGATATACGCGTTGGACATTTCAGACCCCAACAGCTGCTGAATGCTCCAAATTAGTTGTCAATGACGGCATTCCATTTATCACCGATAGCCACGGCAGCTCTGAGGCACACGAATCTAGGTATGCAAGCAGATATTCCGAGAATCGCTCCTGCGTCATTCGTCCATCTTTAACGCGTGATCACGATCCTGCCCTTACCCGCACGCAGTTCGTGGAGTCGGTGATAAAAGCCTTACGGTTGATTGGATCGGCGAGGCCGCACCTTCTTTGCTCAATTCACCCCCAAGCTGACAGTGCCGTGGAAGCTACGCGCTCGTTCCAAAAATCTTACGTATACCTTTCGCCATGTGACAACTCTCCCACCCTTACCGACTCGTAGAGATACCATAGCCATGCGATGAAAGGGAGGCCGTTGATTGATCCGTCGAGTGTCTATTTCCTACTGTACTGTCAGCTTAGGGTTTAACGTGTTACAGGCAGGCAGCCAGGATTTTGATTCGGAAGGGCCCCCATCCCTGTCAAAATGCTCTATGATGGGGAGGGGGGACAGGAGGTTTCAGCGAAATGGAAGATGTCGGGGAGGGTCCGGGCCCCATGCCCCCTCCCGCTTCAAGACCAGAAAAGGGATGCGCTTCCAAAAGGCTAGTCTGCAGGGGGGTATACCGAAAATGAGCATAAGGCGAAAATGCGTCACTTGTATCCCCTTGTACACTAGCCCCGAATTTGAAAGCGCCGGGGATGCTTAGTGACAGTGAGGAGGCTATTTGCTTAACAACCAGACCGTCCTGCTTTTCCACCGACGGCTTTGAGGGTGTAGTCACATGACCTTAATCGGAGGCACTATCAGCCCAGAACACGCAGAGACTCTGCTTTGATGTCAATTCGGACTGTGCAGCTGAGTCATTCCTAGTTTTGGGAGTTGCTTGTAGGAAGATCCTATGTTTTATGCCGTTGACCCACATTCTAGATTGAAATGGAGGTTTAACCGCGACTCCTTTATACGTACCATACCCATAAATATATATTTTAATTCAACAATATAGTTAGAATGATGGCTATTCTGCTAGATTCCGCGTTCATTTCTTCAGCTTTGGTAACCGATGTGTCAGTTTTGAATACCTGGTTTCAGAAATGATAGTTTTTGTTTTATATTCACGGCCCTTGCAAGACAAAAACCTATAAAACGTGTTTGCTTTTATCAGCATACCGCAAAATGTACGGCGCTCCTTAATTCTGGGCAATATGTTTTGTCAGATAACATTAGATCGCTGTCAGCAATAAACAAACTCTGCGCACCACAGTGATAACATTTGGTGATTATAGAAAAAAAAACATCAGCGACAGCATTAATGATTGCTGGTATTCACAGAATCGAAAGGTAATAAGATGTTAAACCTGCCGTTGCGTCCTAGTTCCAGTTTATGGCCAGCCAAGAGTGATTACAGAGAAAATCATTCGACCGCAAAAATCTGCCAAAGATAATCCTACCACATTTTCGTCTTCAATAAGCTCAAATTACCCAAATTTATAAGAATAAGAAAATCAGAAATAGTACTTCAGACCACTCATCCCAGGAATTCGCAGAATAGTGATGTAATAGGACGTCCCTAGCGTCACTCGTGCGTAACAAGTCCATAGGAATTTAATAAACAGGAATGAGAAAATTGTCGGATGTTAGGAGTTCCCTAGGATGTCTAGGCATGTCCTTATAAACGTATTAGTCCCAGTTCATGTGGAGCCACGAGTGGCTACAGAAGAAATCAGCTGTTCATGAAAATCCGTCAAATACCATATGATTGTCATATAGAATAGAGCGGAAATGATCGGTCCTTGGAGCGTGCACATCGATATTTGTAAGGGAAGTCTAAGCATTTAGTTTGATTCGGTGTTCCTTTATATCGCCTGCTGCTCCAAGTTGCGTCCTTTCCCACATCAAGAAAGAACGTGAACGATCTAAAAAATACTGCCTCCGCTAAAAGACTTTCATCTGATGGACGCCGACGAGATTTTGAGCTGGAAATACGCTACGTGAAGCCGCCATATATGCAGATGTGTAATGCTAGATCTCCACAAGTCAGTATGCTCACGATTGTCATTTTGGCTTTACTGCAGTTATGTTTCCATGGAGTTATCCCACACTCGGGAAGCATTTAATGCATAACTTGCACGCTTTACAGTTTTGGTTTCGTGAGCGCTGCGAACGTAATCATGTTACTCTAGTGGTGAGACTCGTCATCCTGACTCCCTCTCTGGGCTGCGGGGGGCATTTGACTAAATGCATTTGACCATACTCGTTTAACTCCAGTGCACTGAGGGAATACAAAGCGCCATACACTCCCTTAGATTGCCGAGTACTAATACATTGTTTCCGCAATCATATGCAAACACGTCTACTGGCCATAATACTGTCGATTACTTGACAAAATTTCGCGTATAAATACACAAACAGGCGAGTCCTCAATGACGGTCTTTGTCATTACTAGAAACTATTCAAGCTTGCTGCCTTCTAGAAACCTTGCCTTTAAAGTTCTCTTACTATTTTTAATATCACTGTTGTCATCAAGGCGCAATATAAAGGTGCCGCTGTTTTACAGATAAAGTCATCTTTTTGTCAAAGTCTGATTCGATGAATATCTAAAGAATCTTCTAAATCTACATGACTGATTAAAATCTCCAGTTTCAGTGCTTATACAAAGATAGTCTAGTTGAATTCAACGGAAATATCATGATATTTTTTTATTTCCTAGATCTCGTAAAAAATCTGTGGCACCTGCCGGATCGCAAAAAGGTTATACAAATTTCTGGCGATTGAAAAATGCGCAACCTCGAGAACTTGTCATGAATTCGGTGTTGAATAAGATCATGTTTAAACATTCTTATGTTGAGTTCAGATTATTCACAACCTTAATTTGTTACCTGTGCAAACATTAACAGTGTTTTTTGACAACAAACAGGGCCGGAAAATGCTTTTTAGAGCGCAGTTCTTATGCGCGCGCTTCCGGCTTGATCGCCGTCCGCGTAACCGCGCTTTGCATTATGGGACGTCTCCCACAATGCTGTCCCACGTGACGTCACGTGTGACGTCACGAGGGTTACGAGGGTGACGAGTGACGTCACAAGGCTCACAAGCGACGTCACTAGTGTCACCAATGTCGTCACGTGTGACGTCACCCTCATGACGAGACACGGTGCCTAAATTTGGCGGGAACTTTCTCCGCTAAATTTAGCAAGAACATTTTCTGCCAAATTTAGCGGGCAATTTTTTCCGCTAAAATTTACCGGGGAAATTTTTCCCCCAATGTTTTCTGCCAAATTTAGCGGGGAAACTTTCTCACCAAATTTAGCGGGGATACTTCCCCGCTAAATTAGCGAGGCAATTTACCGGGAAATTGTACCACAATTTCCCAGTAAGTTCCCGTGCGTGCCCTTCCCTCCTCCTTCTCAAGAGCTCCGCTCAAATTCGGCATTACAGAGAATTATAAACATCTTTCATTTTTTTTAATATTTTGTGCCCTCGCAGCACGGTACCCGTTCCGCACGACGGCAGAAAATCATAGAGAAAGACGGTCGCGGTTAAAGAAATCACGCTATAGTTCACTCGGTGCTCATATTTGTTCGGTGTTTAAGAAGACAGAGTAAAATAAAGAAAAGGGTCTGGTATCGCAACACAGCGCACAAAACAATTGCAAGTTCTTCTTTTGAATCGTGTCAGTTCTGAATTTATAAACACGATGCATTGCCAAAGCTGAGTTCTTGTAGTTACAGGACACCAGCAACACCAGTCTTAGCGCTCTCTTGTTTACAGTGAGAATATTTATTCAGTTGCCTTATGATTGATGCGAAAGATTAGGGAACGGTGGCCGAGAAGTGTTTTTTATTGCGTAGGTCTCACAAAGCGTCCGTGAAGGAACAACAAACACTTTTTATTCATTAGACATGTACAGTTTATAGATTGATTCCCGCTACTCCGATATTCAAAGGACATTAATAATGTACGCGAGATTGCAAAATGTAACACTCGGTTACCCTGGACATATTGCGGCTTATAATTGCACTAGGGGGCTTAAACCTACATAAACAAAAAGATAATTGACAAGAGAAGAGCTAATTAATTTTTAAGGCTTCTCACTAATTATTTTCATAAATGCTCCGCAGCGTTGCTCAATGTCGTCAGTGTCGCTGAAACAATACTAAACGTCATATTTTTTTGGACGTCTCTAAAGGAGCTGTGCAACAGTTTCAGTGCTTTGCTTAAATAATTTGGGAGTCGGCGTCTCGACTTTACTGAAGTAAAGAACAAAAAACCGCTTTTGCCTGCATGTTCTAGTTTTTTATTTTAAAAATGGACAAAGATTGAGGTTTTTGGCACGTCTCAACTCCTTCACCATCTTCCGAGTCACGTGCGCTGTGACTTCAATGGGGGTCGCGCGGGGTTTCGGTGAAGCTCTTTCTCTCCAGAGTCATCAGTGAGCAGCGAGAACTCATCCGCTCGCGACCGCGTGACCACGTGCTGGGGCAGCGCGAACAATATGGTGAAAGGAGAAAAGTCTCATCCGGGTCCGGCCACCCCCGTCCGGCTTTGCCGCCCTCCCCTCCGGCTTCTGGCGGCTGTTCGCGGTAGCAGATAGAGCTGACGGTTTTGTGGACATAGGATAGATGGCGCCACTAAAACTCCGCTTGGGAGTTTTAGTGTTCGCCGCAAGTTTGTTCTTCTTGCGGCAAAAGTTTTGCCGCAAGAAGAGCGTGTTCGTTTAAGTCATGGATGCAGAAAGAATAAAACAATTAAAACAGGGACAACACAACCACATCTTTCAACTAGCAACAGACGAGTAAACTTTCAACAGCGAGCAGCTGACTATACCCAGTAGGAGTGGGGGAGAGAAGGGGGAGAGAAGGAAAGATAAGAAACGCGAAGTGCAAGTCAGGGTGGTACGGTTATCTCGGATTTTAAAAATTCAACCTCAGTTTTCGTCAGCAGGAGGGAAGGGTTAGACACGTTGTTTTTTGCTGTGGTCGGTACAAACTCCGTATAATAGAAGTTTGGCCGAGGCTACATCCACGCGCGGGGACGTAGCCAAGTCGGGAGGATATATGGCTCCATCCACGCAAAAGGTCACGAGACTTATAAAATAAGGGCATAATTTGTTCTTATGTGCATATAATGCTTTCTTTTAATTAAGTAAATATAGCATATAAAAATACGGAGGTTAGATTTTATTATTGTTTTAAAGTTAATATGTCACGTGACCTTTTAAAATCTTAGACAATTTATAAATTTTTTATTGTTTTTTAAGACTAACAGCAAATATCATGAATCATGAAAACATTATCGATAGATATCTTTATAGTTATGTTGTCCACGAGTCACACACGTGTGGGCGGCGTGTGTGCCATCCGTGCGTGTGGGCGTGTTGGCGTGCAGCCAAGCAGCTATGGGGTGCGGGATTGGTTGGCTTGGTGCGGGTGCGGCCTCCGGGGCCTTCGCCCATTTGTGCATCACTGCTGAAGCGAGGCGGTGAGGCTTCGGCGTTTGTGTGGTTGGCTTTGTTCGAGGCGTTTTAGTGTTAGCTTATTTGCATCGAAGGGGACAAGTGCGAGCCCACCACTCCGTACGTTCTTGACTTGCGCGTACGCTTGCAATCTCACAAAAATTGTGAGAGAAGGAAAAACATGCACTAGTCCCAGTAATAACAAATATACTGAGAGCATGCAATCCAGAAGTCTGGGTAAAAGATTCCAGAAACAGTTTATTCCATGACAAACAAAACAGTTGCCGATGCACAGATACCACCCGTCCACGAGATCACCGATGAACACGAAGCCCTTCTTGCGGCAAAACTTCTGCAGGAGCCAGTTCACGTCTCTGTACCGATCATTCAACGCCTGGGTCTCGGCACTCTGACTATACGCTGACACTCCAACGAAGAGAACTTGTTCTCCCGCCTCGGAAAGACGGAAGAAAAGGCAATCTGCATCGTCGGATTGCGTTCCAAGATCTGAGCGGCAAGCCGACAGTACTTGCCAGCGTACGCGCTGGCACAAACGCTGGTGTTGTTTGTGCCAAAGTTGAGCAGGGCGTCAGACACCTTGGAAAACAAAGCCTCGATCCTAATGCCACTGAACGCCCGTACTTCGACAGCCACCCGGTTATTCGATGGGAAATACTGGGACAAGTATTTCGCCATCGAATCCCCGGCAACCAAAACTTGAGGCATATAATAATAATAATAATAATTTTTATTTGCACGAGAAAGTTTTGCCCACTCAGCGGCGTGCAAGGCTAGACAGAAAGGTTAGTACCCTTACGCATGTGCGCCTGCTAGCCCACCGCTGAGTAGATGAGGACATAAACAAACAGTAGTCGTAAGTACAAGATAAGAAAAACAAATATGCACGTGGAACCAACGAATAATCAGAACGTGGAGAGGAAGATAAGACAACTGAATATGCCCAAAGCCACCTTCACGCAGACCACGGCGGAGGCCCCAGCCACAAGCCCAAATTCGCGAGCGCACCGCTGTGTGTGGCACATCCTGCGCAGCCGAGCCCGCAACCTCGGCCCCCGCCACGCCCCACCCCAAGGTGACACGGAGCACCCGCGAAGACCCTTGGTGAACCCCTTACGGGCCATACACTCGTGAGGAAATGCTGGCCGTATCGTATGTATAGCTCATGGGATTCCTCCCTGCCCCGCGGAAGAGGCTTGCGCTCCCCCAGCTGAACAGAGAGAAATTCACCTACGCCTGCAGGAATCGCGGACAGGCCATGCCTTACAGTCCTGTCATGCAGTGGCTCAGGCTGGACAGTACGTCTATTCACACGCACTACCGTTGATAAGTATGACCTAGTCAGTGAGCCGTCCAGAGCGCGGCAAACCAGGCGCACGCGAGCCATTCTCCGACGTTGTCTAAGTGGCCGCCACCCCTCAAGTTTAAGTTGGGTTGAATATTCTGCGTCCGTGGAACCCGAAGCGCGTGCGCAAAGCGTCCGGCAACCGCATCTCTGCACGCTCTCAATGCGATTCACGAGATGCCGCTGAGACGGGGACCACACAACGCTACAATACTCCAACGACGACAGCACGATCGAGGTGTACAAAGTGCGGAAAGCCGAGGGTCCACATGGCCTAAACACCCGAGACACAAACCCCATGGATCGACGAGCCTTGGCCACGACACTGGCTATGTGAAAAGAAAAATCCAGTGTTCTCGTGAATGTGAGCCGTATACGATGGTGAGAGAGTCGCGTGTGGCTAGAGGCCCACCGAGCAGATGGTAGCAGGGTTTCTCCATCTTACGGGCGCTGCTAAAGTGCATCACAACACTTTTCACGCGGCTAAGCCGCAGGCAATTGTCAGTCGCCCGGCACTTTATGTCGTTGATGTAGTCCTGGAAGAGGCGGCAGGTGTCGGGGGAAGTAAGTGGGGCCGATATCGACGTGTCGTCCGCGTTCTGTTCGAGAGGGAATCTGTCGTCCCCGGCATGTCATTTACGTTGATTAAAAATAATGTAGGCCCAGGACCGACCCTTGTGGCACACTGGAGGGGACGTTCATCGCAGCCGAGCACGCACCTCGGTAAACGACGTTTTGGCTTCCACTCAGAAAGTGCGACAGCCACTTCAGCAGGAAACCCCGGATGCCGCGCCTGACACTTTACGTAGCAGGAGACCGATGTCGAGAATGTCGAACGCGTTACTGAGATCAAGCTGAACGAGATTGGTCTCTGTGCGATTGTTGATGCAGTTGCTTACGAAATAACTCAGGGTCAGCTACGGTTGTGTCTGCAACCACACTGTGACTGCGATAAGCTGCCAGTGCCCTCGAAGAAATCGATAAGCTGACTGTTCACCACGTGTTCAAATGCGCCGCAGATGATCAATGTTATTGAAACCGGCCGATAATGCGTGACGTCGTCTGTGGGCTTTCCTTCCCACTTGTGGATAGGGGTAACCATGGCGCGTCGCCAGGAAACTGGAACAGCTCCAACGTCAAAAAGACCCTGAAGCTCACAGGCGAGCCAGGGCAAAGTGTGCTGCGTGACCATCCTGAAAAAGGCAGCTGCCACACCGTCTAGGCCAGGACATTGCGAATGCTTGATCTTGGACACCGCAATGCTCTGTGCTTCCGCTGAGAAGGTGATCTCTTCCAGGCTCGACGCATCGGTGCCAGATGATGATGGTGCGAAAGCAGCGGAATGCGCAGACAAGTGCTGTCCGCCGGTGTTGTAGACAGACGAGAAGTGGTCTGCGGAGAGTGAGCAATCTCGCCGGGGGCATCGATCATTCTGCCGTTGGCGCTGAAGCTGGGACGTTGGCAAGGCCTTCTGAGGTGACTTACGTACGAACAGAAGACCATAGGGTCGTCCTTTGCTTTTTGTGCTATCGTCGGTGTGGAGCGCCGGTGCGCGACATGTATGGTAGCCTTTAGAGAGCGTTGGTGGTCTTTTGCAGCGCGTAAACCTAATTGAAAATTCCATTAAGATACGTAATTTGGACACTGACTGCCAGATAGCAGCCTTGGTGGAACGTGATGGACCATCAGACGCCATCTGATGGTCCATCAGATGGCGTCTGACCGCCACTGCCAAGGGAATTTTATCGACAAGGGCAGCATTTATAAAAGAGTAAAGCTATACGCACTTATAAATATCGCCAAATGCCTCGATAAAACAAATTTTTTCGAGAAAAAAAAAAGAAAACAAAAACAGGACCACCGCTGATCGAACCCGCGACCACTTGTGTACAAATCGGACACCTTAACCCCTATGCTATGCCACCGCTTAGGAAACTCGATTTGACCATCCGTTTTATACGAGATGCTTCGGCTGGAAATGTAGTTAAGCCTTCAGCATGTTATGCAAAGCACTCGTACATCACTCGCCGTACTTCAGTTCTACTCACCTGCCATGTAGAGTACTTTCGCGCCGTAGAACGATCCTTTTGTTCGCGCGGCTCCGGCCCAGCAGACCTGGTACACCTTGTCGTCTTCAACTACACCGCTAAAGTCCCTTACATCGTCGGAACTCACAACAGGCTGGGTTTTGTCGAGTAGAAATTATACTAAAACATAAGACATTGCAGAGCCCGGGCAGGATCGACAGGTTGGAGCAAGCGGGCAAACAAAACGAGTCGAGAGCGATCGTTCATGAAAGCTCGGCGAAGCCTCTATGGGCGAAGCGAAGTCAGCGAAGTGGCGTGTTCGGCGGGCTTCTGATCAAGGTTGTCGGTCGGCTGCGTGTCATATCTCTAACATCAGTGGTTTTATGGGCTCACGTCCCGAAATCGTTTTCTTGTGCATAGATTATTTTTCGTATTCATAGATTTGACGAAATAGTGGTATCCGAACGAACTTTACGTCCTTTGACCGTACGTCTTTCTGCACGTCAAAGCTTTTTGACGTACAGTCAGAGCCAATCGATGTACAATTAGAATCGCCATCAAGACATCTTGATGGCATTTCGCGGCGGCCGACTGCCACCAGGAAACCATCAGAAAGCCGACAAGTGGAGTCTGACTGGAGTTTGACTGTCGGTCAGAGTAACTTGTTGGCCAATCAGACATGCTTGACGTACAGTCAGGCACAGTCAGCGGTCCACTAGAAAACATTGACTGCCAAACAGGGTTACATTGATGGATTTGTCCTTCGGGAAGCCACAGGACAGTTAGAGCGGAAGGCCTTCCTGAAGAGTCCCCTCTTTATTTTCGCTGCCTTCATTATGTCGGGGGTGATCCATGGGAAATATTTTCATTCCGAGGAGCGGGTGCGGAAGGGCACGCACTCCTTCCTAATTGCTCCCGCCGGGTCGCATCAGAAGTCGAAATTACCGAGGGGTTCATCGCCAGTCGTCGTCATGCACCAAGGTGCGAGTTGTGCCAGGTGTGCTAGGTGGCCGTGGTCGGTCTGACTGAACTTCCATAGAGTGCGTGCATGGTGCCCCTGCATCGCTACCGGGCAGTCCCCTCAGAAGTCTCACGGGAAACTATTCGAGTCGGATCTGCCACAAAGAGAAGGTCTAAAAAGTTGGAAGTTCCGTCGCGACCCTATTGGAAAGACCAGTTCAAACTGGTACCAGCTTCAAACTTGGTTACTGCTGCAGTTTGACCACTTTCATAATGGTTGAACTGGTCAAGGTGGTGCGAACTGGTCACACTTGTTGACTGGTCGTGGCAGCTCAACTGGTCATACTGGTTGAGTGGTCATGATGGTTGAACTGATCATGGTGGTTGAACTGGCGAATCTGGTTCGACAAAAAATATTTTCATTTGTTTACGCCACCACTCCGCATCAGAAGTCTTTATTATACACAAATGTAGGCACAATACGCCTACTACAGGCATCGGCTGAACATACATTGAGCGCATACACATACACAGCACATTCAAACATCAATACAACGGCACACTCACCCGATCACTACTTCCGAGCTCTGCGTTTCCGTCTTTTATACTGGTCGTTTCGAACGTACGGAATTTCTCGGTGACCGCCTAAGGAATAAAAATATTCCCAGCATGTTGATTTTCTTTTAGTAATGTCATAAATCTGGGTGTATTTTTTACAGCTCAGGGGATGAATCTCTTAGTAAAATGTAAATGCTCGATCATTCCGTAATTATTTGAAAGCCAATAAATCAAAGTGAGAAAGCCAATAAATGAAGTGAGAAAGAAGGGTCAAACTGGTAACCAGTTTGACCAGGTAGGCTAATCTGGTGACCAGTTCGGCCAATCTGGTGACCAGTTAGGCCAATATAGTGACCAGTCAGGTCAATCTGGTGAACAGTTAGATCAATATGGTTACCAGTTAGACCAGTCTGTCTACCAGTTGCACCAGTTTGATTTCATGTTAGACCAGTCTGACCAGTCCTAATACCAGTTTGACCAGTCCAAATACTAGTCTGACCAGTTAGATTTTCAAACTGGTCTTTCCAATAGGGGAGTTGGGTACGTCGATCCAGTGCACGCCTGCATGAGGCCAGCTCCTGACGCAATGTCGAGTAAGAAGTCATCCGAACGATCGCGGGGGAAAGGATCCTCGTGGGTGAACCAGTCAGTGTGCGAGTTGAAGTCGCCGAATACCAGTATGTTCTCATAGATCCTGAGAAAAGCGGCCCGTAACGATACGTCCAGGAGACTGTATGACTCCCCCCATACCGACGGCGGGCAGTCGACACAGCCCACCAGGGCTGTGCTGTGAGGCAGGTAGAGCTCCACGAAGAGTGCTTCGAAATCTTGGTGTCCAAGGTCCGTGCGACGAAAAACACGTGCCGACGCCCTGCCACCCCTGTCTTTCCGGAACACAGTGTAAACATTCGTGTCGAAAAGTTCGGTGTCTGCTACACCCGCGTCGAGCCAAGTCTCCGTGAGCAACAACAGAATCTGGGGGGCAACGAAGACACGTGTGCCTGAAGGTCTACCACCTTGTTTCGAATGCTTCGGTAGTTGCCGTACCAGAACGTTGTCACTTTCCTCCCTCCGCCGGACGATCTCTCGGTCGCAGCAGGCGTGGGTACGGGGCACTGTGGAAGGCTGTATCGAAAAGGCCACGGAAGGTCAAACAAGCCGTCCGCGAAAGCGGGGAGAGAGCAACCCAGGCAATACCACAGATCGTTGCTGGAGCTCAACTTCCTGTACTCCGGCAGAGAGACATACACGCATCCACGGTGACCGGTCACATGCATTACAGCACAGAGCGGCCTGGCAATCCAGAATACGTTTGGTACAACGGGTGCAGGTACGGTACTGAGGCCTTCGGTTTGAAGCGACGTCGCCGGAGAGAAGAACCGTCGAGTCCACCAGCCACTCGGTACTGACGCAGAAAGAACACCATGCAGGCCGCAGTGTCTCTATCGCGTGGTCGTACGTCCTCTAAGCCTAACGGCAGCGCCGGGCCCATTCAAGCAACTGGTGTATAGGACGCGTCGGACGCGGTGGCGGCACACGAACCGGGACCGCGAAGGCCCACGCCGTTCGGGGGGGAGATGCAGGTGGAGGCACGGTATGTGGCGAGTGACAGCAGCAAGAAAAAGGCAAAAATGCTGCGAGACGAACGGCAACTTGTACGTGGGGCCATTGCGTCTGGCGAGTACCAGACGCGCGATCGTGCTAATACACAAAGGGCCAAACTCTTTGACCAAGAAAACAAGAAAAAAAAAACGCTTCAGACAAAGCCAAACCCGCTTGCGGAAGATCAGGCAGGAACAGCAGTCCGCGCGCGGCAGGAACGCAAGGAGCAATGGCCGCCGAGCACAAGGCAAAACAATGGGAGGCAAGACCGTAGGTTGATTCCTGCGTGGACGGAGAGAAGACGGGAGAAGAACTGCCTCCGTCCACGCAGGACGTGGCGTAGTGCGCCGGAAGTGACGTAGTGAGTGGATGGAGCCTTATCTCCTTCCGACTTGGCCACATCCCCAGTTTTGTCGATGATACCAGGTTTTTGACGCATTTATATTTATATTGGAACGACAAGATTTATAGAAAAGTTACCTTTTATCGAGCAGGTATTCGCACAACTTGCTATTTTTCTACAACGCCCCCATTGACGTGATGGCGCGTGGTTCTGCAGGCCGGAGAATATTATAATTTTTGCCTCGCGATTACGCGGCGGAATCGCAACATTTCGAAGGAAGGGGGGGGGGGGGGGGGGGGGTTCTGTTCTTTGTGTCAAGATAAACAATGTCAAGAGTAGAAGATGCCAATTCTTCCAACGTTGAATTCGTTGTAAGGCCAGGATTGGGAGACATTTGCTTTAGTTCGGAACTCCCAGATGGCGCGACGAGCGGACTACAAGCGAAGAAGCGGGAAGCGGGGTCGGACGCGCTGAGCCGATGATCGCCGCTAGGCACCCTTCGTCTTCCCCTTCCTTCTCCCCTCGAAGTGAGAGAGAAGTTTGCGGGTGGGGTGGGCGGTGGTCAACTGGGTCGGCTGGTCGCGCGGTCCAGCCGTCGGGCACAGGAGCACATCGCCTCAAAAAGGAGGTGTTCTAAGCAACCAGTCGCTTACTGTTTCTGGCAGGGATTTTTTTTTTTTTTTTGCTGATGTTGAAAAAGAATATTACTTTTATTTGATATAGGTCCGTCAGCTCTGACAAACTTATATTTTCCTAATTTAAAGGCAAATAATACGTGCCTAACATCACAAAACTTCAAACATATCATAACAACATTGACTTTCGAGTGTATCGGTCTGAAGATCAAGATGCAGTATGGTTGTTTCCGAATATATGCGTATATGCTTACGCATGTGACCTGGATTTGCAACTAAAACGCAAGACCTTCTTACTCAGATTTTCAGGGGCCGCACTTGAAATATCCGACTCCGAAAGCTTTGCAAACTAAGCATGTGTTTTGTATAGAGAACACTAGTAACGTCGGTGCTATTATACTGCATAAAGAGGCCAATGAATAACGTTCGTGTTAGAGGGGTACTAAAGATTCTACTGAACGGGGATTCATCGGATAACTTAGTAATCGCTTAACGTTGTTTTATTCATGTTCAGGTTAGGAAATTTATAAACGTTACAATTTCAAAGCGGATTTCTAGGCCTTCGCTGTGAATATTATATGAGCTTATCAGATTCACGTCTCAACATTAAAAGAACTAGCTTTGCCCCCGTTATCACGCGCTACAAATTGTGATGTCCTGATGATCACTACGTAGTTTCCATGAGCACAAAATTTTAGTATTTATTCTATTCACATTTCATTCTTCTGGATGGAAGTAAACAATCAAAACTCGTAATTAGCTTCTAAGGGGGCTAAAAAAACAAAAAACATTCGCACATAAAAAGAAAGTTTTACATCTGAATTTTACGGTTGCGACCGCTGAAGTTGAAGAAAATTTTCTGATACGCGTTCAGTTATCCAAAACTAAGACGCGAGTTTGCCTAATTGTTTTTCTTCCAGGGTGAAAAGCAGTTTGCTGTAAAGAAAAGAAAGAAAAACAAGAAACAACGCTTTTTTGCGACTTTTAGGGTTACATTGTCCTCAACCTACTTTCCTACCGGACAGAAACAAAGCAAACCCCTTCCTTATGCTTGCAAACAGCTAACAGCTAATATGCCTAGTGAAGTTTATAAAAGGGTAACGGCCAGTCCGACTAAAGAGCTAACAACAATCCTGTATTGTGACGACTGAACGTAACATATGAATATGACATTGAAAAAAAAACAAAAAAACAAAACGTTATGTACCTTGGGGTGGCGTTGGAACAGAGGGAGAGGAGACGGGTTCGGTAGCCCGCCCCTCTCCTCCTATAAAAATTGCAAAAATTCGAAGTAAACAGTGCGATGAGGGGCCAGAAAAACGCTCTCGACTCGCCTAACACGTACACACACATTATCACCACCGTCAATGGCCGTTGCCACTGTCACCCCTGATATGGAAGCCGGGTAATTTAGACTTGGTAGGGCGCCTCCCCACTCCCCCCTACCCACACACACACATAGATACACCCCTCTTTCTCCCTCCCCTTTAAATAATATCGAGACAACTATGTGAATATGTAGGCCCAGGAAGTTTTTACATGTTCGACATCAAATGGAGTGCTACCAAGTGTCTAACCACGCCTTGTGTCAACGACACAAGCGAGTTTAGAAACTTGCCGGTGTCGTTCGACGTTTTCGGTCTACGATCTATGTCGACGAGTTTGATCTACGACATGTACTTCGAAAATAACACCCCCAATGTTTCAAAGGAACTTACTAGTTCGACAGGAGAGGAGTTTGAAATAATATCGCACGGAAGGACACAATACTTAGTTTTGGGGCGAAAGAAGAGAGCTTTCGGTTTATTGTCACTTATTTTTAGATTATTTGAACTAGCCCAAGGTTCTAAGTTTTTTATGGTGTCATTAGCTATGCCGACGACTTCCCTGCTGAGACTTCATACTTTAGGAGCTTCTGGACGCGGATGGCCCTTCTACGCAAATAATCATGTACTCAGAGTAGCAGAGAGCGAAACGAAGGAGGGGGGTTAAACCACCAAGGATATTGCAACAGAGCCATCCCACGCCAAATTTCTGTTCACAAGGACATCTGGCTTACAGGATGGCGACCCCGCCTCGACACTTGAGAAGCGGTCCCGTCGCCCGAGGAGGGACACTTTTGTAACAATTTAAGCCGTGCGCACCCTCTCCTCCTCTGTTCGGAAATACCACTGGGAGTGAAATTCGCTTCGTCGGTTCTCTTCGCAGCCTTGGCCCGACGGACGGTGTACGCTAAGCGGATTGTTTTCCCGATACCCTATTCACCCCGTAGGCTGAAAATGCGGTGGAAGATACGCGCTTGTTAGACCACTCATACCGTCATCTCTTTGCCACGTGATCACGTTCTCGTCTATACTCACGCACAGAGCGGGGAGTCAGGTGAGGAAAAAAAGGCGGGTGATTGATTCTACAAGCTCGTCGCTTCTACCGTACTATCAGCTTAAGGGTCAACAGAGTAGAGCCCAGGCAGTACGTCGATTTTTAAGCTTTAGAGCTTACGTTGACATAATCGTCTGCTTTATTGTGCTTACTCCCTATTGTGAATTATCTAATATTGACTGTACAATAGGCTCCTTGCATTGACGTCACATCGCACACATTTGCACACCAAGAAAAAGGAGGAGAGGGAAGCTGCTTTTGTAAGAATTTTGAGTGACGGGTTAATCTTCTATAATCTTCTGGGAGGAGAATAGCGACGCCTGTGCAAATCCGGAAGGCACAAAGGAGGGTCCTGATAAGAGGGGAGCTCCTTCTCCCCCTCTTCTCTGGAGGGTATCGGAAATGACGTCATGTGCAAGGAGCCTATACGTGTGTCCACAATCGGGGGAAGTTGACTATAACCAAAAAAAGAAAAGGCAAAAAAAAAAAAAAAACTAACGAAGCAGCCAGTTTGCTTTCTGCTCTTACAAGCAGTTTGGAGCGGATGCACATTTTTTTCTGCACCCTTCCCAGATGCTCTGAACTGCAGTAGTAAAACCGATAACACTATGGATTGGTAGCTGTTCTGAGACTCTTTCGCCGTAGGACGTGTATTTAGTCATTTCAATGCATATAGATTTGATGTGAACTTCTCACAAACTATTAATTTCACAATGAGTGCGCCAAGTACATTTTATTTTTATTCATTGTTCTTCTTCCCACCACCGATTTTTATCACGATGTAACAATATTACATTGTTTTATTCAGAGTTTTCAAAATAAACGCCCGGAAATACATAATTCATTAAAAAAATAAAGAAATAACAACAACAAAAAAGAAAAGATATGAGGACCTTATAAGTTGCAAGGATACCGAGGCTGTGAGCGACGCTCACAAAACTGCTTGGCAAAGTGTCGCCCGCGGTTCGAACCCTCCATGTTGAGTTCAGGAGAACGACACTGAGCATGAACGTCACTGAGCCGATTAGAACAAAAAGAAACTCAAGCTAAACACAAGACGTGCCATGGATGATGGCATATATATACTAAATATTATATCAGTAGGCATTTACTTTAGGTAACAAAATGACGAGAAAAACAAATAATATGCGAATTTTTCACCGCTTATATTGAAGGCGCATTTCCTGTTCGATTTAAAAGTTCATACGCAGAATAAATAAACTCTTCCACATGGTATCATCAAGGCCTTCGCGTGAAAATATTGTTTACAACTTGTGAGGGCTAATGACGGGCTGAACGGCCATTTTGCTTCGGCGGCGGTGATCCGAGCACATCATGTATGCGACATTAGAACTAGAGATTCCGTGAACGTTTTGCAAACCTTCGAAAGGATTGCAAAGGCTCGAACCTATACACCAACTCATCTTTACAAACAAACCGGAGCGCCCCTTGCGGACGCCACCGGTGCCGCGCATGCGCGATGGGGGTGCGGGCAAGAAGCTCGCCGTCGCCCATAAACAAACCATTGAAATGCGATGTTGTCGGCGTCGGTGTGAGTCCCCCTGCCCTTTTTCGCGTTCGCATTGTTGATTCTACGTCTTCCTGGCAAGGTCTGACTACTTCGGCGGCGTCAGCGAAATTACCGAGGCTCGTTACGCCGCAAAACTTTGCATGAATAATGTGACATGCGGCGATTCATTCCGCGTGTACGCCGCAGAGTGGACGCTAAAGCCTGAGTCGCATGATGAGATTTCGCTCGCAATTTTCAGTCCGGACGTCGGTCGGGCTGCAAAAGCGTGAACCGTAGCTGAGATGGTCGACGTCGATGCTGAAAATCTCAAGCAGAATCGGACCAAGTGGATCAGGCATAACAAGTCGGTGATGGACACTGGTAACAATTATCAATGCATCCTTGTATCTACTGTTTACATCGAGCCTGGTTACGAACCTTCAAATTTAAGTCTTTTGAGGCCTGCACTTACTTCTTATCGCAAGTACCGGGCGCACGTTTGGTCTACGGGCCGGTGTCGTCTAAAAGAGCAGAGGACAAGCAGAAACGTTTGAAAGAGCAGACGGCGGTTTAAACAGTCAAGCGGCCGTTTGAACTTGAAGACGCACTGAACGTAGTCCGCAGGTGGTCCGTACAACCTCGCGGTTTTCCGCCGTTCATGTTAGAACAAAACAAATACATTTGATGACCAGAAGTATCCGTGAATTCAATCCAAAGTGCTTCCCGCCCAAGCAATCGTGGTCGACGGCGTCTGGTTTTCCCTTTTCACGGCACATATCCACCTTCTCGGACGAACCGAGCACATGAAAACTGGCCTTCGAACCTTTCTCGACTCTTTTAGTACAGCCCCAGTCGCCGCGTTTTGACGAGAAGGAAGGTTTTTGTCAGGTTCCTTTCAAAACAACGCAGGAATACACGTCTCGCATGGGGACTTCTGCCCACAGCCCCAGACCGGAAGTGCGACCGACGCGCCACCACCGCGCCGTGACGTAACAGAGATGAGTTCGTGTATAGAAGTGAACTGGGTTCGAACTTTTGAATTTTTTGCGCTGAGGTTTCCGATTGTTTTCAACCTTCCAATTTTTCGCGCTATGAAATTCGACATTTTCGAATTTACTACGCTCAGAAACTCGACGATTTCCGAACTTTCGACCCTGCTAAATTCAAAAGTTCAACAAACTTCGAACTTTTAAACAAAAGTTCGAGAAAGTTCAAACCCAGTTCACCCCTATATATAGGAGTGAACAAATATCAATAATGCGAGATGTCAATGTATGAAGTGAAGTTGAAATTGCACTCAGATTCTTACCGTTAACTGATCGTGCTACCACAGAAATGCTTGTAAAGCGCCGATTCATCGCTTTAGGGTGGCCTCCTACCCCGCACCTTCTTCTTTTGACTTCTGCGCAGAGCCTCTCGCGCGCGCACAACTCCGTAGGTTGCCCCGAGGTAACCTGTAGGCCAACAGATCCTTTATCTGCATGCTCAAAATTCAACCGGGGCGCTTCGCTGGGAGCGTCCTTCGTAGCATTAGTTGTTTTTGAACGCGAGTCCCTCGATTCCCTCGCGTCAAGGGAAGACGCGCGCGGAGAGTGACACCGATGCGCTGCAGTGAACGCTGAACCGGCACTCACTTCATTATCATTAGTGACCGGCTACATTTTAGGGCGTCCAATATTTCCATTCGTCGAATAAGAAAAGTTTCAGGGAGCGGCATTATGGTTTGGTCGAGAACAACCGATCGTGACCTGATCAGTTGTATTAGTCCTGGGGATCTCTAATTGAGCCTGGTTGCCTCCTATACCCTGACTAGTGTCGGGTGCTGTGCCTGTGTTCAGTGTTTTCTCCATCCCACGGGTCATCCTGCCGAAAATAAACGCCCAGTGCAACTGAAAATATTTGAGAAGCCTGGATGCCTTTATGTGACTGCGTTGTACCGCATATTTAGTTGTCTTATGCCAGCGTTGCATTTAGGCGACGCTTGAACAGATTGCTATTAGTTCGCAAGTAGGAAGTATGTTCACCCGACCGCGTTGGGTTTTTTCGATGAACCGCTCAACCAGTTCAACGCTTGTTTCATAAGTTTCGACAAATAACGAGCAATACAGATAATACCGTCAGTACCACAGCACTAAGAAGGAATGAGTATTTTATAACACAACGTGGAGGGCGCGAGTGAGCTGATGTAAGCTTATAATAATCTAGGCAACGTTTTTAGTAAAATTTGGAGCACATTTCGCTAACTTTTTAGATGAATTCATGAAAACTTAGTTCGTGCAAAATTCGATTTTCATCCGTGAAATTCAGACTTGGAACTTGAAATCAAACCTTTTAAAATTTTCGACTTTGCAGTTAGAAAAAAATTCGAAATATTAGATTTTTTTTCGAACTTCAATATCAAATAAATTGAAATTTGTATGTGTAAACGAATTTCTCACGGCTAGGCATTTACGTAAACCTGACAAAATTGGTGTCGAAGGTGACTACGTCAGAATTGCGCGATGCACACGCCTTTGAAATTTAAGCGCCCTTTGGAGCCTGGTTGGAAATTCCGAGGTTAAATATCGGTTTTCATGGTCTAAGCTACCTTTTACTACGGTAGATACCCAGATTGAAATGCTACGACCGGCTATATGAAAACAATATATTGGGGCCCATGGTAATCGCGTGAACATATTCGAGATTTGCCTTTCTTTTTTTTTCATGTTATCACAAGGGAACACTACCGGTCGTTGCTTAGGACTAGCATATAATCGAACTTGTTTCATGCAAAATGTAATAGTTAATTTCGAGTTAGTCTTCATTTGATACGTCATGGAGCTGCGAGCTCAGTTTTTCCGGTAATTCGTGCAAGCGCGTCCGGCCTTCACGATAGGAAGTTTCTCCTGGGTTCGCGTCGTCGTAGAGCCGTCCAGGCGCCTATTTGCTCAATCAAGCGCATGGACGTAATCAATAAAACCTGTGCGTCGGAGTTCATATCTAGTTACCGTTATCGTTAGTTAACGTTATTCCAATAACGTTGATTCCGACCCGCCACGTGCGGCAAACACGCTCGACGAGAGCGACCGCAAAGCGGCACGCGCGTCCGTCTTGGCGTCACTGCGTGATAGCGTCGCGCTCCTTGGAAACGCTGCAAGACGCGCTAACGACCATTCTGACGCAAGGAGGTGGGGCTGCCTGGATCCATCACCAATGACCCATGAGAAGGGGGCGTAAGCCTTGTCTTCTAGGTGGTGCACACGTTTTTCTCAATTCCCCAGGAAGCAAGGAGCATGCTGCGAAAGTATATACTCTCTCAGGAGTTGTGTGCAGCACAGGCAAAGGCATTGGCGCGGGCACGTGGCTTTCAGATCTGCTTTCTCTTCGCGAGTGCTCGTGAAAGGAAAGAAAATATGAAAGCCAGGCCCTCGCGTCTGTGCTTTTGCCTCTGCTGCACGCAACTCATGAGATGGAGTATGGTTACTCGCACTGCACGTGCTGGCCTCCTCAACGGTAGCTTGTTCTTGCGTTTACTCATCACAGAGCATGGCCCGTGTCTCATTGTGCTTCGGCAATTCTTTTCAACCATGAATTAGTGAAGATTGACTCTGAGTCTGCGGTCATGTGGCTATGCACAACCACAAACGCAGCACTGCATTGAAGATGTAGCGAGTTTTTTTGTTTTTTTTTTTTTGTAAAAATTTGAATAAAAGCGCATGATCGAACGCCAGATATTGACGGTTCCTAAACCAGAGAGTGGCGAAATAAAGCGTCTAGTACAACGTAAAATTACAGTGGTGGTTGCCAGCGTAATCTACGTAAAGCAATATCAATTTTAATGCGTATTAATTTATGAAACCGGACTGAAGCGGTCCCGAACTCGTTCGAACAACCACGCGACGCGGCTTTCTAGATCTCGACAATCTAAAAAGAGTGCGAAGGGCACTGCCATGGCGCATCTTCGAATTTTACTCTGAAAGGGTATTCTGTTGGGCGTCATTCTGTATCCCTTACCGCTCATTCCCACTGGAAGCGGATCCGCGTTCGCAAAGCGGTTGCAAACGCGGTCGTATAAAGATCCAGTACATTTGCACGCTCACTTGATGTCATCGAGTGCGCGTGCAATTGTACTGGATCTTTATACAACCGCGTTCGACCCTGCTTTGCGAACGCGCATCCGCTTCCAGGGTGAATAAGCGGTTAGTGTAGTGCCCAGATGCGCACAGCTACATATACGGCTCTGCAGATGCGCACTAACATATTGGATGACATTTTTCGAGCTCGGAGAGAAAAAATAAAACGGCAATGTTTATTTGCGTTGAGAGCCTCGCGCATAGCACACTTCGGCTTCTGTGTTGGTGTATATCCAGCGTGGGCGAAAATGATTGAACTCACTTTAAACTGACCGCATAAATAGGTTTCTTAACCTATCGCGCTGGGATTTACTACAGAAATGCCTTAAGTTGGTTGAGGCTTTCGGTAAAATAGTGGAAAGATTGTATCACCCGAGTAAGTAAAAAAATTAAAAAAACTATGTTTTCATTATACTTTGCAAGTGCACCAAAAGTAAGTTTTATTGTGGCGCTTGTTTCAGCAAAATGAAGTGAAGAATAGGTAAGTCAATAATATTTTCTTTCCACTTGACAAATTTTTCAATCGTAGTAAACGCCAGAATAGCCCATAACGATGGTCTTATGATTTTGAGATAAAAGGCTTCGCGATAAATATTTCATAGACAAACCCAGTTTCTATTTTCTTTCTTTTGACTCCGGAGATTTCATGCATCCATACTCTCAATTATTGAATACACCAGCTTCGAGCACGTCTCTAGTAAATCCCAACGCGACAAGTTAACCAATTTATGCAGTCAGTCTGAAGTGCTTTCAAACCATTTCGCCCAGGCTCTATATGTCTGAGATTTGCTTTTTTCATTATTTTACGTGATGACGGGTTAACGAGATACGCGGCTTGGGATGAGTCCAACGTGCATTATTCGAGTACACGCCCTGCTGCCTAGCAATACGTTTTTTTTTTCCTTGTGCCCTTGTGTTTAGGATTAGTTTCGTTTGAGACCAGGTGGCTCAGCTCAAAAAAGCTCAAGGCCTGACCTTGGCGAGGCCGACGGCGAACCTGACCGCTTGCCCCAGAAACAGAGAGCGACTGATGTAGCCTCTGCGACCTCGTAACCCCCCTCCCCCCCCCCCCCCCCCATACGCACACACTCCTTACATTCTTTCTTGAACGGACCTGCGCCCGGCGTCCGGCATCCGCGTGCGTGCGTATGTGCGTCTGCGTTTGTGAGTGTGCACGTGTGTTCCCAGCGCCTGCTTCAGAGCATACATCGAAGTGGCAGCACGAGCTCCCGCTACAAATCATGTGGCCCGAAAATACGATCTACTAAAGAGTTCGACCACATTTACGACATTAAAAGTGTAGAGATATAGTCTGTCAGAACACCTTTATTGGTAGAGACATAGCAAAAAAAAAAGAAAACTCAGAGGGAGAGTAGTAATCAAGAAATGTATTGGGTTGAATCCCTGCCATCCTGCATTGACGAGGTCACGTTTATGAGAGGGTGCAAAACTATTGCACTGAGAGGGGGGGGGGGGGGGGGGCGGATTTAACGAATGTTGTAGTTTATGGTGAAAAGATTAATTTTGTTTTGTTTTGGTTATTTGTCTTTCCATGATTCCGCTCAGATATCTACGTGTGTGTATGTCCATCAACAATCCCGTCTTTGAATATGCATGTGAGTGTGTGTGTGTGCATGCGTGTGTATGCACGTGTGCGTTTCTGTGTGTGCGTATATTTGTCTGCGAAGATATAAGCGATAATAAAGCCATTCGTGACTTCGCATCGCCGACCTTGAGCAAGCTGAACGTGTGCTAACTTTAGCGAACTCCCGCGCCTCCCACGCGTCCTCAAGTTTCCTGATCTAGAGATTTTCAATGACTCCCACAAAATCTCTAATAGAAACCAAACGTTTAAAGTGTCGGTGCAACAATTTTTGTACTTTCCGTGAATACCACATAGAACGAATCCCTAACGTTTATGATCAATGAAACATGCGCTCGTTTTTCTAAGCACGTAATAAACGTCGCAGAAAAAACAAAGAAAAACAAGCAGCGTTGACCCCCTCAACTGGCAGCCAGAACAAGCGGCCAGGTGATCTGGAGCCGATTATATGCCGCCAATGTTGATCATAGCCACGCGCTGGAGCCGGCAAAGCAGGAGACAAGTGTTGAGTTCCAGACATCGCTATGGTTCGCCTATTGTCGCCTTTGCAGCGATTGGACATGGACCATAACCCGAATGCTTGTCGAGCTATCGACTCTAGAGCCCAAATCAAGTGCTGACGCAGTGATCGGGTCCCATCTAGGAGCCGCATTTAACTACCGTCTCTGGGGGATACTGCGATCCCCCAGCTACGCCGTCAAGTTTTGCGAAGGAGAGATTGAAAGAATACGCTCGCTTTTATCCTTGAAGTTACACCATAACAAAGGAAGCTTCTTAGACAATGGACTTGAGTGCGAGTATTACTGAGTCCCCCTAGCGGCAGTAAGCTAATCTAAAGTGAAAAATATTTCAAATGAATACCGCTGCACCGCCCTTTTAATCTCACTTATTAGATAGCCAATCGGGAAAAAAATTAGTTCGCTAATTAGTATGTTTTTTGTATGCAAGTTTTGATGTCCGCTGTGGCTTCAGTTAGTTCCCTCCGAAAAGAGTTTATTATCTTCCTAACTACACAAGATTTCAGGCTTTCTAAATTATTTGCAGAAACACACCATATAAGAGGCTATGATATAAGTTAAATAGTGAGTAGAGCCGGAGTATGAATTTTTTCTAAATTGTTTTTATCTTGATAAGGAATATGCAGATCGTAGCAGAGCGTTACTGCGGGCTACAGTGGCCACTGGCCTCGGTTGCCTCGGTACGGTTTCTGGCGCGCGCAGGAGGGCCCGCTTCAAAGTCACAGTGCGTGCTAACGGCAGCAATACCTCGAAGGGAGGCAATGCTATTCTAAATCCTCCTTTTATCACGATAAAATTACTAGCAAACTAACCCGTTCATCGAAATCTTTTTTTTTTAATAATCTTCTGCATTTACTTGGGATCCAGTTCAATATTGGTTCTAGAGCGTTCAGGGCTTTGGGCCCCAGTTCAATATTGATTCTAGAGCGCGGCCCCTTTGACAAAAGTTTTGGGCGCCAGGTTTGCTATCATATTTGAGAGGTTAGAGTACGCTAAGGTTTGAACCCTAGGTGCCTCAGCGCGGCGCCTTTGCCCATATTTTCGGACCACGCCCCCTTTTTGGCCGTTTTTGATGGGAGAGAGTATGTTCTAATTATAATAACTCGCGAAGTAATCCGATTCCCGAAATGCTCCACTGGATTCTAAAACTAAACCAAGTTTGCTATGATATGTGTGGAGTTTTGAGGTTTGAACCCTAGGTGCCTCAGCGCGGCTCCTTTGCCCATATTTTCGGACAACGACCCCCTCGTTGGAGGTTTTTGATGGGAAAGAGTATATTCTAATTATAATAACTAGCGAAGTAATCCGATTCCCGAAATGCTCCACTGGATTCTAAAACTAGACCAAGTCTGCTATGATATGTGTGGAGTTAGAGTACTCTGAGGTTTGAACCCTAGGTGCCTGAGTGCGGCGCCTTTGCCCAAATTTTCGGACCACGCCCCCTTTTTGGCCGTTTTTGAAGGGAGAGAGTAGGTTCTAATTAAAATAACTCGCGAAGTAATCCGATTCCCGAAACGCTCCCTTGGATTCTAAAACTAGACCAAGTCTGCTCTCATATGTGTGGGGTTAGAGTACTCTGAGGGTTGAACCCTAGGTGCCTGAGCGCGGCGCCTTTGCCCAAATTTTCGGACCACGCCCCCTTTTTGGCCGTTTTTGAAGGGAGAGAGTAGGTTCTAATTAAACTAACTCGCGAAGTAATCCGATTCCCGAAATGCTCCCTTGGATTCAAAAACTAGACCAAGTCTGCTTTCATATGTGTGGGGTTAGAGGGTTGAACCCTAGGTGCCTGAGCGCGGCGCCTTTGCCCAAATTTTCGGAACACGCCCCCTTTTTGGCCGTTTTTGAAGGGAGAGAGTATGTTCTAATTAAAATAACTCGCGAAGTAATTTGATTCCCGAAATGCTCCCTTGGATTCTAAAACTAGACCAAGTCTGCTCTCATATGTGTGGGGTTAGAGTACTCTGAGGGTTGAACCCTAGGTGCCTGAGCGCGGCGCCTTTGCCCAAATTTTCGGACCACGCCCCCTTTTTGGCCGTTTTTGATGGGAGAGAGTAGGTTCTAATTAAACTAACTCGCGAAGTAATTTGATTCCCGAAATGCTCCCTTGGATTCTAAAACTAGACCAAGTCTGCTCTCATATGTGTGGGGTTAGAGTACTCTGAGGGTTGAACCCTAGGTGCCTGAGCGCGGCGCCTTTGCCCAAATTTTCGGACCATGCCCCCTTTTTGGCCGTTTTTTGAGGGAGAGAGTAGGTTCTAATTAAAATAACTCGCGAAGTAATTTGATTCCCGAAATGCTCCCTTGGATTCTAAAACTAGACCAAGTCTGCTCTCATATGTGTGGGGTTAGAGTACTCTGAGGGTTGAACCCTAGATGCCTGAGCGCGGCGCCTTTGCCCAAATTTTCGGACCACGCCCCCTTTTTGGCCGTTTTTGGAGGGAGAGAGTAGGTTCTAATTAAAATAACTCGCGAAGTAATTTGATTCCCGAAATGCTCCCTTGGATTCTAAAACTAGACCAAGTCTGCTCTCGTATGTGTGGGGTTAGAGTACTCTGAGGGTTGAACCCTAGGTGCCTGAGCGCGGCGCCTTTGCCCAAATTTTCGCACGACGCCCCCTTTTTGGCCGTTTTTTGAGGGAGAGAGTAGGTTCTAATTAAAATAACTCGCGAAGTAATTTGATTCCCCGAAATGCTCCCTTGGATTCTAAAACTAGACCAAGTCTGCTCTCATATGTGTGGGGTTAGAGTACTCTGAGGGTTGAACCCTAGGTGAATGAGCGCAGCGCCTTTGCCCAAATTTTCGGACCACGCCCCCTTTTTGGCCGTTTTTGAAGGGAGAGAGTAGGTTCTAATTAAACTAACTCGCGAAGTAATCCGATTCCCGAAACGCTCCCTTGGATTCTAAAACTAGACCAAGTCTGCTCTCATACGTGTGGGGTTAGAGGGTTGAACCCTAGGTGCCTGAGCGCGGCGCCTTTGCCCAAATTTTCGGAACACGCCCCCTTTTTGGCCGTTTTTGAAGGGAGAGAGTGTGTTCTAATTAAAATAACTCGCGAAGTAATTCGATTCCCGAAATGCTCCCTTGGATTCTAAAACTAGACCAAGTCTGCTCCCATATGTGTGGGGTTAGAGTACTCTGAGTGTTGAACCCTAGGTGCCTGAGCGCGGCGCCTTTGCCCAAATTTTCGGACCACGCCCCCTTTTTGGCAGTTTTTGAAGGGAGAGAGTAGGTTCTAATTAAAATAACTCGCGAAGTAATCCGATTCCCGAAATGCTCCCTTGGATTCTAAAACTAGACCAAGTCTGCTCTCATATGTGTGGGGTTAGAGTACTCTGAGGGTTGAACCCTAGGTGCCTGAGCGCGGCGCCTTTGCCCAAATTTTCGGACCACGCCCCCCTTTTGGCCGTTTTTGAAGGGAGAGAGTAGGTTCTAATTAAAATAACTCGCGAAGTAATTTGATTCCCAAAATGCTCCCTTGGATTCTAAAACTAGACCAAGTCTGCTCTCATATGTGTGGGGTTAGAGTACTCTGAGGGTTGAACCCTAGGTGCCTGAGCGCGGCGCCTTTGCCCAAATTTTCGGACCACGCCCCCTTTTTGGCCGTTTTTTGAGGGAGAGAGTAGGTTCTAATTAAAATAACTCGCGAAGTAATTTGATTCCCGAAATGCTCCCTTGGATTCTAAAACTAGACCAAGTCTGCTCTCATATGTGTGGGGTTAGAGTACTCTGAGGGTTGAACCCTAGGTGCCTGAGCGCGGCGCCTTTGCCCAAATTTTCGGACCACGCCCCCTTTTTGGCCGTTTTTGATGGGAGAGAGTATGTTCTAATTAAAATAACTCGCGAAGTAATTTGATTCCCGAAATGCTCCCTTGGATTCTAAAACTAGACCAAGTCTGCTCTCATATGTGTGGGGTTAGAGTACTCTGAGGGTTGAACCCTAGGTGCCTGAGCGCGGCGCCTTTGCCCAAATTTTTGGACCACGCCCCCTTTTTGGCCGTTTTTGGAGGGAGAGAGTAGGTTCTAATTAAAATAACTCGCGAAGTAATTTGATTCCCGAAATGCTCCCTTGGATTCTAAAACTAGACCAAGTCTGCTCTCATATGTGTGGGGTTAGAGTACTCTGAGGGTTGAACCCTAGGTGCCTGAGCGCGGCGCCTTTGCCCAAATTTTCGGACCACGCCCCCTTTTTGGCCGTTTTTTGAGGGAGAGAGTAGGTTCTAATTAAAATAACTCGCGAAGTAATTTGATTCCCGAATGCTCCCTTGGATTCTAAAACTAGACCAAGTCTGCTCTCATATGTGTGGGGTTAGAGTACTCTGAGGGTTGAACCCTAGGTGCCTGAGCGCGGCGCCTTTGCCCAAATTTTCGGACCACGCCCCCTTTTTGGCCGTTTTTGATGGGAGAGAGTATGTTCTAATTAAAATAACTCGCGAAGTAATTTGATTCCCGAAATGCTCCCTTGGATTCTAAAACTAGACCAAGTCTGCTCTCATATGTGTGGGGTTAGAGTACTCTGAGGGTTGAAGCCTAGATGCCTGAGCGCGGTGCCTTTGCCCAAATTTTCGGACCACGCCCCCTTTTTGGCTGTTTTTGAAGGGAGAGAGTATGTTCTAATTAAAATAACTCGCGAAGTAATCCGATTCCCGACATGCTCCCTTGGGTTCTAAAACTAGACCAAGTCTGCTTTCATATGTGTGGGGTTAGAATACTCTGAGGGTTGAACCCTAGGTGCCTGAGCGCGGCGCCTTTGCCCATATTTTCGGACCACGCCCCCTTTTTGGCCGTTTTTGATGGGAGAGAGTATGTTCTAATTAAAATAACTCGCGAAGTAATTTGATTCCCGAAATGCTCCCTTGGATTCTAAAACTAGACCAAGTCTGCTTTCATATGTGTGGGGTTAGAGTACTCTGAGGGTTGAACCCTAGATGCCTGAGCGCGGCGCCTTTGCCCAAATTTTCGGACCACGCCCCCTTTTTGGCTGTTTTTGAAGGGAGAGAGTATGTTCTAATTAAAATAACTCGAGAAGTAATCCGATTCCCGAAATGCTCCCTTGGATTCTAAAACTAGACCAAGTCTTCTCTCATATGTGTGGGGTTAGAGTACTCTGAGGGTTGAACCCTAGATGCCTGAGCGCGGCGCCTTTGCCCAAATTTTCGGACCACGCCCCCTTTTTGGCTGTTTTTGAAGGGAGAGAGTATGTTCTAATTAAAATAACTCGCGAAGTAATTTGATTCCCGAAATGCTCCCTTGGATTCTAAAACTAGACCAAGTCTGCTCTCATATGTGTGGGGTTAGAGTACTCTGAGGGTTGAACCCTAGATGCCTGAGCGCGGCGCCTTTGCCCAAATTTTCGGACCACGCCCCCTTTTTGGCTGTTTTTGAAGGGAGAGAGTATGTTCTAATTAAAATAACTCGCGAAGTAATCCGATTCCCGAAATGCTCCTTTGGATTCTAAAACTAGACCAAGTCTGCTCTCATATGTGTGGGGTTAGAGTACTCTGAGGGTTGAACCCTAGATGCCTGAGCGCGGCGCCTTTGCCCATATTTTCGGACCACGCCCCCTTTTTGGCTGTTTTTGAAGGGAGATAGTATTTTCTAATTTAAATAACTCGCGAAGTAATTTGATTCCCGAAATGCTCCCTTGGATTCTAAAACTAGACCAAGTCTGCTCTCATATGTGTGGGGTTAGAGTACTCTGAGGGTTGAACCCTAGATGCCTGAGCGCGGCGCCTTTGCCCAAATTTTCGGACCACGCCCCCTTTTTGGCTGTTTTTGAAGGGAGAGAGTATGTTCTAATTAAAATAACTCGCGAAGTAATCCGATTCCCAAAATGCTCCCATGGATTCTAAAACTAGACCAAGTCTGCTCTCATATGTGTGGGTTTAGAGTACTCTGAGGGTTGAACCCTAGATGCCTGAGCGCGGCGCCTTTGCCCAAATTTTCGGACCACGCCCCCTTTTTGGCTGTTTTTGAAGGGAGAGAGTATGTTCTAATTAAAATAACTCGCGAAGTAATTTGATTCCCGAAATGCTCCCTTGGATTCTAAAACTAGACCAAGTCTGCTCTCATATGTGTGGGGTTAGAGTACTCTGAGGGTTGAACCCTAGATGCCTGAGCGCGGCGCCTTTGCCCAAATTTTCGGACCACGCCCCCTTTTTGGCTGTTTTTGAAGGGAGAGAGTATGTTCTAATTAAAATAACTCGCGAAGTAATCCGATTCCCGAAATGCTCCCTTGGATTCTAAAACTAGACCAAGTCTGCTCTCATATGTGTGGGGTTAGAGTACTCTGAGGGTTGAACCCTAGATGCCTGAGCGCGGCGCCTTTGCCCATATTTTCGGACCACGCCCCCTTTTTGGCCGTTTTTGAAGGGAGAGAGTATGTTCTAATTAAACTAACTCGCGAAGTAATTTGATTCCCGAAATGCTCCCTTGGATTCTAAAACTAGACCAAGTCTCCTCTCATATGTGTGGGGTTAGAGTACTCTGAGGGTTGAACCCTAGATGCCTGAGCGCGGCGCCTTTGCCCAAATTTTCGGACCACGCCCCCTTTTTGGCTGTTTTTGAAGGGAGAGAGTATGTTCTAATTAAAATAACTCGCGAAGTAATCCGATTCCCGAAATGCTCCCTTGGATTCTAAAACTAGACCAAGTCTGCTCTCATATGTGTGGGGTTAGAGTACTCTGAGGGATGAACCCTAGATGCCTGAGCGCGGCGCCTTTGCCCATATTTTCGGACCACGCCCCCTTTTTGGCCGTTGTTGGAGGGAGAGAGTATGTTCTAATTAAAATAACTCGCGAAGTAATTTGATTCCCGAAATGCTCCCTTGGATTCTAAAACTTGACCAAGTCTGCTCTCATATGTGTGGGGTTAGAGTACTCTGAGGGTTGAACCCTAGATGCCTGAGCGCGGCGCCTTTGCCCAAATTTTCGGACCACGCCCCCTTTTTGGCTGTTTTTGAAGGGAGAGAGTATGTTCTAATTAAAATAACTCGCGAAGTAATTTGATTCTCGAAATGCTCCCTTGGATTCTAAAACTAGACCAAGTCTGCTCTCATATGTGTGGGGTTAGAGTACTCTGAGGGTTGAACCCTAGATGCCTGAGCGCGGCGCCTTTGCCCAAATTTTCGGACCACGCCCCCTTTTTGGCTGTTTTTGAAGGGAGAGAGTATGTTCTAATTAAAATAACTCACGAAGTAATCCGATTCCCGAAATGCTCCCTTGGATTCTAAAACTAGACCAAGTCTGCTCTCATATGTGTGGGGTTAGAGTACTCTGAGGGTTGAACCCTAGATGCCTGAGCGCGGCGCCTTTGCCCAAATTTTCGGACCACGCCCCCTTTTTGGCTGTTTTTGAAGGGAGAGAGTATGTTCTAATTAAAATAACTCGCGAAGTAATTTGATTCCCGAAATGCTCCCTTGGATTCTAAAACTAGACCAAGTCTGCTCTCATATGTGTGGGGTTAGAGTACTCTGAGGGTTGAACCCTAGATGCCTGAGCGCGGCGCCTATGCCCAAATTTTCGGACCACGCCCCCTTTTTGGCTGTTTTTGAAGGGAGAGAGTATGTTCTAATTAAAATAACTCGCGAAGTAATCCGATTCCCGAAATGCTCCTTTGGATTCTAAAACTAGACCAAGTCTGCTCTCATATGTGTGGGGTTAGAGTACTCTGAGGGTTGAACCCTAGATGCCTGAGCGCGGCGCCTTTGCCCATATTTTCGGACCACGCCCCCTTTTTGGCTGTTTTTGAAAGGAGAGAGTATGTTCTAATTAAAATAACTCGCGAAGTAATTTGATTCCCGAAATGCTCCCTTGGATTCTAAAACTAGACCAAGTCTGCTCTCATATGTGTGGGGTTAGAGTACTCTGAGGGTTGAACCCTAGATGCCTGAGCGCGGCGCCTTTGCCCAAATTTTCGGACCACGCCCCCTTTTTGGCTGTTTTTGAAGGGAGAGAGTATGTTCTAATTAAAATAACTCGCGAAGTAATCCGATTCCCGAAATGCTCCCTTGGATTCTAAAACTAGACAAAGTCTGCTCTCATATGTGTGGGGTTAGAGTACTCTGAGGGTTGAACCCTAGATGCCTGAGCGCGGCGCCTTTGCCAAAATTTTCGGACCACGCCCCCTTTTTGGCTGTTTTTGATGGGAGAGAGTATGTTCTAATTAAAATAACTCGCGAAGTAATCCGATTCCCGAAATGCTCCCTTGGATTCTAAAACTAGACCAAGTCTGCTTTCATATGTGTGGGGTTAGAGTACTCTGAGGGTTGAACCCTAGGTGCCTGAGCGCGGCGCCTTTGCCCATATTTTCGGACCACGCCCCCTTTTTGGCCGTTTTTGATGGGAGAGAGTATGTTCTAATTAAAATAACTCGCGAAGTAATCGGATTCCCGAAATGCTCCCTTGGATTCTAAAACTAGACCAAGTCTGCTTTCATATGTGTGGGGTTAGAGTACTCTGAGGGTTGAACCCTATGTGCCTGAGCGCGGCGCCTTTGCCCAAATTTTCGGACCACGCCCCCTTTTTGGCCATTTTTGAAGGGAGAGAGTAGGTTCTAATTAAAATAACTCGCGAAGTAATCCGAATCCCGAAATGCTCCCTTGGATTCTAAAACTAGACCAAGTCTGCTCTCATATGTGTGGGGTTAGAGTACTCTGAGGGTTGAACCCTAGGTGCCTGAGCGCGGCGCCTTTGCCCAAATTTTCGGACCACGCCCCCTTTTTGGCCATTTTTGAAGGGAGAGAGTAGGTTCTAATTAAAATAACTCGCGAAGTAATCCGAATCCCGAAATGCTCCCTTGGATTCTAAAACTAGACCAAGTCTGCTCTCATATGTGTGGGGTTAGAGTACTCTGAGGGTTGAACCCTATGTGCCTGAGCGCGGCGCCTTTGCCCAAATTTTCGGACCACGCCCCCTTTTTGGCCATTTTTGAAGGGAGAGAGTAGGTTCTAATTAAAATAACTCGCGAAGTAATCCGAATCCCGAAATGCTCCCTTGGATTCTAAAACTAGACCAAGTCTGCTCTCATATGTGTGGGGTTAGAGTACTCTGAGGGTTGAACCCTAGGTGCCTGAGCGCGGCGCCTTTGCCCAAATTTTCGGACCACGCCCCCTCTTTGGCCGTTTTTGGAGGGAGAGAGTAGGTTCTAATTAAAATAACTCGCGAAGTAATCCGATTCCCGAAATGCTCCCTTGGATTCTAAAACTAGACCAAGTCTGCTCTCATATGTGTGGGGTTAGAGTACTCTGAGGGTTGAACCCTAGGTGCCTGAGCGCGGCGCCTTTGCCCAAATTTTCGGAGCACGCCCCCTTTTTGGCCGTTTTTGAAGAGAGAAAGTATGTTCTAATAAAATAACTCGCGAAGTAATCCGATTCCCGAAATGCTCCCTTGGATTCTAAAACTAGACCAAGTCTGCTCTCATATGTGTGGGGTTAGAGTACTCTGAGGGTTGAACCCTAGGTGCCTGAGCGCGGCGCCTTTGCCCAAATTTTCGGAGCACGCCCCCTTTTTGGCCGTTTTTGAAGAGAGAAAGTATGTTCTAATAAAATAACTCGCGAAGTAATCCGATTCCCGAAATGCTCCCTTGGATTCTAAAACTAGACCAAGTCTGCTCTCATATGTGTGGGGTTAGAGTACTCTGAGGGTTGAACCCTAAGTGCCGGAGCGCGGCGCCTTTGCCCATATTTTTGGAGCACGCCCCCTTTTTGGCCGTTTTTGAAGAGAGAAAGTATGTTCTAATTAAAATAACTCGTGAAGTAATCCGATTCCCGAAATGCTCCCTTGGATTCTAAAACTCAACCAAGTCTGCTATCATGTGTTTGGGGTTACAGTAATCTGAGCGTTGAGCCCTAGGTGCCTGTAAGCGGCGCCTTTGCCCATATTTTTGAACCACGCCCTTTTTTTTTGACCGCTTCTGATGTGAGAGACCATGTTCCGATTAAAGTAACTCGAGAAATAAAGCGATTGTGAAAATGCTCTCCGGGATTCTAATATTTGACGAAGCCTGCTATCTTATGTGGGAGGTTAGAGTGCACTCAGGGTAGGACCCTAGGTTCCTCAAAGCGGTACCTTTTCGCAATATTTGCGGGCCACGCCCCCTTTTTGACCGTTATTTACTACTGGGGTCGAGCGGCAGCACCGTCACCTATTGCTTCACACAAGGGAATGCATGGAACTTTACGAGAAAAACGAGGAAAACTGGTACTTCTTACCTTAGTAAGTTGTTCTCGACGATGAGACTTTTATGTCATGTGGGAATGAAAGTTAATATTCTCGTCGCAATTATCAAAAGCGATACAATACTAATATATTTTAATAACTGATTTGTGGTTTATGGTTGAGGGTTGCGGCTTTGTTGGGTGTAAACTGTGATGCGGTTCAATAAGACAAGAGTTCCCGACAGACAATGTGGAGCCGTTCATGATCTGGACGTCGTCAGAGGCTAGCAAGCGGTAAGTTGGCCTTTGCTGAGGACATTTGCATCGTTTCGGGAGCTTGCACAGACTATTGCTGGGGCGAGTCTTTGCTTTAAACTTCAGTGAGGGCTTCTTTGACGATTTAAAGCTCGGAGCGTGCCGTTCATTTGCTGAACGTGTCATTTATTTAGCAACTGAAGCAAGCGACGCCGGCACAATCGGTGGTGCTCTGCCGCTTTTTTTTTTTTTTAATCTGCGTTCGAATACTTGAATTCTACCGATTCGATCTCCAAACACCGGATATAATGATCGCAGCACATCATAAAATACTTGCCTTCGAGCACCGCGTACAAGCTTTAATATTCCTCTTCTTTGTGTTTCTTCCTTAGACTTGTGTGTATCACCTGGGGTCAATCAATGTCCACCTGTGGCGCCACCGACGTTCCCCTGATCCGCATTCCAGCCTACTATACGCCGTTTGAGCTGAGACTAGAAGCTCCACCTTCCGCGCGAGCTTACTGCCCTTGCTAACACAAGTGTGAACGCGCAACGCGCAACTAAAGCTCTGTGGAAGCGAGCGAGCTCGTGCTGAAGGCGGAGATTCTAGGGTATGTACACGAAGGAGAACTGCGCGGACGGATGTCGTGACGTCAACCACCCGGGAAGCTCCGTCCCCGGCTCTGCCGCGTACACATGCGGAGCTTTCGTGCTGACAGCACGAAGCCTCCGCGCCTCCGCGCCTCCGCCACGGAGGAAAACGGGAGAACGGCGACGCGAGGCGTCAAAAAGGGATGACGTATGTCTCACGTGATGCGCGATCCTCGGAGGAAAGTGGCGGATTTCTCCTTCGTGTGGATACCCCAGGGGTGAACGGAGTACACAATAGAGATCTGTATTGCCACTACTGCCAAGTAGCTGACCTGCAAAGCGACCATCTTGCGCGTGTCACGAGCGCGGAGCGTTTTCGCCGAGAACATATTCAAAGGCAACACCTCCCGCGGCTCGCGCGATTTCGCGTTTAGGCGGTCAATTTCATGCGTGTAATCCCGCTGTGCCCAGAAAGCGTGACAAGTTGTCACGAGAACCGCCTCAAAAAGCCGTCAAACGCCCACAGAATATAGCTAATTAGGTCCCGCTATGTTAAAAGTTACAGAATGCATTGCAGAAATGCTAAATCACCCGCCAAATTAAGCGCACGATCGTCACGTGACATTATAAGCGAGGTGTGACCCCGTTACTTTATCAGCATAACGTCGTCCCGTGATACTAACCATCTGAGAACGTCACGCAATACTACACAATGCACGTGAATTGACAACAAGGCGTGACACTAAAAATCACGATGTCAAGAGGTCAAGATACTATGACATAACTCTACATTGTGTCACGTGACGTGACGTTATGACGCGACACTGTGACATCACGTGCCCCAACCACGTGATCATCTCAAACAAATACCCAGCGCAGCTCATAACACGCTGCTCATTTTCTGTCTTGAGTATGCCCAAAGGATTAAGATGAATTTTAATTAATTATATTAAGGTCATATTTAAATAACTCGTTCAAGAACGGCAAGTCAAAAATGTATTCTCAAGTGCACTTAAAATCACATCATTATTATAACTGCGTGGTTGAAGTCCGCGTAATAATTTTTCTTTTCGTGTACGTGGCGTTAGTGCTGCTTGATAAATATATATTTTTTACCTTGATTTGAGAAATTAGATGTAATATCGTATCTTCCTTACAGAAAAATGCTTTTTCCTTCCGGAGAAACGTTTTTGCCCCACCGTAAAACTAATTCAAATTTCATTTATATTTTTTTATTCAGGAACTCCAGGTTCATACCCCGGGGTTTGGTAAATATGTGCTTGGAATGAATGATGCACATTTATCGTGTAGTATACATGGTAAGATTAATTTATTTAATTTGTCATTATGCGCGAGAAACAGCTTTTTACTGCTCTAAACGGCCCTGAATTCATTTGGAGAGTCCTGCCTTTTGTTCTTTTAATGACGAGGGCACTTCGTAGAATTAACGGATCGCAAAGAAAATAGTACCATGATGTAGCTGGGGAACTGGACCTTATATAACCGTAAAGAGCAACTCGCGATAAGGAGTGGTTAGTTTGTAAATGAAGTTTGAACTCAAATATTTCTTTGTAAATCAGAGTACTCCCATAAGGATAATGCATTTTTTTCCGATTGCCAGTTGGCTCTATTTATCATAGACATACAGTCCTTAAATTTAGCACAATGAACAAAAAGGGTATCTATTAAAAAAGGTCGCTGAGAGCAAAGCAATGCGGCGCTTAGAATTTCATGAAATAAAAAATATATAGTTCGTCCCATTGAGTTACGGGCCGTGCCGCCACCACTGCCGATAGATGGCGCAAGTAGTGTCGGCGCGCTCGTGTCCTCGAATCCTGGGTATAGGCTCCGGAAAAGTACTTGTAGAAGAAAGGTTAATCGTCGCCAGCAAGCAGATTGCAGCGTAATGACGATGGATACGGCGGACTTCAAAGATGAAACCTAGAGTTTGTAACCAATGACAGACGTTGGGATAGAAAAAAACTCAACGAACTAAAGATTTAATGGGGGCGAACTTGTGCCGAAAAATAAAAGGTACGACATCTCGTCGTCGCAGTCGTCGATGCAGGAGTAGCAACAGGATCAACCGCTGGCGAAAGACTCTCCTGTACGGCGCGGCGCAGCTTCTTTTAAGCCTTTTCTGGTAGCCTAGAATATTCTGCCGCGATCCTTCTTGAACATTCTTAACGTACACAAGCTACATGGTTCTCTAATTTTCTCAAATAGTCGACTTAAACAAAGAAAGCTTAATGTACATGCAGTGCCGGGAATTACAACCCGAGCCACCCGCGTGTGACCCCAGCACGCAGCCGACCCAGCGACATAAGCGCGCGGCGATATATACCGACGCGGCCACCGCACAATCACACAAAATAAAGTATGTCCAACGCGTACATCTGCCGATATACGCGTTGGACATTTCAGACCCAGACAGCTGCTGAATGCTCCAAATTAGTTCTCATTCACGGCATTCTACTTACCACCGATAGCCACGGCAGCTTTGAAGCACACGAATCTAGGTATGCAAGCAGATATTCCGAGAATCGCTCCTGCGTCATTCGTCAACCTTTACCACGTGATCACGATCCTGCCCTTACCCGCACGCAGTTCGCGCAGTCGGTGATAAAAAGCTTATGGTTGTCTGGATCGGCGAGGCCGCACCTTCTATGCTCAATTCACCCCCAAGCTGACAGTGCCGTGGAAGCTACGTGCTCGTTCCGAAAATCATACGTCTACTTTTCACCGTGTGGCAAATCTCCCACCTGTACCCATTCGTAGAGATAGCATAGCCATGTGATGAAAGAGAGGCCGTTGATTGATCCGTCGAGTATCTATTCCTTACTGCACTGTCAGCTTAGGGTTTAACGTGGTACAGGCACGTAGCCAGAATTTTGATTCAGTAGGGCCCCCGTCCCTGACAAAATGCTGTATGATGGGGAGGGGGAGAGGAGGTTCCAGCATAATACAAGATGTCAAGGAGGGTCCGGGCCCAATGCCCCCCCCCCCCCCCCCCCCGCTTCAATACCAGAAAAGGGATGCGCTTCCAAAAGGCTTCTCTGCAGGGGGTATACCCAATATGAGCATAGGGCGAAAATGCGTCACTTGTATCCTGTTGTACACTAGCCCCAAATTTGAAAGCGCCGTGGATGCTTAGTGACAGTGAGGAGGCTATTTGCTTAACAACCAGACCGTAATGATTTTGTACGTGATCAGCCTTATCGACGATTTTGAGAGTGTAGTCACGTGACCCTAATCGGAGGCACTATCAGCCCACAACACGCATAGACTGGTTTGATGTCAATACCGACTGCGCAGCTGAGTGATGCCTA